>NC_090440.1:1339720823-1340405823 GCF_031143425.1 Pleurodeles waltl | reverse complement strand
GGAAGGAGATGATGTTGCAGGGTTAGCTCAAAGAGAAGAGGAGTTAGGACAGAAAGGGATGAAAAGGACAACAGTAAACAGCAGAACATTGCTCCAGACACACCATGGGGGCCAGACTACCTAGGTGTTGAAGGCCTCCAGAGTACTTACAGGATTGTGTAAAATAGTTTTTTTTTCTTTAGTTCTTTGTATTTTGGATTGGGGTCTGCAATCTCTCATTATTGCTGTTGATTTACTTGTTTAAATAAGGGGAATGGATGTGTTGTAACGTAACATTTGGAATTCTCAGTGTGCTTCGCATGCTGAGAATTCTCATGAGTGTGCTGTAAGCTGTGGTTTGCTACACTTGGCAGTTAACCTGAGGCTGGTGTGGGAGCTACTTATTAAGCTGTGTTCCTTATTAAAAATAATACCATTATTTCTACATGAGTGGGTCGACCTTTCCTTACAAAAACATGTAGCACCAGACATCTATGCCCCCTTTTCACACCACCTCTTCTACCGGTTTCTGCATACTACGTGGATGTCCACACTCATGGATTCTGAGACACAAAGATTCTTAGGACCTGATTACGACCTTGGTGGAGGGAATTACTCCGTCCCAAATGTGATGGATATCCCGACAGCCGTATTACAAGTTCTATTATATCCTATGGAACTTGTACTACGGCGGATGGGTTATACTTCACATTTAGGATGAAGTAGTCCCTTCCCAAGGTCGTAATCAGGCCCTTAGTCTACTGTGTAGTTCCAAATTCAGTACAACTGCTATCTCTTAAAGTGAAAGTGTAGAGAAAAACTCCACACTCATTCATAGCGGGTTCATTTAGCCACCAAACGGTTTTCTCCGAGTAGGTGATTATATATCCATGACCTTTTACATTGGAGTCTTTTGCAGTCTCCTGAAGAGCAAGTAGGAGGCCTTCTCTAGTGTTAAACATCATCACAACCGACTGCATGAAAAAGTTAAGTGTGTGGAGCGTACACTTATCCAGCAACAGAAACATAGTGTCATAGAAGAAAGAGGAACAATTAGGTGACTATCGGTAGAGCTATGTTAAGGAAGGAATATCCAAGTTTTCTAAGTCGGGTTAGAAAATGGTTTTCCATTTGTACATATTGATTCGTATAATAGTGAACATCAAGAGTCTATTGAATCTGTACCTGATAAAATGCGCAGTTGTTTGATAGAGAGCCCTATGACAGAAGCACAGACAATTAAAGCATGTAGAGATGCCAGTGGGGAGAAATGTTTAAGAGCTATGATCAGGAAAGCACACATGGCTTTGATTTCTTGGGAGTGTGTCTGAAGACACTAAGGTAGACCCAAAATTAACACATTCCTGTAGTCTGTGGTAAACAGCAGTAGCTTAGATCACCATTTTCCTACAACTAAACAGTAGCAATGGCAGAATACTTCTGAAGCCTTTTAGGAACAAGCATGTATTTTCTCTTTAAATCAAATGGGGCTAAAAAGATACCATGTTGTCAAATGTTACTCATGGAATCTGAGCAGAATCGGAATGAAAGATGGGGCAGCTCCCATTTTTATCTGCCACCAAAGATGAAAACATACTTTTATTAATTTGTAAATAGTTATTTATTATTATTATTCATGTAAACAGGTCCTAGGATAGTATATAGTGCAGGCCTTTGTCATTTCCAACATATCAGAAGATGTTCAAAAGTATGCTAATATTCCATAACATCAACCACCCTACTATAGAGTAGAGATAAGTCACATATTTTAAGTATAATCCAAAGATTCTTAATTATCATCTAGCCTTTTGCAAATTACTCTCCAACATTCCAGATCATCCCATTTAGAGTTGACACCAGAATGTCCAAGCTAGTGTCCA
Organism: Pleurodeles waltl; assembly: GCF_031143425.1. NCBI lineage: Eukaryota > Metazoa > Chordata > Amphibia > Caudata > Salamandridae > Pleurodeles > Pleurodeles waltl. Next base: position 1,340,403,964 of record NC_090440.1, on the reverse strand, counting down.
CGCTCCTATATCTACACTGAAGGCCAGATACTGGACACCCTGTCTGGAGCTGATGTATGTCAATAAGTCTTTATGCTAACAATAGTCCTGGGGCCATTACTCAGTAGTATATGTGTTTTTCTTTGGTCCTGGGCCGAATGAATTTATGGATTGGTAAACACCAATTTTTATCACACATCCAACCTCCATCTGTAGTTGTGTAACTATACGTCCCAAAACACTTGGACATTCCCACATGACCAGATCATAGTTACCCAATATGCTGTCTCATCTTCACATCTTGGGCAGTTCTTCAATGTCACGTGATATATTATGGTAATAAGGGGTGAGATAGTATCTGTGTGTGTGTGTATATATATATATATATATATGTTCGATGGCATGTGTAGCTGCAGATACACATGCTGTGCACAGTCCGCCGTCTGGTGTTGGGCTCGGAGTGTTACAAGTTGTTTTTCTTCGAAGAAGTCTTTTCGAGTCACGAGACCGAGGGACTCCTCCCCTTTCGGTTCCATTGCGCATGGGCGTCGACTCCATCTTAGATTGTTTTTTTTCCGCCATCGGGTTCGGACGTGTTCCTTTTCGCTCCGTGTTTCGGGTCGGAAAGTTAGTTAGAATCTTGGCAAAAATCGTTGGTATTGTTTCGTACGGTATCGGGTTAGTTAGAACAAATAGACACCGAATCTTGAAGAGCTCCGGTGGCCCTTCGGGGTAATTTCGATCCCCCGTCGGGGCCTGGTCGGCCCGACCGCGTGCGACTTCAAGACTGATGGAACGGACCCCGTTCCGCTTCTGTCCTAAATGCCATAACAAATTTCCGTATACAGATCAGCATCTGGTCTGTAACTTGTGCCTGTCCCCCGAGCACAAGGAGGATACGTGTGAAGCCTGTCGAGCGTTTCGGTCGAGGAAGACGCTCGGAGACCAAAGAGCCAGAAGATTGCAAATGGCGTCCACGCCGACAGGACAACATCGGTTCGAGGACGAAGAGGAAGCGTTCTCCATCCACGAGTCGGATTCGGGGGAATCCGACGCCGAAGACATAACAACCGTGAGTAAGACGTCGAAAACTAGGACTCACGAAAAGTCCACAAAAGCCCAGGGGACGCCACTGCCAACAGGCTATGGCTTAACCCAAAAACTAGGTGACCGAGCCAAGGCACCGAAAAAGGGCATGCTGGTGTCGAAGTCATCCGACTCCGGTCGTGATACCGTCACACAGCAACCTCGGAGCCGAGACACCGGCTCCGAGACAATTCGGCGCAGAGACAGCGGCACCGAAGATGTTCGGCACCGAGATACCACGCCGAAATCAAAGAAATCTTCTTCGGAGCCTAAAAAGCCTACCGAAACGGTTTCGGTACCGAAAAAAGCCTCGGAACCGAAAATTAGTTCCTATACAGAGGAACAAGGACTAAACACCCAATTGCATAGATTTGGTCAAGAGCTTCAAACTGTAGAAACTGACTACACTCAAATGAGGCTTCACATCCAGGAAGACACAGGGAAGATAACAACTCTTCCCCCAATCAAGATGAAAAGGAAACTTGTTTTCCAACAAGGGGACAAGCAACCACAAGCAAAGGTGGTAAAGAAAGTAACACCACCACCTTCTCCACCACAATCAGCACATGCATCACCAGCGCAAACTCCACCACTAACGCACTCACCAGCTCATACCACAATGAGCCAGGATGATCCCGATGCATGGGACCTCTACGACGCCCCAGTGTCTGACAATAGTCCAGACTCATATCCAACTAAACCGTCACCACCTGAGGACAGTACATCATATGCACAGGTGGTCGCAAGGGCAGCCGAATTCCACAATGTCTCACTACATTCGGAACCGATTGAGGATGACTTTCTCTTTAACACCCTGTCCTCCACCCATAGTCCGTATCAAAGCCTTCCCATGCTCCCAGGAATGCTACGGCACTCAAAACAAATATTTCAGGAGCCAGTTAAAGGCAGAGCCATAACTCCAAGGGTGGAGAAAAAATATAAGGCACCTCCCACAGACCCAATATTTCTTACAACACAACTAACACCGGACTCAGTAGTTGTGGGGGCAGCTCGTAAAAGAGCTAACTCTCATACATCAGGCGACGCACCACCTCTAGACAAGGAGAGCCGCAAATTTGATGCAGCAGGGAAAAGAGTTGCAGCACAAGCAGCAAATCGGTGGCGTATCGCCAACTCGCAAGCACTCTTGGCAAGATACGACAGGGCTCATTGGGATGAAATGCAACATCTCATCGAACACCTTCCCAAGGAGTTCCAAAAAAGAGCGCAACAAGTGGTGGAAGAGGGACAAAGTATCTCGAACAATCAGATACGGTCTTCCATGGATGCGGGCGATACAGCTGCAAGGACAATAAACACTGCAGTCACAATACGGAGGCACGCTTGGCTGCGCACTTCTGGGTTCAAACCCGAAATCCAACAGGCTGTGCTCAATATGCCGTTTAACGAACAGCAATTGTTTGGGCCGGAGGTAGACACTGCCATTGAAAAACTAAAGAAGGACACCGATACAGCCAAAGCCATGGGCGCACTCTACTCCCCGCAGAGCAGAGGCACATTTCGGAAGACACCTTTTAGGGGAGGGTTTCGGGGTCAACCCACAGAAACCAACACTTCACAGACAAGACCACCTGCCTACCAGGGTCAATATCAAAGGGGAGGTTTTCGGGAACAATATAGAGGAGGCCAATTCCCAAGAAGTCGGGGAAAATTTCAAGGTCCCAAAACCCCTCAAAATAAACAGTGACTCACAAGTCACACAACCCCATCACACAACACCAGTGGGGGGAAGACTAAGCCAATTCTACGAATCTTGGGAAGAAATAACAACAGACACTTGGGTCTTAGCAATTATCCAACATGGCTATTGCATAGAATTTCACTAATTCCCTCCAAACGTCCCACCGAAAACACACAATATGTCAAAACAGCATATAGATCTTCTAGGACTAGAAGTTCAAGCATTACTACAAAAAGACGCAATAGAATTAGTACCAAGCCTACAGAAAAACACAGGAGTTTACTCACTGTATTTTCTAATACCAAAGAAGGACAAAACTCTGAGGCCAATACTAGATCTCAGAACACTAAATACCTACATCAAATCAGACCACTTTCACATGGTCACCTTCCAAGACGTAATCCCACTGCTCAAACAGCAAGACTACATGACAACATTAGACCTAAAGGATGCGTATTTCCACATACCGATACATCCTTCCCACAGGAAATACCTAAGGTTCGTATTCAAAGGAATACATTACCAATTCAAAGTGTTGCCATTCGGAATAACAACTGCGCCAAGAGTCTTTACAAAATGCCTGGCAGTAGTAGCTGCACATATCAGAAGGCAGCAGATACACGTGTTCCCTTACTTAGACGACTGGTTAATCAAGACCAACACGCTAACAAGGTGTTCACGTCAAACAAAGTATGTCATACAGACCCTTCACAAGCTGGGTTTCTCCATCAACTATGCAAAGTCACACCTTTTGCCGTGTCAAACACAGCAATACTTAGGAGCGACAATCAACACAACAGAAGGGATAGCCACTCCAAGTCCACAAAGGGTTCAAACATTTCACAAGGTGATACAGACCATGTATCCAACACAAAAGATACAAGCAAAGATGGTATTAAAACTCCTAGGCGTGATGTCTTCATGCATAGCCATTGTCCCAAACGCAAGATTGCACATGCGGCCCTTACAACAATGCCTAGCATCACAATGGTCACAGGCACAGGGTCAACTTCTAGATCTGGTGTTGATAGACCGCCAAACATACATCTCGCTTCTATGGTGGAACAGTACAAATGTAAACAAAGGGCGGCCTTTCCAAGACCCAGTGCCACAATACGTCATAACAACGGATGCTTCCATGACAGGGTGGGGAGCACACCTCAATCAACACAGCATCCAAGGACAATGGGACATACATCAAAGGAAGTTTCACATAAATCACTTAGAACTGTTAGCAGTATTTCTAGCGTTGAAAGCATTTCAACCCATGATAACCCACAAATACATTCTTGTCAAAACAGACAACATGACATCAATGCATTATTTAAACAAACAGGGGGGGGACACACTCGACACAGTTGTGTCTCCTAACACAAAAAATATGGCATTGGGCAATCCACAACCACATTCGCCTAATAGCACAATTTATTCCAGGGATCCAGAACCAGCTAGCAGACAATCTCTTTCGGGATCACCAACAAGTCCACGAATGGGAAATTCACCCCCAAATACTGAACACTTACTTTCAAATTTGGGGAACACCTCAAATAGATCTATTTGCAACAAAAGAAAACGCAAAATGCCAAAACTTCGCATCCAGGTTTCCACACCATCAATCCCAAGGCAATGCTCTATGGATGAATTGGTCAGGGATATTTGTGTACGCTTTTCCCCCTCTCCCTCTCCTTCCATATCTAGTAAACAGATTGAGTCAAATCAAACTCATACTAATAGCACCAACATGGGCAAGACAACCTTGGTATACAACACTACTAGACCTGTCAGTAGTACCTCATGTCAAGCTACCCAACAGACCAGATATGTTAACACAACACAAACAACAGATCAGGCATCCAAACCCAGCATCGCTGAATCTAGCAATTTGGCTCCTGAAATCCTAGAATTTGGACACTTAGACCTCACACAAGAGTGTATGGAGGTCATAAAACAAGCTAGAAAACCTTCCACTAGACACTGCTATGCAAATAAATGGAAAAGATTTGTTTGTTACTGCCATGATAATCAAATTCAACCATTGCACGCATCTCCAAAAGATGTAGTAGGATATTTACTACATTTGCAAAAATCAAATCTAGCTTTCTCTTCCATAAAGATACATCTCACCGCAATATCTGCTTACCTGCAGACTACTCATTCAACTTCCCTATTTAGAATACTTGTCATTAAAGCGTATATGGAAGGCCTAAAGAGAATTATACCACCAAGGACACCACCTGTTCCTTCATGGAACCTCAACATTGTCTTAACAAGGCTCATGGGTCCACCTTTCGAACCCATGCATTCTTGTGAAATGCAATACTTAACGTGGAAAGTTGCATTTCTCATTGCCATCACATCTCTAAGAAGAGTGAGTGAGATTCAGGCATTTACCATACAAGAACCATTTATTCAAATACACAAGAATAAGGTAGTTCTAAGAACAAATCCAAAATTCTTACCAAAGGTTATCTCACCGTTCCACTTGAATCAAACAGTAGAATTACCAGTGTTCTTCCCACAGCCAGATTCGGTAGCTGAAAGAGCACTACATACATTAGACATCAAGATAGCACTAATGTACTACATTGACAGAACAAAACAAATTAGGAAGACAAAACAACTATTTATTGCCTTTCAAAAACCTCATACAGGAAATCCAATTTCAAAACAAGGCATTGCTAGGTGGATAGTTAAGTGTATTCAAACCTGCTATCTTAAAGCAAAAAGAGAGCTGCCTATTACACCAAAGGCACACTCAACCAGAAAGAAAGGAGCTACCATGGCCTTTCTAGGGAATATTCCAATGAACGAAATATGTAAGGCAGCAACCTGGTCTACGCCTCATACATTTACCAAGCACTACTGTGTAGATGTGTTCACTGCACAGCAAGCCACAGTAGGTCAGTGTAGGAAAGTACCATCTTGCCTGGCATGTTACCCCCATTTTTCACTGTATATATGTTGTTTTAGTTGTATGTGTCACTGGGACCCTGTTCACCAGGGCCCCAGTGCTCATAAGTGTGCCTGAATGTGTTACCTGTGTAGTGACTAACTGTCTCACTGAGGCTCTGCTAATCAGAACCTCAGTGGTTATGCTCTCTCATTTCTTTCAAATTGTCACTGACAGGCTAGTGACCAATTTTACCAATTTACATTGGCTTACTGGAACACCCTTTTAATTCCCTAGTATATGGTACTGAGGTACCCAGGGTATTGGGGTTCCAGGAGATCCCTATGGGCTGCAGCATTTCTTTTGCCACCCATAGGGAGCTCTGACAAATCTTACACAGGCCTGCCACTGCAGCCTGAGTGAAATAACGTCCACGTTATTTCACAGCCATTTTACACTGCACTTAAGTAACTTATAAGTCACCTATATGTCTAACCTTTACCTAGTAAAGGTTGGGTGCTAAGTTACTTAGTGTGAGGGCACCCTGGCACTAGCCAAGGTACCCCCACATTGTTCAGGGCCAATTCCCCGGACTTTGTGAGTCCGGGGACACCATTACACGCGTGCACTACATATAGGTCACTACCTATATGTAGCTTCACAATGGTAACTCCGAATATGGCCATGTAATATGTCTATGATCATGGAATTGCCCCCTCTATACCATCCTGGCATAGTTGGCACAATCCCATGATCCCAGTGGTCTGTAGCACAGACCCGGGTACTGCCAAACTTCTTTTCCCTGGGTTTCACTGCAGCTGCTGCTGCTGCTGCTGCCAACCCCTCAGACAGGCAGCTGCCCTCCTGGGGTCCAGCCAGGCCTGGCCCAGGATGGCAGAACAAAGGACTTCCTCTGAGAGAGGGTGTGACACCCTCTCCCTTTGGAAAATGGTGTGAAGGCAGGGGAGGAGTAGCCTCCCCCAGCCTCTGGAAATGCTTTCTTGGGCACAGATGTGCCCAATTCTGCATAAGCCAGTCTACACCGGTTCAGGGGACCCCTTAGCCCTGCTCTGGCGCGAAACTGGACAAAGGAAAGGGGAGTGACCACTCCCCTTACCTGTACCTCCCCTGGGAGGTGCCCAGAGCTCCTCCAGTGTGCTCCAGACCTCTGCCATCTTGGAAACACAGGTACTGCTGGCACACTGGACTGCTCTGAGTGGCCAGTGCCACCAGGTGACGTCAGAGACTCCTTGTGATAGGCTCCTTCAGGTGTTGCTAGCCTATCCTCTCTCCTAAGTAGCCAAACCCTCTTTTCTGGCTATTTAGGGTCTCTGTCTCTTGGGATTCCTTAGATAACGAATGCAAGAGCTCATCCGAGTTCCTCTGCATCTCTCTCTTCACCTTCTGCCAAGGAATCGACTGCTGACCGCGCTGGAAGCCTCCAAACCTGCAACATAGTAGCAAAGACGACTACTGCAACTCTGTAACGCTGATCCTGCCGCCTTCTCGACTGTTTTCCTGGTGGTGCATGCTGTGGGGGTAGTCTGCCTCCTCTCTGCACTAGAAGCTCCGAAGAAATCTCCCGTGGGTCGACGGAATCGTCCCCCTGCAACCGCAGGCACCAAAAAGCTGCATTACCGGTCCCTTGGGTCTCCTCTCAGCACGACGAGCGAGGTCCCTCGAATCCAGCAACTCTGTCCAAGTGACGCCCACAGTCCAGTGACTCTTCAGTCCAAGTTTGGTGGAGGTAAGTCCTTGCCTCACCTCGCTAGACTGCATTGCTGGGAACCGCGACTTTTGCAGCTACTCCGGCCCCTGTGCACTTCCGGCGGAAATCCTTCGTGCACAGCCAAGCCTGGGTCCACGGCACTCTAACCTGCATTGCACGACTTTCTAAGTTGGTCTCCGGCGACGTGGGACTCCTTTGTGCGACTTCGGGTGAGCACTGTTTCACGCATCCTCGTAGTGCCTGTTTCTGGCACTTCTCCGGGTGCTACCTGCTGCTAAGAGGGCTCCTTGTCTTGCTCGACATCCCCTCTACCTCCTGGTCCAATTTGCGACCTCCTGGTCCCTCCTGGCCCACAGCAGCGTCCAAAAACGCTAACCGCACGATTTGCAGCTAGCAAGGCTTTTTGGCGTTCTTTCGGCGGGAAAACACTTCTGCACGACTCTACAAGGCGAGAGGGATCCGTCCTCCAAAGGGGAAGTCTCTAGCCCTTTGCGTTCCTGCAGAAACCGCAGCTTCTTCTGTCCAGTAGAAGCTTCTTTGCACCCGCAGCTGGCATTTCCTGGGCATCTGCCCATCTCCGACTTGCTTGTGACTTTTGGACTTGGTCCCCTTGTTCCACAGGTACCCCAGATTGGAAATCCAGCGTTGTTGCATTGTTGGTTTGTGTCTTTCCTGCCTTATTCCCCTATCACGACTTCTTTGTCCTTTGGGGAACTTTAGTGCACTTTGCACTCACTTTTCAGGGTCTTGGGGAGGGTTATTTTTCTAACTCTCACTATTTTCTAATAGTCCCAGCGACCCTCTACAAGGTCACATAGGTTTGGGGTCCATTCGTGGTTCGCATTCCACTTTTGGAGTATATGGTTTGTGTTGCCCCTATCCCTATGTTTCCCCATTGCATCCTATTGTAACTATACATTGTTTGCACTGTTTTCTAAGACTATACTGCATATTTTTGCTATTGTGTATATATATCTTGTGTATATTTCCTATCCTCTCACTGAGGGTACACTCTGAGATACTTTGGCATATTGTCATAAAAATAAAGTACCTTTATTTTTAGTATAACTGTGTATTGTGTTTTCTTATGATATTGTGCATATGACACTAAGTGGTACTGTAGTAGCTTCACACGTCTCCTAGTTCAGCCTAAGCTGCTCTGCTAAGCTACCATTATCTATCAGCCTAAGCTGCTAGACACCCTATACACTAATAAGGGATAACTGGGCCTGGTGCAAGGTGCAAATACCCCTTGGTACTCACTACAAGCCAGTCCAGCCTCCTACAGTCAGGCTGTACTAAGAACATTATTTCAAACTACTTCAACTCCTACAGGCTGAACCACCGCTTTTGGGGAGATAACTGCTTACTAGTCTATGCACAGCATGTGTATCTGCAGCTACACATGCCATCAAACGGAAAATGTCACTTACCCAGTGTACATCTGTTCGTGGCATGAGTCGCTGCAGATTCACATGCACCCACCCGCCTCCCCGGGAGCCTGTAGCCGTTTAGAAGTAGATCTTAAACAATTGTACATTTGTAAATATGTACATAATAAAGGTTTAAATAATATAAGTATTCATTCCATTGCATGGGCGCACTATTACTAATATACACAACTCCTACCTCACCCTCTGCGGGGAAAACAATCTAAGATGGAGTCGACGCCCATGCGCAATGGAACCGAAAGGGGAGGAGTCCCTCGGTCTCGTGACTCGAAAAGACTTCTTCGAAGAAAAACAACTTGTAACACTCCGAGCCCAATACCAGACGGCGGACTGTGCACAGCATGTGAATCTGCAGCGACTCATGCCACGAACAGATGTACACTGGGTAAGTGACATTTTCCATATATATATATATATATATATATATATATATATATATATACACACACATTTTCACTTAAAAAAACAAAGGTTACACAGACGTTATAGTTAGGTCCTGAGTTTACAGACACAAAACCAGAGAAATTCAGCAGTTAGTCATTTCCAGGAAATATAACTCGCGGTCTAAGGTAACTATAGCTCGCGGCCTCAGTAATGTGACTTCTTATGTTTCATTGATATTGTTATTGACGTTATAAAAGTTGTCATGAGTGGTGTAATATCTGTAGAAATTAACAGTGCTTTGCGAGGTCGTGAGTTATAGTTACATTAGGCCTTGAGTTATAGTTACTTGAAATAACTAACTATAACTGCTGAATTTCTCTGGTTTTGTGCAGGTAAATTCAGAACCTAACTATAACGTCTCTGTAACCTTTGTTTTTTTTCAGGTAATTTCTATGATTTTTTTAAACGTAAATTAATTTGAATTACTATATGTTAATCCACCCACCGCAGTGCACAGCCTTTGGCCGTGCATGGCGGGGGTTGCCCGCAGGCCCTGCAGCCAATCCCCATAACCACTCAGCCATGCGCAGTGGGGGTTGGCCACAGGGCCTGCAGCCAATCCCTCTAACCACCCAACCCTACCCTGCAGACGGCCTTTGGCCATGCGTAGAAGGAGTTAGCCACAGGGCTTGACTCTCTGGGTGTGAGATTAGTTGTGAGACGGTGTCTCTGGGTGTTAGAGTGGCTATGAGAGTGTCTGTCTGGGTGTGAGCGTGTGTGATTGCCCTCCAATAGATGAAAGATGCATTCATCTATACAAAGGATTTCAGATCACTTTTCAGTATGTAATCACAGAGTATACACATTTGCTTTCCCTTCACCAAGCCCAGGAGTTAGGATCATTTGTCTTTTCCAGAACTGGAACTTCAACTTGGGCACCTGCTATGTTTATATTTGTAAGTGCTTCCTATTGAGGTTTAATTTCTGTGAAATGAGAATCATGGCCAGAACAGAAGCTCACCTGCTCGTATATCATCTGTTGTATATAGTGTAAGAGTCAACAGTTTTCCACAAAATGTCTATATAACTGTAACACTTTCTAATGGTTAGTTAGTGAGTTCTACCTCGTCGATTGAATGTCCAGTGTGGAGGAGGAGGGCCTGGTGGCCCCTCCACCCCCAGCGGATTTCAGCCCAGGGGACTCCAGCCCCCAAATATAACATATATATATATATATATAAAAATCTTTTTTTGGGAGGAGGGGGTGTTACATGGCCCCCTTCCCTGCCCTATGAAGGTCCGAGGGACCCCATCCCCTGGGTCCCGGCCATGTCACCTGGATGCTACCCAGGGCACCCAATCACCATCATTGGGAACCGTGGGGGGGGGGGGGAGGGAGCCTGAAGGCCCCCGCTGTCCCAGCCAGCACGCAACCTCCTGCAAGGAGCGGCTAAACATTCAGCTCCCTGTCTATCAGAGCAGTTGTTGGACAGTTCTTGCTTGCTAGATTCAGAGTGTTTGTGATTTGGCAGCAGTTGTCAAAGCTCCCACCTAGTCACAGCAAACCGCTATGTCCAGGGGGTGGGCACCCCAGTACTTAGCAGGAGCTGGCCCTGGCAGGTGGCGGTCCCCAGGGACATGTATGGCTACACAAGAGGGGCCACATGCGTTCCCCTTCCAACATTTGAAATTGTCACAGGGAGATGATGGTCCCTGGGACCACGGGCTTTTATTTTAGCCCCGGGGTGGTGTCGGCACCAGGGGGAGGGCCCCGCGAGGCTCCCCACATACAATAGAATGGTAGCCCCAGTGATGAGACGGTCCAAACCAACAGGACCCCCCACTATATTTATTTTAAACATTTTGCCCTTGGGAGGAGGTGGTCCCGTGGTCCCCCTCTCCCCCCCCCAATGTAATTGAAACAGCTCCTTGGAGAAGGCAGCCCCTGGGACACAGGGACTCCCCCTATTATAATAAATTTTGCCCTGGGGAGGTGGTGATCACTGGGGCGCGGTGGGTAACCACACTGCCCCCGCTGACTATTGAATTGAAGCCATGGGGAGATGGCGGTCCCAGGGCATAAATAAGCCCAAAAGGGGGGCCTCGGCGCCCCCTTCTTTATTATTTTTTTTATTTTTATTTTTTACATGCACCTGGGACCTGCTCCACCCGGGGGCTTTCTTAAAACATTCACAGGAGACCGCGCTTGTTTTCTTTTAAAAACTTTGCTGCACATTTGCCCCATTGTTGCAAATTTGTCTCAATGTTTTTTAAAAAAAAATTAAATTTGCTTTTTTTTTGCCCAGCCATGGTCCAGAGATAAGGGGTCAAGGTGCCCCTACCCTTGCCCCTTTTCTTATTTTTCACTTTTTTTAGGGACTCGGCTGAAGCTGAATCCGAAGATGGCTGCCAATACTTCCTGGTTGAAGTGTTGGCAGCCAATCAGAGCTCTGCATATCTCTGCAAAAGCTCTTAATATTTGGGAAGTCGTTGGGGAGGATCTACAGTCCTAGATCTGAATGGATTTACACCAAATAACGCATAGTCTACGTACCAAAAGCTACCTTTCTGTCAAATTTGGTATAATTCCATCCAGTGGTTCAGGCTGTGTTTGTGTTCAAAACTCCTATGGGAATTAATATGGCAAATGAACATTTTTGATACCCGCCCATTTTCTCAGACCCTGCTTGACGGATCACCCCGAAACTTCCAATGCCCAACAAGAAGCAGTGGCATACTTTTTATTGTGAATATTCATCAAAGAGTGATAAAGATATAGGCGAGTCAAAAACGCTTTTTCTGTGGAAACATGGTCCTAACTATACCTACTGGCAACTGCTACTAGGTGATATTGTTAAAGTTAGCACATAATTCCCATAGATGAAGCGCTTTTTTGTTTTGCTAATAACTTTGGTGCCGTTTGACAAAATTTCACAAAAGTTTCAAAACCAGTTTCCCACTCACTTCAGCTGCAGCATTAAAAGTTTCAGGGTAAATTGTCCCACGGGGAATGAGAAAAAAGGGGTCCCAAAACGTGTTTTTCCTATGCAATTTCCCACATGGCCCGAATCACTGAATGAAATTACACCAAATGTAGCAAAAAGCTAGATCTTGCCCCCAAAAGATCTCTTTTTGTGATTTGGTGTAAATCTATTAATTAGTTTTGGCGTTATTAAAGAAAAAAAAGCTTAACAGATATCTAAGGATGCGTGACTAATGATGAGATCTGATTGGCTGTTTCCACTTCAACCAGGAAGCGTTGGCAACCATCTTGGGACTCAGCCGAGCCCCAATATTGTTTTTATTAAATAGAAGGGGTTCAGATTATTCCTACCCTGACCCCTTAGGTTTGGTGGTCGGGCCCAAAAATGTTGTTTTGTTTTTTAAAATGTTTGCTGCCATTTTGCGAAGGGTCTGCAGATCAATTGCAAATTTCGGCCCTGGGACCTCATCCTCCAGGGCCCGGCAATGCAATGCAAAGAATGGTGCCATGCAGTCCTAATCCGGGAGCTGTTAAATCATTGATACTAAAATGGTGCAGGGACGCAAGTTATAGTTACTATAGGGCAGAAGTTAGTTTCTTGAAATAACTCTAACTGTAACTCCTGAATTTCTGTGGTTTTGTGGGTGTAAATTCTGACCTTAACTATAAAGTCTCTGTAAACTTTTTTTTTTTGTCTCCATATATACATATATATATTTACTTTGAAAAAAGAGATTACAGGGACATTATAGTTAGTTTTTATAGTGAGTATTTATATATATATATATATATATATATATATATATATATATATATATATATATGTCACTTGAAAAACTTAAGGTTACAGGGATGTTATAGTTAGGTTCTGAATTTAGTTGCATAAAACCATAGAAATTCAGCAGTTATAGTTAGTTATTTTAAGTAACAAGAACTCGCGGACTAAGGTAACTATAACTTGCGCCCCATTCATGCACAGTTTTTTCTTCAATAATTTGACTTCTAATGTTTCATTGATATTTCTATTGCTGTTGTAAAAGTTGTCATGAATGCCGTAATATCTGGGGTAATTAGCAGTGCTCTCGGCCCCGGGGACCGAAATGGAAAAGTGGGCTGTATGCCCCCCCCCCCAACCCCGGCCAATTTCTACCCCGGGGACCCCATCCCCTGGGGCCTGGCCTTAAGATATTAATTTCTTTTTTTTTTTTAGGTAAGGGAGCCACGCGGCCCCCCTCCCTGGCCGATCTTGGCCTCAGCACTCCATTCCCTGGGGCCCGTCCATCTATCCTGGGTGCCCCGCAGGGCACCCAGTGTGCAGTGGGACCACATGGGAGCCTGAAGGCCCCCCTGGTCCCAGTCGGCTGCCGCTCCTTCTGTTAGCAGGCACTGGATCTTTGGCAGTGCCGCAGTCTCTGGTAATGTCCCCTCACCTGTGGGAGACTGCCTGTTAGACACCAGCTTTAGATCCCAGTAGATCTTTAACACTCTAGTGGAGCATTCCCTTTCTGAGTTGGAGAGAATGCGTAACAGGAACAAAGTGGGGTGGTTTGGGTCTCCCCTTTTATACAGGTTCACCAGGTGGGGGATAGTGATCCACTGTCAAGTGTCTATGAATCTGGGGTGGCTTCTCTTCAAATTTTGTTTTTTGGCTGCAGTGCAGGGGCACTGTTTGTGAAACATGATTGTACTAATTGGAGGTAGTGGCAATGCTGGCTCCAAGCAGGAGTATGTAAAACATGAAACACACAAAAGGTTATGGGAGGAATGTTTGCAAGTAGTCTAATCTTTGGAAGTCGCTCTAGAGATCAAACTGATAGGCTGACACCAGTCTGGTGATGCTTGTGTTCCCTTCTAGATGGGGCCTGAACTCGCAGTTTGGGATAGACTGTTCCCAGAACGAGCAGGCTCAGTACTGAAATGCGTAAGGTTGACACCTGTCTAGAGTGGTTTGTGGGCGAAACACAGGGGGTTGGAATGCTACCCCAAGTGATTGTGAGTGGTTGGAATATTTACACTTATTCTTCTGATCAACGTCCTTGCATGGTATGTGGAACATGAGCACACTGAAGTGTAGATAGACTGCACCTGATGGTCTTCAATCACACAGGATGTCAGTGCAAGGGTCTGTGTGTCATGTATGAACATAACTTTACATGAGTGGGGTGGCGATATGCACTGCACTCGACCAGAATAAAGAAAAGGGGTTTTCATTACTATAACACACAAAAAACTATATGCTCTCACCACCGCTTTATGTCAGCAACCCAGGATATGAACAGTAGTCTCATATAAACATAAAGGGAATGCTTGTTGCGTCACTGCAGGTAACAGAATTGGTTCTGAACATGGAGCGGGCCCATAGTAATAACACATCAGTGCACATGCTATATCATTGTATTGTATGGACCAAGGAAAAGTCAGAATATGGTTTTCAAAAGCAGTCTGGTCACTCAGACCAAGAGTATCTGGCTGTCTACTATGCAGGGGACATTCCTGTCCAATTTACGCCTGACTGTAAGTTTGTGTGTCTGATGATTTTTGCATAATCCTCTATAAAGAGATGATACAAGCCTTTCTCCCTTAGTTAGATACAGTAATTCTACAGGCATGCTATATATTCTCATAGTCTAGCCTGGTATCGGAGGCACGAGTCATTGGCTGTCCTCAATGGTCTTTCTCTTGTGAGTCACATATGTCCTCTAACGACTTCAGAAGTGTGTATTTATCCCCATTATGTCTCTTATTCGTTTCTCCCCCTCTCCCCCCCCATTCTCGTTCTAGCCTTCTGCCTTAGCTTCTAAGTATAATTTACACAATTTTAGAAATTCCCACGTCGGGGCCTGGCATGCAAACGTTCAGTCAAAGTTTGTTGGGTTACCTTAGATACTCCATAGTGTTGTCCAAATACTGGGACAATATGTGATCGGCTCCTATCCTAATTCCTCAGTGTCCTGTCTGTCATCTTAACATAAAAGCCAGTGACTTCACTAACAGAAAAAAACAATACTGGTGACAGGGGTTATCCTTGTCGGACACCCCTTTTCAGTGCCTAATCTCCCGTACTCTATTCTACCTGTTTTTACTTGTCCTTGAGGTCTTGTTTACAATAATCATATCCAGCGAATAATGCAGGTGCCAAAGTTCTGTTTCTCAGCATTTTGGCACATGAATTCCTGTCCCTCAGTATGAAGCACTTTTTTTTGATATCGAGGGAGGTACTGCATATATTTCTGCAACTTTAAATAACATTTAACATGTGGCAGTCATCGTAAATTGTGCATAGTGTTACATACATTCCAGTGTAACAGGTATGCTATGACTGTAAGTAATGTTTTTGCAGTGGCAATGGTGGGTCTACTGACACCATTGAGAATGGTCTGTAAGACTGAAAGCTTTCTGAGGCCCTCCCTGGTTTATGAACTACAAGTCAGTCTCCCTCATGGGATCAGGGGACCATCCTCTTTCACCTGGCTCATAACCAAGCTCCGATACCTTTCCATCAGTTTTGGAGAAGTCTTAGTAGAACTCAGTAGTGAGTCTGTTAAACCTGAGTGGTTTCCCATCTTTAGATATGTGGTCACTGTCTCTGAGTCAGGGATATAATATTTCATGAACACGGATTGCAAATATTCCCTGAAAAAAGTATTATTAATCGCTATTTGAGTATGTGTCTCTCCAATAATCTAGCTAATACTTTACCTGATTTTTCCTATTTCTTTCTGTAAGATATATGATCATCTTTCTAGAGAGGTGTTCAGTTTGTCATAGTTCTTGTTCACTACCAATGTATTCCTTAGTTCAGGCTTTTAACACTACAGTCAGCAGTTATCTCCCCCATCACTAGGGACCGCTGATGTTGGAATAGCCTTGTGAAAGCCCCAGGTTTACATACCACCAGGGGGCGAAACACGTGTTGGCTTCATCCTTGTACGCCATATTGATCCTGCGTGTTCCATTGATGCACCTTACAATAAATTGCATTAGATTTACTGTTTTTGGCTGGATATCATATTGCCAAAGAGAACTCTTTTGTGAAGATATGGATTAATGAGCCGATATATGGGTTTACCAATATTTTGTTGTTATCTCCCCTATCATATTCTTGTCAAACTTAAGTTGCTGGCTTATCCCATATCCATGTACAGGTTCCTCTAATTTGCCAGTCAAGCCACCTCGACCTTCCCAGTGCTGGTCCCGCTGCTGACGTCGCTGGTGGCTCCACCATTCTTATTCCCGACTACTACAAGGAACTTGATGGGCTTCATCCAACTTCAGCACCGAATAAAGGTGTGCCATCCAGGACAGAACCTGAGCCCTATTCCTATGGGCTAAGGACTTGGGGAAGATTGGGAGGGGCCACTGGACCCACATGAATACCAGCCCCTAGACCCCAGTGAGGTCAACTGGTGTGAGGAGTTGGCAGATGCCAGTGGGCTGGACACCTCTCCAGATACTGTCTTGGTCTCTCCTCCTACCGTGGCTACGGAAGAGGAAGCCACATTTACAATGGTGATCAGGAGGGTGGTTAACGTCTTGGGTCATCAGCTTCCCTCCGGGGATGTCAGGACAAACGTCTTGACTGAGGTGCTTTAGCTGGGAGTTACACCCTTTGGAATTGCTTCTCCCGTTTAATGATGCCCTCATGAATGTCCTACTCTGGGACTGGTCCAAGCCCTGCACAGGGGCTCTTGTGAATACAACAATTGCCGCTGTGATCACCCTACCTCAGGGGACCCTAACTTCCTCACCTAGCACTCCACCCCAGAAAGCTTGGTGGTTCAAACCTCCACTTATAAACTCTGTTCTGGTACATTCCTTCCCACTCCACTGGACAGGCAATCCAAGTGGTTTGATCCCTTAGGAAAGATGTTTTCTTAATCCAGCTTGGCACTGCAGTAGGTGAACACCCAGTGCCTTTCGGCCAATACTCCCACTCCCTTTCATGTCGCTCTGGAACTTGATTGCCCAGGTACTGCCCGTGATCTCGGAGAGCGCCCAAGCCATACTCTCTGAAGCTATTGTGACGGGAGTGATGCTGTTAAGTTCTCCATACGCCGTGGGCTGTATGCGACTGCCTCACTGGACAGAGCGGTTTCTTCGTCAGTGGCTTTTAGGCACCACTCCTGATTGAGAACTACCGGCTTTTCAGGGGATGTCCAGGCCTTGCTTCTGGACATGCCCCTTGATCGCTCCCATCTGTGGAGACATAACAGACTCCGTGCTAGAGCTCTTCAAGGACAGTAAAGCTATAGCCAGGTCCTTGGACCTTTGTGTGGCCCCTCACTAACCCCAGTCCACCTTTTGCTCCTTTTGTGGCCACTGAAGGGGTTTCCAGCTGCGTCTCTAACCACCCAGCCCCCATAGCATGCAAGCTTTCTAGCCCCAGGATGGCTGAGGATATGGTACCCACAGACCCTGGGGTCAGGTAGCCAGACATTGGGCCACTGCCCCGACAGCTTCCAAGCCTCTTTAGTTTGCCATTTGACCTTCATGGGTACCCAGCTGGAGGCAGGAACCGTCATTACCTGCACCACTGGAGGCCGATAACATCCGACCGCTATGCTCTCCAGATTGTCTGTAGGGACTACTCCCTCCACTTTGTGCCCCACCTTTGTGACTAGCCCTCCTTCCACCACACCCACGTTTGACAGGCTTATAAAGGACCATAGGTCTTTACTGTGCCAGGAAGTGGTGGCTGTTTTGGCCAAGGGAGTCATAGATAGGGTGCCAGCATCAGAAATAGGTCATGGTTGCTGTTCCCACTACTTTCTGGTGCCCAAGGAGGATGGAGGCTTTAGTCCTATCCTAGACCTATGCCCTGATAATTTCTTCCTGAAAAAAGGAGAAATTCAAAATGCTTATGCTCGTTCAAGTCCTGCCTGACCTGGACCTGGGAGATTGGGTGGTAGTGTTGGACTTGCAGAACGCACAACATCCCTGTCCTGCCTGCCCACATATGTTACCTGCAGTTCACAATAGGCCACAAGCACTTTCAATTCTGTCTTCCCCTTTGGCCTTACCAGCTCCCCACATGGGTTCACCAAGGTGATGGCAGTGGTTGCAGCTCATCTGCGAAGATCAGGTGTGCCAGTCTTTCACTATCTTGATGACAGGCTATTGAAGGCAAGCTTGTCCAGGCAGTCGTCTCCTGCACTCACTGGGCTTCACAATCAACATGCTACAGTCACACCTGATACCTTCTCAGATGCCCCCTTTCATCTGAGCTGTTCTGGACATAGTGCAGTGTCTGGCTTATCCTCCTTAATGGTGAGTCCAGGATATTTAGGTTGTGATACTGCCTTTTTCCGGGATTTCGGCGAGACTGACTCTGAGGCTGCTAGGGCTCATGGCCTCCTGCATCCTGCTTCTGGCACATGGTCACTGGCATATGCAGGCTCTCGCATCATCAGGGGAATCTCACCAACATGGCTCATATCTCGGAGAGCATTGCTAAAGATCTGCAGTAGTGGTTAATGAATCGCTATTGGGTCAGTGGCAGACCCCTCTCCCTTCCTCAACCAGATCTGACAGTAGTGACAGGTCCATCACTCCTGGGCTGGAGCGGCCATCTTGGAGAAGTAGAGATCAGAGGCTGAATCCAGACTGATCATCAAATTGTTGGCGCACCAAGCGATCCGACTTGCATTGAAAGGCTTTCTACCCGCCATGCGGTCCTGCAAGAAGCAGTTCTGGTTTGGGCCATGGATTCTTTGTCAAGAGGCTCTGCGTCTCTGGACATGGCTGGAAAATCAGGGAGTTTCTCTGGTGGTTCAACACCTGGTGGGATCTTTGAACGCCAGAGTGGACAAACTTACCCAAAGATACCTAGCTGATCACAAATGGTGTATCCATCCGGAGGTGGTGCAAAGTCTCTTTCAGCAGCGAGGCGAACCTTGCATAGATCTGTTTACCTCCGAAAAAGAATGTGCACTGTCAGCAGTCTGCGTGCTGGAGTTTCCAAGGTGGCTCTTGCTCTGGCACTCTTCTTCTCGAGTGATGTCTAGGTCTCCTGTACGCCTTTCCGCCCTTACCGCTCCTGCCTGGTATTCTCAAACACATCAGAAACGACCGGGCCCAGTCATCCTTGTGGCTCTGGACTGGGCTGAGAGAGTCTGGTATCCTGCGCTGTTAAGCATGTCCATTGGTCCTCCACCCTAACCTGTCAGTGCACTGCCTTCATGCATGGAGATTAAGTGACGACAGTTGACCCCTTTAAACTTTCCGCCCAAAGTCTGTAATGTCATCTTAGCAGCCAAGCATCCCTCCACTATTATGGTGTACGCCTGCCTTTGGGGCAAGTATGTGGCATGGTGTGCAGAAAAACTGGTTGACCACCCTTTCTTCCTCCCTTTCTCAGGTCCTTCTGTTTATTCTTTTTCCTGCCCAGAAATTCTCTGCTTTGGGCACCTTAAAAGGCTATCTTTCTGCCATCTCGAATTTCTCCAGTTGGCAGATCAGCCATCCCCTTTCATGTCACCTATTGTAAATAGGTTTCTGAAATGTATCCCAACACTTCTTGCCACCTTCACCCTTCATTACACCTCAGTGAGATCCTAGATTTAGTTGTGACTTTCCTGATGTGGTCTCCTTTTTGACCTGATACGCAACTGTCCTATCAGGCTTCTTACTATAAAGATGGTCCTTCTAGTGGCAGTAACATCTGCCTGGAAGGTTTTGTCATCTAAGCCTCCTTACCTCAGCATCTTAAAAAGACAAGCTAGTCCTTTGCACAAGAGCTTTCTGCCTACCAAAAGTGATCACTCCCTTTCATATAGGCAAGCTCATCAGCCCGCCTACCTTTTACGCTTATCCTTCTAAGGAGCTACTCTACCAGCTGGGCCCAAAAAGAGATTGTCATTCTACCTTGACTGCACAAAAGTATTCCATGTGGATGGACAACTCTTCGTGGGGTATGTTGGAGCCCAGAAAGTGAAGGCAATACAGAAATGGTTCATCTCCTAATAGATTATGTTATGTATTGAAATGGCCAAGAAGCAATCCCCTTAGGGTTTGCGTTCTCAATCCACCAGGGCCAATGCTGGACCACTGCATTAGCACATGGAATTCCAGTCCCGAACATCTGCCAGGCAGCACTGTGGACATCTGTGCACACATCTGCCAAGCACTACTGCTTGGACAGTCAGGTCCATAGGCTTGGGAACTTTGCCTGCTCGGTCTGCAGGACTTTCTAGTGTAAAATCGTTCCCTGTCCCTTCTCCAGGAAGGTATTGTTTGGGTATCTATCCTAAGGTAAGGAATCCGGCTAGAAGACACTATCAGATGAACAAGTTACTTATCTTCGGGAATGCCTTATCTGGTAGAGAGACTATCTAGCTGCAGATTCCTTACCTACCCACACATCCTTCTCACTCTGCGACTGGCTTTATAAACTTGGGGCTTTTTCCCGTTTCAGGCGTCTAGTTTTCACACACCAGTGTGAAAACTAGTACTATGCATGGCTCTGTGCCTCTGGCATGGAAAGTTCCAAGTAGAAAGTGACGTCAGTGTGCTGGGGTGGTGCCTATCTGGGCACTGCGCATGTCACTTCTGGCGCCGACGATGCTACATGGAGCCGAACAACGCCACAACCGGCGCTCAGGGGTACTTCCCATGAAAAAAAAAAAATATCCTGATCCAGGCCTATGCCTGTGGATAATTCTAAGGTAAGGGATCTGCAACTAGATAGTCTCTACTAGATAAGGTGTTAGAGGAGACAAATAATTTGTTCATTACTGACCACCTTCTTATAAAAGTAACTGCTAATAATTCCTGCCTGAGGAACCAGCCTGTGTTGTAATAATGCCATGCGATTTGAACTGTCCAACCTCAGTGTGTAACCCTACATCACGTATCCATCACAAACCATATCCTCTTATTCTTCTAACAAAAAAGTAACAGTAAAAATAACCACACTTTCTTTGGAACACTTCTAGTATATCTTCCTGGTCACCAATTTGCAAACTGATGTGGTCATATGTTTCTGCTTCCCTTTATGTGAGTTCTCAAACAGCTACGTCATCCCATAAATGAAAACAGTCACAATTCCCATGCTGCTTTGCAAAGTGCATCAAGATCAAAATGCATTAACCACCCATGTAAATCGTTACACATGAGAGGGTGCTGAAAAATCCACACAGTCTCTCCGAGGTATAGATTACCATCATAGTCCCTGAGAATCCTGGAGAACAAGAACATACCTATGGCCTTTAAGGTGGAAGGTTTCCTGGCGACAGCATGTGGCATACATCGTGCTATTTTGAGAAGTTGTGTGTAGCCATAATGACCAGGAAGACGAAATGCAAAGAGTCCCAATTTAACACCGCGACTATCAACTATAATCAATAAACCAGATCGAATCACCAACCTGATAATATAGCTCAGATCATGAGTAATTCCAAATAACATCTACATCTGTAGTGTAGTTTTTCTTAAGTAATCTGATATGGATGAATTTGATGATTCTGCAAAGTGCTTTAGAAAATTATGAAATGGCCCACCGAGAATAATTGGATTTGCTCATGAACAGAACTATAGGCCTAATTCAGATTTTGATGGTATTACTGCCAATCCACCTTGGCGGCAGCCCTGACTACTCTGTCAATTTGACGTATAGATGTATTGCGCTTGAGCCTCTGGCCGCCACAAGGGAGTGCTCTTCCTTCAGACTGGCCGGTTCCCACCAACCATATTTAGATATTAGAGTTCTACAGGTGGTGCACTGGTGGTGAATTGCTCACAGAGGGGGGACTTCGCGGGATCCAATTGACATCAGACAGCGGAATTGGCTGTGGAATAGAGGTGAGTCACACACACACTGTACCTTAGCTGTTTGTGTCCCTCTGCACTACACAACACACTACATACACACTGTTGTAAATGCCATTCCAACACAACATGTATATGATGGAAATACACATTGCCATACATCCATGATGCAACATAGACACACTATCGACACTACACCCACACACGAGACAACCAACCCAACTACACACTCATATACACACACATACTCACACAATATCACAAATACACACAACTCAATGACCACCACATAACCACACTCACCTGAATGTCACACACAGAAACACAACACAACACAACCACACATACACAACATCTGACCCACATGCAAGTGGCACACAATCTGACACAACCACATCACACACTTTTCATCCCTGCACCAGCCAATCCAATCCAATCGCACACAAACACCCACCCATACACGTACTGACTCACATACACAACTAGTTGCACGGCATTACACGTACATGTCCCCTTGCAATGTGCACACATGGACATAAATGATAAGTGCGATTGTGATGTCAGTATTGTGCCAGCATTCATTTGGCAATGAATACTGGCACCACAATTACATCTGTGTGCGATATGTGTTGTCTACCAGTGTGTCCCTATGTGTGTCTGACACACTTGTACTCATGACATATGCATGTCACAGTAATAAAAAAAAAAAAAGGTGACATATATAGGACTGCAGTGGTCCCAAGTGCATGTGCTGTGGCTCCACAAAGTACACAGCCAATGCGGGTTCCCTACCTTTGAGTCCGGCCAGGGAGGGTGCGGCTTGGGGGGCAGGGAAGGGGGAGAGGAGTCATGTTTTCTTCGTGGTCCAGTGGTGGCATCCACGGAAGTTCCTTTCCAGTCGTGCTCAGTCAAAAATGGAAGTGGAATCGGGAGAAAAAGTGAGTTTTCACCCCATTTCCCTCCCCCCCCCCCCCCCCCCCCCCCAACAACCTGCCAACTCAGAAGTGGAAGTCAGATCTCCACAGTTGGCTTGGCAGTAAGGCACATCCAAATCTGCACAGTGGTAAGAGTGGCTGTAATCCTGCTGGCAGCCACTGTTTCCAATGATACTGTTGCGGCAGATGGGAATCTTTGGCGGAGTTGACGGGACTCAGGCACATTATCGTCTATGGGACATCTAAAATGGGCAGGTGGGCCGCCAGGCCTGCGGGCAAGTTTTCCGTTGGAAAAAGTGGCAGCGGACCCATTACTGCCAAGATCTGAATCAGGCCCTATGTTATCAGGTTTGTGATTGGATTTGGTTTATTGTTTTTAATCAGTAGTCTTAGTGTTAATCTTTTGGACACTATTTTTCAGGCTCTTGTGTATACAGAAGAATAGGGTACTGGTTCTTGTCAAAGATTGTGGACAGAGATGATGGACAGAGATGTTGGGACTGTATGCACTTCGGAGTTACATTATGTTTGGGTTGTCATGTACTCTTTTTTTCTGGTCTTTGTACATATACAATAATATAAAATTGTACCTGCTTAAGATGGCAGATGAATTACAGATGCCGGGACGCTTTGTGTTTCCTCTTCCGGGTCATAATGCGTTAATGTAGACCATAATGGAGAGACCATAATGGATTTATAGGGTTGATCTCCGTTTGAGTCATGAGACTTGTTTAATGTGGCCATTTTGGTTTATGACGTTTAATTGCTTTTCTTCCGAGCAGTTCAATAATGTGACTCTTTCTATACTGTCCCTCTCTTTTTTGCATTGGATAATCTATTACTAATCTAATACTGAGATTTTTGTTGAAGCAGTGCCCAGATCTTTCTAGTAGGGCAATAAAAACAAATTTTAGTTTTAGAATTCATATTGTTCAAAAGAACGGGTCATGGAATTAGAACTGTGATATTTCGATAGGTTATTCTTTTTCCCTTTAGGTTACTTTTAATGAAATAGTTTCCCACTCCCACTGGGGTGGATCTATCTATGCTGGAAACTATTTAAATTCATTTGATGTCTACTGGAGGTTGAGACAAAGTCACTTGTGGTATGTATCAGTAATCAGAATGATTACAATGGACATGTTAAAGAGAAAAGGTATTGATAATGATGAAATTGAACTATTATAGTATTTCAATATATAGCTCAGTAATACTGTTTTATATTCATTTTCATAAATAAGTGTTGAAGATTTGTTCATTATGTACAGATACCAATGTGAATGTGGCACATGTGCACTCTAGAGATAGGATGACCTCTGCCATTTAGAATATGAATATTATGTTGATATTGGACATTGGACCAATATTGCAAAAAAGAAAACAGTGTTGTACAATATAATTTTCACATAGAATTCTCTAGTGGTCCATGTTCAGTTAATGATTTTTAGTGACATGCGTAATTTGCAAAAGGTTAGCATGTTTTCTAGTGATATATACACACATATATATTCACTAAAAAAAACAAAAGTTGCAGGGAGGTTATAGTTAGGTTCAGCTTTTACACACACAAAACCATAGAAATTCAGCAGTTACAGTTATCTCACATAACTATTACTCGCACCCTAAGGTAACTATAACGCATGGTTTTCTCATAAATAGTTTTATTGCAAATGTTGAAGTGATATTATCAATGATGTCATACAAGATGTATGACTGATGTAATATGTGGGGTAATTAGCAGTGCTTTGCATGACATCCTTTTTTATATCATTGATAACATCACTGTAACATTTGCATTAAAACTATTGTTGAGAAAACTGCATGGCAAGGGCGCAAGTTATAGTTACTTGAGATGACTGTAACTATCACTGCTGAATTTCTTTGGTTTTATGTTTGTAAAATCTGAACCTAACTATAACGTTCCTTTAGGCTTTGTTTTTTCAGTGAATTTCTGCTGCTTTTTAATGCAAATAATGATGTCCCTGTAATCTTTGGTTTTTCAATTTCTAGGGTATTTTTTGTATGTAATGTAATATTTACCAGGCGTTAATCCAACTGCTGCTACGCATTGCAAGGGGTTGGCCGCAGGGCCTGTCCTGCGGTCAGTATTTGTGGCCAACCTCCTGCATTCCGCCAATCCAATGTGGAGATGGCTGCCATGCCTGGCCTTCAACGATGTGCTGCAACCCCCTAACATGCAGCCAACGCTTCACCACACACGGCCAAAGCCTGTGCACAGTGGGGGGGTTGGTCACAGGGCCTAACCTGCAGCCAACCCCTGCCAAGGCAGTCAACCTGTGGGTACCCTCCCTGGGTTGCTTTTGGCCCCACGGTCCCCATCCACTGGGGCCCAGGGCATTTTATTATGAGGGGTGCAGAGCCCTCCTCCCCAGGCCAATTTAGGACCTTGGGACCCCATCCTCTGGGCCCAGGCACATTTTGTGGGGGAGGGTGGCATTAAGCAGCCCACCTTCCCAGGACAATTTTGCCTTTATGTTAATCCAACCTCTGCCACGCACAGCCTTGGCCACAGGTCTGCAGCCAACCACATATAGCGACCCAACCCTTCGCCACACATGACCTTTGGCCGAGTGCAGTGGGGATTGACCACAGGGCTTGGCCTATGGTCATCCCCTTCGGACTACCCCCAAAGCCACCTGACCCCATGCCAAGCATGGCTTTGGGGTTGGTTCCATGCAGCCATGCCCCTGTAACCACACGCCACTCATGAAGTGCTTCTTTGTTTGGTGGAGATAAGATCATATTCCTGTTCATGAAGAAAGTGTCTCCAAAATTGGGAGAAAACACTCTTGGGAGGTCTTTTTCGTAAGCTGTCCATCATTCTGAGAAAAAGGCAGGAAGACAGTATGTACAACTACTCTATATAGGGTGGGTCCAAAGGGCAGAACTTCTAGGACATTTAACAAACATATAGTTTTTTAAAAGTTGAACACAATGACCGGAAAGAACCCACTCGTCACAGTCACTACATGAGATACTGATCTCGAAAAAGCAAGGATGCAAACACCTCCATGCAGGTTTACAGATAACTTTTCAAGGTGGAAATACAGAGAAAAAAACACTTGCTTTGCCTTGACCATATGCAGGATATTAGGATTATTAGTACTTTACAGAAGAAGAGCTTTAACTTGGGCACCTGCTTTGTTTATATCTGTAAGTGCTTTCCGTTGAGGGTGAATTTTTGTGAAATCAGCATTGTACCAGAATGAATCCTGTCATGCGTATTTTCCTAAGAAGAGGCCCCTGTTTTGTGAAGAATATCTACCCAACTGGAGTACTTTCTACTGGCTATTTAATAAGTTCTAGCTCGTTGGGTAAATGTATAGTGCATCTTCTACTCTAAAGCTGCATAAAGGATGCCAAGGTAATGTCTCCCGTGACCTTGTGTGTCTGTAACTTTGCCAATGTAATTGTTTTTGAGCGTCTTCATCAGATAACTTTTCAAGGTGGAACTGCTGAGACAACACACTTGATGATTTGTACTTTAGAAAAGTAAGTGCTCCTTTGGTGGAGATGTGATCATATTCCTTTGCATCAAGAATGCGTCTCAAAAAACAGAGGGGAAAACCTTTGGGGGGGTCCTTTAGTAAGTTGTCAGTTATCCTGAGAAAGGGCGGGAACACGTTGCATACCACAAATGTATATGGGGGGGCAAACGGGTAGGGCTTATAGGCCATTTTACCTACTTGTAGTTTTTAAAAGGGAGAACACAATCTCTGGTCTCAGCAGTAGATTACAAGAAAGAACCCACTTGTCACAGTTACTACATGAGATATTGCACTCGAAAAAGCAAGGATATAAACCCTCATCAAGGATTGCAGATAACTTTTCATGCTGGGAATGCAGAGAAAACCACTTGCTTTGCCTTGGTAATGCTCCTGCCTCAAGGGCCTCGTGGTCCCAGCCAGGTCCCCGCTTCTGCTGGAGCCAGCAATGCTCCTGCACACAGGGAGCTGTTGGAAATGCAGCTCCCTGCATGCAGGAACAATACTTTCATCTCTTTCCCTGCCCACATAAAACATTGCATCCAGCAAGTAGGAGCAATTTGACAGCTCTCGCTTGCTGGAAGTGAAGTGTTTGCTTGGTGAGAGGTGTCACAGCTCCCGCCAATCAAAGTAAACAGCTATCGCCAGAGGGTGGGCACTTAGGGAGATAGCAAGAGTCAGCCCTTGGAGCGTGGCTGTCCCCAGTGCCATAAATGGCTCCATTAGGGGAGCCGTGTGGCCCCCCTCCAATGTTGTGCATGTGCCGGCTCCGAGGAGGTGGTGGTGCCCGGGGCCGTATTTGGCCCAGGAGGGGCACGTATGCCCCTTCCCTCTTAAAAATAGTACCTGGTCGCAGGGAGATGGTGGTTCCTGGTGCATTTGCAGCAGTGTTTATTTATTTATTTATTTTTTTCTTCATTAATAGCAGAATTTGCAAATATTTGCAAATTGTGCTGTAAATTTTTAAAAATGCTTTTTTTCCTTGGCGGGGTATTGGGTGGAACTCAGGACCAAGATTAAGGGTTTAGGGTATTCATACTCTGCCCTTCTTTTTTCTGTTTTTGTTGGGGCTCAGCTGAAGCCAAGTCCCAAAACAGCTGCTAACACTTTCTGGTTGAAGTGCTGGCAGCCAATCAAATCTCTGCACGATATTGGCACCATTTGTGAAGAATTTGTGCACATAGAGATACAAATTTCGATTTTCTTTAAAATCTCAAACTACTGAACAGGTTTACACCAAATAACAAAAAGCGTGCTTTCTGGACCAAGAGCTACCTTTCTGCCAAATTTGGTGTAATTCCATCCAGCGGTTCTGGCTGTAGTCCTGTCTAAAATCTCTATGGGAATTAACACGGCAAACGTACTTTATTGACCCCCTTTTTTCTTGGGCACCGCTTGTGGGATCACCCCGAAATTTACATGCACAATAAGATACTAGGGGACACATTTTTAGGAAGATTTCATGAAGTTTTGTCAAACAGCGCCAAAGATCTAGCCAAGTCAAAAAACACTTTTTCCAAGGATGGAAACTCGGTCCTAATATAACCACCCACTGGGAAGCACTAGTAGGTAATTGAGGTATCAATGATGAAATCAGGATCTGATAATAATCCACTTTTATTTATAAGTAAAAACTGGAACAGAAAATCCCAGCCAGCGACTCGGTCTTCAGCCACCAACCCTCGTCATTTCTCTCTTCTTTTCTTGAACCATTCCAAGGTTCCAGAACTTTAGTAGATGAACACCAGAACTTTAGTAGATACCACACCACCTCCCTCACTACACCCAGTAACAGTACACATTTTATATCCATAAACTTTACATGTTACAAACAATATTAAATTTAAAAATCATAACATTTTGCCTAACATAGTCTTATAAAACAATAGATGAACCATATTGAAGTTATAACCACAAGGTTTTTGTTTTTTTAAATATTACTTTTATCTAACATAATCTTTCATAAAGACAGGACTCTTTCTCACTCGCCGAGGCATATTTCCTTCTCCCTGAGGCTTACAATTCTTTGTAAGATCATTACATCGTGTTTTATCATTCAGACCACCCTCATCATTTTCTGGCTTAACTTTTGCCACTCTATTCAAATTCCATACTCTATGGTCACTCAACTTTACTGCATTCCTAAAAACTTTAATCACCTTATAAGGTTGACTGAATTTGGAGACATCCCCTTTCCTAGGTAATTTTATTTTCACCCAATCTCCCACACTTACCACTGTCTCTTTCACTGCTTTCCTCACATCGTACAACTCCTTTCTACGCAACATTTTCTCCCTCTCTTTCTCGCTCCAATTTCCAGTCTCATCAATCTGGCTGTCCACTATCCTTTGTTTCTCAAATACCCACAGCGGCAGGATCTCAGTGTTGGGCCTTCTTCCTCTGAATAATTGGAAAGGGGCAACACCAGTAGAAGAATGAGGAGTAAAATAATACTCTCTTACCTTCTTTCTTATAGCTACCTCCCAATTTCCCCCTGGAGATAGAGCTTGTTGCACACTTTCTTTCAAGACTTTAACAAATCTTTCAACCACACCATTGCTCTCTGGATGATAAAGAGCTGCTTTCTTATGTCTCACTCCTCTCTCACGCAGGAATCCTTCTACATCCTTTGAAGTGAATTGCACACCATTGTCTGAAAGAATTGAACTTGGAAACCCTTCCTTCTCAAACAAATCTTCCAAAAATCCTATAACTACTTTAGACTCCACAAAACTTACAATTTTAACCTCTGGCCAATGCGAAAACGTATCCAGGCAGACTAACACATAACGATCAAACAAATTAATTCTTATAGGTCCTAAGATATCAATAGCAATGTTGGACCAAGGACTGCTTGCCTGTTCTCTCAACACGATTGGTTGCGTCCTGCATTTCAACCCTTTATCGCAAGACAAGCATTCAATACAATCTCTTACCATACGCTCCATCTGTACATCCATAGCCAGCCACCAATACCCTTCTCTCACTCTCTCCTTAGTCTTGGCTATACCCATGTGACTTGCATGAGCATGTTTCACTAAAGCTTCCCTTATATTAACCGGGGGAACAAGTTTTGTGCCTCTCATAAGCAAGCCATCCACAACTGATAATTCATCTTTGACTTGCCAAAAACCTTTTCAAATTATCCTCACATCTGTTCTTCTCACACCATCCATTATTAACCAGGGACATCACTTTTTTAAAACAACATAATTCCCTAATCCATCCCTCCACATTTCTTCAGAAACAATCCTTTCTGATATTTTGCACACATTGACTTCTTCATTCTCTTCCTCACTTTCTTCTTCCTCCTTGATACCTTCTCTGTTTTCTACATTCGCCATCCTTGATAGACAATCAGCTAACATATTATCAACACCAGGTATATATGACACCTCAAAGTCAAACTCCTGCAGTGCCACAACCCATTTCCGTATCCTATGGGACACTAAATCTATACCCTTCTTGCAAAACACCTCTAAGTGGCTTATGATCAGTTTTCATTAGAAATCTCTTTCCCCACAGAAACTTCCTCAGTTTTCGCACCGACCAATATACAGCAAGTGCCTCTTTCTCTACTACTGAGTAACTACGTTCTGCACCCCTCAACGCACGAGACACAAACAAAATTGTACGATCAACTCCATTCCTTTTCTGCATAAGCACTGCTCCTAATCCCTTTGAACTTGCATCAGTCAAGATCCAAGATTCATCCATTGTGTCAAAACTGCCAAGATTTGCAGCTGAGATCAAACTAAACTGTTCCTCACATTTTTTTGTCCACTTAAACTCTTTCCCTTTCTGCAATAATTCTCTTATTCCTGACATCTTCTGATCCATATTAGGAATAAACTTGCTATAAAACTCCACCATTCCTAAAAGCTTCATCACTTCCCCTTTGTTTTGAGGAGTCTCAAGTTTACAGATTGTGTTAACCAGGTCCGCTTTAGGTTTGATCCCTTTACCGTTCACAACATGACCTAAATATTCAATTTCCTGCACATCAAACTTGCACTTCTCTGCTTTCAATGTCAACCCAACACCTTGCAACTATGACAAAAATTTCCTCAACCGATCATCATGCTGTACCCCATTAGAACCAAAGATCAACACATCATCCTGGTAAACTTTAACATCTTCGAGCCCCTTAAGAATATGCTCCATTACCCTTTGGAACACCGCAGCTGCCGAAATCAATCCAAATGGCATTTTCACACATTGAAATGTTCCAAAAGGTGTCACAAAGGCAGTTAAATCCTGACAGTCCGGATGCAGAGTAATTTGATGGTACGCAGAAGCTAAATCTAAAGATGAAAAGTGTTTCGCACCATCAAGAGAACACAATAATTCGCAAATATTAGGAAGGGGATAAGGATCCACAATCACCACCTTGTTAAGTTCTCTTAAATCTACACACAGCCTTGCTCTCCCTTTAGCCTTCTGTGCCATAACCACCGGAGACAACCATTCTGTAGCCTCCACTTCTTGTATAATTCCTTCACCAACCAATCTGTCTAATTTCATCCTCATGTCACACCAATAATGGTACATTCCTGACTTTAGCTATTTTAAGTGTGGCATTAGATTTCAATTTAATGAAATGATGATAGTTCTTGAGACAACCAATCTTTTTAGTAAAAACTTCTGGAAATTCTTTCATCCATCTTACATCACTGACATACTTTTTTGAACCCCCTTTTTCTTGGGCACCGCTTGTGAGATCACCCCGAAACTTTACATGCACAATAAGACACTAGAGGACACCTTTTTAGGAAATTTCATGAAGTTTTGTCAAACAGCACCAAAGATCTAGCCAAGTCAAAAAACACTTTTTCTAAGGATGGAAACTTGGTCCTAACTATAACTACCCACTGGGAAGTGCCAGTAGGTAATATATATATGTTTGTTCAAACCAAGGGTCGCACACTCAAGAGATTATGACAGAATATTTATTGTGCCATTTAACAGAAAAACAGGCTTTGACAGGTACGTTTTGGCGTGGAGTCCTCAATGTAAAAAATCAGCAGCTTCCAATTCATTTAAATAAAGAAAACAAAGTCCATATTTTCCGGCATCTTTTCATGAAAATGGAAGACGCACTGTTGCTGAAAGGTCCTGCTGCCCTACTATCATACCGTGGCAGCCATCATATTAGAGCAAAATACCTATATTAGATTGTTCCACTGTAGTAGTTAACATCCAGAGAACAAACAAAGCTAATTATACAATCACCACATAATTCTTGGGCCATATCGTGATGCCAGCCTCATGTTTGCTGCACCTGCTGTGTTAGAAGCGCAGCGGCTTCTTTGGCAGTAACAAGGAAACTGGTGATTTACATGCCACCTGCCCCGTCGTAGTCGCCAGAGCTTTGGAACTGCATTGGAGCTAGGATTGGCAGTACAAGACATGTCAGCTCCAATGTGATTATAATTGTACAAAGTGGGAACACCTCTGCCGCAATCTACGGCGTCTGAAGAACCGAGTTGGAGGACACATGCGTGTAGGAAGACCACAGACCAGCACAGTAAGTGTTGCTTATCCGTTGCTGATACTTATTTATTCCGTGTGAGAGTCAGAATTGTGGATATTTCATATATGGAGACCATACAACACCTAGAGTATGTTTAGTGAGGTTGAACGTCTTGAAGTTGCAGCTAATATTTATGAGGCCAAGTCTTCCAGTCTAGGGAGTAGAAAGGGGGAACAAAGAAATAGCATTAACCCCCATGACAATTTAAAGGAACTTTTTCGGATACTGGAAAGAACATATGAGAAGGAGATTAGGAAGTGATGGGAAGCCACTTTCTTACATAGATATGTGGATGAGGACAGAATACCTGGGGGGCTTAAGGATTTATACAGTTCCATCATATGAGAACCCTGACCTCAGCTTTTACAGGAATGGGTGAACTTACCACTGCCTTAGTCAAACGCATAGTGAAGATATTGGTAAAATATGCTGTGAAAAACAGAGAAATTATTGGTTGAAATTAAAAGGATTAAGGGAGCCATAACGCAGGACTCGAACAAATCTACTGCAGAAAAACTGCACCAACAAATGAGAACCAGGCTGGTGGTGTGTGAAAACAAAATGAAACGACATAAACAGTCCACATTTCTGAGGGACCAACATGATTATGAGTCTAGTCATGTATTGAACTTCGCTAGAGGATATGATGTGCCAAGAAGACAACTTCAGCAAGCCACTAATTTGAAGGTGGTAAGTGCTAAAGACA
Organism: Pleurodeles waltl; assembly: GCF_031143425.1. Taxonomy (NCBI): domain Eukaryota; kingdom Metazoa; phylum Chordata; class Amphibia; order Caudata; family Salamandridae; genus Pleurodeles; species Pleurodeles waltl. The sequence goes on along the minus strand of NC_090440.1, from coordinate 1,340,371,315 downwards.
CCTTGGAGTCAGATGTGGACACTGATTTTTCCAAGGGTGAGAGTTCTAGACTGACAGCACAGTGTAGCACTAGTAAGGATATACGTTTTCCACAGGAGCATTAATTGATAAAAGAGACTCAAAAAATACACCACAATTAGATCACCCACCAGAAGCCAAAACAGAAGGTCAAGAAGGGGGAAGAAACGACAGAAAGAAATCCCTACCACAAAGAGCTGTGAGCAACTGGTGGGGCAGGTTCCACAGATGGAAAAGAACTCAGCTGTGATCAATTTGATGGACAGGAGATAAACTGACACAGAATTAGAGGTGTTACGTCTGGGTCTCACTTTCTGCCCCACATCTGGACTTGACGACACTCCACCTGAATTGACTTAAACCAATTTATTCACAAATTAAAGCTAAAAAAAAGTACACTTACTGCCTCTCAAGCAGGATTTGGATGTGAATGCAGGCATAGTGGAACCCACTGACATTCTAACAGGTCATGATCTACCAGCATTGGAAACACTGCAGGAATTGGAAGATTTAGCACCTATCATGGCAAATAATATATTTTTTCCAGTTTTATTTATGCAAGTATAACAACTTATACATGTTTGTGCCGTATGATAATCTCACTTCATGAACCATACACCTTATCCCGCTCCATCGAATATAACATTATTCCATGTCACTCTGTTATTCGCAGACGTTTCCGATATGTTACAATACAAAACATATGGTTGAGCAATACAATAGTAATTATACAATGTTTCGTCGCGACTACGTAATGTTTGCATACAGTAGTGATGGGCAAGCCTGCCCATATCAAGTACAGTGCATAGTATCTCAACTTTGAACAAGTAAACTGTGATACGGTAGTGCATATTACCAGATACAAAAGTGAAGAGAGAACAGCTGCCGCATACCACCGGACCAGTCAACAATATCTAGCCAGCTTAGCTTAGTTGGGTCAGCCAAACCCAAACTGTGGCTATATAAGTGGATCAAACGAGGAGGGGAGGGAGCTGATGCAAGGTAGGTCAGAGCCAACAGGAGAGGGGGGGCGTATCATTGTTCAGACACACTTAACCACATATCTGACTCCACCACTTTACCGCCCAAAAGGGCATAACAGTACTCGCACTTCGTTATTGGTGTTCATCAGCCCAAGGTGCCCCCATCTTCCCCCACATGCTCTCCATGCAGTCCTTCGATCATACCACGCCAGATTTCCAGATCCTGTTCTGCATGTTCATCCATACGTATCTTACATAGGCAACCTTTGTCCGCAGTTGGCCACTCAATGAGGTCAGTTAGCCGCGCCTCCTGTGTCGGAGGGGTCGGATTTGCCCATCTGATCGCAGTGCGCCTCTTAGCCAAAACAAGCCCCAGCTGCTTGAATCTGAATGCCATTTTGCACCCTTTTTTTAGGAATTGGGAGGAGGCCCAGCAAGCAATGGCTCATTGTTACCTGCAATTTCACAACCGTCACATGTCTCAGTGTTCACACTATTTGGCGCCAAAAAAGTAGATAGAGTTACATGTCCATGTGATGTGTCTGAAATTGGCGGGGGTCACACCACATCAAGCACATCCATCAGAACGTGATGGGAATAGTCTGTGAAGGCACAGCAGTGTCAGATATACTCTGTGAAAATAGTAAAAATTTATCAGTTTAAATCTGGTATTGCTAGTCCTTTCCCGCACTAGTGAGGAGGCCCTTTTCCACTCCCCATCAGTAAGCGGAGATCCCAGGTCCACCTCCCACATAGCTCTCGTCCCGTTTATATTAATCTGCCTATATCTTTTTAGGGCCTTGTAGGTGCAGGAAAGTAGCCCACGATCGCATCCTGGGTGTATAATAGCTGTTGCGAGGTGGGATTCAGTTGGTTCCGTAGAAAAGGAGGTCCAAATCTCCTAAGCCGTCCGCAATAGTCTAGTGTATTGTAGGAATTGGCCCTTGTCACTTCCAAAGAGGGTCTAAGCCGCCTCATGCGTCACAAATGCACCATTTTGGTATAAATCACCAGCGTTATTATATCCGCCTTCTCGCTGTTTTGAAAAATCTAGTACTTCGGTGACTCTAGCAAAAGAGCGAATCCACCAGAGCGGAAGTAGGCACACATATGGCACCCTCTATAAACACCCATGTGACAGCCCTCTCCCACATCTGCGCCACCTGCGACACTGAGAAGGGGATATCTCGTGGTAGTCTAGCTCCGCACATGAGCAGGCCTGGTAATGGAGATATACATATAGAACCTTCTAGTAATTATTTTTTCCGGTTGGGGTTATCACTGCACCACATGGTCGCATACTGCAGCAAGCCCTCCATGTAGTATAGGTGGAGGAGGGGTAGCCCCAGTCCCCCATCAGCTAAATCTAACTTCAAGACCTCGAGGTGGACTCTGCATCTCTTACCTGCCCAGACTAAGGATCGCAGCATTTTATCAGTCTTCGAAACAGAGAAAAAAGCAGCTCACAAAACAAGTTTTGTATAACATATAGGCATTACAGGAGTTAAACCATTTTACTAAGTGCAATTCTGCCCATTATCGACAGTGGGAGTGTAATCCAAAATTGAACCGAGGCTCGGAGGCCATCCATTACTCTACCCATGTTCAAGTCGTATTGAAGTTGATGAGAGTGGGCTGTTGGCATGCTCAAGTACTGAAAGGACTCAGTCTTCGATGTCTACCCTACCTGTGGCAGCCCCGCCGCCTCAACTTTTGTCAGCCCTGCCATGGGGGTACAACACTGTCTTCTGACGATTAACTTGGATGCCAGATTTCCCTCCAAAGTCAGCCATTATTTGTAACAAAAGCAGAATTGATTGTTCGGGGTCAGTAACGTACACCAGGGCATCGTCTGCATACAGCAATACGATGGGTGTTCTGGTTCCCATCCTTATGCCCCACCTTTTCAAGCCTACTCAGTTGTATGGCCAGAGGCTCCATAGCCAACGCGAACAGCAGGGGCGACAGTGGGCAGCAGTGCCGTGTGCCCTGTTCAATATCAAAGGAGTCCGATACTACCATCCCGGTTCGCACCCATGCCCGCGGAGCCGTGTACAGTAGACGCACCCATGACAGGAAGTTTAGTCCAATGTCCATTCTGCGTAGCACCTCCCACAGGTAGTCCCAGGACAAGGTATTAAATGCCTTTTCTATGTCAAGGGCCACTAGCGCGGCGTGGGCTGTAGAGTCTCGTGTCTCATGTATTACATGCGATAACCTACGCAAATTCATATGGGTTCCCCTCCCCGTAAATAATCCGCATTGCTCTTCCCGTACTAGATGGGTTACAACTTGCTGTAGGAGGGTTGCCAGTACTTTTGCAAGTATTTTTACATCGACATAGAGCATGGATAGTGGCCTGTAGGAGCCAGGGTTCACCGAATCCTTCCTCGGTTTCGGTATCATAACTATCAGTGCTTCCCTCATGTGTGTTGGCAGCAAGCCGTCTCTGTGGGCTTTTCAGAATGTTTCCAGTAATCGCGGGAGAACTGAGTTGCAAAATATGCACGGTAAAACTCAGTTGGTATACCATTGGGGCCTGGCATTTTACTGTGTGCCATGGCCCCCAAAGCTTCCTGTAGCTCCTCTAGCGTTACTTACCCCTCTAGTTCTTCAGTCTGTGCCTCATCAAGCTGGGGAATTTGGAGCCTGTCAAGATACCTGCACATCTGACCTCCATCTTCACTCCTCGGCGAAGTGTATGTGTTTCAGGTGGTCCAGTAAAAGTAGGTTTACATGTACTTGTCCCAAATAGCTCTCCCTGGACGGTCCTTGAAGTGACAGGATTATTGGTAGAGGCAGTTTGTGCTTAGGTAGCGAAGCCAGCATGCTCCCGGAGCGGTCTCCCTACTGTCTGTAGTCCCTACGTATATAACTATCCAGCCTATTCCAAATAGCTCCTATTTTTGTGTGCGCTTCACAGCAATCTGTCTCAGATACATCTCCACTGGCCACTCGGCACTGGAGAGCAGCTAGCATGTCCTCTTGCTGCGTAAGCTCCTGCTCCAGTTTTTTCTTAATACCATAGGATTTACCAATTCTCTCGCCTCTAATAACGACCTTTAGGGCCTCCCATTCTATGCCGTGTGCCAGGGTTGTAGACCAGTTCACGCTAAAAAATCCATCTAGCGCCGCCTGTATATCTCCCTTATATTCAGGGTCCCCGAGTAGCTCAGGTCACATTCTCCACAGAGGGATCATCGGCCTAGGTGTATGGGTCTTGCATTCGAATAACAAAGGGGTATGATCTGATAGAAATCTCACCAGATCGGCAGCAAGACGAACAGCCAGTGTTCCGATGTTTGCCAGCAAAAATCTGTCCAGTCTGCTATACGCCCCATGTGTGGGCGTGTAACAGGAATATACTGTGGAGGTGGGGTGTAGTTCCCTCCATATATCTACAAAGTGCAGGCTACTCAAGACCTCCCCAAGTTTGGCTGTCATATGTGGCTTAGTGCCCAGTTTTGGTGGGCTCCCATCTAAAGTGCCATCCAGAACACAATTAAAGTCTTGTGCTGAGATGACGGGCATTCCTATATAGAGTACTAAATCTTGTTGCAGTGTTTTAAAGAACTCCACATCATTCAAGTTTGGGGCATATATATTCAGGATGCAGAGTTTGCGCCCATCCAATTCTCTGTGCAAGAATATATAGCAGCCTTTATATAGCAGCCTTGTACGTCTGCTGCTAGGCTTTTGAAGTGGAAAGGCACCCCAGGGGCAACCCAGAGAGAGACCCCAATAGCATAGGAGGAATATGTTGGCGAGTACAACTATCCCTGCCACTTTTTCTGTAGTTTTTGTGCTTCACTATCCATCAAGTGTGTCTCCTGTAGGAGAGCAATTTGGGCACATATTCATCTAATGTAGGTGTGCACTTTACAAGCCTCCTTACATTCCATGTAACAATTCACATTAAGGTACTCATCCTAAGCTATGTCGTCCAACAGTCGCAGCTCCACCTCCCGACCACCCCACCCCACCCAGTCCGTGTCCACCCCAATCGCGTATTCCGGTCCAACGCGCACTCAGTAGTGCAACTCCATGTCCTCTCTTCCTCACAATGCATACAGTACCCCATGCATATAAAACAGCACATCAACTACAACTCAGAACCACATTCAACATACACCCCCAACCCTCCGAGGGTATACACCTCCCACAACTAGGGTCTGCCCAGTCCATGTGTTGCGCCCCGCTATCTACTCTAGAATCCAGAGAAAAGGGAGAATGAATCACTACCCTCACTTAATAGCAAGGTACTGTTCAAGATGGTGCGGTCAAATTCGGCGTTTTGGTAGCATCTCTCAGGTATCTGCAATGTCTGAGTCTGATGTCAGGCCATCCTCACTGTGCGGTGATCCAGAGCGCGACGATGCCTCAGAAGTGACTGATTTCACTAATAGTTTGGCCTCCTCACGCTCCTGTCTCTTCCGGTCCAGACTCAGGTTGCCATCCGGGTGCACCTTTACCCTCTCTCCTCAGCTAGTGCAGCTGCACCTGTTATTCCTGTTTGCAGTGGCCTTTGAGTCACCTGCTCTTCGTTCCCCCCACCCCGCGACGCCCTCTGTGCGGTGTTTTCCAGGGCCCCTCACCAGTTCTCAGTTCCAACCATTCCCAGACTGCTTCAGGTGTCTGGAAAAAATGCGAGTGGCCCACCTGAAGGACCTTCAACTTGGTAACGTATAGCAGCATATGAGTGTAGCCCAGTTCTTTCAGTTTTTGTTTAACACCTTGTCACGTGGGCTCTCATTATCCTAAATGAGACTACTGGATTTCTAGGCAGCAGGATCGATCACGGTGTGGGGGACTGAGTCGGACCCACGTGTAAGGAACTCTGTCACCCTAAATCCGGTTTTTGCTCCGGCTAACTAGCAGTGCCTCATTTCTCCCAAGGGGAAGAGATGATTGGGCAGCCGAGCGCATGACATCTTTGGAACTTCTCAGGGAATTTGTGGTCACTCAGATCCAAACCAACTCTCTCATTTACAGTATGATCTCATATACAAATGACAAAGGCAGTATAAGTTTTATATAATGTTTTAATAAAACGACTGCATTTTAGATAATAAGGCGTGAGCTGCAATAACCAGAACCATACAACACAGTAGGATTGAAATAGTCACCAGGAGAGTAAAACATAAGAACAAAGCTATCATGGTGTCTAATAGTTTCTACTCTCCCTCTGCTTGGTCTATTTCGAGCACAACATGTTAAGCTTCTAACTTGCCTTTCTGAATCCCTGGGGAGACATCAGCCCTCATACCTGAGCAAAGGCCTGTGATCTTGGTTCAGCATCTGCAACGAGGCAGTCAGCGTCTAGTTGTGGTTCCCTGGTCGGAATCTCCCTCTCTCGTGTATTGGGACAAGGAATTGTTTTTATAACTAACATGTCAGCGTGATCACAAAATGTCCCTACGCAGAAATGCCAAAGACTAAACTCCTACCACGTCTATCGGCAATGTACCAGACTGTGGGGGTCATTCTGACCTTGAGTCCCGCCGTCAGAATACCGCTGTGCGGTCAGAAGACCGCCGCGGTAATTCTGAGTTTCCCGCTGGGCTGGCGGGCGACCGCCAGAAGGCCGCCCGCCAGCCCAGCGGGAAACCCCCTTCCATGAGGATGCCGGCTCCGAATGGAGCCGGCGGAGTGGAAGGGGTGCGACGGGTGCAGTTGCACCCGTCGCGATTTTCAGTGTCTGCTTGGCAGACACTGAAAATCTTGGTGGGGCCCTGTTAGGGGGCCCCTGCAGTGCCCATACCAGTGGCATGGGCACTGCAGGGGCCCCGCGACACCCGTTACCGCCAGCCAGGTTCTGGCGGTCAAAACCGCCAGAGCCAGGCTGGCGGTAAGGGGGTCGGAATCCCCATGGCGGCGCTGCCTGCAGCGCCGCCATGGAGGATTCCCCAGGGCAGCGGGAAACCTGCGGGACACCGCCGGTTTTCCGTTTGGTCAGAATGCCCATGGATGCACCGCCAGCCTGTTGGCAGTGCATCCGCGGTCGTTGGCCTGGCGGTAGTCTACCGCCAGGGTCAGAATGACCCCCTGTATCTTTGACTGAAGCACAGAGTGAACAGGAATGTGTTATAGAGAACTCCAGTGCTGAAGTAGGCTAAACAGTGTGATATGAATAAAAAACAAGACCGTAGAACTAGCTATTTGAAAAATAACAGTACGAAGCCTAATAAAAAGCATTTAGAGCAAAGTGCACAGAGGCTCTAAGCTGCAAGCAAATTAATAAAATACATTCAGGGCAAAGTGCACAAAGGCCTAAAGCCTGAAGCTAATGCGCAAAGGATACGTAAAACTAACCACACTACAACCTATGTACGATTGCCTTTGGAGCTGTCCCACCCTAGTGTAACCCAGAAAGAAGCATATAATGTGATGCTCATAGGTTGGGTCTCTGTGATTGCACACTTCCTGTAAGATAATGTCTTGATCCCTATAGTTGAGAATCTTGGCGATAGTCGTTCTAGGGGGAGCTCCCGGTGGTGGAGGTGGGGGCAAGGGCCATGTGCACTCGTTCAACCATGAACACAGGCAATAGGGGAGCAGTGGGCATCGTTTTTTTGGATCCACTCCTCTAGAAAGGCCTCCTGGGCCTTCCCTTCTGCTCCCTCTGGGATGCCCACTATTCGTATGTTGCATCTCCTCGCCCTCCCCCCTGCATCTTCAGCCCGCACCTCTAGCTTGCGCATTTTAGCCTAAGGATGCTGATTGTGGCTTTTAGCGTATCTATGTCCGTCTGCATGCAAGTCACTTGCTGCTCAGTGGCCACTGAGCATTCTGCCAACACCCTCATATCTGCCCTCAATAAGTTAACGTCTACCGCCATAACATCAATTTCCATCTGCACCGCCTGTCCAGACTCCTCAATAGGTGCCAAGATCTGTGCTCCGGTGGGCTCGCCTTCCTTATCCGTGGGCCCAGGCGAGTCTTTCTGCAGGCTCCCTCCTGCACGCTGGGCAGTATACTGGTTCATCCTGGTTTGCTGTGCGCCTTTGTTTGATCTGTCTTTGCCCATATTGCGCAAAGTTCACAGCACCGCCTCTGCTGATCCCACACAGCACTGGTAGTCTCGTTTTGTTGTGTCGCAGCCGGCAAGAAAGCAGTTTTGTCATGTGAGCACCAGCCAGCACGTCCAGCACAGCCACTCCTGGGGTCCGGTCTCTGTCACCTCCCCGTGTACCTTCCTGTTTAGGCAGCTAGCACAATGTTCAGATACCCATCTCCCGGCAGTGGTGGGGGAGGAGGCGACTGCGTCCAATGCAACGGGCCCGATTACAGGGCCTTGGCTACCTTCAGAGCTCCTCTGCCCCCTCCCCCAGCTCAGCATATCATCTCACCAGACTCTGGTATGCTCCACGGGGCCAAATGCCAAATCGGGCAACAATAGCTGCTACAACTGCACCGTTCTCAGCACCACTGTCTCTCCACTGGCGCCCCCTTGCCTTTACTGCATCTTTCACTGTGGTCCACTAGGCCGCACCAGGTGGTCTTTCATGCCCAGGCCCTCGTAGCCTGCACTGGTGCCATCGCACGGGGAGAGGTGGGAAGCAACTGACAAAACGGGTTGCTTCCCTCACATCAGTTTTCCCTTGCCAGGCTCCTCCAAATCAGCGCACCCATTCCAGGCCTTAAACGTTGACGGCCCAGCCCGCATCCACCGTTGCGCCCGCCATGTTGGAGTCAGGCAATCATTGCGAGTGCGGCTCCGTGGCTTGTTTTGGGCATTTTTGCCCTTTACTTTGCCATCACCACAGTCCCCCACCTTTCGTCCACCACTGGGTCTGTGGATCCTCGAGGTATCAGGATGGTGCAGGACTTAGACGCTGGGAGCACTCGCCTAGTGTGTCTGGTCGGCCATCTTGTTGGCCACGCCCTCCGTCAAATAATACATTAGATGACAATCTCACATGTCTGGAGAGAGCTGGTATTACACAAAGTGGTGATCACACCAATTTGAGACTTACATTTAAGTATATTCCATGGACTCCACGTGATGCAATTGATTGTCTTCATGAAGCAGTTATTAAGGAGCTTGACAAATTTTGGAAATACCGATATGTCAAACAAGTACAGTTTAACAAAGGAACAGGGGCAGGCAATTATGAATTGAAGAATGACTCGAATATAGTTATAAAACCGACAATGGGGGAAATGTTGTCCAACTGACTAAAGGGCAATATGTCAGAGAAGCATCTAGACAATTGGAGTACTCAACTTGCTTCCAACCTATTACTAGGGAACAATTTCAGAGAAGCATCCAAGACTTTTATGATCTACTGGAGGGTTGGAGAAATCATGGAACTCCTGATTATGAGGAGTACCAATTCTTAAAGGTTGGTCATTCACGAATTCCAGCTTTTTATCACTTACCTAAAGTACACAAAAATGCCAAGGTACCACCAGGGCGTCCGATAGTGTTGTCCAAATGGCTAGAACCTTTGTTTTACAGCTGGGAGAAGTTTTGTTTTAAAAGTTTTGCTTGTAATATCATTGCAGTAGGCCTGCTAGCCCTAAAAAAGCCCTATGGGGCAAAGTATATGGTCACATAGTGTTAGGGTTTGTGCACAGCAAAGAGCATGTCCCCTCTCACTGCACTAGTGGGTTCTGTAATAGCTCCCTTTTAAACTTACTATTGAAAGCCTTTCTTGTTATCTCACCTTCGCCCCCCCCTAGGCTTCTGTGTATCTTGTTTAATGTGCTGTTTTGTTTACACATTGGGCCTTGCTTTTACCAAGGCTTCTTTAAAACACTCCTCTGTAGGCCATGTGTTAATTTAACTCATTTGCATAATAACTGAAACTCTGCACACCTTTCAAGAACATGTGCAGCATGTGAGGACCACACCCAGCTCTTCAAACCACACCCAGCTCTGCACACCTTTCAAGAACATGTGCAGCATGTGAGGACCACACCCAGCCCTGTCTATAAAAGGCAGCCCTCGAGCCTCGCCCAGTGCTAGTGCTCGTCTACCTCCCGCTTACCTGAGGACAGATCCCTCGGCGCTGGCACTCCTGCTCTCTACAGACTTTCATTGGCTTCAATGGGCGCAGCTGCTGGCTCTTCCTTCTTCTGGTTTCCGGTTCCTCCTTGCCTCAGCCTCTCTCAAACAAGCAACAAGTAAGTGCAAAACTTTTATTACCTGAAAGAACTTTGACAACAATTTCTGGATTCGTGTATAGACAATTTGAAACAAGATACCTTCCACGAACATTGTGATTCAAACTCTTTGTTACAACAATACTTTGCGGAACTTTGTGAAGCAAACATTTTTTTTATGGAACTTTTAAGAATCGAACCGTGGAAACCATTAACAGCAAGGCAAACAGTAAATCAAGGACTTGCACAAATTACATGCTGTATTTTGACGTAAAAGTACAGTATTTGTTTTATAAAAGATTCTGGAAATATGGGAAAAGTGAGTCTGCTATTGGCAATTTAGGCTTTAGTTATATTAAGATGAATGTTTGATATTGATAATTCTGATAACGGTATTTGTTTAATGTTTTAGAAGCTTTAGAGTAATAGAAAGCACATCCCAGAGCAGTAACACATTCCAAACCTGGAAACTAGAGACCAGGATCCAAGAGGTACTTTTAGAAGAAAATTTCTAATAAATAAAGGGATAGTCAGGAACCCAGTTAGGAATAGGATGTACTTATCTGTTCTTTGTTTATGTTTCATTAGGCACCAGTTTCTACCGAAGTCAGAGAGGGCCGCAGATTTGTGCAGCACTTCAACAGTGGAAACGCAAGAACGCTGTTGTCTCTTTATTTTATTTTATCCACTTCCCCCCTTCCCTTGAGCTTCTGTTCTTAGTGCACTGTTTTAAAAAACTAGTGTGCTGGAACAAGCAGTTTCAGGGTGGGGTCAGATTGTCTTCAACCTCCATCAGAACTGAACAAGGACTCAGGTGAGCTGGGCTTTGACACATAGCATTACTTTCTCCTGTTTATTTTCATGGGGTTATGCCCTCTAGGGGTTAACAATATGGTTACATGACCAAGTTTCTTACTAATTATATTTTTGGTATGGTGCCCTCTAGGAGCTGTTTTGAGCATTACAATCTAATGCCAAAAGTTTATTTCTATTAAAGGTTTATATGATAATTGTATATATTTTAATAATCTCTCTTTATTACAGTTACCATGATTCAGGCCAGCTTAACATCCTTATTACACTATGACTGTTTGAACACTGTTGATATGTTTGGATGACCCTTCTGTTTTATTTCTCCTCTGTGGCTCTGACGCGATTTCAAGTACGAGGCCATTCTGAACCCATATTAAGTCGAGTTGCTAGGAGAGTACATTCTCTTGACAGACATGAATTATTGATAAAATCTGGTTCTCATAGAAAGAAGAATGAGGGCACGGTGAGGTTGGTTACTAATTTTTCTACTGAGGCTTCACACCTCTATGGAATGTTAAGAAAACACTGGAAAATCTTGAAGATGGATCAGGTCATCGGTGCAAGTTTATCATCTGCTTCACAGGTGACCTATAGGAGGAGCACTTCAATAACGGATATGTTAGTCCACAGTCATTATGTTCAGACCAAAATTGATAGACCTAAGATGACTGGCTTTTATCCGTGCATGTCTTGTAAGGCATGTACGTATAGTAGCAAAGTGAAGGACTATATTGTGCCAGGGATAGAAGAGAGGCAATCCATTACCAAGCTGCTTAATTGCAACTCTAATTATATGGTGCATACTTTAATTTGCCCTTGTGGCATGGACTACATGGGCAGCACAGTACATACAGCCAAGAAGAGAATTTTGGAACATATGAGTGCGATAGTGAAGGAGGATCCAACATACCCTGTGGCACAACATTTCCAAATGACACATGAAAATAACAGGAATTTGTTACGTTTTTTTGTGTGGATCATGTCCTGAAAGATAAGCGGGAGGGGACTAAACACTCAAATTAATTAAACTTGAATCATCGAGAATCATTGAAATGCAAACTAAAACACATAAGGGGCTAATCATTGAGGAGGAGATGTGGTCCCATATTTGGGTAGTTTTACAGGAAGGGGACGCTATTTGAGAATTGCGTGCTGCCCCGCAGCAGATAATCTAACTATTATGCACAATCAGGGCTTGAATGATTTAGGCAGAGAAATCTGGTAGGAATGTCAATGAATTATTTGATAATAGAATGCTTATTTTGATTGGTTATTTTTTTATGTATAATTATTATTGCTGTTGTTTATTTGCCCATTGGAATGGTTTGCCATGGCAATGTACATATTGTATTCCTAATTTCCGTATTTATTCACAGTGATAATTGGTATGACCCGAGAATTAAGAGAGTTGAAAATTGTCGTGAGTGTATAATTAGCATTGTATGTTCTCTGGGTGTTAACTACTACAGTGGAATGATCTGATAGTTATTTTTCTCTAGTATGATGGCCACCACGATGTGATTGTAGGGCAGCTGTACCTTGCAGCAATAGTGCACTCTTGGCACGTCTGCTTAAACAGCATGCCAACCATACACCTGCTACCGCACTGGTGGACGGAGCACGCAGAAGAGTATGTACGAAGGTAGCAATATATACGATGTTCCGAGACCACTTGGACAGACTATATGCTCTGCCTGGGGATGGACCACTGGAGATGGGGACGACCTTCCTAAATGGAGTCATACTCCCGCAGCTGACGCAGGATGCCAAGGCCCTGTTGGAGGCCCCCATTAACCGGGAAGAAATACAAGAGGCCATAAAGCAGTTAAAAACGTCCAAAACGCCTGGCTCTGATGGCATTCCAGCAGACTTCTACCAAAAATATGTTGCTATCCCTGCTGAGAAACTATTGGCGGTATATCGAGAGGCGTCAGCCCGTGGTAGACTATCGGACTCGATGAGGGAGGCTTGGGTGGCCTTTATCCCCAAACCAGATAGGGATCCGAGGGACCCTGCTGCATATAGATTGTTGTCCCTGATGAATGTAAATTTCAAAATACTAAGCAGCATTCTGACGGCGCATCTGCTCCTGCATTTGGCCTCCTTTATCCATGAGGATCAATGTGGCTTTATATCTCATCGCAGCACTATGTTTAATATTCGTTCCCTTACCCACATACATCACACGTATTCACAGTGGCACGAGCCAGTAGCATTTGCTCTCCTAGATGTAGTTTCCCTCTACATAGATGATGTGCTAGCCTACGTGCAACACCCGGAATCATTGATCTCTGTACTTCTTAAGGCATTGGGAGAATTTGGGGAGTGCTCTGGACTCCGTGTAAGTTTTCGTAAATCCTACCTGTTCCCAATGGGCGCTCTGGTTGGAGATCTAACCGATGCACTCCCGATGGTTGGATTACAGTGGGGAGCTGGAGGCCTTCGATACCTTGTGATACGATTGGCGCATACGGCTGATGAATGCTATGACCTCAAATATGGCAGAGTACTAGAAGGCCTGAGGACCTTGGTCAGATTCTGGAAGGAGCTACCGCTTTCCCTGATGGGCAGAGCGGCCTTTACTAAGATGGTTATCCAGCCACGTTGCTTATATGGCTTGCAGAATAATCTATATGAGGTGCCTAGATCACACTTTGCACGCATAGATAGTCTAATTTTGGAATTGCTGTGGGCAAGTAGGAGGAAAAGGGTGGGAACGAATATGCTGCGACAAACATGGGAACGAGGGGTATTGAACTCCCACATATGGAACTTTATTATTTTGCCTCTCAGCTGCAGCACAGGGTACACTGGTTTGACCTTGAAGATAACTGGGAGAAGAGACTGTTGCAAGATGAGTGCGGACCACATGCCTGCTCTGCCCTACTTCTGGGGAACCATGTGCTGAGGGAAGAGGCCCTTTACATAGTGAAGCAGGTCAGTGGTGTATGGGCCTGAGTGGTGTCCTCTGTATTGGGTGGCTGCCCTTACTTTAGGGATGTACCCATGTGGGATATGCAGGCTTTTGCGGGAGTCGCTCGAGACATCTCTATGAAGCGATGGAAGAACAGGGGATGTGAGGAAGCAGGAGATCTCTATCTTGGTTGGAAATTCATTACCCAGCTAGACGCGGTGGATAGTTGGCGGGAGGTCAAGTCCTACAATATGCAAAGATGGCGGCGACGGCATTCGGGCAATGGCCTGGATTTCCTGATGAACCTCTGCCACCCTAGATGCATTATCGTCCCTGGGAGGGGAGCAAAGACTGGTTTCACGCCTTTATAAAACACTGAGGAAGGATGCTCCGAGTGTTACTCCAGTGGCGCAGCATAAGTTGGGGGCAGTGCTGGAAGAGGAAGTCTCGGCTGCAAAATGGAAACGTGTGTATGGAGGGGCTAAAACCAGCAGTTCAAATGCCAGGTTTAAACTTATACAATATAACTATAATCATCAAACATACCTGGCCCGGCCATTCTTCAGCGTATATACCTTGTGCGATCCCCCCGCTGCCCGCTCTGCGATGTGGCTTCTGCAGATTTTTTTTCACATGGTATGGCAATGTAAGGCTCTAAACTCCTACTGGTAGAGAATAATAATGGCTTTGGAGAGGGCTGCAGTGTGGAAATTGGTACCTACTCCCAAGATGATACTGCTGGGTTTATTGCCTACCCATTGGGGGAAACATTTAAGCTGCAAATTTATGGTGCTGGGACTCTTGTTGGCTAAACAACGCATAGCGATTAGATGGCTTAACCCCACTTCCCCGACTTATGGAGATTGGTACAGAGATTTCGCGTACTAGGCGTTAGCAGAAGAAATTCAGATGAAGCATGTCCGCACAGATGATAAATTAGCAGAGGATGTAGTGGCCTGGGCTCAGATGCTGCAGGACCTTGGGGGGGGGGGGGGGCAGATACTCAACCAAATACTCTGGGTGATGATTAACCACCATATATGTGTTGGGAGTTAATGAAGTTTACTGTAGCGCACTGATAGGAGGGGTGAGGGAGGCCTAGGGTGTGAGATGTGTACACCTGTACAGAGTGAACGAGATGACATTACTAAAGTACTGAGGAATTTACTGAGATATAAAAACAAACAATAAAAGATAGTAGATATTGAATGTACTGCATGTTCAGACCTGAGAGAGACCGCAAGCAGTATGGGGGAGGGTAGGGGTTAGTTGAGGGATTTGTGTTAAATTGCTTGATTGTGATCTCAATATAGAGTATTGCCTAAACTGCATAACACTAAAGTGTAATGTATAATTGTAACTCTATCTGTATGACGTGATCATACAGGAAAAAAATTAAAATATTTAAAAAGAAGGAGACACGCATGCCTCCTACTTGTGCCAGTTATGCTGCCAAATGGAACAGTTTTGTGTAAAGAATGCCTCGTTTCGACTGATGCTCCTGTTTTTTTAGACTGAGAGTGCACTGGGGCCTGCTAACCAGACCTCAGTGCCAGTGTTCGAACCTTATACAAATTACATGGCGAATAGGCCACACCCAATTGACAAGGACTGACTTACATGTAAGTCCCTGATATTTAGTGCCCAGGGCATGTAAGGCAGATTGTCCATCTAGGGCTGCAGCACTGTTTGTGTTACCCTGTGTGTGACAAAGTACAAAATGGCTCCCAGCCTGCCACTGCAGACTGCAAGGACAGTTTTACACTACCAGCTCAACTTTGCCATTCAAACCAATGCCAAAGCCACTCTTTCCCATAACAATATATGTAAGTCTCCCCTAAGGAAAGCCTATAGAGCCCTATAGCAAGAAGCTGTATATTATTTACTGAGACATACATTTCTCGTATGTCTCAGCAGCAACACTTCCCAATTGTCATTTTGCTGTGGAAAAGTTAGTAGCTCCTTTGGCTAACATAGGGTTACCAGTTGGCACCCCAGCCTGGCTAATATCTGAAAAGGATTACCTAACTAGGTGATATAAAGTAGCAAATTAATTGTGGCATTAAATTGGATCTGATGCCCAGGTCAAATTTATAATCACAATTTATGTTTAGCACCTTTTAGAAAGTTGGCGCACTCTACTCCAGCCAGCCCAGCGGCTTCACAAAGACCCTGGTGCACAGACAGCTTTCTGCCCCCCTGAGGAGACATGTGAACGACTGTCAGGCATAGGAACAAAGGCAGATGCCTCAGAGTGAGGCATTAACTCCTGTCCCAGGATGGCCACTCAGGGTGTTAGCTAAAAAGGTAAAGCTTCAAAGGGTAAGTTGCCTTTGTGAGGAAAGTAGCGATAACACCTCTGAGCAGGAGGCCTTTTGTTTCTGTAGAAAAAGTGGAGAAAGAGCCAGAGAGGAAAAACCTGTCCCCAAACTGTTTTTTCCGTGGGCGTGTGGTCCTCTGGTAGCCGCACCTCTAGGCTGGGCAGCCAAGCTCCTGGTGACTGAAGAAGGGTTGGGCCATCTTCAAAGGGGCAAGAATGTTGTACACTAGGATAGCCAGGTGCCACATATCACAGGAAATATGTCACTAGGAAGAAGGGAACCCAGTAGGCCATTGGCTAGTGACCGCATGGCCTCTTCGGGGCTCTTTCCTGTGATAAATATGGTGCCCCAGGCACTCTGCCCTTCAGATCATGTTGGATTTGGTGAGGCGACCGGAGAATGATTGCCAAGCTGCCCTTGCAATTGCACAAAGAGAGGCTGCACTGTTGGAAGGACTGCCCCTGCTGCACTTTGGGCTAGTGAAGTTTGGACTGTACATGTGGCTCCTTGCTCAATTAAAGTTGATTCCCGGCCGCGGATAAAAGCAGTGACTCCAAAGATCAGTCACCTTTTCTCCTGGAACCAGCTTCAGGGACACAAGAGTTGAAGAAGCCCAAACAAAGAAGTTGGTAGCCACTGCAGAAGGTTTGCCGCTACTACCTGCCAGGTGCCCAAAAGGACAAATCTGAGATAGTCAAAAGTTGCACCAGAGTCAGCCTGATCCGGGAGTGCTGTCCTAGACCGGATTTATCACCCCCAAGAGACACTAGCCCCCAACTATGGTGGAAAGAGACCAGTTGCCCAGCATTAGCTGGCCTGCTACTGCAGTGTACAGGACTTCGAGGGACCCATATCTCTGTGGCCAAAGTCACCCCACTTCACCCATGGACCATGGAATGTCTAAAAAGACACCCCCATTGACTGCACTACAACCAGAGCATCCTTTGAGCAACTTTTGCCCGTATCCTCAGTATCAGGACCACTCTATTGAAGTCTATGGCAGCCGTCCTGTAAAGTTTGGAGCTTGCCTTAAAAATGCTCTGGTGGCCAGATAACTGTCCAAAGTGTCCACTCTGGCCCCTTCACCTCCGTCCAGTCAGAATCGGCCACCCAACCTGGGCTGGAGTAATCTAACTAACTGTTTCAAACTTTTCTAAAAGTTTACAAATGTTTTGTTGACCGATATTTGTTTGCGGTTGCATTTAAAAGTGCCAATATCCTCTAAAATCTGTATCTCTGAGGCCCTCTGGTAGATTTTGTTCATCAGGGTCTCTAAAAATTCATAAAAATATAATCTATTGTTATAAATTGGTGTCTGATTTCTTTCATGTGTGTGACTTTCTTATTTCGTTGTTTGGTGATGTTAAATTTTTTACAATAAGTTCCTTTGCCAAGCCTAACTGCCCACAGCCACCGCTACCCAGGGTTGAGCTTAAGGTTAAGTAAATGAGCCTGACTGGACCCAAGACAGTATTTGAGACTGTACTGCATGATAATGCTCTACACCACTATGATACTTTACATCCACATCCTCACAGTTTGTCTGCTACTGCTTCCCAAACAACATTGGCCCTTTAGCAACTAGAGTCCAAAATGTTTTTTGTTACTTCCTGCAGAGATAAACCTGTGGACTAGCCTTCACCTTCATTCAACTTGACTTAGCTGCTGTGGCTGCTTATCTCCAAAATAGGCAACACCTTTCCCTCTTTAGGATCCTAGTCATTAAAGCTTTTATGGAGGGACTCGAAGGTCATTCCTCCCCAGGTCCTCCCGGGACCAGTGTAGAATCTCAATATCATCCTTACGAGGCTCATGGATCCTCCTTTTGAGCCCCTCCATGCATGCCTCCTTCAAACTCGCTCTTGGAAGGTGGTGTTTCTTGTGACCATCACCTCACTTAGACGTGTTAGTGAGCTCTAGGTTCTAACCTTGGAAGAACCTTTCAGATTCATAGAGATGGCCTTTGCATCAACCCTAAATTTCTTCCTACAGTCGTCTCTCCTTTTAACTTTAACCAATCTTTAGAACTATCAGTTTTCTTTCTTCAACCTAACTCATTTGCAGAAAGGGCTCTTCATACCTTAGATGTTAAACAAGCCTTAATGTACTATGTGGATAAGACAGAACCCTTTTGAAAGACTCACAACTATTTGTTGTTTTTTCTGAACCACATAAAGGGAAAGCTTTATTGAAGTCAGGCATAGTCAGATGGATTGTTAAATGTATCCAGACATGTTACGCAAAAGCTAAGAAAGTTTTTTCCTGTTCCTCTGAGAGCCCACTTTACTAGGAAAAAAGCCCCCTTCTGGCTCTCCAGCAAAACATAGCAGCAGCTGACATCTGTAAAGAGGCTACTTGGTCTACCATGCACACTTTCACTAAACACTATTGTATGGATGTACCAGCACGACAGCAAGCCAGTGTTAGTCAAGCTGTACTCCTCACCCTTTTTCATTCTTCTGCAGCACCCACAGGCTAGACACCGCATAGGGAAGGAATGCTTTACAGTTTATGCACAGCATTTACATCTACAGCCACATATGCCTCAAACGGAAAATGTTACTTACTCTGTAAGCATCTGTTCATGGCATGTAGTGCTGTAGATTCACATGCCCACCTTCCTCTCCGGAAGCCTCTGACTGATGCAATTATCATTCCTTCTCACTTCTCTTGCACGGTCATTATTCTCTCTCTCGCTTCTATTGCTTTCCTACAACTCCATCCTCACCCTCTAATGAGGGAAAACAATCTAACAATGAGACAAAGGACCATGCATGTTACATGGAAGACTACCTTGTAACTCAAGAAGAATTCTTTGAAAGAAAAAAAACATCCGGGCTGAACACTAGATGGCCAGAGTATGCACAGAATATGACTCTACAGGACTACATCCCACAAACAGATGCTTACAGGGTAAGTAACATTTTCCTTTCCACTTGTAGACTCATTTACACATCCAATTAATTCAAATAATGTTACCACTTACCCATGTCCTCTAGTGCCTTTTTAATTATATGTCTAGGAACTGTCTTGCCTCTATTTGTGATATAATATCTATGAACAATATTAACAGTATTAACTAATGCCCATTATTTTGTGGAACATTAGAGGTGGAATTTTTACTTATTAATTTTGATCTTATTTATTATTTTTATATAGCTGCCCAACTCTCTTGATGTGCTTAAATTAGTGTCCAGTTCTTGCAACCTTAAACAGCTTAATTGTAATGCCATTCTTGTAACTCATTTACTTTAAAAACAGCTACTAATTTCACTTATTTTTCTGCAGACCCTCTCACCGATGGTTTATATTTCTCTCTGTGCGCGGTCCCAGACACGCCCTCTCTTTTCTTTATTGATCAAGCTAAACTAATTAAAACTATACTCTTTTGAAACTTTTGTTTAATAATAATGATTGGTTTACCATCCATCAATAAGGGCACTTCCTATTCGGCTTGCATGCTTGATAGTCATTGGTTTGGCCATCCTCCTATCACATAGGTATTTACGTTTTAGTCTAGTCTACTCCTATATCTTGAGGGTTTTGCCTTTTTGATTCTAGGCAAATGTGTTTTCATGCACTAAGTGTGTCTCTTCATTTTTAGCCCCGTAAATAATGGCAATGTGTAGAGGTTCAGAAGTAAACATATATGCTTATTCTTGCGAGCTGTTTATCCCCTCATTTACTTTACAACTTGACAGCAATATATTATAATTCAATTCATCACTAAGAATACCAGTATTGAAACTAATACTTTTAATATGTTACTCAACCATCTTCTTTGCTTACCTATTAGCGGATAGTTACAGAGTGCACTGTATTCTAATGACCTTTGAATTCTATATTTCATTGAGTTAATATTAATAAGATAGAAACCACACATAAATCACTTATTTTCACTCACTATGCAATTATTTTATTTTTATCTTCAAGCAATAACACTTTTTCTCTATTTGTTACGTAATTAGTGAGTCTATCCCACCTGTCTGTTATTTAACCTTGTATTATAAGTCCCAAACTTGGACATAAAGACTTGTTCCCTGTGTTTTCTTTTTTATCTAAATCACTTCCCGTTGGTGTACCCTCTGTTCTTTCTAGTATGAACTATCTGATGTCCTTTCCAAATGCTGTATTTCCCTAATATGCTCTACCAAGGGTGCATTTTTCTTTTTTGTGCGTTTAGAACATTTTTGTTAATTAGTTCTAGTTTTCAGTACTCTCCTTATCTCACCTTTGAACCCATTGTTACACAAGCACACAAGTAAATAGATCACATTTGTTGTTTTACAGTTTAGTCATAAAATGTATATGGTATGTTACCTCCATGAGAGTGGCTTTATTCCCCTTCACTATGTGTTCACAGGAACCACATATGAAGTAGCCCACTACCAGTTTTCCATTGCTTATACCTAACTGTGTAGATCTTAGTCCACTCATAAGTGTGAATGAGTTGGTTCCTTATTGTCCTATTTTTTCCTGTAGGCAACAATAGGGTGTTGTAACTTTTCTTATCCCTCAGTTTCAAGTAATGCTTAGTCCCTGTTAACAAGTTTCCTTTTATCTTACTACTCACTTTTGAAAAAATAGTTACACATACTGTGCAATCATCTTTCTCTTTATGTCCCTTTTCAACAAGCATGCTTTCTCTGTTTAGTACATTTGTATACATGTCTTATTAGTCTATTCGGATAACTTTGATCTTTCAATTTATCGTTCAGGACCTTTGTATATGTCTCATAGTCCACAATGTTTGTAACATTTCTTCTTAAATGAAGAAACTGGCCATGTGGTATATTATCCTTTTGACATTTACGATGATTGCTTCCATAGTGTAATATTGGATATCTAGCAGAAGGTTTAGTATATAATTCAGCCTCAAGAAATCCTTCCGCTTCTTTGATGTTGATATCATATCTAAGAAGGCACACTCCTCTCTACTTCTTGATGCTGTGAATTTTAGGTTAATATCTCCCAGGTTCAGCTGTTCTAAAATTTCTAATTGTGTTTCTTTTGGTCCTCTCCAGACCCATCATCTTGCCAACTGCCATATGTTCTCCAGATAAAATCCTACTTCATTATAAAAGTGTGTGACTTCAAAATCACCTACATATACACAAGCTAGAACTGGGACACATGTCACTCCCATGCTGGTCCTTTGGGTTTGATGATATACCTTGTACTCAAATAAAAAGATGTTATGCCTGAGAATTATACATATTTATTCTAGTATGAACTTCCCGTTTGGGAAACTCTGTTCGTCTTCTGTTATCAGTTTACCTGTGACCTGGATGGTAGCATCTCACATCACAGTGAATATAGCACCTCAATGTCTGATGTAACTAACCACTCATTGACCTTGTCGAATTCAATCCCCTCAATTTTGTTTTTCATATAATTTGTGCCCTTGATATATGGCGTCTGCTGTACAACAAGTGATCTCAATATTCAATCCAAATATATACTAAGGAATTCCATAAACAAATTAAGACTGGATACATCGGATCTCATTGGAGGATTTATTGGATCATTATGTACCTTTGGAAGGCCATATATCACTGGTATCACTGGGTATTCAGTCAGTCAGTCAAATAACTTTATTCGGCAATTGCCATAAAAGTGCATACAAAAGACATATATTACGAATCTATAAATAGTATAAAACACAATTAAAAACTGTAAAACAGATTCTAAAAGCACTGTGTAAACATCCGGTCTAAGACCCCTTGACATGTAACAAAAAATATACTAAAACATGATTAAGAATCACAAAAACACCAGTTTACATATATTGTCTCGGAATAGAAATCTCTCGCAAACATATAGAGATTAAAATAGAATAGACCTTTTCCTAATGCTTAAAGAAGCTGTAACAAAATTTAGTACATGATAACAAGTTTGGATATCTGGCAATCTCTGAAAATATTATAAAGCTTCCTTATAATGGATAGGTCTAAGATGACATAAAATGGGTAAAATAAAAGCCTTTGTAGGAGCAGCATATAAAGAGCAAAGGAGAAAGAAATGTAAGGTGCTCTGCTTTGATTTAGAATCACCAGGGCACGGTGGTAGGTCCTTTTTCCAGATACATGGTTCGGGAAAGGCTACCTTAAAATGAATTATATTAAATCTAAAAAAAAGTTAAGAGAGAGGATTTTTAGAACTTGAAAACCAGATCAAGTAAGGTTCAAGACATGGGACAGTTATAATCCGGGTATAAGGATCAAAAGATTTCAAATTCAGGGAGCTATAAAATCTCAGCTCTGATATGTGCTCAAAATAAGTTGACTTCAAGATAGACCTAAAGTTTGTAGTTAACAGTTGGGGTTCTTCAAACATGTACCTAAGCCCTAGCTTCTCAAAGGAGTTACGCAGAAACACAAGCCAGGGAATCCTATTTGAATTGTCCAATTGTAAGCAGTCCGAGATACAGTCTTGAACAAGTTTTGCCGCAGGGTTCAGTCAGCATCTGATCCAGAACAGTAGAGGAGGGATAGCGACCCTGTCCTCCAAAAAACGTTGACCAGTTTCCTCATGACTGATGATGTTTGCTATACATTTTGGAACCGTCAGTAGTCTATGCGGAAATTTGTTTTCGGCAATTTGGAGAGAGGGTATTTTATTGTAGCCCCAAACTCCTGCCCCGTATAGGACTGCTGCAGCACACTTGGAGTTATAAAGTGTTTTCATCTGTGCAGGAGGTCTGTAACCTAATTTACTAGTAAAGTGAAAAATTGCTTCATTGTTCCTTAGCAACTGTTGGAACTTAAAATGAATGTGTGTCTTCCAGGACAGAGAGGAGCTCATGTACATACCTAAATAACAAAAATGTTTTACCTTGTTTAAAGTATGTCCTCCCATAATAAATTGTTTAGACTTTGTATTACGTGGGCCACATGTCATAACAAAAGTCTTAGGGTAGTTTACTTTCAGATCAAGGTTCAACATAAAATTGTCAAATAGGTCCAAAAGTCCCTGTAAACCATTTGCGGTACGGGCAATTAAACATGCATCATCAGCATATAATAAAACTGGAAGCGGTCTCTGGCCCGTCTTTGGTACATCCTTTCCATGTTTTACCAGCGAATCATAGAGGCCATTGATATATATCAAAAAAAGAAATGGGCTAGGATACATCCCTGTCTTACGCCCCTTATTGACGGAATGGAAGAAGTTCTCTGACCATATAAACCAGTCTGAACTGAAACCGTTAAATCTGTATGTAGGTGTTTAATAAGCTCCAAGAGGGACGTGTCACAACCTAAAGCTCCCAGAATTTGCCATACCTTCGACCTATTAACCATATCAAAAGCACTAGTTAGATCGATAAATGCCATATGAATAGACTCTTTTTTGGCTGTCACGTATTTACTAAGTATCAGATGCAGATTTAAAACTTGCTCAACTGTGCCTACACCAGGTCTAAAACCAAATTGAGTTGGGGATAAAATCTGGGCCTCAGTCACCCAATCTTCTAGCCGGGATAAGATCACACTTCCTAAAATCTTTGCCGTTGAATCAATAAGAGAAATTGGTCTATAACAGGAAGGATCTTGTCTGTTTCCTTTTTTGAAGATGGGAACAATGATAGCCGATTTCCAAGAAATAGGTACATTACTTTTTACCGCGCTATTCAATACATTTGTGACTAAAGGATCCCAAAGGTCAATTTCAGTTTGAAAAGATCAGCGGGGACCCCGTCAGGGCCAGGAGCTTTTCCCTGCCTTAGCCGATTAATGGCGCATAAGACCTCATAGAGGTCAAAGGTAATGTCTGGGGCCTTGATGTTAGAGTCTAAAATGGAATATGCAGTAGGATTATCTTCTGTATACAGGTTATCATTATCATCGTTTCCTGGGCAAAATACTTTCCTAAAATGGGTCACCCATACATCCTCTGCAATAAGGCAATCATTGGCCTTGGTGTTGTTATCTGAAAAGTAGGGGTGATTTATCACCTTCCAAAATTTAGAGGTGTCCTTCAGCTCAGCGGCAGCCAGAAGTTCATCCCAAGCCTTGGACCTAATTTCTGTTTTCCTTTTTTCAAGAGCAGCTTAATACTCGGCTCTAGCAAGTTTAACTAGTTTGCGGGAGGGGGAAACTGCTTTAAGAGCATCTTTAAGTTTTTTATGAGCAGAAGAGCACACAGAATCAAACCATCTATGGGCCGCTCGCCCCTTCAAGGGCCTGTCCACCACCAAGGCTCGTGAGATATTAGTACTTAAAGATTCAAATTCATGGACTATACAGTCAGGTTCTAACTGCTGAGATAGACACTTATTAATAGAGTCAGCCCTACTTCTTACGATTTCCTTATTAAAAGATTTTGGATTTATTTTGTCCCATTTTAAGCGTAAACCGCAATTTGGATTGTAAACAGTGCTGGCTCTCAGGCTTTTATTCTTAGGAACCTGGTTAATTTTTAAATCCAGATTAATGCTGAAGGGATTATGGTCACTGGCGCAATGAGGCGTGATCTTAAATTCTTGAATAAGATGATAATCAGAGGAGCCAATAAGTATATAATCAATAATGGCCCCCTTCGAGTTCCTGTGAAGGTTGGTATATTACAAGCGTCAGCAGCCAGTTTCTCTGTAACGTGTACCAGATCAAACTTACATATAAAATAGTTTAAGGCATCTCCTTCAGTAGTGTGAGTAAAATGGATGGATGACTCTCTGCCCTCATCAGGGAAGGCACACAGTTCAGTGAGATCCTTGCTACACAAAGGAGTGTTGAAATCGCCCAACCAAAGTGTAATAAGATCGCTATCCTGTAAAACATTTGATGAATCAATAAAGTCTGCTACATCTTCCAGGTGTCCCATAAGGAGACCCCGGGGGATATTATTATAGAAATTTAAAATCAGGATATCTTTTTGTCCACTAATAGATACTAAAACAACCATAAATTGAGGGGAAGACCAGATTAAGGACACGTTTAATAGAGGGAGATGTAAGAACTAAAAGGCTGCCACGTGCTCTCCCCTTTGGGGAGGTTATAGCTGGCTGATACAGAGAGGTAAATCCATTCAAAAGGAGCGTATCCTTAGACCAGGTCTCCTGTAGGCGAATTATGTCATAAGAAGAAATGAAGCTCCTCCACTCTGAGTTGTTAGTTTAAGACCGCAGCCCGCTATATTCCAACTGAGCAGAGTTAGCGGTCTAAACCCAGGACATGGTGTTAAAACTCTAGTATTTATAGGAGTTGACAAAACCGATGCAGATTTACCTGTGTCACTAGTACATTCATTGTATACGTTCCCAGCTATGGATCTCGCCATGTTAATAGGGCAGGGGTAAACCGAGGCCATCTGTCAATCGTTTTCATCAAAACAATTGAGAGCCGAAAACCGATTGCTAATGGGTACATTTACCTGCAATTGGGACCTTGCTGGGTCAGGTATATGGGTTCTTAGGTTAATGGCAGAGCCTGGTGGTAGGAACACAGGGTCATAAAGTTGACACAGAGGATGAATTTGGATCCTATTGCATGCCTTATAGCATTGATCGGAGTTGGTCAAAAAGTAGTCCACTGAACAAGAGTTTGCAAAATTTAAAACAACATAATCTCCTTCCTCCATTTCCTTTGAAAATCCAACCCTCCTCACTCTGCGGGCCATAAGAATCTTGTCATTATGATGAAAATTAGGTTTAATATTGGATTTCAACCAGTGACCAGCTTTCCTGATTAGGGATTGGGTATCTTCTATTTTGGAACTCAACAAAGGGGGAACATTTGATAAAACCAATACATACGGATTGCAATCTGGGGGAAGATGCAAAGAATCTGCATAGTTTGTAGATTTATTATGACCCGTAGCATGCAACCTAGAGGAACAGACTTCCCTGGTCAGCCCCTGTACAGAATCGTCTGCTGTGTTTCTTTGGCCAGAAACGGCCTGTAAGTCGGGCGAGGGATTCCTTGCTCCTTGAGGTAACAAAGTAGATAGAGGGATGGTTTGATGAGCCGGGTCTTGGCTGTGAGATTTTCCTGTTCTTACTAATCCTGGCTTAAGTAAATGAGATAAAGTGCTGGTCACGTCATTACAAAAGCAATCGAGCTTCCTAGTAATCAGTGTAATAAGTTTCGCCTCTAAGGATGCACAAAAAGAATTAAGTATAGAATCAATAACACTTGTAAAATCTTCAGGGGCATCCTTTCTCAGAAAACATTCAGAGGTAGAAACCAAGGAAACTGGGTCTTTAGCACTTAAAACCGAAAGGGTGGGTGTTCTCTTTTTAGGGCCCAAGGCCTTTTTAGTAGTTTTAGACTTTTTCCCCAGCTCTCCTCTTCTTCAGGGGAGGAGAGTCAACCTGAGAACAGGAGCTTTCCAGAGGTGGAATAACAGATGGGGTAGAAGAATTGTTTAAATCTGTGGGATGAAGTAAATCATGGCCCGACTGTAAAATACTAGAAGGCAGGGCCGGTAGTGAGGGCCCGGTTCTAGGATTAGTGATTATATGAACAATAGGTTCCAAAGGGGGCTGCTGAACAGTGCTTTGGACAGCCCCAATCCTTTCCTCCACTTGCTCTAGTTCAGATTCAATGGCCCCCATCACAGAAGATAGATAGCTGGTAATGGAGGATTGGAGAGAACTGGGCCCACCTTCCCCCTTTTGCAAGTTAATCTTTCTCTTCCCCATTATAGTTGACTGTCTCCCACGGCACCTTTTATCAACTTTATAAGAATTTACCGCAAAACCGCAGAACAGGAGGAAGAAACGTTAGAGGGGGGGCCCAGCCCGGCCTCTTCCGGTCGATGACGGGCCCGCCCTTGGTCCGGGATTCATTATATTTACTGATGTTTATTTGATAGTAATTTTCTTTTAAGCATGTGTATAAAACCTCCAAACTATATTTGTTTATGTCCTTTCTTAACTTTCAAGTCTTTTTTTTATTCAAGAGATAATCTTTATACCCCCCAGTCTTTCTTCACCTCTGCTAACTTCCCTTATTGCTTCTTCCAAAGCTGAGTCATCTTTTAGCTGTTCCTTCTACTCCTCTATTTCCTTTCTTTCTATTAATGTCACCTCTTGTGTCGTCTCTAAAATAAGAAGCATCCAATCATGATTGCACCTATTTGAAATTAGGGTCCATGTTTGCTTAAACTTATGATTATCTTTGAAAAGCGTTGGTTCATTTTTAACTTACTGTCTATTGATATAACACCTGATTTGCAATATTAGGACATAAAGGGGGTCATTACAACCCTGGCGGACGGTGTTAAAGGTGCGGTAATACCGCAAACAGGCCGGCGGACAAAAAAAAGGGAATTATGACCGTGGCGGAAACCGCCAACATAGACAGCCACTTTTACACACCGCCCGCCACGGCGGTACAGACAAGCAGCGCGGCGGTCACCGCCAACAGACAGGCGGAAGACAATGTACCGCCCACAGTATCACAACCCGCCAATCCGCCACCTTTTCGGGGGCAGATTCACTGTGGATAAAAACACGGCGGAAACAGCTTTTGCAATGGAGAAAACGCTCACCTCAACACACTCCACGAGGAAGGAGGACACCATGGAGCCGGAATTACAAATACTCCCTGCCCTTGTCTTCCTGCTCATCTACGAACACCAGCAACGGCGGCGCCGAAGACAACGGTGAGTACTGCACCTACGACATAGGGGAGGGGGGAGGCAAAAGTCAGGGGGACACATACGCAACACCCCCACCCCCACACTCGCACATTAAAACAGACACACCAATGCATTTCCAAACATCACAGTAACAACCCACAACCCCCCCGGAAGAATGCAAAGACAAAAGGAAATCAGTCCAAACATTGTAATGTATCTAAATACAGTACCAAATATATACAGATATATATACACCATCAAAATTATATACATTACAAGAAGTAGTGCAGGTATGCACATATCAATGTCCGTGCACCACTGGTCCAAAAATGCATGGGCGAGGCCCACACTAGATACCTGTCCACAAACGGAGAAAACACAGCAGGGGCATCAGATAGAAATACAACAGGCACCTCAGGGGGAAG
This sequence comes from Pleurodeles waltl, assembly GCF_031143425.1. Lineage (NCBI taxonomy): Eukaryota > Metazoa > Chordata > Amphibia > Caudata > Salamandridae > Pleurodeles > Pleurodeles waltl. Next base: position 1,340,343,150 of record NC_090440.1, on the reverse strand, counting down.
GGAAGGGGGGGGTCACCTCAGCCGGATGACAGCACCACGCCAGATCCACGACGGGGCTCCATGCCCATTGATGTATCCTGGGGAGTGCAAAGCCACAGTCTCTCAAGTCTCTACAGTGGGTGGGTTGCCCACTGTTACATCCTGGGGAGTGCAAAGCCACAGTCTCTCAAGTCTCTACAGTGGGTGATTTGCCCACTGTTACATCCTGGGGAGTGCAAAGCCACAGTCTCTCAAGTGGTTAACAGTCTCCACTGGTTCTGGAGGGGGCTTTGTGCCCAGAGTGCTTCATCCTGTGCAGGACAGACTGAGTGGATGCATGTCTCCACTGGTTCTGGAGGGGGACTGGTGCCCAGAGTGCTTCATCCTGTGAAGGACAGACGGAGTGGATGCATGTCTCCACTGGTTCTGGAGGGGGACTGGTGCCCAGAGTGCTTCATCCTGGTAAGGACAGACGGAGTGGATGCATGTCTCCACTGGTTCTGGAGGGGGACTGGTGCCCAGAGTGCTTCATCCTGGTAAGGACAGACGGAGTGGATGCATGTCTCCACTGGTTCTGGAGGGGGACTGGTGCCCATAGTGCTTCATCCTGGTAAGGACAGACGTAGTGGATGCATGTCTCCACTGGCTCTGGAGGGGGAATGGTGCCCAGACTGCATCAGGCTCCCTGTGACGATTCCTGTTCCTTCACTGTCCCAGCTGCACATGAGATAACGATGCTTGTTGTGGCGGTGCTTTGCCCTGTTCAGCGGTGCTTTGCCCTGTTCAGCGGTGCTTTGCCATGGCGGTCTCTGACCTGTTCAGCGGTGCTTTGCCATGGCGGTCTCTGACCTGTTCAGCGGTGCTTTGCCATGGCGGTCCCTGACCTGTTCAGCGGTGCTTTGCCCTGTTCAGCGGTGCTTTGCCATGGCGGTCCCTGACCTGTTCAGCGGTGCTTTGCCATGGCGGTCCCTGACCTGTTCAGCGGTGCTTTGCCATGGCGGTCTCTGACCTGTTCAGCGGTGCTTTGCCATGGCGGTCTCTGACCTGTTCAGCGGTGCTTTGCCATGGCGGTCTCTGACCTGTTCAGCGGTGCATTGCCCTGTCCAGCGGTGCTTTGCCATGGCGGTCTCTGACCTGTTCAGCGGTGCTTTGCCATGGCGGTCTCTGACCTGTTCAGCGGTGCTTTGCCATGGCGGTCTCTGACCTGTTCAGCGGTGCTTTGCCCTGTTCAGCGGTGCTTTGCCATGGCGGTCTCTGACCTGTTCAGCAGTGCTTTGCCATGGCGGTCTCTGACCTGTTCAGCGGTGCTTTGCCCTGTTCAGCGGTCTTCACCATGGCGGTCTTTTCCTTGTGGAGCGGTGCTTTGCCATGGCGGTCTCTGGCCTGTGCATTGGTGTGTGGCATGACGCTCCCTCATTGCCCAGCGGGGCTGTGGCTGCCAGGGCCCTCCTGGGCACTGACTCCGGCGGTGGTCTCCTGACCAGTGACGATACTGCTGCCCTCCTGGGCACTGACTCCGGTGGTGGTTTCCTGACCAGTGACGATACTGCTGCCCTCCTGGGCACTGACTCTGGCGGTAGTCTCCTGACCAGTGACGACGGTGCTGGCGGTGGCATCCCGGCCGCCGGGGAGGATGGCGCCCTTCTCCGCCGTGCTGCTCTTACCACACTTCTTCTGGCCCCTCACCACCTTTGGAGGAGTCACAGCTGACTCTGCAATCCCCCTGGGACCCTTGTGTGCAGTTTTGCCGCCAGGAGTCTTCACCCTGTCCCGTCGGCCACTTTCCAATTTGAGGTGCTTCAAGGGGGTGGACTGGCAGTGCTTTGGCTCCTTGTCACACTGGCTGCCCTGGTGGCCGGTGCACTCCACACACCTTGAACACGCACCACAGGTCCTGGTGTTTTTTTGGCTGAGGTGCTACTACGGGACTTATGAATTGGAGAGGTGGGGGTGGGGGTGGTGGCAAAGAGGTCAACATTGCTGAGGAAGAGTTGCTGACGAAGACTAGGATGGGTAGCTGGAGGGGGTCTGGGAGTGGAGGAAGAGGAGGTGGTTGTAGGAGGTGTAACATTTGGTGTTTTGGGTGCAGGTGCAGGTACTGGAGGCTGTCGTGAGGTGGATGGATGTTGGGTGTGTGGGTGCCCGCGTTTGTGTACTTTGGGCGGGGGCGTCACAGACACACTGGGAGTGGACACAGGGGACGTGTAAATGGTAGTGGGGGTAGTGAGTGCAGGTGAGCTGGGTGTGGTGCTGGGTGTTCTGGTGCGAGTCCTAGTGCCTGTAGATGTAGTGCATGCAGGTGAGAGTGTAGACGACACTGGGAGGGAGGAGGGAGACGACGAGGAGGGGGACACAGTGGAGGCAGTGGATGTTGGTGTGTCTGCATGGGGATGCTGCTTGCGTGAGTGCCTGTGGGTTGTGTGGTGCCTATGTTTGCCTGAGCTACCTGTGTGTGTTGAGGTGTATGCATGCTTTTTTGATGGTGTGCTTGGGATAGGCTGGGGTACAGGGGATTGGGTCTGGGTGGAGGAAGTTGGAGGGGGGAGGCTAGACACAGGGACAATGGCTGCCATCAGTGCGGAGGCCAGAGATTGCAGGGTTCAATGATGGGCAGCCTGACCAGAATGAATGCCCTCCAGGAATGCATTAGTGAGTTGCAATTCCCTTTCTACACCCTGGATGGCATTCACAATGGTAGACTGCCCAACAGTGAGTGACCTGAGGAGGTCAATGGCCTCCTCACTGAGGGCAGCGGGGGTGACAGGGGCAGGGGCTGAGGTGCCTGGGGCGAAGGTGATGCCCACCCTCCTGGGTGAGCGGGCACGGGGCGAACGCTGAGGGGCTGCTTGGAGGGCGGTGCTGGTAGGGGAGGTGGTGGCTGTACCTGTAGAAGTGGGGGGCACAGATGGTGCCGCCACCACAAGGGAGCTCCCATCGGCGGACGAGTCCGTGTCGCTGGTTGGTGATCCTGTGCCCGACGTGAAGCTCCCCTCGCTGTCCGTCCCACTGGTGTATTCAGAGTCTGTGGTGTGGCCCTCCATGGCCATGTGGGATGCAGCTCCCTCGTGCTCCGGTGCCACTGTACCTCCGCCTGATGATGCTGATGCACAAAAGAACAGGGAGAGCACAAAAAAAGGGGGGGGGGGACGATAGAAGAAAGAAAGGTTGAGTGCATGGCTTACCGCTACCGTTGGCGGACAATACAGACACCTCAGCCCCCTGCACTTGGCCACTACAGATGCAATTACTGGGATCTGGCCTACATGGCTATGGTGGACATCTGCACACATGGATGCCACAGGGGCATGTATACCTGTACTTGGCCCTCTACTGAGGTGGGGTGGAGTGGCACATGGCCTGCATTACAGAGGGGCCTAGCCTGCGTAAGTCGCCCTGGCCTAGGGAAACCCACAGCCCTCCTCCCCCACCCAGACCCCTCCACTGCGCGCAAAGTCCCCAGAATGAGAGTGTACTCACCCTCTTGTGTCTGCTGTGATGCCCTCAAGTGCCCATCCAACTCCGGGTAGGCCACCGCCAGGATCCTGAACATCAGGGGGGTCATGGGGTGACAGGCACCCCTCCCACGTTGGGAGGCCATCCCCTGCTGAGCCTCCGCCGTCTTCTTGCTCCAGCGGCGAATGTCCTCCCATCTTTTCCGGCAGTGGGTGCCCCGTCTCTGGTGGACCCCCAGGGTCCGGACGTCCTTGGCGATGGCATGCCAAATGTCTTTCTTCTGGTGGGCGCTGACCTACATGACATGTACAGGAGAAGAAGAGAAGTCATTAACAACAGCACCATCGAAGTGCGTGGCCCCCATCCCTACCCTTGCCATGTGGCACATGCATTCTCAGTCCTTGATGTTCCCTGAACTCTGCCCCCTTCCTACTGACATCCAGCCCTCTCCACCCAGGCATAGCCCATACAACGTGCTCCCTGTGTACATACCTGTTGGTCTGGAGGACCGTAGAGTAGCGTGTACTGGGGGAGGACCCCGTCGACTTGCTTCTCCAACTCCTGAGCAGTGAAGGCAGGGGCCCTTTCCCCAGACGCAGCAGCCATTGTCTCTTCCAGACCGAGGTCACAGCAGCACTTGCAGTGTAGGTCCTCTCCTGTCGAAGATCAGGTATCGAGTGATTGAACAGATAGAAAATGGCGGTGACGTCCGCGGCGGTGACGTCCGCGGCGGTGCGTATCATCACCGCCGGCGCACTTCATCATTGGCTCCTGAGACCCATAGGGTCCAATGTTAACCAATTCAGCATTGCGCCGCGGTCTACGACCGCCAACCGCGACGGTGTACAACGCCAGCGCAGATACCTCACATCCCATTGTCCCAGTTTAGAGGCCAGGCAGCCGCCATTTCAGGGGCCCACATGGCTTCATTTACTACTGCGTCACACATACCTAGGCCTACACTCAACACACATACAGGAAGAGTTTTGTGTTTGGTGTCGTGTTCTGTGTATCTGTGGGTACATACCTGGGAAGTTGTTGACTCTGTGGTCGCTGTTGTCCTTCCTAGGCACCGTCAGCTTGGACATTTGAGAAGATGGCGGAATCCTCGGGTGTACCGACCGCTGGTGGACCTGTTGACAATGGAGGAGCGACATTTAATCATCATCTACAGGTTTGACCGTGCCACTATCCAGGAACTATGTACCCAGTTGGAGCCAGACCTGATGTCACCAATCCGCCATCCCACTGGAATCCCCCCTGAAGTGCAGGTGCTGTCAGTGCTCCATTTCCTTGCAAGTGGGTCTTTTCAGACAACAGTGGCCATGGCATCAGGGATGTCCCAGCCTATGTTTTCCAACGTGTTGTCCAAAGTGTTGTCTGCCCTGCTGAAACACGTAAGGAGCTACATCATTTTCCCTCAAGTGGAGGATTTGGCTACAGTTAAAGGTGACTTCTATGCCCTTGGACATATCCCCAACGTCATAGGTGCTATTGATGGCACCCATGTAGCTCTGGTCCCCCCCCACAGGAGTGAACAGGTGTACAGGAACCGGAAGAGTTATCATTCGATGAATGTACAGATGGCATGTTTGGCAGACCAGTACATCTCCCAGGTAAATGCTATGTTCCCTGGCTCTGTGCATGACGCCTACATCCTGCGGAATAGCAGTATCCAGTATGTGATGTGTCAACTCCAGAGGCACTGTGTGTGGCTATTAGGGGACTCTGGTTACCCCAACCTGTCATGGCTGTTGACCCCAGTGAGGAATCCCAGGACCAGGGCAGAGGAACGCTACAATGAGGCCCATGGGCGGACAAGGAGGGTGATCGAACGGACCTTCGGCCTCCTGAAGGCCAGGTTCAGGTACCTCCATATGACAGGTGGTTCCCTATTCTACTCACCAAGGAAGGTGTGCCAGATCATCATTGTAGGAAAGTACCATCTTGCCTGGCATGTTACCCCCATATTTCACTGTATATATGTTGTTTTAGTGTATGTGTCACTGGGACCCTGCCAGCCAGGGCCCCGGTGCTCATAAGTGTGCCCTATATGTGTTCCCTGTGTGATGACTAACTGTCTCACTGAGGCTCTGCTAACCAGAACCCCAGTGGTTATGCTCTCTCTGCTTTCCAAATTGTCACTAACAGGCTAGTGACCAATATTCACCAATTCACATTGGCATACTGGAACACCCTTATAATTCCCTGGTATATGGTACTGAGGTACCCAGGGTATTGGGGTTCCAGGAGATCCCTATGGGCTGCAGCATTTCTTTTGCCACCCATAGGGAGCTCTGACAATTCTTACACAGGCCTGCCACTGCAGCCTGAGTGAAATAACGTCCACGCTATTTCACAGCCATTTACCACTGCACTTAAGTAACTTATAAGTCACCTATATGTCTAACCTTCACCTGGTGAAGGTTGGGTGCTAAGTTACTTAGTGTGTGGGCACCCTGGCACTAGCCAAGGTGCCCCCACATCGTTCAGGGCAAATTCCCCGGACTTTGTGAGTGCGGGGACACCATTACACGCGTGCACTATACATCGGTCACTACCTATGTATAGCGTCACAATGGTAACTCCGAACATGGCCATGTAACATGTCTAAGATCATGGAATTGTCACCCCAATGCCATTCTGGCATTGGGGAGACAATTCCATGATCCCCCGAGTCTCTAGCACAGACCCGGGTACTGCCAAACTGCCTTTCCCGGGGTTTCACTGAAGCTGCTGCTGCTGCCAACCCCTCAGACAGGTTTCTGCCCTCCTGGGGTCCAGCCAGGCCTGGCCCAGGAAGGCAGAACAAAGGACTTCCTCAGAGAGAGGGTGTTACACCCTCTCCCTTTGGAAAAAGGTATCAGGGCTGGGGAGGAGTAGCCTCCCCCAGCCTCTGGAAATGCTTTGATGGGCACAGATGGTGCCCATCTCTGCATAAGCCAGTCTACACCGGTTTAGGGATCCCCCAGCCCTGCTCTGGCACGAAACTGGACAAAGGAAAGGGGAGTGACCACTCCCCTGTCCTGCACCTCCCAGGGGAGGTGCCCAGAGCTCCTCCAGTGTGCTCCAGACCTTTGCCATCTTGGAAACAGAGGTGCTGCTGGCACACTGGACTGTTCTGAGTGGCCAGTGCCAGCAGGTGACGTCAGAGACTCCTTCTGATAGACTCTTACCTGTGTTGCTAGCCTATCCTCCTTCCTAGGTAGCCAAACCTCCTTTTCTGGCTATTTAGGGTCTCTGCTTTGGGGAATTCTTTAGATAACGAATGCAAGTGCTCATCAGAGTTCCTCTGCATCTCTCTCTTCACCTTCTGCCAAAGGATCGACCGCTGACTGCTCAGGACGCCTGCAAAACTGCAACAAAGTAGCAAAGACGACTACTGCAACCTTGTATCGCTGATCCTGCCGCCTTCTCAACTGTTTTCCTGGTGGTGCATTCTCTGGGGGTAGCCTGCCTCCTTCTTGCACCAGGAGCTCTGAAGAAATCTCCCGTGGGACGACGGAATCCTCCCCCTGCAACCGCAGGCAACAAAAGACTGCATCACTGGTCCTCTGGGTCCCCTCTCAGCACGACGAGCGTGGTCCCTGGAACTCAGCAACTCTGTCCAAGTGACTCCCACAGTCCAGTGACTCTTCAGTCCAAGTTTGGTGGAGGTAAGTCCTTGCCTCCCCACGCTAGACTGCATTGCTGGGTACTGCGTGATTTGCAGCTGCTCCGGCTCCTGTGCACTCTTCCAGGATTTCCTTCGTGCACAGCCAAGCCTGGGTCCCCGACACTCTAACCTGCAGTGCACAACCTTCTGAGTTGTCCTCCGGCGTCGTGGGACTCCCTTTTGTGTCTTCGGGTGAGCTCCGGTTCACTCCTCTTCCAAGTGCCTGTTCCGGGTACTTCTGCAGGTGCTGCCTGCTTCTGTGAGGGCTCCCTGATTTGCTGGGCGCCCCCTCTGTCTCCTCACCCAAGTGGCGACATCCTGGTCCCTCCTGGGCCACAGCAGCATCCAAAAACCCTAACCGCGACCCTTGCAGCTAGCAAGGCTTGTTTGTGGTATTTCTGCGTGGGAACACCTCTGCAAGCTTCTTCACGACGTGGGACATCCATCCTCCAAAGGGGAAGTTCCTAGTCCTCTTCGTTCTTGCAGAATCCACAGCTTCTACCATCCGGTGGCTGCTTCTTTGCACCCTCAGCTGGCATTTCCTGGGCATCTGCCCTCTCTCGACATTGTCGCGACTCTTGGACTTGGTCCCCTTGTTTCACAGGTACTCAGGTCCGGAAATCCACTGTTGTTGCATTGCTGGTGTTGGTCTTCCTTGCAGAATTCCCCTATCACGACTTCTGTGCTCTCTGGGGAATATAGGTGCACTTTACACCTACTTTTCAGGGTCTTGGGGTGGGCTATTTTTCTAACCCTCACTGTTTTCTTACAGTCCCAGCGACCCTCTACAAGCTCACATAGGTTTGGGGTCCATTTGTGGTTCGCATTCCACTTTTGGAGTATATGGTTTGTGTTGCCCCTATACCTATGTGCTCCTATTGCAATCTACTGTAACTTTACATTGCTTGCATTACTTCCTTTTGCTATTACTGCATATTTTTGATATTGTGTACATATATCTTGTGTATATTTGGCATCCTCATACTGAGGGTTCTCACTGAGATACTTTTGGCATATTGTCATAAAATAAAATACCTTTATTTTTAGTATATCTGTGTATTGTGTTTTCTTATGATATTGTGCATATGACACCAGTGGTATAGTAGGAGCTTTGCATGTCTCCTAGTTCAGCCTAAGCTGCTCTGCTATAGCTACCTTCTATCAGCCTAAGCTGCTAGAAACACCTCTTCTACACTAATAAGGGATAACTGGACCTGGTACAGAGTGTAAGTACCCCTTGGTACCCACTACAAGCCAGGCCAGCCTCCTACATTGGTTGTGCAGCTGTGGGATAAGTACTTGCAACTACTTACCACTTTGTCATTGTGTACTTTTCATAAGAGAATAATATACAAAACAAGTTCAGTGTATGTACACCTAACCAAAAAGTTTTGCTTTTCTTCTCTTAAACTATCTGCTAAGTGCTGAAAAGTACTCCTAAACTTTCAAAAAGTTTCTAAAAAGTTGAAAACGTTTTTTTTCTGTTTCCTTAAAAAGTCCTGAAACTTTTTCTCTCTTTTATCTGTCCCTAAACCTTTTCTATCATGTCTGATGTAGGAACGTCTACTAACTTGGTCAGCTCAGCTTATGACCACCTTAACTGGAAGGGTTTAAGAAGTCTCTGCATTGATAGAGGTTTAGGAGTGTGAAAGAATCCCTCTAGAGAATTCTTGTCTAACATGCTTATTGAACATGATAAGCCCTTAGCTGGCACTTCAATTGAGAAGTTAGGAGATAGCTCACACTCTGACTCAGGGGAGCCCCCAGTAAGAGTGCTAGAAGGTGATCTTCCTAACCTGCCCCTTAGCAGACCACCTAGCATAGCTGGTAGTAATGTAAGTTCACATCACAGTAGGGATAATTTCATTCCTGCAGGCCAAGTTGCTAGAGTGTCAACTGTTAGGGACAGGTCCCCCTCTGTACATTCACATCATTCTTCTGTGTCAAAGCATTCCCAACCCACCCACCCTGATGACAGACTGTTAGAAAGGGAACTCAATAGATTGAGAGTGGAAGAGTCCAGGCTGAAGCTTAAACAGCAACAGCTGGCTCTAGACAGGGAATCTCTAGACTTAGAAAAAGAAAGACAGAGGTTGGGGTTTGGACCCCATGGTGGCAGCAGCAGTATTCCTGATAGTAATCCTGTGAAAGAGCATGATTCTAGGAATATGCATAAGATAGTTCCCCCTTACAAGGAGGGGGATGACATTAACAAGTGGTTTGCTGCACTTGAGAGGGCCTGTATGGTACAGGGGGTCCCTCAAAGGCAGTGGGCTGCTGTCCTATGGCTATCTTTCAGTGGAAAGGGTAGGGATAGGCTCCTTACTGTGAAGGAAAGTGATGCCAATAATTTTACAGTTTTGAAGAATGCACTCTTGGATGGATTTGGCTTATCCACTGAACAATACAGGATTAACTTCAGAGAAACCAGAAAAGAGTCCTCACAAGACTGGGTAGACTTTGTTGACTATTGAGTGAAGGCCTTGGAGGGGTGGTTACATGGCAGTAAAGTTTCTGACTATGAAAGCCTGTACAATCTAATCCTGAGAGAGCATGTTCTGAATAACTGTGTGTCTGATTTGTTACACCAATATCTAGTGGACTCAGATCTGACCTCTCCCCAAGAACTGGGAAAGAAGGCAGACAAATGGGTCAGAACAAGAGTGAACAGAAAAGTTCATACAGGGGGTGACAAGGATGGCAAGAAGAAGGATGGTAAGTCTTCAGACAAGGGTGGGGACAAATCTAAAAATGAGTCTTCATCAGGCCCACAAAAACACTCTGGTGGGTCCTAATCCTCTTCTAATCAAGTAAAGAAACCATGGTGCTATATTTATGTAAAGTAAAAGGCCATTGGACAACTGATGCCAGTTGTCCAAAGAAAAGCACCAAGCCTCCCACTACCACAACCCCTACTGCAACCACTAGTGCCCCTAGTAATAGCAGTGGTGGTGGGAGCAAACCTACTAATAGCCAATCCAAGGGAGTAGCTGGTCTCACTTTTGGTAATTTAGTTGGGGTTGGTCTTGTTAGGGAGACCACAGAGGCTGTGTTAGTCTCTGAAGGTGCCATTGATTTGGCCACCTTGGTTGCTTGTCACCTTAATATGGATAAGTACAAGCAACTTCCCCTAATCAATGGTGTTGAGGTTCAGGCCTACAGGGACACAGGTGCCAGTGTTACCATGGTAATAGAGAAACTGGTACACCCTGAACAACACCTACTTGGTCACCAGTACCAAGTGACAGATGGCTATCTTTCAGTGGAAAGGGTAGGGATAGGCTCCTTACTGTGAAGGAAAGTGATGCCAATAATTTTACAGTTTTGAAGAATGCACTCTTGGATGGATTTGGCTTATCCACTGAACAATACAGGATTAAGTTCAGAGAAACCAGAAAAGAGTCCTCACAAGACTGGGTAGACTTTGTTGACTATTGAGTGAAGGCCTTGGAGGGGTGGTTACTTGGCAGTAAAGTTTCTGACTATGAAAGCCTGTACAATCTAATCCTGAGAGAGCATATTCTGAATAACTGTGTGTCTGATTTGTTACACCAATATCTAGTGGACTCAGATCTGACCTCTCCCCAAGAACTGGGAAAGAAGGCAGACAAATGGGTCAGAACAAGAGTGAACAGAAAAGTTCATACAGGGGGTGACAAGGATGGCAAGAAGAAGGATGGTAAGTCTTCAGACAAGGGTGGGGACAAATCTAAAAATGAGTCTTCATCAGGCCCACAAAAACACTCTGGTGGGGGTGGTGGGTCCTAATCCTCTTCTAATCAAGTAAAGAAACCATGGTGCTATATTTATGTAAAGTAAAAGGCCATTGGACAACTGATGCCAGTTGTCCAAAGAAAAGCACCAAGCCTCCCACTACCACAACCCCTACTGCAACCACTAGTGCCCCTAGTAATAGCAGTGGTGGTGGGAGCAAACCTACTAATAGCCAATCCAAGGGAGTAGCTGGTCTCACTTTTGGTAATTTAGTTGGGGTTGGTCTTGTTAGGGAGACCACAGAGGCTGTGTTAGTCTCTGAAGGTGCCATTGATTTGGCCACCTTGGTTGCTTGTCACCTTAATATGGATAAGTACAAGCAACTTCCCCTAATCAATGGTGTTGAGGTTCAGGCCTACAGGGACACAGGTGCCAGTGTTACCATGGTAATAGAGAAACTGGTACACCCTGAACAACACCTACTTGGTCACCAGTACCAAGTGACAGATGGCTATCTTTCAGTGGAAAGGGTAGGGATAGGCTCCTTACCTTGAAGGAAAGTGATGCCAATAATTTTACAGTTTTGAAGAATGCACTCTTGGATGGATTTGGCTTATCCACTGAACAATACAGGATTAAGTTCAGAGAAACCAGAAAAGAGTCCTTACAAGACTGGGTAGACTTTGTTGACTATTGAGTGAAGGCCTTGGAGGGGTGGTTACATGGCAGTAAAGTTTCTGACTATGAAAGCCTGTACAATCTAATCCTGAGAGAGCATATTCTGAATAACTGTGTGTCTGATTTGTTACACCAATATCTAGTGGACTCAGATCTGACCTCTCCCCAAGAACTGGGAAAGAAGGCAGACAAATGGGTCAGAACAAGAGTGAACAGAAAAGTTCATACAGGGGGTGACAAGGATGGCAAGAAGAAGGATGGTAAGTCTTCAGACAAGGGTGGGGACAAATCTAAAAATGAGTCTTCATCAGGCCCACAAAAACACTCTGGTGGGGGTGGTGGGTCCTAATCCTCTTCTAATCAAGTAAAGAAACCATGGTGCTATATTTATGTAAAGTAAAAGGCCATTGGACAACTGATGCCAGTTGTCCAAAGAAAAGCACCAAGCCTCCCACTACCACAACCCCTACTGCAACCACTAGTGCCCCTAGTAATAGCAGTGGTGGTGGGAGCAAACCTACTAATAGCCAATCCAAGGGAGTAGCTGGGCTCACTTTTGGTAATTTAGTTGGGGTTGGTCTTGTTAGGGAGACCACAGAGGCTGTGTTAGTCTCTGAAGGTGCCATTGATTTGGCCACCTTGGTTGCTTGTCCCCTTAATATGGATAAGTACAAGCAACTTCCCCTAATCAATGGTGTTGAGGTTCAGGCCTACAGGGACACAGGTGCCAGTGTTACCATGGTAATAGAGAAACTGGTACACCCTGAACAACACCTACTTGGTCACCAGTACCAAGTGACAGATGCTCATAACAACACTCTTAGCCACCCCATGGCTGTTGTGAATCTCAACTGGTGGGGGGGGGGGGGGGGTTACTGGTCCAAAGAAAGTTGTGGTTGCCTCAGATTTACCTGTAGACTGTCTACTAGGGAATGATTTAGAGACATCAGCTTGGGCAGAAGTGGAGTTGGAGGCTCACGCAGCAATGCTGGGCATTCCTGGGCATATTTTTGCTTTGACAAGGGCTCAGGCAAAAAAGCAAAAAGGACAGGGTGAGTTGGATCCTGGAACAATGGACCAAGTGCTCCCTAAAGCTAGGGGTAGTAAGGGTAAATCCCTACCCACTATTCCTCCCTCTACAGATGATTCAACTTCTGAGGAAGAAGAATTTCCTCCCTGTGCAGAACCTTCACCAGAGGAGCTGGAAGCAGACACTGCTGAGCTTTTGGGTGGAGGGGGGCCTGCCAGGGAGGAGCTGAGTGTAGCACAGCAAACCTGTCCCACATTAGAGGGTCTAAGACAGCAGCTGTCAAACAGCAAAATGGGGATGTCAGTGACTCACATAGAGTTTACTGGGAGGACAACCTCTTGTATACAGAGGCAAGGGACCCAAAACCTGGAGCAGCCAGGAGGTTTGTCATTCCCCTGCAATACAGAGAGTTCCTCCTAACTCTGGCACACGACATTCCCTTGGCTGGACATTTGGGTCAGATTAAAACATGGGAAAGGCTTGTCCCCCTGTTTCACTGGCCTAGGATGTCAGAGGACACAAAAGTCTTTTGTAAGTCCTGTGTGACCTGCCAAGCCAGTGGCAAGACTGGTGGCATCCCAAAGGCTCCCCTTATTCCACTGCCTGTGGTTGGGGTTCCCTTTGAAAGGGTAGGGGTTGACATAGTTGGCCCCCTTGACCCTCCTACTGCTCCAGGCAATAGGTTTATCTTGGTGGTAGTGGACCATGCCACAAGATATCCTGAAGCAATTCCTCTAAGGACCATTACAGCACCTGCAGTGGCAAAAGCCCTCCTGGGAATCTTTTCCAGGGTGGGTTTCACAAAAGAGGTTGTATCAGACAGGGGTAGCAACTTTATGTCTGCATACTTGAAGGCCATGTGGAAGGAATGTGGTGTACCATACAAGTTCACCACACCTTATCATCCACAAACAAATGGACTGGTAAAACTCTCAAAGGAATGATAATGGGACTCCCCGAAAAACTCAGGAGGAGATGGGATGTCCTGTTACCTTGCCTCCTTTTTGCTTACAGGGAGGTACCCCAGAAAGGAGTGGGCTTCAGCCCCTTTGAACTCCTATTTGGGCACCCTGTAAGAGGTCCTCTAACACTTGTGAAGGAGGGTTGGGAACAACCATTAAAAGCTCCTAAGCAAGACATAGTGGACTATGTACTCGGCCTAAGATCCAGAATGGCTGAGTACATGAAAAAGGCCAGTAAAAACATTCAGGCCAGCCAAGAGCTCCAAAAGCAATGGCATGACCAGAAGGCTGTTCTGATTCAGTACCAACCAGGACAGAAGGTGTGGGTCTTGGAGCCTGTGGCCCCAAGAGCACTCCAAGACAAATGGAGTGGACCCCACATCATTGTTGAAAAGAAGGGAGAAGTCACCTACTTGGTTGACGTGGGCACTGCCAGGAGTCCCCTTAGGGTGCTCCATGTCAATCGCCTAAACCCCTACTATGACAGGGCTGATCTCACCCTGCTCATGGCAACAGATGAAGGACAGGAAGAAGAGAGTGACCCTCTCCCTGATCTCTTCTCTTCCACAGAAAAAGGTGCTCTGGTGGAAGGTGTAGTTTTGGCAGACTGTCTTACTGCTGAGCAAGCAGAAAGACCACTGCAATAATCTCCTGGGTCAGTTTTCTGAACTCTTTTCTACTGTGCCAGGCACCACTTCTTGGTGTGAGCACACTATAGATACTGGAGACAGCATGCCTGTCAAAAGTAAGATCTATAGGCAGCCTGACCATGTCAGGGACTGCATAAAACAAGAGGTTCAGAAAATGCTTGAACTGGGAGTGGTTGAACATTCTGAAAGCCCATGGGCCTCTCCTTTGGTGCTTGTTCCAAAACCTCATTCAAAAGATGGGAAAAAATAAATGAGGTTTTGTGTAGATTACAGAGGTCTCAACCAGGTAACTAAAACTGATGCTCACCCTATACCCAGGGCAGATGAGCTCATAGATACACTGGCATCTGCCAACTATCTAAGCACCTTTGATTTGACTGCAGGGTATTGGCAGATCAAGTTATCAGAGGATGCTAGAGCAAAAACAGAATTTTCGACTATTGGAGGGCACTACCAATTCACAGTAATGCCCTTTGGTTTGAAAAATGCACCTGTCACTTTTCAGAGGTTGGTGAATACAGTCCTGCAAGGGTTGGAGGCTTTCAGTGCAGCATATCTAGATGATATAGCTGTCTTTAGCTCCACCTGGGATGATCACCTGGTCCACCTGTGGAAAGTTTTGGAGGCCCTGCAGAAGGCAGGCCTCAATATCAAGGCCTCAAAGTGCCAGATAGGGCAGGGGAAAGTGGTTTATCTGGGACACCTGGTAGGTGGAGAACAGATTGCACCACTCCAGGGGAAAATCCAAACTATCATAGATTGGGTTCCCCCTACAACTCAGACCCAGGTGAGAGCCTTCTTAGGCCTCACTGGCTATTACAGGAGGTTCATTAAGAACTATGGCTCAATTGCAGCCCCACTTAATGACCTCACCTCCAAGAAAATGCCTAAAAAGGTATTGTGGACAGCTAGCTGTCAGAAAGCTTTTGAGGAGCTGAAACAGGCCATGTGCACTGCACCTGTCCTAAAAAGTCCATGTTACTCCAAGAAATTCATTGTTCAAACTGATGCATCTGAATTAGGGGTAGGGGTAGTCTTATCACAACTCAATTCTGAGGGCCAGGATCAACCTGTTGCTTTTATCAGCAGGAGGTTGACCCCTAGAGAAAAGCGTTGGTCTGCCATAGAGAGGGAGGCCTTTGCTGTGGTCTGGCCACTGAAGAAGTTGAGGACATACCTGTTTGGCACTCACTTCATTGTTCAGACAGACCACAAACCTCTACTTTGGCTAAAACAAATGAAAGGTGAAAACCCTAAATTGTTGAGGTGGTCCATATCTCTACAAGGAATGGACTATACAGTGGAACATAGACCTGGGAGTACCCACTCCAATGCAGATGGACTCTCCAGATATTTCCACTTAGACAATGAAGACTCATCAGGTCATGGCTAGTCTTATTGTCCTTCGTTTGGGGGGGGGGGGGTTGTGTAGGAAAGTACCATCTTGTCTGGCATGTTACCCCCATATTTCACTGTATTTATGTTATTTTAGTGTATGTGTCACTGGGACCCTGCCAGCCAGGGCCCCAGTGCTCATAAGTGTGCCCTGTATGTGTTCCCTGTGTGATGACTAACTGTCTCACTGAGGCTCTGCTAACCAGAACCTCAGTGGTTATGCTCTCTCTGCTTTCCAAATTGTCACGAACAGGCTAGTGACCAATATTCACCAATTCACATTGGCATACTGGAACACCCTTATAATTCCCTGGTATATGGTACTGAGGTACCCAGGGTATTGGGGTTCCAGGAGATCCCTATGGGCTGCAGCATTTCTTTTGCCACCCATAGAGAGCTCTGACAATTCTTACACAGGCCTGCCACTGCAGCCTGAGTGAAATAACGTCCACGTTATTTCACAGCCATTTACCACTGCACTTAAGTAACTTATAAGTCACCTATATGTCTAACCTTCACCTGGTGAAGGTTGGGTGCTAAGTTACTTAGTGTGTGGGCACCCTGGCACTAGCCAAGGTGCCCCCACATCGTTCAGGGCAAATTCCCCGGACTTTGTGAGTGCGGGGACACCATTACACGCGTGCACTATACATAGGTCACTACCTATGTATAGCGTCACAATGGTAACTCCGAACATGGCCATGTAACATGTCTAAGATCATGGAATTGTCACCCCAATGCCATTCTGGCAATGGGGAGACAATTCCATGATCCCCCGAGTCTCTAGCACGGACCCGGGTACTGCCAAACTGCCTTTCCCGGGGTTTCACTGCAGCTGCTGCCAACCCCTCAGACAGGTTTCTGCCCTCCTGGGGTCCAGCCAGGCCTGGCCCAGGAAGGCAGAACAAAGGACTTCCTCAGAGAGAGGATGTTACACCCTCTCCCTTTGGAAAAAGGTGTCAGGGCTGGGGAGGAGTAGCCTCCCCCAGCCTCTGGAAATGCTTTGATGGGCACAGATGGTGCCCATCTCTGCATAAGCCAGTCTACACCGGTTCAGGGATCCCCCAGCCCTGCTCTGGCGTGAAACTGGACAAAGGAAAGGGGAGTGACCACTCCCCTGACCTGCACCTCCCAGGGGAGGTGCCCAGAGCTCCTCCAGTGTGCTCCAGACCTCTGCCATCTTGGAAACAGAGGTGCTGCTGGCACACTGGACTGCTCTGAGTGGCCAGTGCCAGCAGGTGACGTCAGAGACTCCTTCTGGATAGGCTCTTACCTGTGTTGCTAGCCTATCCTCCTTCCTAGGTAGCCAAACCTCCTTTTCTGGCTATTTAGGGTCTCTGCTTTGGGGAATTCTTTAAATAACGAATGCAAGTGCTCATCAACGTTCCTCTGCTTCTCTCTCTTCACCTTCTGCCAAAGGATCGACCGCTGACTGCTCGGGATGCCTGCAAAACCGCAACAAAGTAGCAAAGACGACTACTGCAACCTTGTATCGCTGATCCTGGCGCCTTCTCGACTGTTTTCCTGGTGGTGCATGCTCTGGGGGTAGCCTGCCTCCTTCTTGCACCAGGAGCTCTGAAGAAATCTCCTGTGGGACGACGGAATCCTCCCCCTGCAACCGCAGGCAACAAAAGACTGGGTCCCCTCTCAGCACGACGAGCGTGGTCCCTGGAACTCAGCAACTCTGTTCAAGTGACTCCCACAGTCCAGTGACTCTTCAGTCCAAGTTTGGTGGGGGTAAGTCCTTGCCTCCCCACGCTAGACTGCATTGCTGGGTACCGCGTGATTTGCAGCTGCTCCGGCTCCTGTGCACTCTTCCAGGATTTCCTTTGTGCACAGCCAAGCCTGGGTCCCGACACTCTAACCTGCAGTGCACATCCTTCTGAGTTGTCCTCCGGCGTCGTGGGACTTCCTTTTGTGTCTTCGGGTGAGCTCCGGTTCACTCCTGTTCCAAGTGCCTGTTCTGGTACTTCTGCGGGTGCTGCCTGCTTCTGTGAGGGCTTCCTGACTTGCTGGGCACCCCCCTCTGTCTCCTCACCCAAGTGGCGACATCCTGGTCCCTCCTGGGCCACAGCAGCATCCAAAAACCCTAACCGCAACCCTTGCAGCTAGCAAAGGCTTGTTTGCGGTCTTTCTGCGTGGGAATACCTCTGCAAGCTTCTTCACAACGTGGGACATCCATCCTCCAAAGGGGAAGTTCCTAGTCCTCTTTGTTCTTGCAGAATCCACAGCTTCTACCCTCCGGTGGCAGCTTCTTTGCACCCTCAGCTGGCATTTCCTGGGCACCTGCCCTCTCTCGACATTGTTACGACTCTTGGACTTGGTCCCCTTGTTTCACAGGTACTCAGGTCCGGAAATCCACTGTTGTTGCATTGCTGGTGTTGGTCTTCCTTGCAGAATTCCCCTATCACGACTTCTGTGCTCTCTGGGGAATATAGGTGCACTTTACACCTACTTTTCAGGGTCTTGGGGTGGGCTATTTTTCTAACCCTCACTGTTTTCTTACAGTCCCAGCGACCCTCTACAAGCTCACATAGGTTTGGGGTCCATTCGTGGTTCGCATTCCACTTTTGGAGTATATGGTTTGTGTTGCCCCTATACCTATGTGCTCCTATTGCAATCTACTGTAACTTTACATTGCTTGCATTACTTTTTTTTGCTATTACTGCATATTATTGGTATTGTGTACATATATCTTGTGTATATTTGGCATCCTCATACTGAGGGTACTCACTGAGATACGTTTGGCATATTGTCATAAAAATAAAGTACCTTTATTTTTAGTATATCTGTGTACTGTGTTTTCTTATGATATTGTGCATATGACACCAGTGGTATAGTAGGAGCTTTGCATGTCTCCTAGTTCAGCCTAAGCTGCTCTGCTATAGCTACCTTCTATCAGCCTAAGCTGCTAGAAACACCTCTTCTGCACTAATAAGGGATAACTGGACCTGGTACAGAGTGTAAGTACCCCTTGGTACCCACTACAAGCCAGGCCAGCCTCCTACAATCACCGCCTGCTCCATGCTTCACAATCTTGCTTTGCGACGCCAGGTGCCTTTTCTGCAGGAGGATGGTCCAGATGACGGTGTTGTGGCAGCTGTGGTGCCTGTTGAGCCTGTGGACAGTGATGAGGAGGAAGCTGAGGAAGAAGACATAGACAACAGGAAGTCAGTCATACTGCAATATTTCCAGTGACACACAGGTGAGAACATGTATTTCTTACCATTACATTCACTTTCACACTTCTACCTCTATCATGTCTGTCATTCCATAGCACTATTTGGTCACTGAGTTGTACCTTTCCATTACGGTTTCACAGGTGTGGTTACCAACTTGTGTCATCTGCTTGCATCCTTCAAGGACTTGTGATGTGTGACATAGGTATGTTGGCTTTACAATAGGAAACGCATTTTTAAACTGTCATTGATAATACAAATTTACCAAATCACAGACTGACTCCAGATTGTTTTGTGGTTCAAGGGTGTTTATTTAAGTGCTCAAAAATGGAGGGGGGTTGTCAAATGGTGATGGGGGACGGTGGAGGAATGTCCATGGAAGAGTCCAGTCTATTGGTCACACAGGTGCACTGCCCATATGGGCATAGGAAGTGGAGCTGGGGCAGTTAAAGTATGGACAGGGTAACAAAGTGGGACAGTGGGATGACAATCAGAGTGGTCTCATTTCCTGGCGGGGGTCTTGCCATCTTGCTCTGTCCTGTTCCTGGATCTCCGGGACCACTTGCGTGGTTGTTGTCCATCTACAGGGGGTGGGGTGCTGGTGTGGTGGTCCTGTGGCGGGGCGTCCTGTCAGGGGCCCCTTGGAGTGCCACGGTGTCCCGCATGGTGTTTTGTATGTCCTTCAGCACCCGTACGATGGTGCCCAGGGCGGAGCTGATGGTTCTGAGTTCCTCCCTGAACCCCAAATACTGTTCCTCCTGCAGGCGCTGGGTCTCCTGAAACTTGGCCAGGATCGTCGCCATCGTCTCCTGGGAGTGGTGGTATGCTCCCATGATGGAGGAGAGGGCCTCGTGGAGAGTGGGTTCCCTTGGCCTGTCCGCCCCCTGTCGCACAGCAGCCCTCCCAGTTCCCCTATCTTCCTGTGCCTCCGTCCCCTGGACCGTGTGCCCACTACCACTGCCCCCTGGAGGTCCCTGTTGTTGTTGGGGTGGTGGGTTATCCTGGGTTCCCTGTAGTGGTGGACACACCGCTGATTGACGTGTCCTGGGTAGGGAGGTATGGGCCCGCTGGGTGGGTGCTGTGCTGGTGTTACCAGAGGGTGGAAGGTCAGTGTTGGGCTGTGCCTGTGCAAGGGGAACCGACTGTCCCGAGGCCCATGATGGTCCGGGCTGGTCATCAGGATCTAGTAGGGCAGAGCTGCTGTCGTCACTGTGGGCCTCTTCTGTGGGTGGAGTGGAGATGTCTGGACCCTCCGGTGTGGTGACGTTCCTTAGTGGTCCTGCAGGGATATGAGAGCATGATTATTGCATGTGTGTGTGTAATGGTGTGCAATGGGTGGGTGTGCGTGTACCCCAGTGCAAGCATTCCTGAGTGTGGGTTTGTGTGAGGATGGTTAGGGGGTTGTTCTGGGTATGTGCAGTGAGCATGCTTTGGTGAGGGGTGACCATGCTTAGTTGTGTCATGCAGGGCTTGGTGTTGGGATGAGTGGTTTGTGTTATTAGTACATTAGTGAGGATTTGGGGTGATAGGGGAGGGGGTGAGGGTGGGGGTGTGTAATAGCATGCAGGTAGGGTGGGGGATATGATAGTTAAGATTTGACTTACCAGTGTCCATTCCTCCACCGACTCCTCCGAGGCCCTCTGGATGCATGATGGTCAAGACTTGCTCCTCCCATGTTGTTAGTTGTGGGGGAGGAGGTGGGGGTCCGCCGCCAGTCCGCTGTACCGCGATGTTGTGCCTGGGGACCACAGAACGCACCTTCCCCCGTAGGTCGTTCCACCTCTTCCTGATGTCCTCCCGATTTCTTGGATGCTGTCCCACAGCGTTGACCCTGTCCACGATTCTGCGCCATAACTCCATCTTCCTGGCTATGGAGGTGTGCTGCACTTGTGAGCCAAATAGCTGTGGCTCTACCCATAGGATTTCCTCCACCATGACCCCGAGCTCCTCCTCGGAAAACCTGGGGTGTCTTTGGCGTGACATGGGGTGGTGTGGGTGATGTGTAGTGGTGTTTTGTACGTGGAATGTTGTATGGGTGGTGGTGTTGTGTGCCTCTGTGTGGTGGGGTTCTCAATTGCTGTGCTCTCTGTCTCTCTGGACTTCGTTTGTGAATTATGGTCATAGGGGTTTGTGGGTGATGTGGGTGTGTGTTTTATATTGTATTGGGTTTTGGGAGTGGTGTGTGTATGTGTATCAGGTGTGTGTATATGGAATTGTCCAATGTGGCGGTGTTTTGGAGATGTGTGTGTAATTTGAGGGCGGCGGTGTGTACCGCCAATGGAATACCGCGGTTGAAAGACCGCTGCGTGGATTCGTGTGTCGTGATAGCATGGGCGTGTTTCTGTTGGCGTGACGGTGGAGGATTTGTTTTTGCCAGTTTAACACTGACCTTTGGTGTGGCGGAGTTGTGTGGGTGTCTGAATATCGGCGGATTCCGAGATGTGTGTCATATTAGCTGTGGCGGTATTCCGCGGCCGCAGCGGTGTTTTGGCGGTCTTCTGCATGGCGGTAAGCGGCTTTTACCGCCGATGTTGTAATGAGGGCCAAAGTCACCAAGAAGCTCAGTTCTCGTAAGTTTGTTTTAGAGATTCATTATTTTTTCCCAGTTTCTATGATCATTGTGTCTTTTCTTGCTCCCGTTGAGTTGCTGTTCACAAACATAATTGAATTGGTCCTCTCTAAAGCCAAAGTTTTAAAAAGTATCCATTTTATAGTTTGAAGACCACTAATCACTCTATCATCCCTCCAGCTAAGAAGCTGTACCAATTAGTATCTTCGCAAAGAGAGTAACCCCTCACTGCTGAAGGAAACAGACCAAATAACAATTCTAGCCTCCACTTTGAGCATTCCTGTATATATATATATATATATATATACATATATATATATATATAAAATATGTATGTATGTATAAAGGTATATATTTGATACTCTGCTATGTCCCAATCTGGCCTATGTTGATTAAAGTTATTTAAAAGCTGTATACTACACACATTTCTGTTGATTCTTTAGAAAAACTATATTTTCTGTTAATTTATGCATTTTTTAAAATTCTGCAAAAAATATGTACATATTTCCTCAATTTCTAAAAATAAATATATTCCTTACATTTTTATTGTTACTCAGTGATCTATTAAAATATCCTTGTTAATAGATTATATCCATAGTTCATCAACAATTCTCAATCAGTTTGCTTAAGAATACTAGCATAAAAATAAATTATTCAAACGTTCATAAACACAAAAACAGTGTTGATGCAGGATATTGGTAGATTCACTAGTCTACCTCCACCTTCCTTAGGACATATCTATCTTAAAACATTTTAAAGACTGTTAAAAAAGAGAAGAAAACAAACAGAAATATCAATATAGTATACAGCTATTCACTTTCCTATTTATCTGCTTTCACTATTTCCTAGTCTCTTTATTTCACAGCAATTATTATGGACTCTGTACATTTAGACCACTTCCATTTTTCTAAATATTTGAGTCTCAGGCTATCAGTTAATTTCATAAAGGTCCTAATCAAACTCTGTATTCTTTCATGACATTTATTAGTCCCTTGCATTGTTTATTTATGATATTTAGCCCAAAAACTTCACAATTTGTTTTTTAAATTTCAAAGAGATTAGCTCCCAAAACAATGGAGGTAAGAGGGATACTTATACATGTGCCAGTACTCT
The DNA here is from genome assembly GCF_031143425.1 of Pleurodeles waltl. NCBI lineage: Eukaryota > Metazoa > Chordata > Amphibia > Caudata > Salamandridae > Pleurodeles > Pleurodeles waltl. The sequence goes on along the minus strand of NC_090440.1, from coordinate 1,340,320,773 downwards.
ACATCATGGAGTATAATGGACACCATTGTAAACCATTTTAGGCAGTGAGGGGTTACTCTTTTTGTGAAGATAATGTTTCAGATCTTTCCATGCCATCCAGTTGTCCTGTTTTAAAAAGTCCCTCAGAAAATGGGTGTCAGTTGAACTGATTCAGACTTATGATTGGTGTAAGAAATTAGGTTGTTGATTGAGGGGAACTGGGAGCCCTTCTCAAGCAACAACCACAGTCCTCCTCAGGGCGAATTACAAAACGTTGCTAAATTAACCTGTCCTCAGTCCTCTGGTAACCTGGCACAAAAGTAGTCAGGCTTAACTTAGAGACAATGTATAAAGTATTAGTATTTAAAGGATGTATGTAGCCCTTAAACAGCAACAAAGTGATCAGTGAGCAGTTACTTCCCAGTCTCCCCTTGGTTCTGAGGGCACTTTTTGGCTGAAATGTTTCCAAAGCCCATGTTTTGTTTTTGGGATATCTGGGTGCCTTTAGCACCGCTTCCAAGGGTTCAGGACTGGAGTGGCACGTTTTGGAGGGTCTGGACTCTCTCGGACTGGATGCAGGTGTGGGTTCAAGGTAGGTGGAGCCTTTTCTGTCCCTGAGGCTGTGATCAGGAGGCCAGCCAACTAACCCTTGGAGTCATTCTCAAAGTCCTGGGTAGAAAAGCAGGTCTCAAGCAGCTGGACAGTCCTCTGAGTGGAAACAAGGCTGGCCACAGACAGCAGACCATTCCTCTTGGAGCAGCAGAGGAAGCCCTCAGAATTACATAGCAGGCAGCCAGGCAGTCCTCTGAGAGTCCTCAGCAGATCCAGAAGTTAACTGAAGAATGGGTCTAGATGTTATCCCTGGTGCCACCTTGGAAGTTGAAAGAAAGTCCACCCTATCCCCACAGATCATGTTGGAATTTCCTTCAGCCCTGCCCAGGCTCTGCTCGGTCTGGGGAACAAAAGGCTAGTGTCAAGTTCTTTGTGTGTGCTTAGGCACCTGCTTTGAAGTGCAAGTGGGGCTGAGCATAGCTCTGCCCACCCCATTGTGCCAGGATGGCCCATTCTGTCTACATCAGTCTCTCTACTGTGTGGCTGTCGGGAAGAAATTTTAAATACAATGCACCCAGCCATATGGGCTATTTAGGGCCTACTCTAGTGGTGATGTATATGTATTAAAGAGGGAGTATTGGGCTTGGGAAAAGGTTTATTTTGCCAAGTCGAATTGGCAGTTTAACACTGCATAGAGGCTGCAATGTTATGCCAGACACATCTTTCAATTGGCGACTTAAGTGGGTGGCACAATAATTGCTGCAGGCCCACTAGAGGCCTGGGTATATGGTATACCTCTTTACTATGGACTTATAAGTAAATTAATTATGCCAATCATGTGCAAGCCAATTCTACAAGGTTTTAGGAAGTAAACACAAGCACTTTAGTGCTGGTTAGCCATGATATAGTGCACAGAATCTTAAGGCCAACAAGAACAAATTCAGCAAAATAGGAGAGAGAAGGAAAAAAGGTTTTGGGGTAGACCACCCTGAGGCTGACAGGTCTAACAGTTGGTCTGAAACATTTCCTTTTTTCCTTTTTTTCTTTGTGTCTTTTATTAGGTTGCTGAGGGAAACCCCTTCCTTGTAGAAAGGATTTATGTACTGCTCCCTTGGACTCCACGCCCTGTGTCTTTCATCCACCAGGGTTTCTAGTCTTTGGAAGAAAAACAATGGGACGTGGCTTACCAATCATAAATTGGTACCCAAAACTTTATTCTGAAACCTTAAACAGTCTGTAGAATACAAGAATCCGAAGAAATATCCTGCCATTTGGCTAGACACTCTGTAACTGTGTCCTCAGTTTTAGAAGAGTAGAAGTTAGGCATCTCGATTCACTCTGGGACTCCACCTGGTGGCCGAACCCACACCACTTCTGGCAAGTAACGCAAAGAACCTCAGAACAGTAATTGTCAACCGACTCACTATGGCTGGACAAATGAACACAATCTCTATCCCCTGCTTCTCAAGAAGATCTTCAAACAGCGCCCCACTAACATTCGCAAAAAGGTCACCCAAGCATTCATCATCACAAATGCTGGACTACGACAATACATTCTATGTTGGAATCAATGCTCAGTTGACCAGAAGACTCACCATCATCATCATTTACTTTATTTTGGCAAGAAAAACATACCATAAAAGTACAATACATAGTAATGTGTAAAAAAAATATAGAAAAAGTATAAAATACACAATAAGATAAATAAAGAAATAAGATTTTTAGAAGAAGAATTAAGACCGTAAAGAGGTAGAAATAGAAAATTACTTGCACCCACAACACCTCTGAACCCGTAAATATCAGCTAATATCATGCATCAAGGTGCAATAGATATACTTAAAGACCAGAAGACTCCAGACTATACAGAACTCAGCTGCCTAGCTCACTCTCAACCTCCCAGCTGGCACTCATATCACCCTGCACCTGAAAGAGCTTTACTGGCTCCCAATCCACAAACCAGCACTCTTTAAACTCCTCATGCACACATACACAGCCTTACACAACATTGGCCACATGTATCTCAACAACTGATTAAACTTCCACAAACCAACCACACAACACCGCTCACCTGGATTCCTACTTGCTCACATACCCCCGCATACACAGAACCTGATCTGGTGATTGCGCCTTCTACTACCTTGCTTCTGAAGCCTGGAAAAACCTGCCTCTGCACATCAGAGCCGCCTCCTCAACTCTTGAATTCTGCAAGAAACTGAAGACCTGGCTCTTCACCTAGCTCCTGCTTGCCCCATACAACTCCTAGTTCAGCACCTAAATGCCTTCCTAAATGGGTTGTGCATTATACATGCTTACATCACCATCACCATCACCCTCTTGAACTGTCCACTTTCTAGACCTTGATAGAGAGGTGCAGAAGGCATTTACAAACTTTTTGCATCAGGTTGCGTCACTGCAATAACACTGCACCAATGCAAAATCTATCTTGCCATTTACTAAGCAACACAGTTGATTTGCGTGGCTTTGTGTGGTTTAGTAAATACAAAGTAACGGAAGACACTCACATAGCGCTGCTTTAAGTTGGGATCATGAATGTCCCCGCACATCCACCCATGTATTTTGACACAAACCCAGATTTACAAAGACTTTTAAGCCTGGATTTGCGTCAGAAAGGTGTGGCTACCCAACAGAGATATAATAAGAAGAAATATCTTTATTTCTGCTTGTTACTTCTTCTTTCTGTGTGTGCTGCATTTGGCAATGGAATGGAAAGAGGAATATGCCTCCAAGTACTGTTTTTGTGGAGGAAGGTATGCTTTCCTATACAAAAACAATGCTTGCTATAATGCTGGCATCCTTGTGCCATGGTGCTAGAGAGTCACAAGTTCGCCAGTATTAGGAGAGAGCTGAACTGCGCCACATCTTTGTAGATGCAGTTCAGCTTTCTCCCTTTTACAGAGTGCAGCAGAGCAACTTCCCTTGCTGTACTGCGTTGCATGAAATGTTAATAAATATGCCCCTGAATCTTCTCTGGTTCTGCCAACTTATCTTCTAAAGAACTGGCCCCTTTGGGCATTTTGCATTTGCCTTTAGTCATAAGTGCACCCTTTGGGGATTTTGCATTTGCCTTCAGCCATAAGTGCACCCTTGCTATGCCCAGATGAAAGCCTTAAAGACAGACACACTTTTCAAAATGGACACCTTTCTCCAGGGCGAAAAAAGGTCTTGAAATTTATTCTTAAATCACAGACATAGGGGCTGCCAAACGGGATCTCAATCGCCTCTAGTACTCCCTCCGAGTAGGACAGTGTGCCCAGGTTTGGTATGACCTCCAAAAGTATGGATAATCTGCACTTTCTGAAATTTGCACTGACCGTGTATCTAAGGAAGCAGATTGCTGCTGTATCCACCCAAAGAGTATTTTGGGATCCACAGGTTCTCCAGAATTCTTAGCTTACTCAACTATCGTCATAATTTTAGTTGGGGTTTCAGGTAGGTCCAACAGTTTGTCCTGGTATGTACACCAGAAACTGTCTTTTGTATACTGCTCCAAGAACGTCACCATCTTCATATCCAGTTACTTAATGACTATCCCTTTACCCTCAATGGAGGCGAAAGGCCATTCTTCCCAAGGTGGCTACTGACCTTCTTGTCAATAGAACGTCTAAAATTTGGTCTGCACCATGTAAGCCACTTTGGTGGCAGGTTCCCCCTCCTCCAAGCTCTTGAATCAAACAAGCCAAAGCCAGTCATTCACCCTCTTGCACCTTTGATCTTAGTCTTCAAGTGTGACTGCAGCAGTTTGGACAGTCCCCTGGTCAGGTCAGAGAGTTCACTCTGCCCATCATGTTGTTTTAGAGGGCAGCAAGGCAAAACAAGGGGTCCTGCTGCTTCTTCTTCTTCCAGAAACGTATGTGCCATTAGATTATGGCTGTCTCCACTGATGTTTTTATAGCCACCTCCAGCATAAATGTTAAAACTGGGACCATATTGTACGATTTATGCTGCTCTTCCATAATATATAGCTTAAGTTATAAATGTATGAATCATATGTATGGGGCCAATTTCCTCAAACTACCACTCTTTCTAGACCAAAATTACATACATAGCACCATACATGCCAAAAGACCCGATTCAGGAGGGACACTCCCAATTTGGTAAGTCAAAAATGGCTTTATTTTAGCACTCTGCTGCCTAAAATTGCTGCTGCATCATAATAAGTCAATGGGGAAATTACCTTCCCCCGATTTCTGTGTGTTTCAAAAGCTCAATTTTCCCTCTTTTGAAATGTTGAAATGTATGTAACAGCTACACCTTAAAGGACTTACAGGGCTGTCACACCTAAATGCCTAACTCTTGCTTTCTGAGGTGGGCCACAACCTGGTTGTCCTTACCTGTTAACACACACGTCCAACATTGATTTCGAAATGTTGCACTCTCTATGGCTGCCCATAAAATGGCTGGGCGTACACTGTCCTGGAGAAAAGAGAGAACGCGGATTGCTCATGAGTGCTCCTGAGTGGGCTTTTGAGTGCAAAGGCAGGCCTCTCCTGCTGCACATGCTGTGTGTCTGCTAGAAGCCACACTTAACTCATACATGCCAATGTTTTAAAAAATGAAAGTGAAAGATTTAAAAAAATCAGGGGAAGGTATTTTCCCATTGATTTCTATTGAAGCACAAATAGTTTTAAGGGAGAGACAGCTAAATTAAAGCTGTTTTTCACTTAAAAAATCATGAGTGGCCGGCCTGAATCGGGTCTATTGGCATGTATGCTGATGCCCTGTTTTGTGCTTTGAACTATTTCAAGTGCACTCCTGTGGGAGGGATGGACATAAATACAGCTTTGGAGTCTTAGTTGTTTTGTAAATTTTGATATTTATTGGTAGGATGTATAAACAGAATAAAGCATGGCTTGATATTTTGTAGGGTTGCGATCTGCATCCTCACGATGTTCTGGTTCTTCTCCTCTGCTGGCGCTCTCCTTGCATGCCCCTTTGGCCTCCTTCCTCTTGAAGTCACGTACGGGATTCAGCTGCGCACTCGCTTGTACAGCATCCATTTTAGGACATCCTCATTCCTCACTCCTCATCCCTACTTCTCAACCCTGCTTCTCATCCATCATCCCTACTTCTCATCCATCATACATCATCCCTGCTTCTCTTCCATCATCCCTGCTTCTCTTCCATCATCCCTACTTCTCATCCATCATCCCTACTTCTCATCCATCATCCCTACTTCTCATCCCTGCGTCTCATCCCTGCTTCTCATCCATCATCCCTACTTCTCATCCCTGCATCTCAACCCTGCTTCTCATCCATCATCCCTACTTCTCATCCTTCATATATTATCCCTACTTCTCATCCATCATCCCTACTTCTCTTCCATCATCCCTACTTCTCATCCCTGCTTCTTATCCATCATCCCTACTTCTCTTCCATCATCCCTGCTTCTCATCCATCATCCCTACTTCTCATCCATCATATATCATCCCTACTTCTCATCCATCATCCCTATTTCTCATCCATCATACAGCATCCGTACTTCTCATCCATCACCCCTACTTATCATCCATCATCCCTGCTTCTCATCCATCATCCCTGCTTCTCATCCATCATCCCTGCTTCTCATCCATCATCCATACTCTTCTGTTTTCTCAGGTCCGAAATGACACCCTATTCAATGGCTGTAAACCAAGAATAGGACTTTATATCTAAATGATGAAGCTACATGTAATTGTTTGGGTGTTCCCCGCCCCCTCACAGATTCTTGGAAAAGGGGTTCTCCGCTCTGAGCTGCTCGGAAACTTCTGTCTGAGTCCCAGACGTAATCACCCATGTAGGCAGGCAAGACCCTCTGTATCTCCCACCTTTCTGTTCTCTTTTGCCTCTTAGTCTTCCGGTCCTTAGGAAGGGGTCATTCATTATCCTCCACATTAGAAAAAAGAGCGCTTTCCCATCATGAATCCCCATCGCTCCAGGTCTTCTGAACCTGGGCCTCCAACTCGGGGTAATCACTGCCTAAGTGATTCCGGTAAAGGCAGTATTATTCCTACCTGTAGGGGTACTACGGGGTCTCCCTCATGTTGCAAATTGACTTTAGCTAAGGGTACCTTTTTCTGTTTCGGTGAACACATTGAATGTTCACTACCCCTGTGTGCTTTGGGGGGTGAGCTGTGGTCTGATAATGCTTTGACAGCAACCGGTATCCAATGGAGATGGAATAGGCTCACCGTCTACTTTCATCATACAATGGTAGAGCAGACGGGGTCCAGAGTTTGCATAATGCAATGACCTTTCCATTCCAATGTCCATGGGCTCCTCCTTTTGGGGACAATAATGGGCTATGTGTCCCATACCCCCACAGTTGAAAGACTGTGGCCCGGGCTGCACAGGTCTCGGACCTGATCTGGGCAAAAGGGGAACGACTTCTGGCTTCCAAGGACCAGGGGTTTACTAGGTCTCACTGGACCAGGAGCTTTGCCCCGCCAACTGCTTTTTTCTCACCCTCTTTGGGGTTCTTGAGCGCAGTTGTAGGCACTGGCTATTTCTACCACATTGTCCAAAGATACATGACTGTGCTGTCTCACCCATTTTTATACTGGCGGACGTAAAGATGCTAGAAACTGTTCCAAGTATATATTTTCCATGATCTTGTCCTTAGTGGCACTCTCAGGGTTGAGCCATCCATCTTTCACCCTGTAGTACAGGGATTTAAGATTTTCATAGATCCCCTCCTTAATTTGTCTCAGACGAACCTGGTGTGTCACTCCTATTCTTGCTAGGATGCTCTTTTCAGTGTGGATGCTCTTTTCAGTGTCCACATAGGGGTGGTTCCTTGGAATCAACTGCCTGAAAAGTATCCCTCGATAGCAGGGACCCAAAATGTTTCCCACTTCTGTTTTCAGGGAAAGCAGCCTTCCGAGCCAAGCGGTCAAAGTTATTAAAGAAGAAGTCGGGGTCTTCTCCCTCCACGTATTTTTTCATAACCCTACAGAAGGGAGGGTGGTGTGGCTCAGTCGCTGGTCCAACACATCTGCCAGTTTACCAACGGCTGCATCCTGTGGCTGTGCACCCTTATCAAGCTGTTCGGCCTGACTATACATGGCCTTTTGAAAAATATCTTGGTCTTCAGTAGCTGCGGTTAGAAACTTTTACATAACCTTCTCGAAACGTTGTTGTCCTTTCACCATTCTAGATACCATAACCTCCATTTCCTCCGATCCCACTTCTGACACCACTTGTGTGAGGGACGGCCAGAAATACAGCTTCGGAGGCTTGTGTTTTAAAAAAAATATTTATTGGTAGGGTGTATAAACAGAACAAAGTACGGCTTGATATTTTGTATTTTTTTTTTTAGTGTCAATCAAGTAATCAGTGATTCGTAAAGCGCGGTATATCGCCAGTGAGGGTCTCATGGCTGTGTAGTATAGCGGGATAATGGTCATTCTTCAGGTCAGGTAGCCATTGACGATGTTGTTCTCTTTTCCTATTCTTTCCCAAGGTCTCAGGAGGGGATGCTGCCACCATCGCTCTCAAGAGAACACAAAAAGAAGCAGGAAGTATTCTGGTGTCTAGGCTATTTAGTTCTTCCTTCACAAAAACGCCAGTACGCTTAAGGAATTTGTGACGTTTTCCCCTACTTTGTCCGAGAAGACCTTTCACTCAAATTGTGCTTTTAAAAAAAGAAAAGTGGATTTCCTTGCTGTTGCAAGAGGTACCCAGTCATAGCGTCTCTCTTTATGTACCCCCTTTTCCCCCGAGAGCCAAATTAGCAAGTTATAGGTATAACCCCAATTGAGGGACTTGAGTGTCTTCAATACTTCCGTGGTGAAGTGTTTCAAGTTAGTGGCGACATAGTCAACAGTGAAAAGGCCAAGCTTAGCATAGCCCACCATCGTCCTTAACTCAAAAGGCTATTATCCAGACAAATGCCCTGATTCCCCTCGTGCATTTCATGTGCTACCCCTTACTTGGTCACTCACCACACTGCCACAACTCTCCTGAGTTATGGCTGGCTTCTGAGTGTCCTTTGGCAGCATCCACTAGTCTTCATATCAGGTCTCCAGGGGGCCTCAGTGCAGTAATTGCCTCCAAGCTTCTCTCCCAACCCTTGGGGTTGCGATACACATCCTTGCAATGCTCCGGTTCTTGTCCTATGCTGGTGCTCTCCTTGCATGCTCCTTCGGTGTCCTTTCTCTCAGAGTTGATTCCAGGATTTAGCTGCACGCCATCTTCCTGGTTCGCCTCTTTTTCCTGCCATGTGACTCCATCCTTTGTTCCCTGAATGGAAGAGTCTGTTTTTATTGTTGGAGGTGGTTCTTCCACGTGCAGCCCTTCCTCTAATCAGCTGTCCTTCTTTTTCTTTTCTTGCAGGTTCTCACAACGTTGCAAGAGGAACAAGGGAGGGTTACCGGTAAATTCTACAGGTAAGGTGGGGGGGAGCGATAGGGGGTTTTCTCACAATTCCTCACCTCAGAAGGTAGCTGCTCAACTTGCACCACCAGGCACCCTAAAAAACAAGGATTGGAAAAGCCAACAGGTCACGTCTATGCAAGAACTATTGGTTTAGCCAATTTTTTTGTTCATTCAGCATGACTAAAAGTTAGTTGGGTAAGGGAGAGTAGAGTATCATAAAGCGGACTGTTACAGAGTGCCGTAGAGTGTCATGGAGTGGAATGGAGTTGAGTGGTGTAGAGTGTTGTGGAGGAAGTAGAGTGTGTTAGAGAGGGAGGGTGTAGAATGTAGTTGAGTTGAGTAGCGTAGAGTGGAGTAGATTGGAGTGGAGTAGAGTGGCTTAGAGTGTCGTGGAGTGGTATAGAGGGTGTCACTTGAGACTACCCCAACCTCTTGTGCTAGAAATGAGTCTAAAGTTGAATTTGGTGGGCCCCTGCCCCCAACTGATTGTTCACCCTTCTGCAGAGTCCTCTTCCTGCCCATCCTGCCGATTTATCCAGCAACCGTTTTCCACCCAATGCACTTCTCAAGCGCTAGACAGTTAGAGCTTTGGGAGGGTGAGTGAGAAAACCCCCTCTAGCCATGATTTGATAGAGATATTTGAAGTTAGCACAGATGTCAGAGGGGTGGCCCAGGCCAGCCTCTTTCGGCTGCTGGCGGGCATGGACGGGCCTGCCCGGGCACGCCCCTGCGCACATCCCGCGCTGCAGAGGGCTCCCAGGCACTTTATAGCACTCGTTGATGTTAAGTGTGAGCAGCTGTGGCAAGGAATGGCTGCCTCCTGGGGCCAGAGAGCAGTCTGGGAGGTGTAATCCCCCCCTTGAGAGTCTAGTGTGTCCCACGCTGAAGAGTGCTCCCACGCGCTTTATAGCGCTCGTTGATGTCGAGTGTGAGCAGCTGTGGCAAGGAATGGCCACCTCCTGCGGCCAGAGAGCAGTCTGGGAGGTGTTGTCCCCCCTTGAGAGTGTAGCGCGACCCATCATAACATCATACAGCACACCCTGAGTAGCCAGCTAGAAAAAATAACATCCTACAGCCTTTCCATTTGACATGGGTACCCAGCAGGATTGTCACATAAATCCTCTCACTTTGAAGTCAGAGAAAGCAAAGTAAACAGCAAGCTCCCTGGAAGACAGAGCCTGGCATTTGACCTCTGTCTTTGAATGCAGAGCAAATGTGACAAGAGAAAAACAAGATTTAAAGGCCTGTGTAGAGAAATTTAGTACAGGTAGAAGAATACAGTAATATGGTTTGGGCCAGTGAAGGTACAAACTCAAGCTGGGCAGCCTAAAACAAACAAAGCCAGCAAACAGAAAGCAAGCAAATATGAATTACAAACCACAAAGCCAATGGTACACCATTGGCAGAATGCATTCCCAGTAAAGCTTTCAGAATATCCCCAAGATTTTGTTAGAAAATCATACAGCCCCACTGTCTGGTAGACTTAGACTTAAGAAAAGGAAGTACATCAATATCAAAACAGTACATTATACTATTCCTCAAGTCATACAATACCCATTTAGCCCATACAACACTCATTTAGCCAAAGACAGAGGTAAATAGTTATCCAGCTGCAACAAGCCCCAAAGAGAAAGAATGATGGGAGTTTGGGAAGACATCTTAATGAAGTGATGTACTGTGGCATTTACATACACTTACTACCCAAATGTGGGGCAGTGAAACACTTGCCTACATGCGTAGCGCTACACCAAGGAGAGTGTTTGGTTGAAAAGGTGTTGTTTTTTTTTCTATCCTAGGAGGGAAGTGTTCCATGTTGTGTAATGGGAAGCAGCGCTTAGGATGTCCAGTTGACAAGGCCAGAGAAGGATGAAAATGACTGTACCCTGCGACAATCACATGCTCATCGCCAGTGGAACAAATTAGTATGGTAACAGAAGTAGAATAGATAATAATCTTTGTGTTTCGGATAGGAAGAGTAGACCTAATCCACCAATGAGCTAGGTTTGGACTGACTTGGAACCCCCACAACATTTTACACGAAAACTGTACCGGCCACTAGCATGAATGTATTAACAGTAAAGGGTGACAAGGACAGTCACATTACAACAATCTCTTACAGCATGGGTAAAAGCTTGTCAATGGTGCCTAGACTTTGAATTTTCATGAAAATACACCTCCTTCAAAATAGACCACAATATGTTATGTGTATTTGTAAAGCTCACTGTCACCCGCAAGGGTATCCTGCCAATAACTGCCTTACCCTTAAATACTGACTGACAAGTACCAGTATTTCCAGAGTGTGCGCGTAGCCCAATGTATAGTGGATTTTTGTATCTGCTTGGCTGGCATTCTGTGGCCTACTAATGCCCAGAGCTATCCATCTCTTTTATTTTTGCAGTTTTGTATAACGCAAACTTGGCCTGAAGGAACTGGAACACTTAACATGAGCACGATTTACATTACACAAGGTTGCATTCATTTTTTTAGGCATGTGGAGATTCAGGGATTTGCCCTGGATTACAGCATGTTACCACTAGTGAGACTCAAACCCGGTTCCCCAGCAACTCTGGCCATAACTCATATCTCTAGAAGTACCTAAAAGCCATTCCAGCGTATAGTTCTTCTAGTACGCTAGGACGTTATATACAGCAGTGCAACAAGCACGAAACAGAGAATAAGCTTGGCAGTAGATGATATCCACACTGAAAAGCCAGTGTTGAAAGCCATGTTCTTATGGTAGATAGTCTGCAAATGGAAAATGCTTCAGTAGAAGTCAGTGCTCAAGTATCAAAATAATCCCCACTTGACAATTGCTTTGGCTCAACATAGTCAAACAATTTCAAGCGTTATTTCGGGCACAAATGTGACCATAATAGTATACACAATAAAAACATCACAATTCAGCATTTTAAAAAAATAACTAGATTAAAAAAAAGTATATAGAAATGCTGAGAGCAAGTATTAAAGTCCCTTTACAGATGTGCATCTTTCCTTCAGCAGATATACCGCCATACTAGAACAATAATGATTTTCTTTTGCTGACAGCATATTTAAAAAAGGAACACATATTTATACAATTAGTAGGGGAATCCAGTTGCTGTAAATACACCAGAGCTGCACCTGAAGTTCAAACCTCCTTCATATAATCGGGATTAAAAAAAGATCATTACAAATTTTGCAAATAAAAATAAAGTGCAGGAGGCTTTGTGGGGAGGTTTCGTCACATGGACATAACAATACCTTAGTAGGTTCAAGCTGACCAAGAGGGAATCCAAGATGCCCCCTCACGAGCCCCAGCCTGACCCAAGAGTTGTCGACCCATTCAAGATATGGCTCCGTAGAAGGAAAATGTGAATCTCCACATAATCTCTAACAGACGGCTTCTAAAACTCATAGTGCTCCCTCAGTGTCCTTGACCTAGCCATAAAGGTGGTTTTAACCCACATTAAATCAGACCTCTGTATTGAAGATGGATTGGTAAAAAGAGATGTCCTGCCCAGCTTAGTTAATTCAGTTAGAATGTAGGCTAGCCACTGTATTGTCATGCCTTCATTTCACCCAAGGCAGTCATAGATAATTCCCTTATTTAATGCAGCATGGGGATTGGCCCAGATGGAGCACCAGAGAAGCAGAGGGGTGAGCTTAAAGGCATCCTCTGCATACTTTATCCCAAGTTCTGATGGACTTTAAAAGTGGAGCATGCAGGTGGGACTCCCACGAGTCTCCTCAGGGCCCTATTATGCTCCACCTGGAGGGGACTGGATTTCGTGTAGCCCAAATTCCAGCACCACAGTTGAGGACTGGGAGACATTTCCTCTTGTCTTCTTCCAGAAGGGGAGTGTGACAGGCTGAACGGTATAAAGCAGACTGAGATTGGGTAGTACGGTAAGTAAGGCTTTTTATTATTATTCTTTCTTTGCCCCGGTGTTTCAAAAGAGTACAGTTTGTTATGGCGTAACCCGATTAATTTCTCTTCTTCTAACTCTGTCTTTCTTCCTCCTCTTGTCTCCTAGGTCAGTGGATTCTGAGAACTTGGGGCGGCTCCAGGGAGGTACCGGCAAGAGAAACAGAAGAACGCCACGGTAAGTATAAAGATATTTCTGGGGTTTCTCTTTAGATAGGAAAACAGGGAAAAGGTAAGTAGGGAGATAGAGAGAGAGTGAATTCACCCGTGCTCTGTATCAAAACAAAAATGCCTGTGATTCAGTTAGGTGACCCACGGTGCTCCCAGGTAGGTCAGGATAGTCAGTCTCTCTTGTCTTTAAAGAGACTGTGCCCCTTCCTTTACCCCCTTCCCCTCTCACCCCTCTCCAGCTCCCTTCCCCAGTGGGTTTTTAACTTTTCTTTCTCTTGTCCCTAGGAGGGACCGTACCTTTGTAAGCCACGACCCTCCGGGGTCGTGGCTGGGTTCTTTGGTCCTTGCCTCCGGCGCTCCTTCTTGTGTGGCCTCGTTCTCCTCGTCTCCGATGTCGTCTGCCTCTTGCTCCGTTGTCTCCCGCTGCTCTGCTCCTCCTCCTCGATCCGTTTTCCTCTCTCCGTTTACTCCTGCCTCTCCTTCGTCGCGTCCTGAGTCCTTTTGACCTCCCGCGGTCCGGAAGGTCTTGAGCGTTTCCCTGGAAACAGGGAAACGCGGTAGTGACGCCGCGAGCATTCCCATGGTAACATGGGAACGCGGATCTGACGTGTCGGGTAAACCCGACACGGAGTCAACTGCCGCTGCCAGAGGAGTGATCGGGGTTGCCCGATCACACACCCCATCCCAAGAACAGTCCTGCTCGAGGACTGGAGTAGAGTAAGGAAACCTGGACAAATAATCCGCAGGACCCTGTTGCGACCCAGGGACATGGCAGACCTGGAATGAAAAAGGCTGCAGTTCAAGGAACCAGCGTCAGATCCTAGAGTTGGAATCCTTATGTGAGGCAAGCCAGGTAAGAGGAGCATGATCTGTATATAGTAGAAAAGGTCTACCCAAGAGATAATACTGCAAGTTCTCCACTGCCCATTTAATGGCCAAACACTCTTTCTCAATGGTGGGGTAATGACATTCTCGGGGAAGAAGATTCCTGCTGATAAACACAATGGGGTGATCCCTACCTTCTGGGTCAGGCTGCGCGAGCACCGCCCCAAGGCCCACATTAGAAGCATCCGTGTATAGATGAAAAGGTCTAGAAAAATCAGGACATTGCAAAACAGGCTCCGAGGTAAGAGAGGATCTTAAGTGTTCAAAACTAGTCCTTTGACCTTCTGTGAAATGTACCAACTTGTTGGGGTGATGTTTGGATAACAGATCAGTAAGGGGGGCCGCAATAGTGGAATAACCCGGTATAAATCTATGGTAGTAGCCCACTAACCCAAGGAAAGAACGCAAATCTTTTTTCGTTTTTGGGATTGGTGCGTTTTGAATTGCTTCAATCTTAGTCATTTGTGGTTGTAGCGTACCATTGCCTATCTTATAGCCGAGATATGATATGTCAGTCTTCCCTAACATTCACTTCTTAGGATTAGCCGTCAACCCGGCTCCTGTCAGTGTGGCCAAAATTTGGTTGAGATGGTGTAGATGGTCAAGCCAGGTGTTGCTAAAAATGACGACATCATCGAGATAGGCTGCAGAGAATGTGTGGAAGGGTTTTAATAACCTATCCATTAACCTCTGAAAGGTTGCCGGGGCTCCGTGGAGACCAAAGCGTAGCACTGTGAATTGATAAAGACCGGATTGCGTAGAGAAGGTTGTTTTCTCTTTATCTTCGGGAAAAAGGGGAATCTACCAATAACCTTTAGTGAGGTCCAACGTAGACATATACTTCGCTCTCCCTAGTTTCTCTAGGACATCATCCACACGGGGAATAGGATAAGTGTCAAACATAGATATCGCATTGAGTTGGCGGAAGTCAATACAAAAGCGAACTGTTCCATCAGGTTTTGGGACCAGGACTACTGGAGAGCACCAGGGACTGACAGAGGGCTCAATTACTCCTAAGTGTATCATTTTTTCTATTTCTTCTTCTATGATAGGTTTCCTAGCCTCGGGAATACGATAAGGCCGTAGTCGGATAGTTTGCCCTGGTGGTGTTCTTATTCTGTGATAGATCAGGGAAGTTCCGCCAGGTATGTCTGAAAAAACCCGTGGGTACTGGTTTAACAGGGAGTACAACTGATCCTTCTTTGACATTGTCAGAGAAGTGTTGATACAGGGCATATTTTCCTTTGGTTGATCCCCAAAGGGAAACATTTCTATATCTACCTCCTTACTAGGAGATACAAGACGGCCCATCGCTACCGTGTCGCTAACCTCATCTACTGCTTCCCATTTCTTGAGGAGATTCACATGGTAAATTTGTTTTTTTTTGGGGTTGACACTTAGTTCTATGAGATAGGTGACAGGGGAGATTGCTCTAATAACCCTATATGGCCCCTGCCATCTGGCTAACAATTTTTGTTCAGACGTGGGTCGCATGATCAAGACTTGATCATTAGGAAGAAATGTACGCAATTTACTTCCCCTATCATAATATTGTTTTTGAGTCTCTTGGGCTTTTCCAGATGTTGTCGTACATTCTCCCATAATTCTTATAAATGTGATTTAAGCTTTTGGACGTATTCTAACAATGGTCGTCCTTCCTCTTCTTCCTCCCAGGTCTCGACGGCCATATCTAAAAGAGAACGGGGTTGCCTTCCGAACACCAGTTCGAACGGGCTATGTCCTGTTGAGGACTGCTCGTGGGTTCTAATGGCATAGAGAACTAAGGGCAGTTTCTGGTCCCAATCCCTCCCCGTTTCATCGACTATCTTCTTTAATAGTGTTTTAATAGTCCGATTGTATCGTTCAACGAGTCCGTCTGTCTAGGGATGATACACTGAAGTTTTGATTTGAGTAATGCCGAGTACCCTGCATATCTGTTTCATGAGGTTGGACATGAAGGGCGTACCCTGGTCAGTGAGAATCTCTCGGGGAAACCCTGTCCGAGTGAATACCGTTATCATTGCCTGTGCTACCGTTTTAGTCGTCATGCTGGAAAGGGGAATGGCTTCGGGGTACCTGGTTGCATAGTCTACGATAACCAGTATATAAGTGTGTCCCTTAGATGAGGGAAGTAAGGGTCCAATTAGATCCATTCCCACCCTGCTAAACGGAATATCGATGATGGGAAGAGGTAGGAGAGGTGCTTTCCGGGGCCGGCCTGGTTCGGTGAGTTGACATCTAGGGCATTGCAAGCAATATTTCCTAATATGGGCAAAGACCCCTGGCCAGTAGAACCTCCGGAGGAGATATTCCTCGTTTTTTTCTCTGCCGAAATGACCCCCTCCCGGTTGATTGTGTGCTAGGAGGAGTACTTGGTCCCTATAGGTTTCTGGGACTACTAATTGGTGTTTGCGTTCCCCTGCCCGGGTAGTGGTTACCCTATACAGAAGGTTTCTTTGTACTAAAAAATAGGGACCCACCTCGTCGGTTTCTTCAGTTTTTGCTGTTCTCCAAGCATGAGTGAGGGTAGGGTCCTCCCTCTGATGTTGGCGGAAACTGATGGGTGCTCTACAATTCTCTGCTATCACTCTTATGGGTTGATCGGTCTCTTTAACCTCTCGAAACTTCGCCTTTCCGTCTCTTTTTTCCCGACGGGAAAGTTTCCTACGATATGGGGGACACTCAATGGGACTATAAGAAAAAGGAGCCTCGGTCCACCATTCGAGGCTCTCCTTCTGAGTTTGGGTACCATTTAAGAGTTGTTGAAAATGCACGTAGTCTGTGCCGACAATGCATTCTTCAATCAGTTGATCCATAACTCCCATGGGAAGAAAGTCTCTATATTCCCCCCACTCTAACTCTACTGTGGTAAGGGGGTATTGCTCCTTATCGCCATGTATACAGCAAATGGTAACTCTTTGGCTGGTGTTCTTATCCACCGGGTCTATTAGATCTTGTCGGATGACGGATTGACTACATCCAGAGTCTATGAGGGCAGAGAGGAGGTGACCATTGATTTTTAAAGTCTGTTTAAATTTGGTGTCCCCTTTCCCAGTACATAGGACTCTGCGTCGTGTGACTCCTATCTCCATAGGTTCCACCCCCTCTGTTTTCCTGGGGCACATGCGAGCTATATGGCCCCATCCTCCACAGTTAAAACATTGGGGTCCCTGCATTGGATGACCCTCCCCTGGTTTACGTGGAAATGGGTCTTCTACAGGATATCTCGGTACGGGCTTTGGTGGAGGTGTGAGGGGTTTGAGGTTGGGCCGGGGTTGTAGTGATCTCACATCGGTGGACCTGTGGTACGCACAGGCCAAGTCTATAGCCATGTCTGTATCCACATTTGGATGTTGCCTTATCCAATTTTTTGTACTGGTAGGTAGGGAGTCCAAGTATTGTTCGAGGATGATTGTCTTGATAACATCCTCTCGGTTAGTTCCTATAGGTCCCAACCATTTGAGCGCCAAGTCCTTAACCCTAAAGTAGAAGGTTTGGGGGTCCTCATTCTGTCCCCACTTGACTTTACGGAACTTTACTCTATAGTACTCGGTATCATGACCCACCCGTTCCAAAATGCTCTTTTTTATGTCCTGGTAGGACGTGGTACCGTCTGGATTGGCCGCTTGATAAGCTGCCTGTATGAGACCGGTGAGTAAGGGAGCAATGTATTGTCCCCATCTTTCTTCGGGCCATTGAGCGGAGGAAGCGACCCGTTCAAAGTTAGTAAAGAAAGAGTCTGGATCTTCCCCTTCCTGATATCGTTGTAGAATCGAACTGGGGACATTAGGGTGAACTTTACTGGCAGCTATGGTCTCAGTTAACTTTTTCATCGCCGTTTCATGGACAAGCTGGTTGTTCGCCAAGATGGTGGCTTGACTTTTTAGGGCGGACTGTAAGACTTCCCTATCTTCTTTGGCCTCTCGCTGGTGAGCTTCCCACACCAGCTGTAAATGGCGCTGGCCTTCTGCCAGCTGTTTAATCATGTCCTCCAGGGTTGGACTTTCACTCATTGTCTATACCGTTCCTCAGCCGTCGCGGTTATATCCCACTTCTGACACCACTGTGACCGTCTGGTTTATATCGTTCAGCCTGAGATTGGGTAGTACGGTAAGTAAGGCTTTTTATTATTATTCTTTCTTTGCCCCGGTGTTTCAAAAGAGTACAGTTTGTTATGGCGTAACCCGATAAATTTCTCTTCTTCTAACTCTGTCGTTCTTCCTCCTCTTGTCTCCTAGGTCAGTGGATTCTGAGAACTCGGGGCGGCTCCAGGGAGGTACCGGCAAGAGAAACAGAAGAACACCACGGTAAGTATAAAGATATTTCTGGGGTTTCTCTTTAGATAGGAAAACAGGGAAAAGGTAAGTAGGGAGATAGAGAGAGAGTGAATTCACCCGTGCTCTGTATCAAAACAAAAATGCCTGTGATTCAGTTAGGTGACCCACGGTGCTCCCAGGTAGGTCAGGATAGTCAGTCTCTCTTGTCTTTAAAGAGACTGTGCCCCTTCCTTTACCCCCTTCCCCTCTCACCCCTCCCCAGCTCCCTTCCCCAGTGGGTTTTTAACTTTTCTTTCTCTTGTCCCTAGGAGGGACCGTACCTTTGTAAGCCACGACCCTCCGGGGTCGTGGCTGGGTTCTTTGGTCCTTGCCTCCGGCGCTCCTTCTTGTGTGGCCTCGTTCTCCTCGTCTCCGATGTCGTCTGCCTCTTGCTCCGTTGTCTCCCGCTGCTCTGCTCCTCCTCCTCGATCCGTTTTCCTCTCTCCGTTTACTCCTGCCTCTCCTTCGTCGCGTCCTGAGTCCTTTTGACCTCCCGCGGTCCGGAAGGTCTCGAGCGTTTCCCTGGAAACAGGGAAACGCGGTAGTGACACAGCGAGCGTTCCCATGGTAACATGGGAACGCAGATCTGACATGTCGGGTAAACCCGACACGGAGTCAACTGCCGCTGCCAGAGGAGTGATCGGGGTTGCCCGATCACAGGGAGCTACAGTTTTTTTTGCCAATACTTTTGACCAAGTTAAAAACACAGCCCACAACACTAACATATTTGTTCCTCACCCTGGCTATAAACGGCCCCCAGCAGGACCTCGCATCCATAACCACCCCCAGATACAAGAACTCAGTAACCTGAGCAACGGGGTGATTATTAAAAGCTTATACCCGCATCCTGTTATTATTAGGATTACATACCAGTAAAAGGTTTTGCTTGGTTAGTGACCAGGCCCAAGGTCCCCATAAAAAATAACATTTCCTGAAATAAACTAGTAAGACCATTAGGAGTTCTAGATAATAAAACTGCTTCATCTGAGTATAATAAAACCAGGACCTTTTTCCTGCCATTTGTGGGGGTATCTGAGAATACACCAGAGAGCGCTGTACCTAGGCAATTTTTATAGAAAAGAAACAACTTGGGGCCAAGACGCACCCCTGTCTCACTCCGTGACCGAGCTTAAAGCTGTCAGTCCGCTCATCAAGTGGCCCAAACTTCATAGAGGTTGACAGATCAAAATGGAGGGCTCACCAAACTGCACCAAATCGACCTCTACCCTCAGGTCTGAGAGAATCTTCCACAATTTTCCTGACAACGCAGTCAAAAGTGCAGGAGAGATCCATAAACACCAGCAAGACCGAGCCCTGCCTAGCAATGGTGTATTTGCTAACCAGAAGGTGTAGATATAGGCATTGCTTGATCATGCTGAGCCCCTCCCGGAACCCATACTGCACCTCCGACAGCGTGTCAGTCACCTTCAACCAAGGAAGAAGGCATTCCAAAACAACTCTCCCAGCCAAATCAACTGTAGAAGAGTTCAATAGAGAAAATACTAAAGGGTCACCCTTCTTAAAAATTGGCCCAATAACTGCAGTATGCCATATTGTTGGGAGGGCTATGTTGCAGAACGTGTTAAAAGCATCACAGATAAGGTGGGAAGGGGCAAAAATGAGGGGCTGATTTATAGAGATCCATTGGAACAACGTCTGGGCCCGCTGCTTTATTTGTTGCGGATACTGATGTTCAGTGTTGCCTCCAGAACCTCTCTGTGGATAAATTTCAGAGCTAAAGAGAAGACTACCTTCTCTTCTGCTTAACATCGGTCAGCCCTCAGGCTATAAACTGCCTTAAAATGGTCAATCCAGACCGTCCATACTGATGGTAGTGACTACCAAATTAGACTTGACGCCTACAGACCTAACCCCATTTACCCCATGCCAGAAGGCCCTCGTATCCTTCAACCTACACGCAATAATCAGATTGCCCCATGATTCATTTTGCCTTTTCTACATAGTCAGTCAAATACCTTTATTTGATTCACAAATGAACCCTAAAAACAGCAACACAGTATATACAAATAAAATACAATTAATAATGCATCATTGTATACATTTCATGTTTCAATAAACTCAGTAAATCTATATTAGTCAAATAAAAACACCTTATTAGTAAAAATAGAGCATAAGAATTCAGTTTCTCAAACTAAACGTAATTTAAAATTACTTGCAGGAGAACATTAGTAAATGATAAACAAATAAAAAGAGTGTGCATTTGTTACAGGTAAAGAAAAGTGGGTTTGCATTGAGTAATATTGGATTATTCCAGCGGCTGTATGATAACCTGCTTCCTGGAAATAGTATAAAAGTTTCAAAAGAATAACAAATGAAGGTACTTTGCTTGCTAATATAGTCGTGGGACACACGGGTGAACTTTAAAATCGCATCAACTTAGCTTCACTCAACAAAGCAATGCTTTTATTGCATGCTCTTTTATCCAGTTAGGTGAACCATCTTGATTTCCACAAACATCTAGAATCTCCCGTGAATAGACACCTCCTCGCTTGTTTTGATTGCCTGTTATGAATCCTCTTCCCCCTTCCCAGTCTGACTGGATTTATACGGAATTGTAAAATAATAAATACACGATGATCATAAGATTCCTGTCTTTTGTGATTCTAGAACTTGCCGGTTTTAACAGTGAGATATTAAGTATAAGAGGAACACACCAGTGGTGGCATTTTCCAGCCTCATAGTTGTAGGTTTAACTACATTTGGATAAGGAGGTGATTTACAGACAAGGAGAGGCTGCAATTTCTTATGTGACCCGAAATGACATAGTTAATACGGAGTCTCGCTCTCCAACCTAAATTGGCACATTTTACTTATTTTTAGAACGAACGTTTTTCTAAATTACTTGAACTGGTTGATTTAAAGGTTTGTGCATGTACTTGTGATCTGCTTGGAACACGTAATTGATACTTTGGGGTAGCAATGCAGACAGACCTTGAGTTTCCCGCCCCTAAATGCAACATTTCTTCCTGGAGAGTACTTGTGCCAAGTTTGAAGTGTCATCTAGGATAATGGCATGACCCATCTTAGAAAGAAGGTCTAAAACCACCAATGTTTCTAATACTGAAAGACACACTGTAATATGCTTTATTTGGGGTGGGCAATAGCGATAGTAGTCACTAGAGGCCTTACATACAAAGCAGTTTTCTCAAAGGGAAGGGCCATAAAATGGACACTTTCTACCAATTGCAAATCACAGTGAGATCTATCAATGGTCCGCAATTGCAGTTGTGGTCGTAAACCATTGAAAAGTTACCTAGTCCTCAAAGGAAGTGGTAGCCCATTTGCAAAGGAGAAGCTGTCCAGGTTGGATTGGTTCCTCATTGTGATTTGTCATGCCCCTTTGGGAAGACCATTCAGTGGTCCAGAGGACACATATATGTTTCCAAATGGAATGCATTTTTTTAAAGCAGCACTGGTTCTTTTGAAGAACACAGGCTGCTTTAAAAAAGTTTCCACTTTAGGATTGAAAACAAAGGGATGGTGGTCTTTGCTGCTGCTTGCATGGTGCCTTCCATTTGATAGCACAAGAATGCTCGACCATCCTTAAGTATTGACATTTTCCCCTCTCACATGCAGGAGACTCATTTCATAGATGCCTTATTTAGGTGGCAACATTGCTCGGACAAACATACTTTTCTGAGCAATGAATGTAAAAAGCATAGGAATCTGCCATGTGCAAAAGGAATGGAAAGAATGTATTTTCACTGAGATGGTTGTACATTCCTAGAGGTGCAAAGTAACAGCTGATGCTCATGACCCTACCTAGCAGAAAGAAAAACTCCACTGCCAGGCGGAACAGGAGTCCTCTTCCTTGGGAACAACACTTTGCCATGGAATGGCTCATGGTGGCCTGCTGAACTTGGCCAATCCCCAGCCCGACAGACCATTCCCCCAACCTAGGCTTCATCTTGGACAGCAAGCTACCTATGAAGAGACAAGTAAACACAGTCCCATCCACCTGCTTCCACACCCTACACATGCCCTGCAAGATCTCCACCAGTTGATACCACAAGAACTGTCACACTGACCCTCGTCACCAGCAGGCTGAACTACTGCAAAACACTCTTCATAGGAATCACCACATGCCTTCTGAACAGACTACAGATGACGCTAAACTCAGCTGCAAGACTCATCTTTGACTTCTCAAGGCAGACCCACATCACTCCCCACCTCAGGAAGCTGTACTGGCTCCTGATTCAGGAGAGATGCCAGTCCAAGACGTTGACCCACACTTACAAAGCCCTGCACAAAGAAGGGCTAGCAAACATCAACAAATGCATGACCTTCCGCCAACCACCCAGACACCTACGATCCGCCTCCCTCTTCCTCGCAGACACCCCTGGACCTGCCAAAGCAACAGCAAAGGAAGCTCCTTTTCACACCTGGCAGCCAAAGCTTGGAATGACCTTCCCCTGCATCTCAGGACAGCCTCATTGTTCTGGCAATTCAGGAAAAAACTCAAGACTTGGCTATTCTGATGAACATACCATTATGAAGCATTTAGCACCCCCAGGGCCTTGAGACCCTCATAAGTGATTTGCCACACTTTATAAATCCTTGATTGGTTGATTGATTGATCCTTTTGCCTCCTCAGGTGAACACCCGGCTCCCGATCCATTTCAGGTGGAGGCTAGAACCCTAGCAGTGAGCTTGGATGCTTTCCTTCAGAACTGGTGAGGGAACATCCACTGTGCCTTTCCCCCTTCTCATCATGATCGTGAGAGAAATTCCTCAGATGAGGCCTCAGTTGGTGGAACTAGTTTTAGTGGCTGCCTTTTGGAGAGCTCTGCCCTGGTACCCTTTATTGCTGAAAATGTCATGTTCAGTTTGGATCCCAACCTTCCAGTACCTTGTAACTGACCCCAGGGATTTATTCATCCTCTAATTCCGTCAGACCGGTTGGCTCTGATGGTCTAGAGGGTTTCAGGAGACTGGCAAATGCCAGGGCTTTAGAGCAAGCTTCTGTCTATCTTAATCAGACCTGGGCTCCCAGAACACACAGGTGATATGAATGCTACAGCATGGAAAAGATGGACTTGTTAATGTGATAAACAGGATGTGGATCCCATGGGTGCAGAATTGCATATGATCGCAAATTTCCTTTCACAGTAGGCAGACCAAGGGTTAGCCTATAGGTCTGTCAATAATGTTTGTTTTGCTGTTTTGTCGGGCCATCATCCTTTATATGGTAAACCTGTAGGGGAACACCCATTGGTTTGTGAGTTGTTAAGGGGTATCCGTTTGATTTAGCATCCCAAACCACAAAATTCGGTCTTGTTGGATGTGGATATAATCCTCAGATTTTTGAGGTCCTGGACAGCTAATTAAGATCTCTCCAGGGAGCAATTATCAGCAAAGCTTACAGTACTTTAGTGCCCCTTTTATGCCGAAGAATCTCAGATGTTTGTGCCTTGGATTTAACAGGTAGAGTTCTCTCCTCTTTTTAAGATCTCTAAGAATTTTAAGATCTCTAATAATAATAAGACCCTTTTACATTGCATGAGTTACCCGGCTTTCCCAGGCAATCATAAGCTTTGCGTAGTGTACTACTTAAAGGTTTATGAAGAGAGCACCAGGGAGTTATGCCAATCCACAGTTACTTATCTTTTTGCAAAAAACTTTTGGGCCTGCAAGATCAGCCACCTTGACCCAAAGGGTTAAGTGGTTGTTGTCAGAGGCAGGTTTGGACACTTCTTCGTTTGGTGCGCATTCAGTGAGAGGTGCAGTGGCCTCCAAGTCTTATTTGTTTGGTTCTCGGTTAGAGGGCATTATGGCTGCTGATTGGCGTTAGGACTCTACTTTCTATCCTAAGCCGATTGTTGATGGTACTTCTGTTGTGGATCAGCTTTGAACAAGCATGATCTGAAGCCTCTGGTCCTGTCATAGAATAAATTTTTTTTTATAGCTATTGCGTCAACAACTGAATTTTGAGTTTTATTAAGGACACAGAAGTGAGGATTATCCACCTGTATGTATCTTAATGCGTTTTCTTCATATTTAATTATTAAAATGACTATGTTCGTATTCAATGTTAATCATAAAATACTGGCCACCCCTGCTCTTATAGTGGGTTGCTTTAGTGATATAAAAGTTGTTTATTTTATTCACAGGTTCAGACAGCAAACAAAGTTGATGGCCGGAATGCTGGACATAGTTTTGGTTGATATATCCCAGTTCTTTCGAAAAGATTCAGACTTCCCCCTCAGAAGGCAAGCGGTTTCGAGTTCCACCATGCTGAGAGACAATCAATGATGGACGTTTGCTGGGATTTTATGGATCGTTATCTGTTCCAAATCTTATGGTTCTGTTTTGGCTAGTATTCTGGCAAAGAAAGAGGAAGGACAATGGGGAAAGCAGGTCTTATAGGTTTTCCCAGGCCCCGCTTGGTGGAAAGGGTGCTGATGTCATTGGGCAGATCATAGGAAATTACGTCTTTGTTGAGTTTTACTGCTTGATTGGCTGATATGTTTTTGTAGTGAAGTAAGAAAACCATAAACCTCTCCTCCGCGACAGCTATACAGATTTTTTCAAATTTAAAAGGTGATCCTGTCTCGAGCTATTACTTTGTTTGAACACTTTGGGGGTCATTATGACTCCGGCGGTGAGTGGTAATGTGGCGGCAATACCGCCAACAGGCTGGCAGTACATACCGCCACATTATGAGAATCGTGGTTTGGCTGCAGCCAACCTGCCACTTCTCCACTCATACCACCATGGTGGTATGAGCTGCCGGACCGAAGATGTCTATCTCCAGCCTGGCGGCCCACTTAGTACCACCGGTGGCGTTATGAGCCTGCCTACCACCATGGTTTTTGAAAACCATGGCGGTAGGCCCTAACGGTGACAGGGGATTCCTTCCCTGTCACCGGTAGGTGGCTCCCCCACCCCCCAACACACACCTGACACCCCCCACTCTCCCTCCATCCAAACTCCCTCAGCCCCCTCTGATCCTCTCACACCCCCTCCGATCCTCACACTCACCCCCCAGGACCATACATACACACACCCGCAGACACGCATCACACATACACCCAATTACTCACACTGGCATACACGCATTCATTCATGCATACTTCCAGACATACTCACACACATTCTTACACACAATTACACTGACATGCAGACAAGCATTCATGTCACCATTCTTACACGCATTCTCTCACATGCAAACAACACGATGCATACAGACGCATTCACACACACACTCACACATTCATGCACACACTCAGACACACACACATACAACACCCCTCACCCTCGCACCCCCCTCCCCTGTCGGAAGCCTGGCTTACCTTGGTCTAGGAGGTCTTCTGGCAGGAAACGGGAAGGGGCACTTCTACCGCCAGCAGCTCATGGCCAGCAGAACACAGCCAGGACGTATTACTGGACATAATACGGCTGGAGGGGTTCTACTGGTGTGGCGGTTCTGGTGGGAGCAATGCCGGCTTACCACCATCCGCCAGTATGATCACTGCCAGATTTCCACCCTTCTTGTGGCGGAAATCAGGCAGTGTTCATAATATGGCAGATGGATAGTAGCAGTGGTGACGGTATGTTGGCTGCTGTCACCGCGGAGGTAGGCGGTTTTTACAGCCAATGTCATAATGATGGCCTATGTCTCTTCTCTGCTACCTGGGTCTGGAAGACCACCTACCACTGAGAATGTCCTGGATTGATAAGTCCCACAGGATTGGGAACAAGGAGGTAAGTGCAACACAGCCACCAAACGTCTAAGCTTTACCCCCATTCTTGATAGACTACCCCGTTCAGGGGGCTGCGGACCAAGCAGGGTCTACTTGACCTGAGCCAAGAGGCTTGGAGACTTCTTAGGCAGGTAATGTAGGGATGCTTCAAGCTCATGACTTAACAATCACCCAGCACCTCAATGACAGACTATGCAACCTAGTGGTTGTCTTTATTTTTAAAAAAGCACTTGAATACACACAGAAAACTCCACACTACAGTGCATAGTTATGGATGCTTCACTGGTGCAGGCCAATTGTGCTCGTTACCTACCTTTCCCTCCTCCCCTCACTTTCTTCCCTGTCCCAGATTCGAGTTTTGTTTTGAGTAGATATCTGGCCCAGGTGCAATGTTACCCTATCTACTGAGTATGAGCACTCAGTTACTCTTAGTAGTCCCAATATTCTTTATCTCACCACTATAATTTTAATTTTAGTCTGCTCTTCGGCCATAGAAGTGGCCTGCAGTACTCATCTGCCTCTCTCTCTCTGTTCCAGGAGGGCATGTGCTAGTTGCGCATGCTTCAGCATTCAGGGCAATTTCATGTAAAGCAGCAGCAGACCCAGAGTCTGTGCAGTTGTGCAGACTCTGATGTAATTGCAGATGCTTGGCTACCAGCAAGACTGCTTCTGGGCTCCTGATGAGTTTACTGATGGGTTTTTGACTAGTGTCACAGAAGTGGCACTAAGCACTCTTCTTCTGGCAGCAGGACAATGCCAGCGTAATTTTGCTGATTTAGCGGCATAGTCCACACAGGTGTGTTTAAAAGTCACAGCAGACCAGTCCAGTCAGGCACAGCTTCACGAAGTTGTAGCCGTGAAGTCCGCTTGGCATAACTTCATGATGTTGCAGTGGCACAGTCTGTTCAGGCACTACTTCACTGTGGTGCAGAGGCATTGCCCGCTCGGGCACGACTGATGTTACTCACCAGGAGAGACTGTTTCGGTCTCTAGAGCACATAGATCTTTCGCTTATCTTCCTTGATAGACAGACTCTCAAGCTCCCGGATCAGCTGCTCCTGGATTGTCCTGAGTAATCACACGCCCTGCAGGCTAATCTTCTCGCCTTCTCACTCTCAGTAGGCAGTTTGGCCTTCAGGACAGGGGGAACAGCTTTTTTCTTCAACAGTCCTGCCAAGTTCCACTCATCTCAGGTGACACTTATGCATCTCAGTGCTGGTTCCTGCATCACAGCACTGAAATGAATTAGTCACCCATTTACAGCTCTTTTCTGCCCCTCTGAATTGCTTGAGGCTTTCTTAGTGCTGTGATGTGATTCCCAGTGTAAGCT
Organism: Pleurodeles waltl; assembly: GCF_031143425.1. Classification (NCBI taxonomy): domain Eukaryota; kingdom Metazoa; phylum Chordata; class Amphibia; order Caudata; family Salamandridae; genus Pleurodeles; species Pleurodeles waltl. The sequence continues at coordinate 1,340,293,539 of NC_090440.1, read as the reverse complement.
GCGAGCCTGCAGCTGCTGGGTTCGCAGGCAGAACCTCCTGGGTTGTGAAAAGGTGAGGTTCTCACGGATATACTGATAACTTGTCATGGCTCATTTGGTGGTGCCTAGAGTTGGGCATGGCCTTTCCCTCCTTACTTTATTACTACATGGCATGGGCTGCCGGAAGTAACAATTCAGATTCCTTTGCCGTTGGTTCATATAATGGTTCCTTTTGAGGAGGTCGGGGACCTTATTAGCATAGACTCACTAAACTCAGGTGGAACCTAGGATAAACCCAAGGAACAAAGATGCCTCTAAGCCTCACAACAACCTGGGAGCTATCCCCAGAAAGAAGAGCACTCAGGAACCTCAAGCAGCAGGGTTAACATCAAAGCATAAGAGTGATGCCCAACCTATTTCGAGCTATTTTAAAGGTCAACCTAGTAACAAATGTAGTCACAAAATATCTTTAGCTCCAGGGACCTCTGTGACACAGCCTACAACTTACTTGAGCAACCAACACCTTGTTCCCCACACCTATTGTATCCCTTGCAGCCATTGTTTTCTTGGAGCCAAAGGTCACCTGCACATTGGCATCAACTTTGATAGCATCAAGTTAACCCTTTTTAACAGGGGGCTAGTTGACAATTTAGCGGCCTTTGACGTTTGAACTTCCTCTCTGTTTAATACTAATATTCATTTTAAATAAAGATGATTTGAGCACAACCATCACAATGATCTGTGTATTCTTTCTTCCCACTGTTGCGGATAATCTCCCACTTGGAATGCAGACTGATAATCATTGTCCTCCGATAATTATTCAAATTCTGACCGGTTCTCCAGCCCAGACAATCATGAGGCCCACAGGGTCACTCCTCCTTTTAAAGTTTGGAGTGCCCCTCATGATTACCTTGTTGCAGGGGCAACGCATAGGTTAACCGGATAGCCCTGTATTATTGGGACCTACATCATCAACACCTCTTTCTACCTGTAGTTATAATGTTGATTCCTTGGTTCCCAGCAATTTTTCTTTACCACTCACCACTGCTCAGACAAAAGCTATACCGGAAAACCTGGTGCAAAGTGCCTTGAGTAATGCCACGACCACCAAAGGCTCATAAAAGTGGTTGAGGACTAGTTGTCATATACAGAAATACTATGGCCGCTACCTTCTTGATTCCCACATCCAATGAATGCGAAACTCTCCTCGTCAATATAGAATTAACTAAAAAACAATCCTTCAATGGGGTGCTGGTCTACCGTCCACCTGGACCTAGAGGTCCTTTCACTCCAGCAATGGCTTCTCTTTTAGAATCTGTCTCCTTAAAAACTGATTTCACTGTGCTAGGTGGTTTTAATTTACATTTAGAAAATCAACGAGATTAAGATACAGAATCTTTAGTTGATACACTGTTTTGTCTTGGCCTCTCTCAAATAGTAGCCAATTCGACACATCTTGTAGAGCACACCCTTTTTTACCAGTAATCGAGGCATCTAGAGTACATCTACCTTAGCAGTAACTGACTGATCATAGAGCTGTACTATATGAAATTAGGATTCTTTCTAAAGCCTCCCCCTCATTAAATCTGCTCATAATTTGCATGTCCCTCACTCTTGGCACAAAAGACAGCCCTCTGAACTCAATTCTTTATTAGAAAGTTTACTACTAGCGATTACTAATGACCTGGACCAGATGTTGCTGAATTACTCAACGAGGCTAAAATCTGCAGTAAATACTCTGGCACCCCCTAAAACCAGGACCAGCAATAGAAACAAACCATCAGCACCCCGGTTTAATGAGAACCTTAGAGCCCTTAAACAAGGCTGTCGCAGGTAGGAATGGCTATGGAGGAAGGACTACAACTCCCTAGAAAGAAAAAAATACAAACAGAGTATTGCGGAGTACAAGAATCAGTCCTTGAAAGAAAAATCAATTTACTACACCAAGCAAATTGAACAGGCAAACTATTCAACAAAGAGCTATTTCAGACTGTTACCAGGCTCAGCTCTACACCCAAGAGTAGGTTGACAGGCTGTAGTTATTCCTTTTGTAACTCTCTTGACAGTTTTTTTCTTACAAGAAAGTTGAGGATATATTTAACAAATTCTTCTTCAGCAATTCTACTTGTTTCTGGCAGCATTATTATATTGTTCATTCCGACCAAACCACTCTTGGAGGAATTTGTACATCTCACTTTTGATCAAGTAAAACAAGACATTCTGACCTCTAAGTCTGGCTCGCCATTTGATCCCTGCTTACCAGCTGTGGTACAAGCAGCACCTTACTCAGTCCCCACTATTCTGGTCACGATTTTCAACCTTCTGTTTAGTACGGGCTCTTTTCCCAAAGCTTGGAAATCAGCATCTATTCTCCCCTTACTTAAAAAGGTAAACTGTAAACCCTTAAATACTAATAATTATTGGCCTGTCTCCCGTCTCCCTTTCCCAGCCAAAATCGTGGATAAGACCATGAACGAACAATTGGCATCTTTCATTGAGAGTAACCATCTTCCGGCTGATCCCCAATTCGGCTTCAGAAGTGGGCACAGTACTGAGGCAGCACTGATAATAGCCACTGAAGAAATCTGGTCAACTTTGGGTTGAGGTGGCAGAGCAGCCCGTATCCTCCTTGATCTGTCTGTGGTCTTTGACATGGTCAACCATGACCTCCTGATTGACCGGCTACACAAGCTTGGGATCAAAGGTACAACTTTATTGCTGCTCCACTCCTTACTTTCAGAGCGTGCTCAAAATGTTTCCTTGGGGAAATTCACCTCATAGCTATTCTCCCTGCCCTGTGGGGTTCCTCAGGGCTCAACTCTGAGTCTGACCCTTTTTTATCTTTATGTCACGCTCCTTGCCAGTTTAATCAAATCATTTAGGTTTACGTTGGTATCTTATGCCGATGACACACAGATTGTTGTCTCTCTTTCTAACAACAATAAGATCTCAGATGAGACCTTCCGGAATTGCATGTTGGCAGTTAGTAACTTAATGAGCAACAACTGTTTGAAGTTGAACTCTTCTAAGACAGAGGTTCTTTTATTAGGGAATAATGTTTCATTCTGGTCCCCCCCTCATGGTGACCACAGGATTTTAGAGTTTTGCCCACTCCAGCTTAGAAGGCAAAGAACCTGGGTGTCATCTTGGATGAGATACTTACTCTTAAAAACCAAGTGAACTTGATCATTTCTTCTTCTTTTCACATGCTAAAAATCCTAAAGAAGATTGCCCACTTTGATTCCTTCTGATTTACGAAAGACAGTCGTCTCGGCTCTAATTTTGGTCAGGATAGACTACTGTAATGGCCTCTATCAGAAGCTTCAAAAACCTTTGTTAAACAAATTACAAATCCTGCAAAATTCCACAGCCTGGATGTTGTTTGATATTCTTAAGTCCCAATCTGCGGCTCTGGCCTTCTATAAACTTCATTGGCTTCCTGTCAAGCAACGCATAGCCTTTAAGGCACTATGCATTACATTTAAGGCTCTACATGGAACAGGCCCTGACTATCTGCATGAGAGGTTCAAGTGGTATCTGCCAATAAGAACTCTCCATTCCTGCCTTTTTAACAGCATGTTGGTCCCATCTTTCAAGCGCTCTTCCTGGAGGGGCAGAAGCTTTGTTAGGTGTACAGCTCTTCAGTGGAATAGCCTCCCAGTTAAACCTAAATCTGCTACCACCTTATTAGCATTCAGAAAGATGCTTAAAACCTGGCTTTTCAGCTTCTAGCTAGATTATCTTTAGCCATTTCTCGTCTGTTTCATTATATAACTATTCCCATCTTTGCTCACATATAGTGCCAAGACACCTTCGGGCATTCGAGCGCTCGATAAATTTAATCATCAAAGCTATGGTATCCATAATTTCCTGGAATGTGGCAGGCCTCAAATCAAAGGCTGTACTCCTCGACTGGAACAACATTATTGACTCATATGACATCTGCCTGTTCCGGGAAACCTGGTGTATGGAACCTTTTTCAAACCTGGCTATTCAAAATTTCAATCCCTACGACACATGGCCCTGCTGGGCGATCATCAGGAGGGCTGGTAACATGGATCAGACCACACTTAGATTGTAAACTTCAAAGACTCCACACTGATTGTCCTGACATTCTGGCCATTCATCTAGTGGCAGATAAATCTAGCTCGACATTTATAATATCTACACAAGAGGGGTCAAATGAGGCCTGAGGTCCACAACCACTTTACTTTTAGAGGAGCATTTGGAAAAATACTCTAGCCATTCATGTCTGATAATAGCAGGGGACTTCATTACCACTTTTGAGCCTCTAGATAACGATGATGTCAACCTGGCTATGGAGGAGGGTGAGGCATGAGACATCCCGCAACTTGATTTGCCTCCCATAAAAAGCTGGACAGAAGCCACCTTACAGCTCAAGGCACTTTTATTGGAGTTTGGACTTAGAACAATATATGGTAGGTCTAAATACGATAGAAAGGGGGCTATCACTTGTAATACTTTTCTCCATTCCAGCCGCATAGATTATATCCTATTTGATCTCCATCTTTGGCTACTCCTTAAGGATATGATTGCAAATGGAAGGATGGAGAGTGACCATAATCCACTGTGCCTCACTATGGAAACTTTTTGCACCAAATAGGTGACTAATTCTCACATTGTGGTTTGCACCAGGATCATTCATCCCACGACCGATATGCAGCAAATTAAATGGTCCCAGGTAGCCGTGTCCCCCGAACTCTTGTCCACAGTTAGTGATGATCTGCAATCTTGCTTAGCAGAAATGTCTGAAAGCCCTTCGGGTGCATTGGATCAAGGATTAAATCTTGATTTTCATCACAATTTTTTAATTGTTAACATTTTAAGAAAATCTTATCCTACTTCACCGTCCTACTAACAAATACACGTAGGCACTCTTCTAGAGCCAAAACTTGATTCAACAAGGAGTGCAGACGAACACGTGGGCTACTGGGCAAGGTGATAAAAACCAAGGATATGTTGCTGATTCATCTGGCAAGGAAGCTTTACAAACTGGCACAGGCCCAGGCTACAAGAGAATGGAATGATGAGAGGTGGCAAGAATTGAGAGTGGCTTGCACTGCCAAGGAATCTACTAGATTATGTGGGGAAGGGAAGGGCGAGCGGCACCTCCCTAAAACATCACCTCTACTCCTGCCTGGGTTGATCATTTATCTAACTTACATTCTGTAAGCCACTCTCCCACTTTAGTGGACAATGAGTCTTGTGTTAGACAGCTCCCCCGACCCGTTTGTGCCCCTTCTTGAGCAACCAATGTCTTCCTTGCCCTGGATGTAATTGCTTGAGGTAGAATACCAGTACCAGATGTCATACTAGTTGACATATTTCTGCAGGACAGAGTAAACTGATCCAGGTACATTCTCATTTTGGCATTTGTCATTTTATGTGGAGCCCCTATACAGGACTCCTGGAAGGGAGGCAAGGTCATCCCGATCTATAGAAAAGGTGACAGATCTCTGCCAGGCAACTACAGGCCTGTTTGATTGACTGTGTCCAAAAGATCTTTGCACATCTTGCACAGGCTAAGATATACTAGTGGACTATTGACAGAGATATTTGATCACCTTTCCAAGCTGGCTTTCGAAAGAAAAGAAAAGTACCATAGACCAAGTCTTCCGCTTCTTCTTTTCATATCGGAGGACAGTAGAGATCGGCAGGTGCCGCATGTATGTAGACTTTGTCGATCTCAAATCAGCATTTGAATAGTCCCCCGAAAAAAAGCTATGGCAGGTTCTTTGCCACATGGGCATGCCACCGGTCCTTTTCACCTTACTAATTTGTAAACATGAGGGCAATCATGCTCGGGTTCAATGGTAAAGTCAGGGAAAACTTACCGACCGGTCTTCAATCAATAAAGGTGTTCAACAAGGCTGTGTTTTGGCCCATACTTTTTCTTTATTTCTTAACGGCATTGTCCACTTCCTCTCTTGCTTTTTCACAGATGCCCCCCTTTGACTGGTACAAAAACACCTGCGTTGTTTGTGGATGGCTCCTTATTGATCTCCAAAACATCTAGCGGGCTGCAGCAAGTGCTGCTCCATTTTGAGGAATTTTGTAGAGCGCGTGGATTGGAGATCATTTTCGCAGAAACAACGTTTATATCCTCTAAGAAACACAGATCAATCAAGGGAAGAATAACGCTGGGGGGGGGGCATGCCACTTGAGAGGGTAGATGTCTTTAATTACCTGGGTGTTACCTTGTCCTTGACCCTATCATGAAAACCTCATGTTGATATAATGTCTGCTACGCATTGGCAGGTTACTGGTGCTATAGTCAAAGAACATAGTTGTCCCTTTAGTGAACTGTGTTTTTTTTTCCAACATTTCTTCCCTAACGCAATCAGAGAATGTGTTTTTGAGAATCTAGGTTGTCTTCCACCTAGCACTCCTATGAAACCTTTGATGCTTGATATGGTAGGAAAGCGTGATCTGACAAACTTAGATTCCACCAACTGTTATTCTGGAGAAGGGTATCGTCCACATCAGAACTAGTTCAGAACACCATCACCCTAAAAGATGTCATGGATGCCGACAGGTTCAAAAAATTCAGTGAGCGGCTCCAGAAAATTTAAAAGCTGCAAGTATTCATAGGATTGGGAGAGCTCTGGGGAAATCCATCCTCTAAACCCAGTTTCACAGCTGAGTCGTTGAAAAAGCACTATTGGTCATGGGTTATGCAGAGTGAGGCTGGTTTGCCTGTGAACTCCTCATTGAGAGGAAGGTATTTATAATTCAAGCGCTGTAGCTTCCTAGAATCATATTGGGATAGCATTACTATGCCTTTAGATAGGAAACTTTGGGGCATATTTACAAGCCTCTTGCACCTACTTAATGTCATTTTTATGATGCTAAGGCCGCGTTAAGATGGCCATTCACCGCTCCATATTTACAAAGTGGTGCAATGCATGCATTACGCCACTTTGCAAACTCTTGCGCCACATTATGCATGCGCCAGGCATAATGTATGCAAGGGGGGCGTTCCCACGCAGGGAGGCCTAAAAAAATGGCACAATTACATTTACAAGATTTCACTGCACCATTTTTTCAGTCATTTTTAACGCTTGCTCAGGTCAGGTGTTAGTGACACAGCCATACTAATCTTTGCTGCACTAGCGCCAACATTTTTGGTGCTAGTGCAGCAAAGCTCCACAGCAGCATAAAAAATCTTGACTCTGCTGTGGTAACGACCGCCATGGTTCACCGTATTGTAAATATGGCGCAAACATGGTGTTGTTAGGGGTGGCAAGGGGGATGCAAGAAAAGTGGAACATAGGGACCGATGCGCCACTTTCTCGTAAATATGCCCCTTTATTTCCAGTTCAGGATTGGCACACTTCCTCGTAAAACCTTTACTAGTAAATGGGCTTCAAATAAGTTTTGTGCCCTGCCTGTAATAACTCTGCAGATTCTGTAGCCTAAGTCCTGTTTGCCTGCCTGGGGTATGTTTGCCCCCGCCAGAAATGGTTTAAACCGTTTTATAGGCAAATTAAGACACAATGCAGCTGCAGAGCCCTTAGAATCCTTAGATCTGATCCCAGGCCATTCTATGCATGTTCTTTTGCTAAGGTTTTGGGTTGGTGTGGTTATTAAGAATTAGGATGCATTCTGCATGGTCCAACCGGGGATACTTTAGTTCTTGCTAGCACTATTTGGCTGGGTCATTTGGTAAGCTACAGAGCCCGCTAAGTGTGTCTTTTTAATACCCCCGGCCTGAGCGATTGTCAGTGGCTGAGAATTCTAGCATTCCATCCATCACCTTGTTAGTTTTTGCATTTGCCGCCCTAAGTGCCCCGGGTATGCCCAAACGTGGGTCCCAGGATCACTGTGCCACTGGATTCAAGCTAGCCTGGCTGATACCTCGAAACTTGTCTCAGGCTGCACTGTTCCCATGGGAAGCTGGGTCAAGACTGATTTGCATATGGCTGGGTCCAAACTGGTTTCGGTATGGTGGGCAAAAACACAATGGATTGGGATGTGGTTCGAGCGATTGTCAGTGGCTGAGATTATTTCTAGCATTACATCAATCACTTTGTTGTTTTTGCATTTGCCCCCCTTAGAGCGCCGGGTGTGCCCAGAAGTGGGTTCTGTGCTCACTCTGCCACTGGATTCAATTTAGCCTGGCTGATGAGGGGTGTTACCTCAAAACTGGTCCCAGATTACTTGTTTCCAGTCCAGGGAGAATTTGGCCTGGCAGATCGGGCTGGACTGTTCCCATGGGGAGTAGGGTCAAGACTGGGGTGGTATGGTGGGCAAAAAAACTGTGGATTAGGATGCAGCCCTGAATGATTGCCAGAGGCTGAGAATAATTCTAGCATCCCATTCATCACCTTGTTTTTTTGCTTTTAATCCCCATGGTAGCACAATTCGAACTATGTTTACCAACCTACAAACCAGGCAAGCAAGCAAGGTTTGGTAGGATACATTTTTAAAGCTATGCATCTCGCACAATTGTTTATTGATGTGGTGCTTAACGTGCGTTTTAGCAGGCCCCTCTTACGATTAACATTCATTGTTTCAAATTGTATTGTTATATTGTATTTTATTTTTTAATATTTTACTTTTATGGTCTACCTCTACATTTACTCTGTGATATCATTATGCAAGTATTAATTGTGATGACTTGTCTGAGACAATAGAATTTTGATTAGAGCAACAGTTAGTTTTCTATGTATGTTGTGATGCCCAGGCTTTTATACTTGCATATTTTAGCATTTTTGATAGAGAAATCCTCTTATCAAATGTTAACTGTTCTTGTATTCTCCTTATTTCAATTAATTGTGTTATGGTGCCCTATTGTTTTGCTTTTTCAAGTAAGGTGTATCAATTGTAGGCATGTGATGATGATACCAGTACTAGTGCAAATAAGTGATTTCCTCTGTATGCTGCAATGCCTTGACTCTCATATTAGAATGAATCTATAAGCATTGACTGTAATGTTTATATTTTTGATGTACTGTATTTATTTATTTGCTTTTATGACATAAACTGACGAAATAAAGCTTATCAAAATTATATAAGATCCATGGATAACTATCTTATCTTCAGAAGACTACTCAAGAGTTGGCTCTTTCCTACATAACCACCAAACACCAATGTACAGCATATCACTGTGTATGTAAACATATAATTTGATTATATGTACATATCAAGACGTGTATTTCTTTGTACAAATATGTATAATAAATATAGTTTTAATATATATAGATATTTATTAAGTCTGCTTAACAAATGTATATATTGCTTACGGTTAAATGTATATATATATTTACATATATATATTATTATTATATATACCTGGTGGCGGTTGCCACTAGGCAGTTATAGTTAGGACCTAGTTTCTATTTAAAAAGCATTTTTTACTTGCCTGTTGCTTTGGCAACTCTTGACGAATCTGCACAAAACTTTCCAAAAAAATTTGCCAGTCCCGTCAGCTGCTGCCTGGAAAGTTTTGGGGTGCAGGAAAAAAGGGGGCCCCCAAAACACGTTTTCCCCATTCATTTTTCCCTAGGGATTTTGAACAGCGATAGCATAAAAACTACTGGACGGAATTACACAAACTTTGGCAGGAAGGTAGGTCCTGGTCCAGAAAGAGTGTTTTTTTGTTTTGGTGTAGTTCCGTTCAGTAGCTTTTGAGAACTTAAGGGGAAAACTAATATGTATATCTAGGGACGCGAAGGATTTGCGACCCCTAACGATCTTGTGCTGGGATCTGATTGACTGATAACACTTCAACAACAGAAGCTGTTGAAGTGTTGGCAGCCATCTTGGGACTCTGCTTCAGTTGAGTCCCCCCAAACAAATGTTTTAAAAAAAACAAAAGGGGCCAGGGTACCAGCACCCTGACCACTTAGCCCTGGTGGTTGGATCTGCAACATGACTCGTACAATAAAAATAAATGAAGCATGATCCCCCGTGCTTTGTTAGCCTAATGCTCCCGTGTGGGCCAAGTCCCGGAGGTTTTTAAAAAAAAGTGGAAGTGGCTCCTGGCCCCCTCCTGATGGCCCGGGGAACGTCACCTTCCCAGGGCTTTTGTCTCCGTGGTGATCTCATAATTAATGCGGGGAACCCTGTATGGGCAATATGTTATTTGGAGTGGGGGCGTGCCCCCCCGTTGCCCTGGGGGACCACCACCCCCAGGGGTAACACTATATTTGGATTGGGGCTGCGTGGCCCCTCTGCTGCCTCATGGACCTCCAACCTCTGGGCCTAGGTTCTTGTTGGAGGGTGCCGCGTGGCCCCCCTCTTGAAGCCATAGATGGCCCTTGGACCACCACATCCCTCCCCAGGGCTGGCTCCTACTATGTCCCAGGGTGCCCACACCAGGGATATAGCTGTTTGCTGTGGCTTGGCTGCAGCCAAGCCACAGCAAACACTTTGGGTTTTGACAGCGGGACCTCAGTCCCGCAGTGAAAATCCGAAGTTTCATCTCTGTCCACTGCACGCGTACAGGGAACAGCGATGAAATGGTTTAGCAAGCAGGGTACAATTCTGTGAAAGCATCCCCATGCTTATTTTTAGCAATGGTACTGCGAGGGAAGTCTTAAGGCTTCCCCTGCAGTGCCAGGTAGCCGGTAAGGGATTTAAAAAAAAAAAATAATAATGTAGGGGCCGCGGGGTAGCCCTTGAGGGCTCCGTTGCATGCCACATGGCCCGTAAAGGACTTTGTAATAAAAATATAAATTAAAAACAATAAATAAATAAAAAAGTTGGGACTACGGGGGAGCCCTTGCGGTCCCACATAGCCCTCAAAGGGCTGATCTATTCCTCCTGGCTCACCCAAACCTCATTTTTACTACTATGATCTCCCAAATAGCCCTTTCTAAATTCTTCCCTCATGTATCCCTCCTTTGACTCATCCCAAACTTCATTTTACAACTATGATCTTCCAAATCTCTTTCTACAAACTCTTCCCTACAAATATGATCTTCCTAATCTCTTTCTACAAACTCTTCCCACCTCCATCTCTCCTTTTACTCATCCCAAACCTCATCTTACTACTATGAGCTTTCAATTAACACTTTCTAGACTCCTCCCCCTTCAATCGCGCCATTATTTAAACTCACATTTCCCCCCCTCAAATTACCTTATATTTCCCTATACTAATCCACCTCTAATCCTTTTGAGTTACGGAGTAGCGTGCTACTCACTGAAAAGCGCTTCAACACCTCATGAGGGGTAGTAAGCGCTATATAAATAAAATTAAAGTAGAGCATCACTGACAATAAGCAGTCTGCCATTGCTAGCAGCGTGTATTCTGTATGGTTTAAAATCCACGGACGGTCTAACAAGAATAGGAAGTCCTCTGGAGTGGGAGCCCTATGAGGAGAAATATCAGTACTTGCCAGGGCAAGTAAACCCCCATGGCCTGCAGGCAAAAGAGCAGCCCCAATCCAGGCGGTGGACTGTGTGGGGGAGAAAGGAAAGACTCCCAATGCGTGGCACTGTGGTCCAGACCAGCATAGGGGTGGCAAGGAGCAGTGGGTTTGGAAGGCCGGTGAGTGTCAGAAAGTGAACCGGATGAGATGAACAGATCCAGAGCCGCAGGTTAGAAGTCCACCAGTCAAGCCCAAGCAGGGAATGAATGATCCCAAAGGCATGGATTACTGCTTTGTCTTCAGGCTGCCTGAAGGCATAAGGGGCAGGGACGCTACAGCTGGTGTTATTTTTAACTGCCTCACCCAGGAGCAGATCCAACAGAATCTGGTAAGCAAAAAGGTGAATCTTTCAGGCGTCACAGAGAACACAACCCGCTAGTCACAGCAGCGCTGTTCCAGGCTTGCACCAGTTGAGAAGGTAATAAGAGAAGACACCTGGGCCCAGATTCTCAAAGGTTTAGCATCGGGTGGTATTACTTTTGTAACGCTTAACTGCCACTAACCGTTTTTTGGCATTCACAAACCAACACATATTGGTATTTGCATTGGTTTGTGTGGCAAAGTAATGCAAAGCAGTGCGAAACACTGCTTTGCATTTCTTTACATCAAGGGAGGCATTACATGGGTGGTACCTGGGTGTACCTGTGCTACCACCCATGCTTTTTTACCCTAAACCTTATTCTGAAACATCAGAAGAAAGTGTTTAGCACCAAAAATGAATGTCACTGAAAAGCAGGTGTTAAACAGAGAAATGTTTTTATTTCTCTCTACTTTTCTGACTTTACATATGTGCTGCACTGTACAGAACACATACAAAGTAGGAAAAGCATTTCCACTTGTCTAGGCATAGTATTGTGTACAGGAAGGATACCCTTCCTGTACAAAACCTATGCTAGACTCGCGCTCAAACCCTAACACTATGCGCTAAGGTGTGTGTGTGTGGCTCATGGCAGCTTAAATTAACGCCAGCGCTAGGGAGAGGGGAGGAGAGTGCCATTTCTATGTGAATATGGCGCTTGGTTGCTCTCGCCTTGTCGTGCAGCATTTTTGGCTGCTGCACTGTGCTGAGTGACATCTTTCAGAACCTGGACCCTGGTGTTCCGACACGATGATAGTGGCAAGGTTTGCTGGATCATGAAGGATGTACTGGCGCAAGATGGGCGATTCATACTCAGGCGGTCATCTTCGAGCAGTCTTCTCACTCTGCAAACCCTGGCATACCTTACGTGAAAGGTGAGATGGGCTCAGAATATAAAATTTAGTTCTTGAGTTCTCAGCTGTGACTGCTAGTGTTTGTTCTATGTCATGTGCAATTATACAATACTCTGTCTCCTCAGCTCCAGACAGCCGATTAATCAAATAGTATCTGCACATCATCCAAACCTGAATGTCCACGGCCTAATCGAAGCTCAACCCATCTAAGACTAAGTTTGTGTTATTTGTCAAGAACAAGAAACAGTACAAACCTGGCTCAAGGGTATGAATCTTTACTCTAACTTGCAACTGTAGATCAAGTCACCTGAATTCACTCTGGACACCAATCTTGCCTCCAAAGAATACTGCTAAAAGAAAAAACACACAGCCTGGTACCAGCTCTTTTTTTGTAAAGAAAACATAACCGTATCTTCCAGAAAGAAACTTTGGAACTGCTAGTCAACCCCTCGTACTCTCACATCTGGATGATGTTTCCTACCACCCTTCGCACAGGCACCCCTTCAGGGCATCGTACATACCGCAGCAGGTCTCATTCACAGCCTGAAGAAATATGATCACATCACCCTATCCTGATGGAACTCCATTGGCTCCCCTTGCTGGCCTTCAACTTTTACAAAGCAATCATGACAAACGCCTCCATTTATCTTGCAGACAAGCGCAGTCTCTAGTGGTGTTCAACACACCTAGGGCCAGGACATGATCAAACTGTAGAGTATGAAGTATAAGAAAGTCAAAAAAAGCAGCAGACCTTTTCCATCCATGCAATCGGGATCTAGAACATTATCCCCATATTCATCAGGAATTCCCCAACGCTGCTTTAATTTAAGAAGCAGTTGAAGATTCATTTGTTTAAAAAAAATTACATCACAATGCATTAACAGCTCACAAGCCAACTATCTCTCCTATCACTTGTTTAATTTGTGCTTCTTTGACCGTCTAAGCACTCAGCTGCCTTTTGACTAGGGTGTGGTACAAAAGTTCCACATACAAACATTACAACTATAGCAGTCTTTTAGAGATTTGCTATGAAAGGTACTGCAGTCATGAGAGAAAGGGGCCTTTTGAGAAACGTGTTACTGTCCTCATCTAGAAATGCTCATTGAATTACATTGCTGTAGATGGCAGGCTTAGTCATACAAGTAACACAAGCACAATTATATTAGCTCAACTTGGACGTACTGGTAATTTCCCCTCTAAACGTACAGCAGCCCTACTGAGAAGTACTGTTAGCTTCCTTCTCTGGCACTCAGTGTGAACACATCTATTCAGGAGTGTAAAGAAAGGGATTAAGTGCCTCTGACACTGCTCGCAAATAATATAAATGCTTTGCTATCCGTCTAGCTCTTTGTTGCAGTCTGTTTCTGAGCACTACATTGGCCCACTCCTCAAAGTAGTTTGCACATACAAGTTAACTTACATCTGAAAATGCCTTGATTTGTGGTGCAAGGTAGTCACCTAGAAATCCATTTACTCGTGTGATATCAGTCCCTCGTGACATAATACTGCACATGAGTACCTTTTATGACAGATACAGGCAATTGAAGTTGTAGGGTGAGGATACCCTGGAATGTTTGGAACTCAGAAGTCTATCAATATTTACACAATTTTTCCATCTCATTGCCACTCTAGGAAGAGTCACTGCTGTAACTGACAGGAGAAAGGCATTTTCGAAGGTGGGAAGGAGCCTGAAACATCCCCAAAATTGAAGTGGCCCAGGGGAATGGGGGTTTCATTAGGAAAATATTTTCCTGTTAAAAAAAGCAACAAAAAAAGGCAACTGGTGGGGGTGTGGCCAAGATGGCATCGGGCTAAGATGGATTTTCAGTACTTCTGCTGCCTGGGCCCATCAAAGAAGCATCTAGCGGCCTCGCGAGCCCAAAGAGCCCCCCGTATGGCTAATGAACGCTTCTACAGCCACGGGGGAGGGGGTGCCACGGCTCCCATCAACATTTGTCAAGGGCTCCAAGCAATAAACGAATGGTTAGGAGGCCTCCAGAAATGATGGCTGCCCGAGACTGACTGTGCGATGCTGCGCCTGACCAATCCAAACCTGTCATGGCTGCCGACTGCCCGGGCTCGGAGCCCGCAGCTCCCCCGACTGTCCCCTCAACTCACGCCTGCGATAATCTTTTGTGAAGGCTGCCAGAGAAGACGCCCGCCAGGGGAGCAGGACCTACTTACCAGCACTCCCCCTGTAGTACCGCCATCGCCCTCTACTCAAACCAGCTTCCTGAGCCTATTACTTGGCGACATGCTCCAGACCTCCCACGAACACTGCACAGTGAGCCTGCATTGTGGCCTGAGGACCCTCCAGAGTTACACTCCGGTAATGATTGCAAGCAACGTGCATAAGAGCCTTTTCACATGGATGACACCCTCCATGCCAGGGCCTGAACAGTGACTGTGCCTACAGTCACCCTCCCCCAGGCAGGCACTGGAGGGCGGCACAACCACGACCCCAGACCACCTCCAGACCTAAACAGGCCAGGTAGTGGTCCTTTTATACTCTGGCTACAGCTTGGTAGGCCTCACCTGTTAAAACAATTTTGCCATTGCTTTCTTTTGGCCGGGAATAGGGTCTACCCCCCTTCAGACATGGCGAAACCAAGCTCCTAGAGCCTGAGGCCTGCCCATCGCTAGGCAACACCCAGACATCGTAACAGGCCTCTTAACTCCAACCTCACCTGCCGCAAAACGCTCCAACAATTGCTACCCGTAGTAGGCAGTGAGACCACGACAAGCACTCTCCTTGGCGGGACCCACCCTCAGACCATGCGATTTGACCCTGCATTGTGCAAAACGCACACCACCGCTGCACATGACTGCCTCATCCACTGGGTGGGCATGGGAACTCACAGAGCCTCTCCTCAGCGCAGCCCTAATGGGGCACTCCCCGACTTTCCTGATACTGAGAGCTTGGTGGAGGGGGAGCCCAGGGCGCAACTCATATCCGGCACATAGCAGAACGCAACAGCATTGGCCACCTCCCCCCTCCTTTCATCGGCGGGCCTGGCATCACCCTAGGCCCTACAGCTGCCTGGACTTACTGGACTTGTGGTGGAGACTAAATGCCCTAGAGCCTTGCAGGGCCCCACCGCTTCCTCCTTGGATGAGACATAGTCCTTGCGCAGTCGCGGCTCGCAGCGCTTAAAAGGGGTGGGGCGGGTGCAGCACAACGGGGAGGGGAAATGGGGACAGGGGAGCAGGTGGGGTACATTAAATTTAAAAAAACAAAAAAAAGACCCACGCCGCTCTCCTTTCCAGCATCACTGCAGGCACAGGCTCAATGGTACGCTCCCCCCAAGCCGGCGAAGTGCGCACAGACCCCCAGATTACAGCTGCCTTTCGAGACTTCTACCAATCCCTTTATACCGCCGAGGTTGTTACTCCTCCACTTACCTGGACGGGTGTGACCTCACGCCGCTTCCCCAATCTGAAGTGGAGGCCCTTGATAAACATATCCGCATAAAATAAATAATCTCAGCTATAGCCCGGCTGAAGCTAGGGAAGTCTCCAGGTCCTGATGGCTTTATCCCCACCCATCTACCAAACCTTCTGCCCAAGACTTGCCCCCCCACCTCCTCACAAGGCTGTTCAATTCCTTTGCAGACACTGGCTCTGTTACTAACACTGTGCTAGACACGACTATCACTGTTACCCTGAAGCAGGGCAAGGACCCAACTGACTGAGGGTCATACTGTCCCATATCATTACTTAATATGTATACCAAACTATTCACCTGCATCCTTGTTCATCACCTGAACCCCCTCATGCTTGGCCTGGTGGACCAGATCAAGGAAGCTTTGTCCCTACCAGGCAATGCGGAGACAACACAAAACGCTTCCTGCATCTAATCGACAAGATAGACCAATCCAAACGTGAGCCAATCTATCGATCGATGCAGAGAAAGCATTTGATAAGGTCCATTGACCCTATCTATTGAAGACACTTGCGCTTCGGCTTTGGTCCCAAGCTGATGAGCTGGACAAATGCGCCTACAACTTGCCCAGGGCCTCGGTCCAAGTGAATGGAGTGTCCTCCAACTCTTACCAATATGATGAGGGACGGGACAAGGCTGCCCCCTTTTACCCCTTCGCTTCTCTCTCTCTATATGGAGCCCCTGGCCCAGAAAATTGAAACAAACCCCAGTGTTGTGTAGCCATTTTAGTTATAGCTCCATGCACGTTATTGTAACACACTAGCCCGCTGTGCACTCTAACCTAGATATATTTTATTCAGCTTTGTTTTATTATTATTACAATAACCAGTTTTATGGTCTTGTTTTATTTTCATCTATCTAACTGTTTTTGGCTAGGCCAGCACTCTGTTCTCAAACAAGACATTCTTGATCACTCTTTGTTTCCTTGAAGGCTACAGCTTGGTACATTGCTGGTGAACGTGGTAGAAGTTTAGTCTCCAACATTTGTAGAAAATACACATTTCTCAGAATATCAGCTGTGTTATTATATAAACACTTCCTTGTCCCTTACACGTTAGAGGGAGATTCCAGACAGGGAACCACAACTGCATGCTGATGCTGAATGCTTCGCTACAGATGCTAAAACAGATCGCAGGCCTTTGCTCAGGTCTGGGGGTTGATGTCTTCCCAGGGGAACCTGAAAGGGAGAATTAGAGCTTAACATGCTGTGCTCAGTCATAAACTAGATAGGCAATTGTCCATTGATTATAGTGACAATATGATAGCGTTGTTTATTATGCTTCACTCTTCTCGTCACAATTTTAATACTGTCATGTTGTGTGGTCCTGGTTATTGCAGCTCACGCTTTGCTATCTAAGATGCAGTTGTTTTATTAAATTCATTATTAAAACATATACTGCTTCTGTTTGTTATTTATATATGAGACTTGATTGTAAATGAGAGAACCGGATGAGACCTTCCCTGAGAAGCTAAGTATGTCATGCGCTCGGCTTCCCAATCATCACTATCCTTTGGGAGTTGTGAGGCACGGCTAGTTAGCCGGAGCAAAACCCGGATTGGAGCGACAGGTGTCACCCGCAGTGGGTTGGACTCAGTCTCCCATGCCGTGGACGATTCTGCCGCTCAAAATCCAGTAGTCTCATTAGAATAATGAGAGCCTGCGCGACATGGCACCACCAACGTTTGGTCAGGCTCTAATTTTCGGGTCCTCCGGGATATCTCATTCTCAATATATATAAAGACGCCTCAATACCATATGCGGAGAAGTCCGTGGTACTGAGGATTGCCATCCCAGCTGCATAGGCTATCCTATCTGCAGCTGGAGGTTGTTCAAGCTTGAACTTTAAAAGGAAAGCCCTATTTTGGTGTACCTTCTCTGAAGTTATAGTTTCATTACAAAGGAGAATCCACAGCAGGTACAAATAGCGGTTAATATGAAACAACCTCTAACTACACATTTATTAGCAAAATGGCCTAACGGTCCAGTCACATTTGTGGTGGATGGCCATGCAGCCTATAGAACAGAACTTTTTTATTCTTGGGTCACATTTCCAACAGTTGATGGGAATACAAATACATTTCACCATTATACACTTCAAATGCGCCTGGACAATACAGAGCATCTGCATATTTAGAAATACCATTATCTTATCAAGAACATAATAATTGGCTTGATGGCGCCCTACCCCACACAATTTTACCACTAAGGTTAAGTCCTCTAAGTAACGATGGTCCTACCTGGTCTTTATTGGCCACCTATACACCACATCCTGCAGTTGCAAATTTAGCTGTAGCTGAGGTTCATCGTTTATATACTGAAATAACAGCCATATATAGACGATTAGTGCAATTCTTAATTTAGACATTAAATACAAACCCAGCACGTGCTGCTCCAGCACATCCACATGCAGCAACGCTAGGTATAAATCCTGCAACTGTACATTCAATAATGGGTAAAGTACCCGCCAAACGAGAGGAAACTCTATTTTGGTTAGTACAAAAGATTAATGCGTTGGATGCAGTATTTCCCCATATGGGAACTCAGGATAAACATAGGATATTAGCGCTGTGCTTGCCTTTTGGGATGGTCCCTACAGTATATAACTGTAATACCTGGGGCATGGTATTTGCTTTGCTCTATACAACCACACACGGTACACCGACACTTGCCAATCTACCGGAGGTGTTGAAAACAAATTCTAGATGAGTACGGGGCTACCCCGGCCCTAGATTTGGAAATGCAATTGATGGGCAATTTTGCCACAGTATCCTCAATCATTTTAAGTAATCTTAAAGGGGAAGCGGTAGCGCTTGCAGTGTGCATGCGGCTCCGTGACGTTCCTCAACAGGATCAGGAATGAGAGCTGCCTAAAATCATTACAGAGACCTATTCTAGTATCGGTCTAGATAGTTTAGGGGCCAGACCATCTAAACCACAATTCCAGGGCAATGCGAGTAAAGATTTCCCCAAGCAAGCACCTGAGGGTAATAAGAAACGCTGGGATAAAAAACAACAAACTCCTAAAAAAAAAAAGAGAGGGGAGAATCTCCACGTATGGAGACCCCACAGAATAGACATAATCTCAGAAATAGAGATAATATAAAAACGCCTGATAGATATCAATATACTGATACACGCCAATCTCTATCCTTTCAGGACTCATCCGAAAAACTAAATGAGAGAGGTGGGCGATCAGAGAGAAGGACAGAGTATGTGAAACAGAGACGGGAATCACAACACTCTTCGGAGGTTTCTGTTAAAAAGGAAGAGAAACCCGCCCAACAAAAAACACGATTAAAAAAAAAAAAGTGGCAGCAGTCGCAGTTTGACATGCCACTCAGGAAGAGGGTGCTCTTGAAGAACAAGAAATGAGCTCTAGCACTGCTAGACAGCGCGGCAGAGGTCACAATAGTTCACCGGAATCTTTTAGAGCATCTGGAGGTGAAAGCAACTGATGACTTTATACAAGTAGAAACTGCAAACATGCGTGTCTCCACGTCTGATAGGGTGTATAAAGTAACGCTACAGTTAGGAGACATTGAACGCATAATAGACGCAATCTTTTGGGATTGTGTGGTACACATATATGATGTTTTGTTGGCCGAACAAGATTGGCCACCTGTAGTTGTCCGTACCTGCCCATATGGAGAAGATGTCATTAAGCCTTCCTTCTTGCCCCATGTTCCAGAGGAACTCGCTGAATCCTATTCCATTGAATGGACTTTGGCACAAGCACCTGCATTATACAGAAACCACATAGGATGGGATAAAGAATCCCCCTACCATGTAATTCCAATTAAAAGTGAACCTCAGCCCCAACCGCAATATCCTATAAAACATGAAGCAAAAGCACCTGTGAGAGAAATACTCACACAGTTAGAGTACCATGGCGTAATTGAACCCTGTGTCTCCCCAATAAATAATCCATAATTCCCTGTAGCTAAGCCAGACCATTCATATAGAATAGTTTTAGACTACAGACACTCAAACAGTCATACACGTACTTATGCTATACAAAACTCACATAGCACAGCATAAATGAACAATATAGTGCAGAAAAAATATGAAACAACACTGGACATTTCCAATGTTTTTTTCTGCCAGAATATAGCACCTGAGAGTAGAGACTTAACAAGTTTCAGCGCACTAGGCTCCCATAAAAAATTCTGTCATTTACCTCAGGGGTATAAGAACAGTCCAGGACTGTTCGCAGCTCGCGTGACAGCAATTTTGCACGAGATTGACCCTGAAGCATTGTCCTATATAGATGATATTTATCTTACGGATGATGAACTACTACAACATCTAAGACGGGGAGCCCGTATTGTTGTAGGTTTTGCTGAATTTGGCTACAAATTCAATAAAAAAAAAACAAGAATTGCCTTCCTCAGCATCCTTTTTTTGGGATATGAGCTGTCAAATGAAGGAAAGAGCCTAGCGCCACAATTTTTAGAAAAATGCGCACAGTTACAACCACAAAATATGATTGAAAAACTCCAATCTCTATTGGATTTCCTAAATTTTGGCAGAATTTACATTCTGGATTATGCTACACGCATAAAACCTTTACATGATTTGATTTGTCCCGATTTTTCAAGTAAATTCTGGACAATTGAAAATACACATATTCTTTGAGATTTGCAAACAGACATGCTTGCAGCAAAACACTTACATACAAGGGACAACAAAACACATTTGGTCATCAGAGTAATAGCTGGAGCCATCGGGTTCACCTATGTGACATTTAATGAAGGTGAGACATTCCCGATTGCATACAAATGACACTTATATTCAGCGGCACAACAACGCTTTGCTCCCACTGAGAAAATTCTCACTGCTGTGCAGATGTCTGTCATTAAAGAAAGATCTCTTGCCCAAGGAAAACGCATTATTGTCGTTTCTACGATCCCAGCCCTAGAAGCTGTTACAAAAGCCAGCATTCCAAAGACAAAAGCATTACATCCATGTTGGATAAAATGGGCTATGTCTTTGACAGCCACTGATGTAGACTACATTTTTGACCCAAAATTACAAACTCAAGAATTTTTACAATACGAAACAGAATACCCAGTTCCAGCAAATACATTGCCCATTGAACAATATCATACAGTCATGTACACCGATGGCTCAGCACAACCTGCAATTGGCACAAAACACCAATATTCTGCTGCTTGCGCAGTCGTAAGTGGCTACATGAAGGGCGATTCATTTTGTCCTCTACATACCTTTATGCAGACCCTAGGGGATTGCACAGCACAGTTGGCAGAACTAAAAGCTCTGCTCATGGCACAGGAACACACGGATCCTGCACAGCATACACTGATTGTTTGTGATTCATGTTATTGTGTCCAGTCCTTTAATTAATATCTTCATTATTGGCGCCAGAATGGGTTCATAGATTCCAAAGGCAACACCATCAAACACAGAATTCTGTGGGGGAAAGTAGCAGATCTGAAAGAGACGCTACCAAATGTCCACGTTGTACATACACTTGGACACCAGCGCATTGGGATACACGTTGCTGGAAATACATTGGCTGATGAAGCCGCAAAGTCAGCAGTGGCTGTGGCCGTTGTAGCTGCAGTGACTCGTTTGAGTTCAAAACCGGACGCATACATTTGGGCTGCCTTGACAGCTACGGCTGATGGTACGCCCTATCCTAAAGGATTTCCTAACAAGTATCACTACCGAATGGGAGGTATGCTGAACGCTGAGGTTAAGAGACCAGGCGTAGGTGTACGAGACATTCCAAATAGAGACATAAGATCACAATTGATTAAAGCAGCGCATGAGGGGGTGGCATCTGCCCATGCTGGTGTGGCGGCTACAATTTCGATCTTGCAGGCCCGTTATTGGTGGCCAGGTCTTTACAAAGAGACCAAGCAGTATGTCCTTTGTTGTGACACCTGTCAACAAATTAAAGTTTCCACTGCCAAACGTCCGCCGCAGTGCATATAAATATATCTTAGTCGCTGTTGATTCATGCTCCAGATTTTTATGGGTTTTGCCACAACACTCGACTGACGCTCAGACTGTTATTAAAGATTTGCGAGTCTTTATCGGTACATATGCGGTTGCGGCTTTCCATTCGGACCAGGGCCCTGCTTTCGCCTCAAGGGCATTCAGGGACGCTATGGCTTCGTTGGGGGTCCAACTCCAGTACTCGTCTCCAATTCATCCAGAGGGAAATAGTGTTGTGGAGCGTTTAAACCGTGATTCAAAGCAATCCTTAACAGCCAGAGTCTTAGGTACAGGTCGTAGTTGGCTTAACCACCTATATGGAGTTCAGAAAGCACTAAATAATCTGCCTAGAAGGTCCCTGGGGGGTTGTACTTCATATGAGTGCCTGTTTGGAACTCAAATGTATGTTCCGGATCTTGATGGTCCTGGCGTGGAGGCAGCAGACACACCTTTTGACATAAATAAACTTGTCACTGTTTTACAGGAATTGCAACAGTTCTGTGATGACAATTCTTCTATCAGTGCATACTCCACAGGAATCAAGGATGTGCCTGTAACATCTACTGGCTGGATTCCCAAAGTTGGGGATCTTGTACGTGAGAAAGTCGCTGTGAAAAAGGAATTTGGCCCTTCCTATCGAGCACCAGGCCCAGTATTAGGGATATACGGTACCAGAACTGTAATTCTACCACCCTTGGCAGGTGCCAAAGAAAACCGTTTTGTCTCCATCGACAATGTCAAAATACACCATGTGGCCGATACTGCACAGCCGACCAAGAGGAACATCCAGTAGCTCCTGAATCCCTCTCACTACTGGCGAAGAAGTTCCTGTACAAGTTGTTTATACCAACACCGACACCTCTTGGAGCTTGGGGCGATTGGAAGATGATCTTGCATTAGTTCCACTAACATCAGACAATTAAGAGATATTTGACCAAGTTGATTCAACTCCAACACAGACGGATGGTGCTATCTATAGTGTGCCACCACAGGAAACACCAACTCCACCACTGACCACGGCTCCACCATTTGCACGAACTGCCTCTGGATATTTTGCCGATTCAATTATGACTTCTCAGACTCATTTGCCTCTTCGACAGCTGACTTGTCAAGTGTAAGCTAAAAAACTGGCTTAAAGAAACATATTTTGTTTTTCCATAGAACTATCTTTGGCTCTCTTTGACTGTCCTAGCTTTTTTACTTTGGATTGGTTTTGTCATTACCTTTTTCTTATTAATACATGGTCACTTTCTTCCTGAAAAATCAAAAGTTGAACTGGTGGAGGAGATTTTAAGGCCACATTTCTCATTACATACGGTCCAAAGAGACTTGTCATTTGTGAACATTTCTGCAGTACCAATTCCTGATGGGATTGTTTGGGAAAAAGTAATGTTTGATATATATGGTCCCAGTGAAGTTATTCAAATACTGTATGTGTTCAAACTATCAATGAATGAAATAGTAATACCAGGCTTTGTTTCAGATGATTGGGATGTGAAAACAGTTGATTCCATGATGACTGAATTGCAATATTATACTGCCTTTGAAAACGAAGATGTTTATCAATTTAAAGAGAATTATGGTGATATGTTTTGCTATAATTATTATGGGCACCATTTCATACATAGAGCGAGCAGCCGCAAAACTGTTTTTAATTATACACAATGGGAACATTGTCCGACTCCACTGCAGGGGAGTTCCAAAACATACTCTGAAAAGTTTGCGTATTTTTCTGGGCACAATGTGAAAAATGCTGAGTCATATTATTTTAAGGTACTCCGACTAAGGATATACATATATTGATGACCAATATGAAATTTATATATTCGGATTCCTTTGTTTCCCGGTTGTCTATAGAAGGCTATGAATATTGGCTGAAGTCGATCGATCTGAAAAATATATGGGGAACAACAAATTGGCAAATTAGGGGAAAGGAAGCTTTGTTTAGAGCATGCCTTATTCCTTTACAAATGATCTTTTTAAATGAAACAGAACAACAAACAAGTTGTTTAGACTTAGCTAGAATTAAGGAATTAAACATGCCCAGTATACCTGCCCCGCAAAGTTTTATAAATGGCAAAAATATACAAATGTAACTGAAAATCAGCTCGACGAATGGGTCCAGAATGCTACATTTAATGCTTCACTGACACGTCCTGGCGGGTGGTTATTGTGGCCAATAGATACCAATGGGTGTCATCAACGTTTTATTAACTCCTTGGGGGATTTTAGAACTAGTAGGCCAGGCCCTCGCTATATATCATCTGAACATGCAGGTATAGTCACAACATATAGTGTAGGGAAATTGTGCCAGCAATGGTTAAAATCATCCTCACTAGACGCGGTTAGAGAACACCTCAGTCTCCTGTCTAATACTACTGATTTACAGGACTTCCTGTTAGGCCCCAGAACATGACGTAGGAAACGTTTCTTATGTGAAGTATATAATGAAATTTGGAAACTTTCCCAAAAGGAAGCAGCTGCCGGTTAAGGCAAATAGACCAGGAAAGTCTAAAAAAGGCATTAGCTGTTGTAGATAATGGGATTAATACCTTGTCCGACTGGATATATACACTAAATAATATAGTCTCTTCTGCTATAGACATTATACAAACAGATATGTCTACATTACATCATGGGCAGAGTCAGCCCATTATGCAGTTGAGTTGGACGCTTCAAACATTGAAGGCGGGTCGTGTTCCCTGGCAGCATGTCCGTGCAAGGGAGATTTTTTCTTCCTTTAATTTAACGCGACAACAACAACTAATGGCTAAGAAGGAATCGACTTATGTCATGCTTAACATCGAGAAATTAGAAAAGTTGCCTTTTACTGTGGCCGAAATACCATCTGCTGAGGGGCTAATACACGGGGTCATTAATCTGCCTATTTCAACACTTCAATTCACCTCCTGTTTAAAACACATTCCGGTAGGCAGATATGAGAAGCTGGGAGATAGTTACATTCATGAGGTGTGGGGGCTTCCCTTCTCGTACAAATGCTTCAGTGGCATGAAAGAAGTCTTTCTTAGCGGTAGTGAATGCGAGACTTCGGTCAGCCATTCAATGGTTTGCAAACAGCTGTCCTGGCATGGGACGTGTAACGCCTCTGCTGCGAACTTGGCTTGTTATCTGAAGGGAGTTCCAGTCCCCTTGATTAGACCTGCGTTCCAGGTGCTTTCAAACGGCAGCTATGTCCTCCTCAATGGTGAAGACTGTTGTGGCATGCGGGCCGTAATAGTTTAAGTTGTTTTGGTCTCTAAGGTCGTTACATGCTACGGGAACGTACTTTTTCCCCCACTAAAATTAAGGAGGTACGTGATATTTGGCCTCACATTGCTACTTCAAACGTGAATTTTGACAAGTTGAGCAGACTCAAGGCTTTACTGTTTCAAAAGCATGTGGCCCTTACATCTGCACGTGAGACCTACGCACTTCAGGTGGCAAGGTTGTCGGCAGAGATACAGTCCCTATTAAATACAAACTCTCCAAGACACTTTGGTGAACTCGTGGGACGAATATTTAATGCGTCCAATACAACTGGAATCGCACATTTTTTAAAGCTGTTGGTTCTGGTTTCATTCACAACTTCTCCTCCGTATTCGGTTTGATACTATCAGCAATCCCTTCAATTTTCTCAAGTATTTTGGGGGGATTTCCGATAACTTTGACTTTATTAGCTTCCATTCTGCTGTTGCTGTTCTTTATGCGCAATGGCTGTCCCGCCGCAACGAGGAGCAATGAAGGTGCTCCCATTAGCGCAGCTGTGTCGTGAACGCATGATGCAGTACTTTGGAGCCACACTCCTGGAGCAATTGGAGTGTGGCTGGTCTTTGTCATTCTGACCGGTTTTGCGTTGTGTGCAGCCCGTGTTTCGGTGCCTCTGGTGCTCTTTCGAACATGCACTGGAAGTCTGCCTTTCGAAGCAGCGCTTGCCTACATTGGACGCTGATCTGTTGATGTTCTCGCTGAGGGTTCATTACCGGACATGCGCATTAAGGTTGCGTTTGCTGCGTGAAGCTACTTATGAGTTTTCCTTCCTGGATGAAGTAGTTCACAACTCATCACTGGGCACACCACAGAACGCCGCCTTGGCCTGAGGCTATGGAACACATCTGCTCCTTGATCCTTCTTGGTGAGGACTTCCTGACTTTAACATCGGCCGAAGTGGAAGATCTCCTATTCTCCATGACCCAGGACTAGATTGGAACTTTTCTAAATTGACTTGTTCTTTGAATTAGGTTTTATGCCACATGCTCATGTTTTAAATTGTCATGTAGGATGTGTCCCTTCAACTTGTCCAATTGACTTTGCTTTTATATATATATATATATCTTAGGTTGAGCTTTTTAGTAACAACATTTTAGCTTTGGCTTTGAACCACTTTCAACCGACAAGGGGAGGGTGTTGAGTAGCCATTTTAGTTATAGCTCCATGAACGTTATTATAACCCATAGGCCGCTGTGCACTCTAACCTAGATATATTTTATTCGGCTTCGTTTTATTATTATTACAATAACCAGTTTTATGGTCTTGTTTTATTTTCATCTAACTGTTTTTGCCTAGGCCAGCACTCTGTTCTCAAACAAGACATTCTTGATCACTCTGTGCTTCCTTGAAGGCTACAGCTCGGTACATTGCCGGTGAACGAGGTAGAAGTTTAGTCTCCAACATTTGTAGAAAATACACATCCTTACGTAGGGACATTTTCTCAGAATATCAGCTGTGTTATTAAATAAACACTTCCTTGTCCCTTACACATTAGAGGGAGATTCCAGCCAGGGAACCACGACTGCATGCTGACTGCCGAATGCTTCGCTACAGATGCTAAAATAGATCGCAGGCCTTTGCTCAGGTATGGGGGTTGATGTCTTCCCAGGGTAACCTGAAAGGCAGAATTAGAGCTTAACATGCTGTGCTCAATCATAACCTAGATAGGCAATAGTCCATTGATTATAGTGACAATAAGATAGTGTTGTTTTTATGCTTCACTCTTCTTGTCACAATTTTAATACTGTCATGTTGTGTGGTCCTGGTAATTGCTGCTTACGCTTTGCTATCTAAGATGCAGTAGTTTTTATTAAATTCATTATTAAACATATACTGCTTCTGTTTGTCATTTATATATGAGACTTGATTGTAAATGAGAGAACCGGATGAGACCTGAGTGACAACGACTTCCCTGAGAAGCAAAGTATGTCATGCGCTCGGCTGCCCAATCATCATTATCCTTTTGTAGGGGTGAGGCACTGCTAGTTAGCTGGCGCAAAACCCAGATTGAAGCAACAGGTGTCACCTGCAGTGGGTTTGACTAAGTCTCCCACGCCGTGGACGATTCTGCCGCTCAAAATCCAGTAGTCTCATTAGAATAATGAGAGCCTACGCGACACCACCAGTATATCAGTGATCTATTTCAGCAGAGACCAACATCTCATCAGCCTGTACACGGATGACATAATCCCAGCCCTCTCCGAGCTGCTGGTATCACTCCCGGCTCTTGTCACTGTACTAAACAACTTTGGGTTGATATCTGGCCTGCAAGTAAACATGCAGAAGTCCTAAATTCTAAACCTCACAGTTCCCCCTGCACAGGAAGCAACCCTTTGCTCCCAATTCCCATTCCTCTGGTCGTCCACATACCTTCCATACCAGGGAATCGAACTTGCCTGTACTACCTCACAAGCTGCCTATATAAACAATACCTCCCTCACAAGGCTCGTGCTGGCCTATCTGGAGACATGGCACCTCCATAAACTCTCCTGGCTAGGCTGCATAGCGGCAATCAAAATGACCATTCCTCCCCCGTATCCTATATCTCTTTCAAACGCTTCCCCCCACTCCACTGAGAAACACACTATACTCTCTTCAGACAGCAATCTTTAAATTTATCTGGATTGGAAACCCCCCGCACTTATCGAGAGAGATACTGTTCAGCCCCAAGAGTGAGGGAGGGCTGGCGGTCCCATGCCTTATGAGATACTTCTAAGCAGCTCAGTTGCAATTCGTAGTCGAGTTGAGTCATCCCCTCACTGGAAAATGTTGGTGCTTCATTGACAAGGCTGTGCCCTGTTCCCATATTTGGAAGGAACCCTGGCTCCCCCGCAAACATAAAGTGATAGGCCTATATTCCTCTCCCATCACCAGCTTAGTCTTTCAGGTGTAGGATGCGGTCACACTCAAGGTGGGGTTAACTTCTTTTCCCACACCCATGAAGCCCATATGCGATAACCCTGATTTTGCCCCAGGCATGAGCCAAGATGACTTTCGCTGATGATATACAGGGGGCTGCAAGAGAGTAGGGAGCCTATTAGACCCGCTAGGTATTATATTATTCGACTGCCTCAAAGAAGCCTATGATCTAACTGAAGCCAATAGATTACTATACTTACCAGTCCACCATTGAGTACTACAACCCACAATTCAACCACTTGCTTGTAGGCCTATCACACCATTCGATAAATGGGTATTCCTCAAACACGACGACAAACGCTTGATCTCTGAGATATATGCACACCTAGGCGTCAGAGCTTCCATTGCCTACAACATCAGGTCAGCACAGATAGGAGGCCGAACTGGGGAGAGATCTGGCAGTTGTGGAGTTGGGACACATATTTTATAGGGCCCAACACTCTGCCCACAGCTTGGCAGACACTGAAACTGCCTACAAAATCACCCCCTATTGGTATCTCACACACTGCTCGACTCCATTCCTGGGACTCACTTAAGGCCGCTGATTACTGGAGGAGATGCGCAACACAAGCATGTTACTACACCTCATGTGGCACTGCCCAAAACTTAAACGCTTCTGGGATCGCATATTAGATGATATCGACCTTTCCTTCGACATTACCTTTCTCACTATGCTCCATGAAAGGGAAACAGATGGCTCTGGCTCTCGGGACAGTCCACTAGGTAATACTATCTCTCCAGGGCACAGAGAAGATACCTAACTACACGTCATGGCTCCACAAACTCTGGTTTCTGTTGGGAATGGAGAAACTATCCTTGGCAGCGGACCATCAGAGTTGCGATCTCGCCACCATCTGGGCACCTATAATCTGAATTCTCGCCTCTGAATTTATCGATTTCACTTGCCCTACCTACCTGAAAGTCTTGCATCTCCTACCCCCAGTCGATAACACAGCAATTTAACCTCATAATACAACTTCCAGTTGCCCGGAGGGTCTTACACTCATGTGACTCACCCTACACGTTTGCCTCGCAGCAGGGGGGTAGGTGGGGTTGGCAGGGTTCTCTTTTTTTGTCTCAGGGTTGTTCTATCCGTTTTGTTTTCTGGTTGCAACTTCTAACACTGCCAGCTTCCGGGTTGTGGCACTAGAGCCGTGCTAAAGAAACGATCATTCGCTACTAAACGCTGCCGGCCTGCAGGGTTGTGGTACAAGGCAGTGTTCAATTTCAATTTAAAAATTGTAATAAACAGAATTGATCCATAAAAGGCAACTGGAGATACATGTTGATATTATAAAAAAAAGGCTGACCAATTTTTGTGGCAGTAATTGTATCTAGTGCCTATATTTTCATTCACTCTTCTCTTTCCCTGGTCACAGTTGCAATCTGAGACAGACATTAGTTGATGTCTTAAAATTATCTCATAATAATAAGAAAGCACCAGCATACAGATCAGATGACCAGCATTTTTAGTCGCTAGAGTAGTCATTTACCTGTGTGTGAATTAACAGGCTTATCCTTTTTCCAAATTGTCTCTATTTCTTCGCTTATATTGTGGTCTCTTGTCTTTTTAGCAAGCCAGTCATCTCCTTTGCAGGTCCATAACCTGTCATTCAAGAGTGTAGAGCAGCTCATGACACTAGGCTCCGTCTTCTCTTCAGTGGATCTCTGCCCATCAGTAGACGATAGTTGTATTTCATATTTTGGCTGAGGCAGAAGGCCCTTGTGCTCCTGGTATGGCATTTTCTGGCATCTATGTATTCATGCATGTCTGCACATTGTGTGTGTAGATTTAAATTGAACTTGTTATTTCTTTCCTAAACCCATTGTATGCACTGGAAGTTGTAAATGATACTATATGTACACAGGACAGCAGTAAAAAAGTATATAATCATAATGAGAGTTTACAAACTGTTGATGCTTAACATTCAAACTGTGCTTTGAAAAGTACCTGACCACTATAGAAATGTATGAACAGACGGAATAGTATTACAGTTGTGATTATTGAGATTCTTGAAAGTTATAGTTGAACATATATATATATATATATATATAAATATATATATATATATATATATATAACAGTATGATAACATGGTAGCCATTTACTTGGATTAGATAATAGAAGGGAAGTTAGTACTGAATGAACAGTATTGAGATTAAGAGAGATTCTGTTTTTTTAGCACAGTTGTCTGGTTTGCTAAATACATTTTGGGAACATTGAGAAAGTTGACCTAGGATTGTGTTCTGCCCGTTGCATGCCATTGGATTTGTGGTTTGTAACTCATGTTTTCTTGCTTTCCATTTGCTTGCTTTAATTGTTTTAGGCTGTCCAGCTTGAGTTCATACCTTCCCTTGAACAAACCTTATTTAAAGTATCCTTCCGAGTGCTCTCTTTCTGTAAACAGGCCTATAAATCTTGTTCTTATCTCATCACATTTGCTGTGCATTCAAAGGATGAGGTCAAATGTTGGGTTCTGTCTTCTGAGGCTGCTTGTTTACTTTTCTTTTACGGACTTCAAAGTAAAAGGATTTATGTGACAATCTCACTGGATAATGGGGGCAGGAAAGAGTATTTTTTTTCTAGCACACGTCATTAAAATGATCTGTGTAAGTATTTCAGAATATTAGGAACACAAATGAAGCACATATTTTTGTTATTTCTGAAGTGTTTTGGAAACAAATACTTTAATATGATTAAAACAAATCATTACACTTGGTGATGCAGTTTCCACACATTTTCATCTGTGCACTGTATAGTTTTATTAATAAAACTGCATGTCTGCACAAATGTAATGGTCATTTCAATTGAGAATGTGTTTTCTGTAATGGCGGTGTGCTACCACTCCATAAATACTCCAATCTATGCCACTCCTCTTGACTCTGCACCACTGAACATCACTGCCCTCTATTCTGCACCTCTCCAATTTATACCACTCCATGCAACTGCAATCTCCACCACTCCACTCCACTCTATGCCACGCCGCTCTACCCTATCTTGTACCACTATACTCTGTGCCAATGCACACTTTGTCCCTCTCTCTACATCACTGCACTCTTCACTGCTGCACTCTACACCACTCCAATCCAGTGTACACCAATCTACTCTTTACAACTGTACTCTACGCCACTCTGCAACACTGCACTTTACGCCACTACACTCTACACCCATACTCTCTATGCCAATTTACTTTTCTCAGTAACACTCAACTCTATGCCCCTGCACTCCATGTCACTCTACTGTACGCCACTCTAATCTACTTTGCACTCCATTCCACTGTATTCTACACAACTTTATTCTACACCATTACACTCTATGCAACTGCACTTTACCCTGCACCTCTCCACTCTAAACCACTTCACTGTACTCTGAAGCAATCTATTCTATGCCACTGCGCTCTACGCCACTCTACTCTTAACCACTGCACTCTACGCTAATGCACTCTATACAGCTGCACCCTGTCATTGCACTCTATGCCACTTCATTCTACTTTGCATCACTGTGCTCTACACCACTCTACACAATTGCACTCTACTCTGCAACTCTGCACTCTCAGCCACTGAACTCTACGCCCCTCTACTCTGCACTACTTCACTCTAGGCTACTCCATTCTATGTCGCTGCACTTTATTATGCACCACTCTAATCTACGCCACTGCATTCTGTGACACTTAATTGTATGCTTCTGAAATCAATGCCACTGCACTCTATGCCACTATATTCTGCAACACTTTACACCAATGCACTCTACACCTGTCCACTCTACGCCACTCCAGTGTATTCTACTAGGCTCAAGTCCACACTGTGCCACTCCAGTACACAACACTCTCTGCCACTGCAATCTACAACACTGTACTCCACTCTTCACCATTCCACACCACTCTTCTCTATGCCGCCACTAACTTGTAGCCATGCTGAGCAGCAGCTACGTTGTTATACAACATATCTAAAACACATTGGCAAAGCCAATAGCTCTTGTATAGACAAGACCTGTTGGCTTTGCCAATGTTTCTTTTCTTTTTTTAATATTCTTTCCTCATGCATGTTCCTTTACAAATCTTACGATGACTATTAAAGGCTTGTCCATTTTGGCCCCGATTTATACTTTTTGGTGCAAAACTGCCCTAATGCAGTTTTGCGCCAAAACTTTTAGCACTGGCTTGCACCATTTCTGTGCACCAGCTGGGCACCATATTTATGGAATGGTGCAAGCCGGTGCAAAGGATAGGCTAGCGTAAAAAAAATAATGACGTTAGTCGGGTGGGGCCGGCGGTATGGAAGAAAGGGGTTTTGCACCAAAAAATTACGTTAGGCAAGTTAGAATAAATAAAAATGACTCTAACCTGCCTAGAGTCATTTTCTGATGCAAAACCATCCATACCACATGACTCCTGTCTTGGAAAAGACAGGAGTCATGTCCACCACCCCAATGGCCAGCACAGAGGACCAGGGTCCCCTGGGCATGGGCACTGCACCCAGTGCCATGTGGAAGGCCCATTTCAGGGCCCCCAGTGGCACTTTAAAAAAAATATATACTTACCGGTACTTACCTGTACTTACCTATACTTACCTGAGATGGGGTCCCCCATCCTCGGCTGTCCCTCTGGTGTGGGTGGGGGTGTCCCTGCAGCCTGGGGAGGGCACCAGTGGGCTTATTCCATGGTGTTCCACCTGGGAAATATGTTCACAGGTCCCCTAACGCCTGCCTTGATCCAGGTGTTAAAAAATGGTGCAAAGCAAACTTTGCACCCTTTTTTGACCCCCCCCACCCCGAGAGTGGTTTTTGCATGGTAGGATAAATAAGGCACTAGGGCCTTAGAGTCATTTTTTGTCTGGGAACGCCTACTTTGCATCTCATTGACGCAAGGTAGTTTTCCGCAGGCACAAAATTACTTTAACTCCAATATTTTGTCGCTAGACATGCTTAGCACCAAAATATAAATATGGAGTTAAGTTTGCACTGGATTTGTGTAAAAAAAAAAATGACCCAAATCTGGCGCAAACAGAGTATAAATATGCCCCCTATTGTCTTGTGCACATTATCGTATCCTTTAGACGTGTAAAATTTAAAGACGTGGCAAAACACTTGTTGGCTAAAGAATGAAAAGCATTGCTTCTGTGTTAAACGTTTTGCATCTTGCATCTTGTATGGTGAATGGCTATGATTTGAATAAATACAATAAACTATAACAAATTGAATAATGGATTATCTTTATTTTTTGGTACTCAACATCAAAACTTGATTTGTGCGGTAGCAACTCACGGTGGGGAATGCGAACCATTTTTGGGGGCCCTTTAGCGGTGGGCTGGTTTATGCTGGAGACTCCTCACGCCTTCGAAATCGGAGGCAACATAGGCTTCGAAATGGAGGCACTCGGAAAGGAACCTGTGGAAAGTCAAATTCCTTAAAGGAGGCAAAGCTTTATATTCACACTATGATTAAGGTTAGGGAAGCTACTATGGGCACATTGTCACTTTACAACCAACCTTTTGACTCCAGAACACAAATCTCTGTGTATAAACACATGCAGCTGAGGCCAGTATTTCAGCACAAAAAGCTTTTACTCATCCAAGCCAAGTGAATGCTGTTTTATTCTAACAAGCACCATTGTCTGTTTAAACAAGCTGGGGAGTGGTGGGATTGTGCATTGAACAAATTAAATTTGCTTCTGTCTGCTGTCATGGGTCCACTGCACTCCCATGTTTACTTCTGCTCTGTAGTAGGAGGAACTGATGCCAGCGTTCATGGCAAAGATGACCATTTGCGAGTGTAAGAGTTTCTGCCATACTTCACAAGGAGTTTAGTGTTGTTAGCTCCCTTTGACAACTGGTGATTGAAACTTATAGGGCCAGATTTAAGAAGCCCCTTACCCCACAATAGTGTAATTTTTCTGAGGCTAATGGGGCATTAGGTTGGCAAAAACGCCTCACCATATTTACAAAGTGGGCCAGTGCACGCATTGCAACGCTTCGTAACCCCTTGCCCCACAATATGCCTTCGGGAGGCAAAATGTATGTAAGGGGGTGCGTTCCGGCGTTAGAAGGCACTGAAAAAATGGCGCAGTGGAATCTATGCCAATGGCGAATTCTACTGTGCCATTTCTAGTGTAATTTTTAACACCTGCCTATGATGTTAAAACGTAGCTCCCATTGTTTTCAATGGGTCTCCTTTCACTGTGCAAGATTAGCGTCAATATTTTTGGCGCCAATTCTGCAAAATGACAAACTAGCGTCATTTTTTATGCTAGTTCCCTAAAATGCGCTGAATCATAAATACGGCGTACACATGGTGATGTTAAGGGGGCGCAATGGGCCACAAGAAAAGTGGCAAATCATGGCATGATGCACCACTATACATAAATCTGCCCCATAGTGACTTGCTAAGAAACAGAACCAAGAGTATGGCATGCATGAGAGAAGTAGTTAAGGAATATGGCAAGAAAGAAGATTGAGCATCCAGGGTACACCTAGAGGCAGCATCTCTAGTTAGCCATTACTATGGTGATGGTAAGAATATTGAAGATAGGATGTAGTAAGAATTAAAGCTTTATTGGATGAAGCAAGCTAGTAACCTCTTCTCAAGGAGAACCTCATCTCTCGACTGTCAAACCAACTGTCACCCACTCGAAATCCCCATGTCCTTAACATTCCAAGGCCCATATTTATAAAATGGCGCACAACGTATCATTTTTTAATGCCATTACCTAAAGCCATCCGTGCAGCATAGTTATGAAATGACGCACGGGAGCGCTAAGGAATGGCTAGTGTCACAAAAAAAATTACGCTAGCCAGTGGGGGATGGCTTTAGGTGAAATGGTGCTAGTGGGTCAGAAATTACATTGGGTTGGTTAGCTGCAAAATTTCTGCCGCTGATCAGCCTAGCGTCATTTTGTGACACACAAGCAGCCAAATAATGACTCCTATCTAAGTATACCAGTGTCTCTGGGGCAAGCCATACATACCCAGTGCAGGCAGGGGTCCCCATGTAAGGGGCCCTCAATGGCACACCACACACATACACACACAAACATTTACCTTCAAATTACCTGGGATGGGGCTCCTCCTCCTGTAGTGTCCCTGTGGTGTGGATGGTGGTGTTGCTGGGGTGGGCATCTGTTTCCCCATTCCATGCTGTTTCCCCATGGGAATGGGCCTACCTGCACTTTAACGCCTGGTCTGACCAGGAGTTAAATAACCCTTACTGTGATCCGCCTCCTATCCGTGCGTCGTTTCTGCTCCGGGAATTAAATATGGCGCTGGAATTGTAGACGTAGAATCATAGGACACGTGGCTGTGGTCCACCATTCCAAAGTTCCACCCTTGTTTCATTGTCAATCCTCAGCCAGC
The DNA here is from genome assembly GCF_031143425.1 of Pleurodeles waltl. NCBI lineage: Eukaryota > Metazoa > Chordata > Amphibia > Caudata > Salamandridae > Pleurodeles > Pleurodeles waltl. The sequence goes on along the minus strand of NC_090440.1, from coordinate 1,340,258,015 downwards.
ATTTCTCATCAGCTACTCCAGGCTGTCAAGTCATCCACGTCCGTGCCTGCTTAATTGAATGAGTCACGATTTCTTTCTCAGAATTGTAGGACTTGTACTGCTAGTTTTATACTAAATTAAATAAGGCTTTGAATTCCCAGAATTCTAAAAAAGTGACAAACAGGTCTGACCTAAACAGTCACGCATGGATCTGGGAAAGGTGGTAGCTATGGCACGGTGGGACTGCATCACCAGGAACTGTCCCTGGCAAGTTGAGAATGAAGCAGCTGTGTACCCCAAGAAGTGTCCTCCTGGTCCTTTGAAGTGTGCTACCACAGGGCCTATGACCATGTCCCGAGGTGGAAGGCTAGTGCTGGTATGTGAAGGCCTACCACTGTCAATGAGACTTTCCTGTGCAGATAGAGAGCTTGAATTGTGCAAGGTACTATGCAGGCTGCCAGGCTGGAGATAGACATCTTCGGCCCCACAGCTCATACCTCCATGATGATATGAGTGGAGAAGTGGCAGGTTGGCTGCAGCCAACCCACCAATCTAATAATGTGGCAGTATGTACCGCCAGTCTGTTGGTTGTATTGCTGCCACATTACCACTCACCGCCAGGGTTCTGCTAGAGGGGTGACTCACCTATGCCACAGGCAATGGTTTATGGGCATGGCACCCTGAGAGGGGTGCCATGTCGACATTGCCTTTTTCTCCCCACCAGCACACACAAGCTGCCAGGCAGTGTGCATGTGCTGACGGAGGTGTCTCCTAGGGTGGCATAATATATGCTGCAGCCCTTGGAAACCTTCCCTGGTCACAGGACCCTTGGTACCATGGGTACCCTTTACAAGGGACTTAACTGAGTGCCAGGGCTGTGCCAATTTTGAGAGCAAAGGTACAGTTTTAGCGAAAGAACACTGGTTCTGGGGCCTGGTTAGCAGGGTCCCAGCACACTTTCAATTAGAGCTGGCATCAACACTAGGCAAAAAGATGGGGGGTAACCATGCCAACAGTGGCACTTTCCTACAGTGGCGCAATGCAAGCATTACGCCACTTTGTAACCCCTTGCACCACATTATACCTGCACCGGGTATAATGTATGCAAGGGGGGCGTTCCCCTGCAGGGAAGCTGAAAAAAATGGCGCAGTGAAACTTACAAGATTTCACTGCGCTATTCCAGCTACTTTTTTAACGCCTGCTCAGGGCAGGCATTAAAGTGATGCTAGTACATCAACCTATGGGCCTCTCTTTGCTTTGCTGGACTAGCGCCAACATTTTTAGTGCTAGTCCAGCAAAGCGCCACAATAGTGTAAAAAATGCTGACACTATTGTCCTAACGTGTGCTATGGTGTGCTGTATTGTATTGTAGGAAGTTGGCTCTGTATATACTATCTCAAAGTAAGAGATAGTATGCACAGAGTCCAAGGGTTCCCCTTAGAGGTAAGATAGTGGCAAAATGAGATCATTCTAATGCTCTATTTTGTGGTAGTGTGGTCAAGCGGTAGGCTTATCAGAGGGTAGTGTTAAGCATTTGTTGTACACACACAGGCAATAAATGAGGAACACACACTCAAAGACTAAACTCCAGGCCAATAGGTTTTATATAGAAAAATATGTTTTCTTAATTTATTTTTAGAACCACAAGTTCAAGATTTGAAGTAAATACATAAAATGCAAGGTACTCCAAACAGGTAAGTTAGGAACTTTGAATTAGAGCAATAGCATACACAGTTTTAGTAAAAATGACAATAAGCTATTTTAAAAAAGCGGACACAGTGCAAAAATCAACAATTCCTGGGGGAGGTAAGTAATGGTTAGTTTGTCAGGTAAGTAAGACACTTACAAGTCTAACTTCCTGGGCATAGGCAGCCCACCGTTGGGGGTTCAAGGCAACCCCAAAGTTACCACACCAGCAGCTCAGGGCCGGTCAGGTGCAAAGGTCAAAGAGGTGACCAAAACACAGAGGTGCCTATGAAGAACAGGGGTGCTCCGGTTCCAGTCTGCCTACAGGTAAGTACCTGTGTCTTCGGAGGACAGACCAGGGGGGTTTTGTAGAGTGCTGGGGGGGGGGCTACAAGTAGGCACACAATACACACCCTCAGCGGCACAGGGGCGGCCGGGTGTAGTGTGCGAAGCAGGCATCGGGTTTTGTATTGGATTCAATGGAAGGACCCGGGGGTCACTCTAGCAGTGCAGGCAGGGCACAGGGGGGCTTCTCGGGCCAGCAACTGACTGGGCTAGGCAGAGGGTCACCTGGGGGTCATTCCTGCAGTGAGGTTCAGTTCCTTCTGGTCCTGGGGGTTGCGGGTGCAGTGCTTGGTCCAGGCGTCGGGTTTCTTGTTACCGGCAGTCGCGGTTAGGGGGAGCCTCTGGATTCTCTCTGCATGCATCGTTGTGAGGGACCAGGGAGGTCATCTCGGACTACTCATGAGGTCGCAGTCGCCTTGTAGTCCTTCCTGTGGTGTTGGTTCTCTGGAATTGGAGCCTGGGGCGTCGGGTGCAGAGAGTGAAGTCTCACGCTTCCGGTGGAAAGAGTGAAGTCTTTGAAAGTTGCAAAAAAGTTTCAAAGTTGTTGTTAGATTTGAACAGAGCCGCTGTTCATGGGGGTTTCTTGGTCCTCTTGTTCAGGGCAGTCCTCTGAGGCTTCAGAGGTTGCTGGTCTCTGTCGGATGCTTCGCTGTTGCTGTTTTCTTCGAGTCAGGAGACAGGCCAGTAGGGCTGGGGCCAAAGCAGTTGTTGTCTCCGTCGTCTCTGCAGGGCTTTCAGGTCAGCAATCCTTCTTCTTGTTTCAGGTTGCAGGAATCTGATTTCCTGAGTTCTGGTGTGCCCCTAAATACTAAATTTAGGGGTGTGTTTACGTCTGGGGGGCAGTAGCCAATGGCTACTGTCCTAGAGTTTGGCTACACCCTCTTTGTGACTCCTCCCTGAGGGGAGTGGGGCCCATCCCTAATCCTAATGGGGGAATCCTCCAATCTCAAGATGGAGGATTTCTAAAGGCAGGGCTCACCTCAGCTCAGGACACCTTAGGGGCTGTCCTGACAGGTGAGTGACTCCTCCTTGTTTTTCTCATTATCTCCTTCAGCCTTGCCGCCAAAAGCGGGGGCAGTGGCCAGAGGGGCGGGCATCTCCACTAGCAGGGATGCCCTGTGGTGCTGTAACAAAAGGGGTGAGCCTTTGAGGCTCACCGCCAGGTGTTACAGTTCCTGCAGGGGGAGGTGAGAAGCACCTCCACCCAGTACAGGCTTTGTTCCTGGCCACAGAGTGACAAAGGCACTCTCCCAATGTGGCCAGCAACTCGTCTGGTTGTGGCAGGGTGGCAGAAACTGGTCCGCCTAACACTAGATGTCGAATTGGTATTCAGGGGGCATCTCTAAGATGCCCTCTGGGTGCATTTTACAATCAGTTCCACACTGGCATCAGTGTGCACTTATTGTGCAGAGAAGTTTGATGCCAAACTTCCCACATTTCAATGTAGCCATTATGGAACTGTGGAGTTTGTGTTTGACAAACTCCCAGACCACATACTCTTATGGCTACCCTGCACTTACAATGTCTAAGGTTTTGCTTAGACACTGTGCAGACATAGTGCTCATGCACATATGTCCTCACCTGAGGAATAGTGCACCCTGCCTTAGGGCTGTAAGGCCTGCTAGAGGGGTGACTTACCTATGCCACAGGCAGTGTGAGGTTGGCATAGCACGCTGAGGGGAGTGCCATGTCGACTTAGTAATTTTCTCCCCACCAGCACACACAAGCTGTGAGGCAGTGTCATGTGCTGAGTGAGCGGTCCCCAGGGTGGCATAAGACATGCTTCAGCCCTTAGAGACCTTCCCTGGCATCAGGGCCATTGGTACCAGTGGTACAATTTACAAGGGACTTATCTGAGTGCCAGAGCTGTGCCAATTGTGGAAGCAAAGGTACAGTTTAGGAAAGAACAATGGTGCTGGGACCTGGTTTGAAAGGGTCCCAGCACACTTTCAATCATAACTGGCATCAGCAAAAGGCAAAACTTCAGGGGGTAACCATGCCAAGGAGGCATTTCCTTACACAACCCTCCCCACCAAACGAAAGAGGATGAGACTAACCTTTCCCAAGAGAGTCTTCATTTTCTAAGTGGAAGAACCTGGAAAGGCCATCAGCATTGGCAATGGCAGTCCCAGGTCTGTGTACCACTACAAAGTCCATTCCCTGTAGGGATATGGACCACCTCAACAGTTTAGGGTTTTCTCCTTTCATTTGCATTAGCCATCTGAGAGGTCTGTTGTCAGTGTGAACCATGAAGTGAGTACCAAAAAGGTATGGTCTCAACTTCTTCAGGGACCAGACCACAGCAAAGGCCTCCCTCTCAATGGCACTCCAACGCTGCTCCCGGGGGAGTGACCTCCTGCTAATAAAAACAACAGGCTGATCAAGGCCATCATCATTTGTTTGGGACAGGACTGCTCCTATCCCATGCTCAGAGGCATCTGTCTTCACAATGAACTGTTTAGAGTAATATGGAGCTTTCAAAACTGGTGCTGTACACATAGCTTGCTTCAGGGTGTCAAAGGCCTTTTGACAGTCCAGTTCACTTTCTTGGGCATTTTCGTGGAGATCAGTTCTGTGAGCGGTGTCACTATTGATCCATATCCCTTCAGAAACCTCCTATAGTACACAGTCAAGCCAAGGAATGCCCTGACTTGAGTCTGGGTTTTTGGAGCTACCCAGTCCACAATAGCGTGGATCTTAGGTTGGAGTGGCTGAACTTGGCCTCCACCTATAAGGTGTCCCAAGTAAACCATAGTACCCTGCCCTATCTGACATTTAGATGCCTTGATAGAGAGGCCTTCTGCTTGCAGGGCCTGCAAAACCTTCTTCTGGTGGACCAGGTGATCCTGCCAGCTGGAGCTAAAGACTACAATATCATCAAGATAAGCTGCACTAAAGGACTCCAAGCCAGCAAGGACTTGAATCACCAACCTTTGGAAGGTGGCAGGGGCATTATTTAAGCCAAAGGGCATCACAGTAAACTGGTAGTGCCCATCACGTGTAGAGAATGTTGTTTTCTCTTTTGCTCCAGGTGCCATTTTTATTTGCCAGTAGCCTGCTGTTAAGTCAAAGGTACTTAGGGACTTGGCAGCACCTAATTTATCTATGAGCTCATCTGCCCTTGGAATGGGGTGAACATCTGTCTTGGTGACAGAGTTAAGCCCTCTGTAGTCAACATACAACCTCATCTCTCTCTTGCCATCTTTTGTGTGAGGTTTGGGGACCAAGACCACTGGGCTAGCCCGGGGACTGTCAGAGTGCTCAATTACTCCCAACTCCAGCATTTTGTGGACTTCCACTTTTATGCGTTCATTAACTTGTTCAGACTGTCTAAATATTTTGTTTTTGACAGGCATGCTGTCTCCTGTGTCCACATCATGGGTACACAGGTGTGACTGACCAGGGGTTAAAGAAAAGAGCTCAGCAAACTGCTGGGGCACTTGCCTGCAGTCAGCCTGCTGTTGGCCAGAGAGGGTGTCTGATTAGATCACTCCATCTACTAAGCCATCCTTAGGGTCAGTGGAGAGGAGATCAGGGAGAGGTTCACTCTCAGCTTCCTGGTCCTCAACTGTAACCATTAACATGTTTACATCTGCCCTATCATGAAAGAGTTTGAGGCGGTTCACATGGATCACCCTCTTGAGGGTCCTGCTAGTGCACAGGTCAACCAGGTAGGTGACCTGACTCTTTTTCTCAAGAACTGGGTAAGGGCCACTACATCTATCCTGAAGTGCCCTTGGAGCCACAGGCTCCATGTAGAATGCTGTCCTGGCTTATAGTGGGTACCTTGTGGTACGTACACCCTGTGCCAGGTCCAGTTATCCCTTATTAGTAGAATAGAGGTGTTTCTAGCAGCTTAGGCTGATATAAGGTAGCTATGGCAAAGCAGCTTAGGCTGAACTAGGAGACATGGAACGCTCCTACTATACTACTTATATCATAAAGCACAATATCATAAGACAGCACAATACTCAGAGTTACTAAAAATAAAGGTACTTTATTTTAGTGACAATATGCCAAAAGTATCTCAGAGAATACCCTCACTTAGGAGGTAAGTAATATACACAAGTTATATGTACACAAACCCAAAACAGGTAAGTAACAGTAAGAAAAGTGGTGCAAACAATGTAGAATCACAATAGGATGCAATAGGTAGACATAGGTCTGGGGGCAACACAAACCATTTACTCCAAAAGAGGAATGCGAATCACGAATGGACCCCAGACATATGGGAGATTGTAGAGGGTCGCGAGAAAACAGTAAGGGTGTCCAAAACACCCCACCCCAAGACCCTGAAAAGTAGGAGTAAGGTTACCCTACTACCCCAGAAAGACACAATAGTCGTGATAGGGGATTCTGCAAGAACCACAAGCACCAGCAAAACACTGAAGACGGATTCCTGGACCTGAGGACCTGTAAAGGAAGGGAACCAAGTCCAAGAGTCACAAAAGTGTCAAGGGGGGCAGATGCCCACTAAACCCCGGATGGAGGTGCAAAAGGGCTGCCTCCGGGTGGAAGAAGCCAAAGGTTCTGCAACAATGAAAAGGGCTAGGAACTTCTCCTTTGGTTGGAAGATGTCCCACAGCGTGCTGGGTGTTGCAGAAGTGTTTCCAGGCAGAAATACCTCAAACAAGCCTTGCTAGCTGCAAGAGTCGCAGATGAGGTTTTTGGGTGCTGCTGGGGACCAGGATGTCGCCCCTTGGAGGAGGAGACAGGGGGGGCACTCAGCAACTCAGAGAGCCCCTGCAGAAGCAGGCAGCACCCGCAGAAGTACCGGAATAGGCACTTAGAAGATCTGTGAACTCAGAGTCACAAAAGGAGGGTCCCACGACGTTGGAGTCCAACTCAGAGGGTTGAGCACTGCAGGACGGAGTGCTGGGGACCCAGGCTAGGCTGTGCACAAAGGAATCCTTGGAGAAGTGCACAGAAGCCGGAGCAGCTGCAAATCACTCAATACACAGGTTTGCTGTCTGGCGTGGGGAGGCAAGGACTTACCTCCACCAAATTTGGACAGAAGGGCCACTGGACTGTGGGAGACACTTGGACCCAGCTCCTGTGTCCAGGATCCACGCTCGTCAGGATGAGAGGTGACCCAGAGGACCGGTGATGCAGAAGTTTGGTGCCTGCGTTGGCAGGTGGAAGATTCCTTCGACCCACTGGAGATTTCTTCTTGGCTTCCAGTGCAGGGTGAAGGCAGACAGCCCTCAGAGCATGCACCACCAGGAAACAGTCGAGAAAGCCAGCAGGATGAGGCGCTACAATGTTGCTGGTAGTCGTCTTGCTACTTTGTTGCGGTTTTGCAGGCATCCTGGAGCAGTCAGTTGTCGATCCTTGGCAGAAGTCAAAGAGGGAAGTGCAGAGCAACTCTGGCGAGCTCTTGCATTCTTATCTGGGGAATAGCCCAGAGGAGAGACCCTAAATAGCCAGAAAAGGAGGTGTGGCTACTAAGAAAGGAGGCTTGGCTACTAAAAGAGGTAAGCACCTATCAGGAGGGGTCTCTGAGGTCACCTAATGGCACTGGCCACTCAGAGCAGTCCATTGTGCCCCAACACCTCTGAATCCAAGATGGCAGAGGTCTGGGACACACTGCAGCAGCTCTGGGCACCTCCCCTGGGAGGTACTGGTCAGGGGATTGGTCACTCCCCTTTCCTTTGTCCAGTTTCGCGCCAGAGCAGGGCTGGGGGACCCCTGAACCGGTGTAGACTGGCTTATGCAGAGATGGGCACCATCTGTGCCCATCAAAGCATTTCCAGAGGCTGGGGGAGGCTACTCCTCCCCAGCCCTTCACACCTATTTCCAAAGGGAAAGGGTGTAACATCCTCTCTCAGAGGAAATCCTTTGTTCTGCCTTCCTGGGACTGGGCTGCCCAGGGGGACAGAAACCTGTCTGAGGGGTTGGCAGCAGCAGCAGCTGCAGTGGAGACCCCGGAAAGGCAGTTTGTCAGTACCTGGGTTCTGTGCTAGAGACCCAGGGGATCATGGAATTGTCCCCCCAATACCAGAATGGTATTGGGGGTGACAATTCCATGATCTTAGACAGGTTACATGGCCATGTTCGGAGTTACCATTGTGACGCTACACATAGGTAGTGACCTATGTGTAATGCACGTGTGTAATGGTGTCCCCGCACTCACAAAGTTCGGGGAATTTGCCCTGAACGATGTGGGGGCACCTTGTCTAGTGCCAGGGTGCTCATACACTAAGTAACTTGGCACCTAACCTTCACCAAGTGAGGGTTAGACATGGCTGTGAAATAACGTGGACGGTATTTCACTCAGGCTGCAGTGGCAGTCCTGTGTAAGAATTGCCTGAGCTCCCTATGGGTGGCAAAAGAAATGCTGCTGCCCATAGGGATCTCCTGGAACCCCAAAACCATGGGTACCTAGGTACCATATACAAGGGAATTATATGGGTGTTCTAATGTGCCAATGGGAATTGGTAAAATTAGTCACTAGCCTGCAGTGACAATTTTAGAAAGCAGAGAGAGCATAAACACTGAGGTTCTGGTTAGCAGAGCCTCAGTGATACAGTTAGGCACCACACAGGGAACACATACAGGGCATACATTATGAGCACTGGGGTCCTGCCTAGCAGGATCCCAGTGACACATGGGCAAAAACAAACATACATACAGTGAAAATGGGAGTAACATGCCAGGCAAGATGGTACTTTCTTACACTCCAGAACACAGACTTTCTGCCCAGGCTGAAACTCAACCATAGCAGCCTTTTGGTCATACCACATCTTCTGGAGCTGTTGGCTGGCCTCAAGGTTTTTGCTTGCCTTTTCCATGTACTCTGCCATCCTTGAACGTAGGCCTAGTACATAGTACACCACATCTTGTTTAGGCTCATGAAGAGGTCTCTCCCAGCCTTCTTTTACAAGAGCTGGTGGTCCCCTAACAGGATGGCCAAACAGAAGTTCAAAGAGGGAAAACCCTACTTCCTTCTGAGACACCTCTCTGTAGGCGAAAAGCAGGCATGGCAAGAGGACATCCCATCTCCTTTTGAGTTTTTCAGGGAGCCCCATGATCATGCCCTTTAATGTCTGGTTGAATCTCTCAAGAAGACCATTGGTTTGTGGATGGTATGGTGTGGTGAATTTGTAAGTCACCTCACACTCATTCCACATGTGTTTCACGTAAGCTGACGTGAAGTTGGTACCTCTGTCAGAAACCACCTCCTTAGGAAATCCCACTCTGGTAAAAATACAGATGAGTGCTTTGGCTACTGCAGGGGCAGTAGTGGACCTAAGGGGAATTGATTCAGGGTACCTACTAGCATAATCCACTACTACTAGAATATACTGGTTCCCTGATGCTGTTGAAGGTTCAATTGGATCCACTTTGTCCACTCCAACTCTCTCAAAGGGGACCCCTACCACTGGAAGTGGAATGAGGGGGCCTTTGGATGGCCACCTGTCTTACCACTGGCTTGACAGGTGACACAGGAGGTACAAAACTCCTTTACCTTCAGGGACATATTGGGTCAGTAGAAATGGTTGACTAACCTCTCCCATGTCTTGGTTTGTCCCAAATGCCCAGCAAGGGGAATGTCATGGGCTAAGGTCAGAATGAACTCCCTAAACTCCTAAGGCACTACCACTCTCCTAGTGGCACCAGGTTTGGGAACTCTTGCCTCAGTGTGAAGGAGTCCATCTTCCCAATAGACCCTGTGAGTTCCACTGACATTTCCTTTTTCTTGCTCAGCTGCTTGCTGTCTGAGGCCTTCAAGAGAGGGACAGGTAGCTTGCCCGTTACACAGCTGTTCCCTTGAGGGTCCCCCTGGGCCCAAGAGCTCAACCTGGTAAGGCTCCAGCTCCTTGGACTCAGTTCCCTCAGGGGATAGAACATCTTCCTGGGAAGAGAGGTTCTGTTTCTTGTGCTGTGTTGAAGCTGGTCCCCCAGCCTTCTTTCCTTTTCTCTTGGAAGGTTGGGCCATTATTCCAGACTCCAACACTTCTTTTTCACCCTGAGCCCTGCACTGTGCCCTTGTCTTGACACACACCAGTTCAGGAATACCCAGTATGGCTGCATAGGTTTTGAGATCTACCTCAGCCTATGCTGAGGACTCCAGATCATTTCCAAGCAGACATTCTACTGGGATTGCAGAAGAGACTACCACCTGTTTCAGGCCAGTGACCCCTCCCCATTCTAAAGTTACCATTGCCACAGGATGGACTTTAGTCTGATTGTCAGTGTTTGTGACTGGATATGTCTGTCCAGCCAGGTACTGTCCTGGAGAAACCAGTTTGTGTGTCACCATAGTGACACTGGCACCTGTATCCTTCAGGGCTTCTACTCTTGTCCCATTGATGCTCTGCCTGTATTTTTGCATGTTTGGTGGCCAGGCAGCAAGTGTGGCTAGGTCCACCCCACCCTCAGAGACTAATGTAGCTTCAGTGTGAACCCTGATTTGCTCTGGGCACACTGTTGATCCCACCTGGAGACTGGCTACAGTAGTCGTTGTGGGACCTTTCTTGGGACAGGCCTTGTCTCCAATTTGGTGTCCATGCTGAGTACAGATGCGACACCAGGCCTTTTTGGGATCAAAGTTTTTACCCTTATACCCAATTGAGGATTGTGAAGAGGCTTTGGACCCACCTTCCTGAGCAGGTTTTTGGGGTCCTTTAGAAGACTCATTACTTTTTCCCTTTGATGTCTCAACATTCTTCCCCTGGGGAGGCTTTGTGACTCCATCATTCTGGTCACCCCCTGTGGAAGTCTTGGTCACCCTAGTCTTGACCCAATGGTCTGCCTTCTTTCCCAATTCTTGGGGGGAAATTGGACCTAGGTCTACTAGATGCTGATGCAGTTTGTCATTGAAACAATTACTTAATAGATGTTCTTTCATAAACAAGTTATACATCCCATCATAATCATTTACACCACTGCCATTTATCCAACCATCTAGTGTTTTGACTGAGAAGTCAACAAAATCAACCCAGGCATGGCTCGAGGATTTTTGAGCCCCCCTGAACCTAATTCTGTACTCCTCAGTTGAGAATCCAAAGCCCTCAAGCAGGGTAGCCTTCATGAGGTCATAGGATTCTGCATCTTTAACAGAGAGTGTGAGGAGTCTATCCCTACGAATATGCGACAGAACAACTAGGTCCTAAACAACTATAGCCTAAACCACTACTGCTAAACAACTAAAAAGTCTCTACAACTAAGTACTGAACAACTACTGTCTAAACAACATTTGTGCCTGAATAGCAATTGCCTGAACAACTAATATATTTATATATATCTATATGTATATATATATATTCTAAACAACTAATAAACCATACAAACCAAAAAGAAAACCTTACCTTAAAATTAGTTGTTCAGGCAATTGTTATTCAGGCACAATTGTTGTTTAGACAGTAGTTGTTCAGTACTTAGTGGTGGAGACATTTTAGTTGTTTAGCAGTAGTGGTTCAGGCAAGTAGTGGTTTAGACCTATTTGTTCAGGATGTTTCCCATCCCTACACTTTCCAGTGAACATTTCCCAAAGAAGAGCAACCCAAAGATATTTGTTTACTTTTTTGGTTGCACAAGCCCTCTCAAAAGCTGTGAACTATTTGGTGATGTCATAACCATCTTCATATTTTGTTACAATCCCTTTGGGGATTTTTAGGATGTCAGTATCTTCTCTGACCCTAGGTATGTTGCTGCCACCATTGATGGGAGCTAACCCCATCTCTTTTCTTTCCCTCTCTATGGCTAGGAGCTGTCTCTCCAAAGCCAATCTTTTGGCCATCCTGGCTAACAGGAGGTCATCTTCATTGAGGCTGTCCTCAATGTTTCCAGAGTTACTGGTCTCCCCTGTGGAAGAACCAGTTTCTCTGACTTTTACTTGTGGAGACAGGGTTTGAGGGACTGTGTTCTCCCTAATTAGGACAGGAGGGAGGGAATCATCCTCCTGGTCACTAATTTCTCCATCTGTAGGATTATCCTCAGAGGGGTGGTCCTTTGCAAACTCTGCCAAAAGCTCCTGGAGCTTTACTTTGGTAGGGTTGGACACAGTTTTTATCTTTTTTAGCTTACAGAGAGTCCTTAACTCTGACATCCCTAGATGGAGGTAAGGGGTAAGGTTGAGTTCCACCACCATCTCATCTGTGCTAGACATTATCACTCTAAAGGTTGGGATTACTTTTTAAGAATCTAAAAACAATTTCGAGAACTTAAATCCAAACTCTTAAAAACTTTTAAACTCGAAAAGAAATGCTAACAGGGATTTACACAAGGCCCTAGCAGGACTTTTACAAATTTAGTAAAATAGCTAAAATTTCAAAAATCAGTTTCTAATGACAATTTTTGGAATTTAGTCGCGTGATCAGGTATTGGCTGAGTAGTTCAGCAAATGCAGTCTTAGACCCCACCGCTGATCCACCAACGTAGGAAGATGGCTCTGTATATACTATCTCAAAGTAAGAGATAGTGTGCACAGAGTCCAAGGGTTCCCCTTAGAGGTAAGTGTGACGGGCTGGCCGTAGCCCGCCTGCACATGAAGCAAACTTGTACTGACACTGCCGGGGTTGCTCCGACACAACCCGGTGTTCATACCAATGAGTGGCAGTTTCGGGTCCAAGGCGGGACGTAAGAAGGTCAAAAGGAGCAGTGACAGGATCAGATGAGGAGAAGGTGAAGGAAGGCGGCGTGGAGGTTAAGGAAGGCAGCGAGGAGAAAGAAGACAGAGCGGAGGAGGAAGACGGCACGAAAGAGGAAGATGGGGCGAGAGGAGGAGACGGCGAGGGGACGGAGGACGAGGAGTCCCTGCGAGACGAGAGTTTGTGGAGGACAGGAGCGTGGTTCCTTCTCAACCGACGGGAAGAGAATAACCCAGTGCCAGATGGAGGCCCAGCACCACGGTAGCCCGGGAAGACTGAGCGCTGGATCCCGCCACACTTCTGGAGAAGCGTGGCTGTACCAGGTGAGTGGGGTGACTGGCCTGAGGGTTGGGAGGACGGGAGGAGGGAGGGGGAAAAACTAAGGGGCCACCAATTGTGCACTGGGGAAAACGGGGTGTATGAAAAGGCATTAAAACGTATAATAGTATCACCAAGGCACTGCGCACAGAAAAAGAGCACATCCTCTGTATAAAAATAAGAACTAGCCAAAACATAAGAAAGAATATATAGGAAGAGGAGAAGTGACCAAGTCACAAGAGGGAAAATAGGGAAAAACCCACACTAAGAAGACAGAGTAAGTAAGGCGAAAAGAGATTAGAGAAAGGAAAGACAGGAGAGACTGAAGCAGACGCAGTGACAGAAAGGGGAAGAGAAGATCACCTCAAACCAAGAAAAGTGAGAAAGGAAAGGAAAAGACATCAGGAAAGGAAAAGAACAAAGCAAAAGAGGAAAATCAGAAAGAGATAGAAAAGGGGTAGATACAAAACGAGTGCAGCAGAAGTCACTTATTGTTATCTCTCTGTTTCTCTTCGCATGCTCTTCCCGGGAAATCTATGAGACGAAGAGAAACAAGAAGAAGAGTGAGAAGCAAGGAGCCATAGAACACAATCAAACAAAAAGCCTAAAGAAACAAAGAGGAGAACACCCTAACCACAAGAGCCACTATTCCACTTTATATTTAATAAATATCACTTATAAACGTACCGACCGATTCCTGCGTGATTACTAACCAGCAATATCGCTACAGTAAGATAGTGGCAAAATTAGATAATTCTAATGCTCTATTTTGTGGTAGTGTGGTCGAGCATAAGGCTTATAAGAGGGTAGTGCTAAACATTTGTTGTACACACACAGGCAATAAATGAGGAACACTCCCTCAAAGACAACTCCAATAGTTTTTATATAGAAAAATATATTTTCTTAATTTATTTTTAGAACCACAAGTTCAAGATTTGAAGTAAATACATAAAATGCAAGGTACTCCACACAGGTAAGTTAGGAACTTTGAATTAGAGCAATAACATGCACAGTTTTAGTAAAAAAGGCAATACGCCATTTTTAAAAGTGGACACTGCAAAAATCAACAGTTCCCGGGGGAGGTAAGTGATGGTTAGTTTGTCAGGTAAGTAAGACACTTACAAGTCTAAGTTCCTGGGCATAGGCAGCCCACCACTGGAGGTTCAAGGCAACCCCAAAGTTACCACACCAGCAGCTCAGGGCCGGTAAGGTGCAGAGGTCAAAGAGGTGTCCAAAACACATAGGCGCCTATGAAGAACAGGGGTGCTCTGGTTCCAGTCTGCCTACAGGTACCTGTGTCTTCGGAGGGCATGTTTTGTAGAGCACTGGGTGGGGTGGGCTACAAGTAGGCACACAAAACACACCCTCAACAGCAGAGGGGCGGCCGAGTGCAGTGTGTGAAGCAGGCGTCGGGTTTTGTATTGGATTCAATGGAGGGACCCGGGGGTCACTCTAGCAGTGCAGGCAGGGCACAGGGGGGCTTCTCGGGCCAGCCACTGACTAGGCTAGGCAGAGGGTCACCTGGGGGTCACTCCTGCACTGAGGTTTGGTTCCTTCTGGTCCTGGGGGTTGCGGGTGCAGTGATTGGTCCAGGTGTCGGGTTCCTTGTTACAGGCAGTCGCGGTTAGGGGGAGCCTCTGGATTATCTCTGCATGTGTCGCTGTGGGGGGGAGGGGGGTTGTCTCGGGCTACTCATTAGGTCGCAGTCACCTTGTAGTCCTCCCTGTGGTGTTGGTTCTCTGAAACTCGAGCCGGGGACATCGGGTGCAGAGAGTGAAGTCTCACGCTTCCGGTGGGAAGAGTGAAGTCTTTGAAAGTTGCAAAAAAGTTGCAAAGTTGTTGTTGGATTTGAACAGAGCCACTGTTCATGGGAGTTTCCTGGTCCTCTGGTTCAGGGCAGTCCTCTGAGGCTTCAGAGGTCGCTGGTCCCGGTCGGATGCATGGCTGTTGCTGTTTTCTTCGAGTCAGGAGACAGGCCGGTAGGGCTGGGGCCAAAGCAGTTGTTGTCTCCGTCGTCTCTGCAGGGCTTTCAGGTCAGCAGTCCTTCTTCTTGTTTCAGGTTGCAGGAATCTGATTTCCTGGGTTCTGGGGTGCTTCTAAATACTAAATTTAGGAGTGTGTTTAGGTCTGGGGGGCAATAGCCAATGGCTACTGTCCTAGAGGGTGGCTACACCCTCTTTGTACCTCCTCCCTGAGGGGAGGGGGGCACATCCCTAATCCTAATGGGGGAATCCTCCAATCTCAAGATGGAGGATTTCTAAAGGCAGGGCTCACCTTAGCTCAGGACACCTTAGGGGCTGTCCTGACTGGTGGGTGACTCCTCCTTGTTTTTCTCATTATCTCCTCCAGCCTTGCCGCCAAAAGTGGGGGCAGTCGCCAGCGGGGTGGGCATCTCCACTAGCTGGGATGCCCTGTGGTGCTGTAACAAAAGGGGTGAGCCTTTGAGGCTCACCGCCAGGTGTTACAGTTCCTGCAGGGGGAGGTGAGAAGCACCTCCACCCAGTACAGGCTTTGTTCCTGGCCACAGAGTGACAAAGGCACTCTCCCCATGTGGCCAGCAACTCGTCTGGTTGTGGCAGGGTGGCAGAAACTGATCCGCCTAACACTAGATGTCGAATTGGTATTCAGGGAGCATCTCTAAGATGCCCTCTGGGTGCATTTTACAATCAGTTCCACACTGGCATCAGTGGGCACTTATTGTGCTGAGATGTTTGATGCCAAACTTCCCACATTTCAATGTAGCCATTATGGAACTGTGGAGTTTGTGTTTGACAAACTCCCAGACCACATACTCTTATGGCTACCCTGCACTTACAATGTCTAAGGTTTTGCTTAGACACTGTGCAGACATAGGCCCTCATTCTGACCCTGGCGGTCGGTGATAAAGCGGCGGCCAAGCCGCCAACAGGCCGGCGGTCTAAAATATGCAATTCTGACCCTGGCGGGAACCGCCAACACAGCCCGCCAACTTAACACTCCGCCCGCCACGGCGGTACAAACAAACAGCGCGGCGGTTCCCGCCAACAGCCAGGCGGCAGACAATGTACCGCCCACCCTATTACGACCCACCAATCTGCCACCTTTTCCGGGGCGGGAGCACCGCCGATAAGAACACAGCGGAAACAGACTACGAACGGGAAAACGCTCACCTCTACGCACTCCACGCGAGATTCCGGCAGTATGGAACCAGAGTTGCAGGTCATCCCCGCACTTCTATACCTGCTCATATACCAGGAGCACGCCCGGCGGCGCGGAAGACATCGGTGAGTATTGCACCTACGACACAGGGGAGGGAAAAGATTACCGGCACACACCCACCCACCCACACCCACTACAACACACACATCAATGCATTCCCACAGATCACTGTCACAACCCACAAACCACCCCCCACCGAAAAATGCAAAGACCAAAAGACGAGATCATAAACGGGCAGATATATTGAAATATGGACACCAGTAATCCCAATAAATAAATAAACTATGTACAAAATATATACAGCTACTAAATGTAGTCCAACCACTGTCCGTGGATCACAGGGGTCCTGTGCAAAGGGGCAAGGCCCAGTCCCACGACAAGAACTCCACGGAGAGAACACTGCAGGGGCATCAGAAAGAAAATAGGACAGGCACCTCAGGGGGAAGGGAAGGGGGGGCACCTCAGCCACTTGAGTACACGACGCCAGATCCACGAGGGGACTCCATGACCACTGGCCCATCCTGGGGAGAGCAAAGCCACAGTCCAAACAGTCCATACAGTGGGTGGCGTGCCCACTGGGCCATCCTGGGGAGAGCAAAGCCACAGTCCATACAGTCCATACAGTGGGTGGCCTGGCCACTGGGCCATCCTGGGGAGAGCAAAGCCACAGTCCAAACAGTCCATACAGTGGGTGGCCTGCCCACTGGGCCATCCTGGGGAGAGCAAAGCCACAGTCCATACAGTCCATACAGTGGGTGGCCTGCCCACTGGGCCATCCTGGGGAGAGCAAAGCCACAGTCCATACAGTCCATACAGTGGGTGGCCTGGCCACTGGGCCATCCTGGGGAGAGCAAAGCCACAGTCCAAACAGTCCATACAGTGGGTGGCCTGCCCACTGGGCCATCCTGCGGAGAGCAAAGCCACAGTCCATACAGTCCATACAGTGGGTGGCCTGCCCACTGGGCCATCCTGGGGAGAGCAAAGCCACAGTCCATACAGTCCATACAGTGGGTGGCCTGCCCACTGGGCCATCCTGGGGAGAGCAAAGCCACAGTCCATACAGTCCATACAGTGGGTGGCCTGCCCACTGGGCCATCCTGGGGAGAGCAAAGCCACAGTCCATACAGTCCATACAGTGGGTGGCCTGCCCACTGGGCCATCCTGGGGAGAGCAAAGCCACAGTCCATACAGTCCATAACAGACCCCACTGCCACTGGAGGAGGCAAGTTGGCCAGAGGACATCCTGCAGCCCTGCCCGAGATAGATCCTGCCCTGCCACGTCTGCCAAAGGGCCAGCGGTTCTTGCCTTGAAGGGCCCAGTTCAGCGGTTCTTGAGACGGCGGGGCCCAGCGGAGCGGTTCTTGAGACGGCGGGGCCCAGTTCAGCGCTCCTTGCCTTGAAGGGCCCAGTTCAGCGGTTCTTGAGACGGCGGGGCCCAGCGGAGCGGTGCTTGAGACGGCGGGGCCCAGTTCAGCGCTCCTTGCCTTGAAGGGCCCAGTTCAGCGGTTCTTGAGACGGCGGGGCCCAGCGGAGCGGTGCTTGAGACGGCGGGGCCCAGTTCAGCGGTACTTGAGACGGCGGCCGGTCTATGGCCAACTGTTCATTGCCTGGTGGTGCCCTCCTGGGCAGCGGGGATGGTGCTCCTTCAATGCCCACCTGGGCTGTGGGTGGTGGGGCCCTCCTGGCCAGCTGGGCTGGGTCCTCCCTGGGCAGCGGCTATGGGGGTGGTGGGCTCTCCCGGGGCAGCTGTGCCGGTTCCTCCCGGGGCAGCGGCTATGGGGGTTGTGGGCTCCTCCTGGGCAGCAGGCCTGCTGCCTGACCTCTCCGACTTGCTGCCCTTGCCCTCCTTAGTCGTGGGCCTGTGGCCCTTTCCTCCCTTTGGAGCTGTGGCTGGTGACTGTCTCTGGGTGGTGTCCGGGGGGGATGTAGAAGGCGGGCTCCTGCGGCGCCCCTTCCGCCTTCTGCTCCTCTTCCCAGGGGGTGGGCTGGCTGTCCCCTTGCTGCTGGGCGAAGATCCAGACATGCGGGCTGGCGGGCTCCAATACCCCTGCACCCTTGTCAAGGGGGCTGCAGGGCTGGTGGTGGCTGAGGTGCTCTTCTTACCCCGACGAGAAGGAGGGGGGGGCTCAGGGTCAGGAAAGAAGTTAGTAGTGGCGAGGAAGAGCTTCTTGGGACAATGGAGAGTGGTAGGTACAGTGGGAATGGGAGTGGAGGGAGAGGATGTGGTTGTAGGTGAGTCACGTTTGCTGTCTTTGGGTGCAGGTGCAGGAGGGATAGGCTGTCGTGAGGTGGATGGCTGTTGGGTGGGTGGCTGCGTTTGTGTGGTGTGGAAGAGGGGGTGACAGACACAGTGGGAGAGGACACAGGGGACGTGTAAATGGCAGTGGGGGTGGTGACTGCACGTGTGCGGACTGGAGTGGAGGGTGTGCTGGTGATGGAAACACTGGCTGATGGTGAGGTGAATGGAGGTGTGAGTGTAGACGTCACAGGGAGGGAGGAGGGAGACGAGGAGGTGGGGGTCACAGAGGTGGTAGTGACTGTTGGCATGTCTGCATCGGAATGTTGCGTGTGTGAATGTCTGCGTGATCTGTGGTGCTTATGTTTGGATGAGCTTCTCTTGGGTGTTGAGGTGTGTGCAGGCTGGTCTGATGGTGTGGGTGGGACAGGCAGAGGAACAGGAGACTGGGAGGAGGGAGTTAGTAGAGGCAGGCAGGAGACAGGGACAATGGCTGCCGTCAGTGCTGAGGCCAGAGCCTGGAACGATCGCTGATGGGCAGCCTGACCCGAATGAATGCCCTCCAGGTACGCATTGCTGCGATGAACCTCCCTCTCCACCCCCTGGATGGCATTCAAAAGGGTAGTCTACCCAACAATGAGCGTTCGGAGGAGGTCAATGACCTCCTCACTGAGGGCAGTGGGGGTAACAGGGGCAGGGCCTGAGGTGCCTGGGGCGAAGGAGATGCCCGGCTTCCTGGCAGAGCGGGCACGGGGCGAACGCTGAGGGGCTGCTGGGAGGGCGGAGATGGTGCGCTGGGTGGCGGCTGTACCTGTAATGGCGGGGGGCACGGATGGTGCCACCCCCGCAAGGGAGCCCCCTTCCGAGGACGTGTCCGTGTCGCTGCAGGGTCCAGTCGTCCCCGTCGTGGAGCTCCCCTCGCCCTCCGTCTCACTGGTCCAGTCTGACTCTGTGGCATGGCCCTCCTGGGCCATGTGAGATGCAGCTCCCTCCTGCCCCGATGCCACTTCTCCTCCGCCTGATGATGCTGATGCACACAAGCACAGAAAGACAAACAAAAAGGGGGGGGGAGAGAGAAATAAAGGGATATTGATTACATGGATCTCCGGTACAGTTAGCGGACATGACAGACACAGATGCCCCCTGCACTAAGTTGCGCACTTGGGGTCCGCTACGCATTCCGTGGAACATGCCCTACACGCCTAGAGTTGACAACTGCACCCATGGATGACACGGCCCAGGGATGGCTGTACTGACAAACTACTGAGGGTGGTGGCTGGGGACACAGGGGCTTACGGGGGTGCCCAGCCTACAGATATCGCCCTGGCCTAGGGGGACCCCCAGCCCTCCTCCCCCACCCAGACACCTCCACTGCGCGACAACAGAGTAGATAATGCTTGTACTCACCCCCTTGTGTCTGCTGTGCTGCCCTCACGCGCCCATCCAAATCAGGGTAGGCCACCGCCAGGATCCGGAACATCAGGGGGCTCAGTTGACGGCAGGCACCCCGCCTACGTTGGGAGGCCATCCCCAGCAGAGACTCGGCGGTCTTCTTGGTCCCGCGGCGGATGTCCTCCCACCTCTTGCGGCAGTGGGTGCCCCGTCGATGGTGGACCCCCAGGGTCCGGACTTCCTTGGCGATGGCACGCCAAATCCCGATCTTCTCATGGGCGCGGACCTATGTGACACGTACAGGGAGGGAGAAATACCACGTTCAAGTTTGTCAGCATTTTCCTTGCCAGTGGCCCAACATGCCCCCCATCCCCGCCAGGCCCCCCGCCATGCCCCCCGCCAGGCCCAACATGCCCCCCATCCCCGCCAGGCCCCCCGCCATGCCCCCGCCAGGCCCAACATGCCCCCCATCCCCGCCAGGCCCCCCGCCAGGCCCCCCGCCAGGCCCAACATGCCCCCCATCCCCGCCAGGCCCCCCGCCATGCCCCCCGCCAGGCCCAACATGCCCCCAATCCCCGCCAGGCCCCCCGCCATGCCCCCCGCCAGGCCCAACATGCCCCCCATCCCCGCCAGGCCCCCCGCCATGCCCCCTGCCAGGCCCAACATGCCCCCAATCCCCGCCAGGCCCCCCGCCATGCCCCCCGCCAGGCCCAACATGCCCCCCATCCCCGCCAGGCCCCCCGCCATGCCCCCCGCCAGGCCCAACATGCCCCCCATCCCCGCCAGGCCCCCCGCCAGGCCCCCAAGCCAGCGGCCCCAAATCCAGATAGAATTAAACTCACTTGTTGGTCTGGAGGACCGTAGAGTAGCGCATACTGGGGGAGGACCCCATCCACAAGTTTCTCCAACTCCTCTCCAGTGAAGGCAGGGGCCCTTTCCCCAGGTGCAGCAGCCATTGTCCCTTCCAGACCGAGGTCACAGCAACACTTGCAGTATAGGTCCTCTCCTGTGAAAGTTCAAGTCGCAAGTGGATAAGTAGATAGAAAATGGCGGTCACGTCCGCGGCGGTGCGTACCGCGGCGGTGCGTCCCGCCACCGCCGGCGCCCTTCGCCATTGGCTCCTGAAACCCATAGGCTTCAATGTTAACCAATGCGGCTTGGCGCCGCGGTCTTGGCCCGCCGCCCGCCGCGGTGTGCCACGCCAGCGCATTGACCTCACATCCCATTGTCACACTTCACAGGTCAGGCAGCCGCCATTTCCAGGGCCCACATGGCTCAATTTCAACTGCGTCACACAGGCCTAGGCCTTGCATAGCCACTCAGACATGCCATTCACTGCATAGAGAATCGTTTACTGTGCTAGCTGTGAGTACGTACCTGTGGGTTGCTTGACTGTTTGCTCCATGTTGTCCTTCCTAGGCACCGTCCGCTGGGTTGGGCGAGGAGACGGATGAATCCTCCCGTGTACCGACCGCTGGTGGACCTGTCGACAATGGAAGAACGCCACATTATCCTGACCTACCGTCTTAACCGTGCCACTATCCATGAACTGTGTGCCCATCTGGAGCCCGACCTGATGTCCCCCATCCGCCAACCCACAGGGATTCCCCCTCTGGTGCAGGTCATGTCAGTACTCCATTTCTTGGCAAGTGGGTCATTTCAGACAACCGTGGGAATTGCTTCTGGGATGTCTCAGCCCATGTTTTCGAAGGTGTTATCCAAAGTGTTGTCTGCCCTGATGAAATCCGTGAGGAGCTACATCATTTTCCCTGAGGTGGGCGAATTGGCTACAGTGAAGGGTGATTTCTACGCCCTTGGACATATTCCCAACGTAATTGGTGCCATTGTTGGGACCCATGTGGCTTTGGTTCCCCCAAGAGACAGGGAGCAGGTGTACAGGAACAGAAAAAATTACCATTCAATGAACATCCAGGTGGTGTGTTTGGCTGACCAGTACATCTCGCATGTAAATGCCAAATTCCCAGGGTCAGTGCATGACGCCTACATCCTCAGGAATAGCAGCATCCCTTACGTGATGGAACAGCTACAGAGACACCGTGTATGGCTAGTGGGGGACTCTGGGTACCCCAACCTGTCGTGGCTACTGACCCCAGTAAGGAATCCCCGGACCAGGGCAGAGGAACGGTACAATGAGGCCCATGGGCGTACTAGGAGGGTGATCGAACGCACCTTTGGCCTCCTAAAGGCCAGGTTTAGGTGCCTGCATATGACAGGTGGATCCCTAATGTACTCACCTAAGAAGGTGTGTCACATCATCGTGGCCTGCTGCATGCTTCACAACCTGGCTTTGCGTCGCCAGGTGCCTTTCCTGCAGGAGGATGGTCGAGACGGTGGTGTTGTGGCAGCGGTGGAACCTGAGGAGAGTGACGAGGAGGAAGACGACGGGGCTGAAACAGACAACAGGGACAGAATCATTGAACAGTACTTCCAATAGGACACAGGTAACATTTCAAAGATAATTTAGTAAATGTTAACTACTCTCCTGCATCTCTGCTGCCTGTCTATTTGCCCCAGTGTATGATGACTGAGTTTTGGCTTTTCCCTCCCTATTTCAGATCTGGGGTCCCCACTACGAGTCCTGTGCTTCGTTTCCCCATGGACTACAGCTTTGTGGCAGCTGTTTGTTGACTTCACCATGTACAAGGACATATTTGCACTGTCATGTCAATTACAATATATTGAAATCACAGCCAGACTCCAGATATTTTGGTGCAAAATAGGTGTTTATTTAAGTGCTCAAAATGGGATGGGTGGTTTCAAGTGGGTGGGGGCTATGGTGAAGGAATGTCCATGGCAGAGTCCAGAGTAACAGTCACACAGGTGCATTGTCCAGAGGCCTGTGGAGAGATGGAGCATGGGCAGTTCAAGGATGGACAGGGTGACAATGTGGGACAGTGGGATGACATCAGGTGGTATCCATTGCTGGCGGGGGTCTTGACATCCTACTCTGTCTTCTTGCGAGATCTCAGGGCCCTCTTGCGGGGTGGTTCTTCTCCTGCAGGAGGTGGGGGTCTGGTGGGCTGCTGCTGTGCGGGGGCCTCCTGTCCACTAGCGCCGGCGGAGGTGGTTGGCTGTTCTTGGTCCAGGCTAGTGGCAGGGGCCCTTGGGTGTTGTTCAGTGTCCGCCCTGGTGTTGACGAGGTCCTGCAGCAGCCCTACCATGGTAACCAGGGTGGTGTTGATGGCTCTGATGTCCTCCCTGTACCCCCGATAGTGTTCCTCCTGCAGTGCCTGGATCTCCTGGAACCGGGCCAGTACCGTCGCCATCGTCTCCTGGGAGCGGTTGTATGCTCCCATGATGGTGGTGAGGACCTCGTGGAGAGTGGGTTCCCTGGGCCTCTCCTCCCCCCCCTGTCGCACAGCTGCCCTCCGAGTTCCCCTGTTTCCCTGGGCCTCTGCCCCCTGGCCGGTGTGCCCACTACCACTGCCCCCAGGTCCCTGTTGTTGTTGGGGTGGTGGGTTATCCTGGGTGCCCTGTAGTGGTAGACACACCGCAGATTGACGCGCCCTGGAGACAGAGGCATGGGCCCGCTGGGTGGGAGCTGTGCTGGTGTTCCCAGAGGGGTTAGGGTCTGTAGTGGCCTGGGCCTGTGTGAGGGGAACCGACTGTCCAGAGGTCCCCGATGGTCCGGGCTGGTCATCGGTGTCCAGGTCGACAGAGCTGCTGTCATCGCTGACGGCCTCTTGGGTGGGGGGTGTGGAGAATTCTGGCCCCTCCGCCGCGGTGTGTTGACGGTCGGGTCCTGCAGGGGTATAGAGGTATGGTTATAGTTTCAATGAGTGGCATATGGGTGTATCTATGGGTTCTCGTGTCCCCAAGTGCTGGCATTCGTGTGTGGGGGCTTTGGTGAGGGTGGCTTGTGGGGGGGATGTGTATATGCATTGGGCATGCTTTGGTGATGGGTGTCCATGCTTAGTGGACGCATGCAGGCCTAGGTTTTGGGATGTGTGGGTTGTGATGGTGAGACATTGGCGGGGAATAGGTGTGCTGGGTGAGGATGGTGGTGGGGGTGAGGATGGTGGTGGGGGTGAGGGTGGGGGTGAGGATGGGGGTGGGGGTGAGGGTGGGGTTCGAGGATGGGGGTGAGGGTTGGGGTATGATTTGGCATGCAGGTGGGGGGGAAGCAGTATTGAAGCTTCAACTTACCAGTATCCATTCCTCCGCCGACTCCTGCGAGGCCGTCAGGATGCAGGATGTTCAAGACTTCCTCCTCCCATGATGTGAATTGTGGGGGTTGAGGTGGGGGTCCTCCGCCAGTCTTCTGCACGGCGATGTTGTGCCTGGATACCATGGAACGCACCTTCCCCCGTAGGTCGTTCCATCGCTTCCTGATGTCTTCCCGATTTCTGGGGTGCTGTCCCACTGCGTTCACCCTGTCGACAATCCTCTGCCATAGCTCCGTCCTCCGGGAAATGCTGGTGTATTGTATCTGTGTGCCGAACAGCTGGGGCTCTACCCGAACGATTTCCTCCACCATGACCCTGAGTTCTTCGTCTGTGAAGCGGGGTTGTCTTTGGGGTGCCATGGGGTGGTGTGTATGATGTGTGGGGTGGAGTATGTGTATTTAAGTGAGTTGAGTGTGGTGGTGTGTGTTGTTTTGTGTGTGGATAGTGTGTGGGTGATGGTGTTGAGTGGCTGTGGCTGTTATTTTCTGGATGCTGGTGTCTCGCTCTTGCCTTCTTTACGAATTTTTTAGCGTAGGGGTTTGTGGGTGATGTGGGTGGGTGTTTTATATTGTATTGTGTGTGTGGGAGTGGTGTGTGTATGTGTATCAGGTGTGTGGGATTCAAATCGTCCAATGTGGCTGAGTTTTGTTCGTTTGTGTGTATTCTGACCGCGGCGGTGTGTCCCGCCAATGGAATACCGCGTTTGAATGACCGCCGCGTGGATTCGTGGGTCGTAATGGCATGGGCGTATTTCTGTTGGCGTGACGGTGGAGGTTTTGTCACCTCCACTTTTCCGCCGACCGCTGGTCTGGCGGTCTGTTGTGGCGGTCGGATTTTCGGAGGTTTGCCTTCTGCGGGTCAGAATGACCGTGGCGGGTTTCCGCGACCGCGGCGGGATTATGGAGGATTTCTGACCGGCGGTAGGCGCCTTTTACCGCCGAGGTCAGAATGACCCCCATAGTGCTCATGCACATATGTCCTCACCTGAGGTATAGTGCATTCTGCCTTATGGCTGTAAGGCCTGCTAGAGGGGTGATTTACCTATGCCACAGGCAGTGTGAGGTTGGCATGGCACTCTCAGGGGAGTGCCATGTCGACTTAGTCATTTTCTCTCAACCAGCACACACAAGCTGTGAGGCAGTGTGCATGTGCTGCGTGAGGGGTCCCCAGGGTGGCATAAGACATGATGCAGCCCTTAGAGACCTTCCCTGGCACCAGGGCCCTTGGTACCAGGGGTACCATTTACAAGGGACTTATCTGAGTGCCAGGGCTGTGCCAATTGTGGAAGTAAAGGTACAGCTTAGGGAAAGAACACTGGTGCTGGGACCTGGTTATCAGGGTCCCAGCACACTTTCAATCATAACTGGCATCAGCAAAAGGCAAAAAGTCAGGGGGTAACAATGCAAAGGAGGCATTTCCTTACATGTATATACAGTGCTACCATGGTGTCGTTAGGGGAAGGCAGGGTGACACAAGGAAACTGGGGCATCGGAGACAATGCACCAGTTCCTTGTAAATATGTCCCTTAGGCTACCTGATTCTTTATTGTACAGGAATCCTTCCATTCATTAGACTTCAGTACAAAGATGTGGCTAAATCTCAGCAAGGTCCCTTTCTATTAACACTGAGATAGTAGAGCCCTGAGGGACACTGCTAGTGATATAATTAAAAACAATAGCATTATGGAGACAGCCTGACCACAATTTCATAAGAAGAAAACAGTCCAGTCCAAGACACTGCATCTTACCCTTACCCAAGGAGGAAATTTAAAGGGTTGGATATGAAAGTGCCAAAATCTGCGGAAAGGCCCATACGATGAACATTGCTTCTCCAACCTCATCAGCAGTATGCAAATATTATTAGTAGTCCAGACTAAAAAAGTTTAAGTCCAGAGAGAATTACAAATCCAGATTGATGAGGCTTTATAATAGTGTTAGCCTTACACTTCTTGGATAATATACAGAAAGGTGACACCACGGACTCAAAAAAAAAATGTAAAGACTTGGCATGGCCTTGAATATCAAGCATGATTAGATTATTTTCTATCCATGAACCCAGATGTATACTGTATGCGTTCTCTTTAGAAATAAAAGTGTTGATGCCACGCCATATTTACAAACTGGTGCAATATCATTATTGCACCAGTTTGTAAGGCCTCGCCCACATTATACCAGCGCCACATAAAAGGGGCCTCATTTATAAGGTTTTTTCACCTCCTAAGCGTTATTTTTATTTTTTTACACTAAGGTGGCGCAAAACAGTCCCCCCACTCTGCTCCATAATTACAAACTGGTGCACTGTCATAATTGCGCCAGTTTGAAAAGCCTTGTGCCACAACATATCTGGGCCAGGTATAATGTACGCAAGATAGGCGCTCCCCTGTTAAAAGCCCTGAAGAAATGGCACAGTGAAATCTAAAAGATTTCACTGTGCCATGCTGTACAAGCATAGCGTCATTTTTTTAACGCCTGCTTGGGGTATTTTGACATGGGGAGGGCGGAAAATGAACTTTCGCTAGTTCCAGTGACCACTTCGATGACCACTCCTGTTCAAGATTTGGCTGTTTTTTACACAAACACCTCACAGACTAATGACACCGTCTACCAAGAGCCTCCACGCGAAGTGGACCAAAGTACGAGTAATGCACTGGCTCCCGTGTTTGCAGAGACTACCTCTGGCTATTTCATTGACATTGATGACTTTTCTTCAGACTCATCCACTACTGTGATTGACAATGTTTCAAAAAGGAGTAAGCTGTATCAATGGCTTAAAAATAACTATTTGATATACCCATGGAACTATTTATGGTTCTGTTTGACATTTTTTGCATTATTTTTATGGATTGGGCTTGTGACTGTTTTCTTTTTGCTCATAAATGGTCACTATATTCCTGATCGCTCCTCTGTTGAGCCTGTTGATGAAGTTTTAACTCCATATCATTCCTCACATAAGGTCCGAAGAGACTTGTCCCCTATAAATGTTACAGCAATACCGATTTCTGATGGGATTGTGTGGGACAAAGTTCTATTTGAAATATACGGGCCTACCGAAATTATTCAAATACCTTCGGTGTTCAATATTTCTATGACAGATGTAATTACACCTGATGTTGTCTCTGATGATTGGGATGTCCAAACAGTTGATTCCATGCTAACTGAAATGAAGGACTATTCCGCTTTTGAAAGTGATGATGTTTATGAACATACAATGAATTATGGGGAAATGTTCTGCTTTAACAATTGGGGACAGTACTACCTACACCGTGCCACTAGATACAGGCCAATATTAAACTACACACAGTGGGAACACTGTTCTACACGACTGGTGGGGAGCCCAAGATACTATAGTGATAAATGTACATATTTTTCTGGGCATAACACAAAAAAATCAGAGTCGTATTATTTTAAAACACCTCCAGCACAAATTAGGAAAAGTTTGCTAACTGACACAAAACTGATTTATTCAGATCCCTTTGTTTACCGCTCGCAGTTGAAGGTTACGAATACTGGAAGAGCACTAATGACTTGAAAAGTGTATGGGGGACACAGGATTGGCAGACACAGGGTAGGGAAGCTTTATTTCGAGCATGACTGATTCCTGTGCAAATGATTTTTTTAAATGACACTATTCAGCAGACATCCTGTCTAGGGTTAGCAAAAATTAAAGACATGAACACGCCCAATATCCCCACTCTGGCAAGGTTTAAAGATTAGCAATTCTTCCTTAATGTCATTGAGGAAAGGCTAGATGCAATGATTAAGGCTGGTACCTATAATTCTTCACTTTCCAGTCCAGGCAGGTGGTTAATATGGCCTGCTGACACTAATGAGTGTCAAACGCGTTTCTTGAACTCTTCAGGGTTTTTTTCCATAGACAGGCCAGACCCTTGTTTTATATCAGGTCAACATACAGGTATAATTACGACATACAGTGTGGGTAAACTGTGCCAACAATGGGTGCAGACCAACACGTTAACCGCAGTTAAGAATCACCTGAACACTCTTTCTGAAGATGTAGACTTAGACTTGCAGGATTTTCTGCTGGGTCCTATAAAGAAGCGCTCGAAAAGGTTTCTATATGCTTTGTACAATGAAATTTGGAAACTTTCGCAGATTGAGGCTGCTAAGTGTGTAAGGCAATTGGATAAGGAAAATGTAGCAAAGACATTAGCGGTTGTCGACAACGGCATGAATTCCCTGTCCAACAGGATTTATTCACTATCAAATATAGTGTTGTCTGCTATTGGTATCACTCAGACAGACTTGTCCCAGTTATATCATGGGCAAACACAGCTACGTTCCATCATGCAGCTGGGTTGGACTTTACAGACACTGAAAAATGGCAGCATTCCATGGAAGTATATTAATGGGAGTGAATTCTTCACTGCTTTTAATTTTTCCAGAGAACAACAGACAATGGCTAAAAGGGAGGCTAGTTTCACCATGCTTCACGTAGAAAAATTAGATAAGTTGCCCTTCACGGTAGCAGAGAGTCCTTCAACTATTTGGCTCTTACATGGCATAATTAATTTACCCATTTCGACCTTTTGTTTCTCAAGCTGCCTGAAACATCTTGCAGTGGGAAGGTACGAGCAACTAGGAGATAGCTATATTAAGGAAGAGTGGGAGTTGCCCTTTGATTATAAGTGTCTGAATGGCGAAACAGAGGTCTTTCTTAGCGGAAGTGAATGTGAGACTGCTGTTAGTCATTCCATGATATGTAAGCAGGTGTCCCTCTCTCAGAGGAAGTCCTTTGTTCTGCCATCCTGGGCCAGGCCTGGCTGGACCCCAGGAGGGCAGCTGCCTGTCTGAGGGGTTGGCAGCAGCTGCAGTGAAACCCCGGGAAAAGCAGTTTGGCAGTACGAGGGTCTGTGCTACAGACCACTGGGATCATGGGATTGTGCCAACTATGCCAGGATGGTATAGAGGGGGCAATTCCATGATCATAGACATATTACATGGCCATATTCGGAGTTACCATTGTGAAGCTACATATAGGTAGTGACCTATATGTAGTGCACGCGTGTAATGGTGTCCCCGCACTCACAAAGTCCGGGGAATTGGCCCTGAACAATGTGGGGGCACCTTGGCTAGTGCCAGGGTGCCCTCACACTAAGTAACTTAGCACCCAACCTTTACCAGGTAAAGGTTAGACATATAGGTGACTTATAAGTTACTTAAGTGCAGTGTAAAATGGCTGTGAAATAACGTGGACGTTATTTCACTCAGGCTGCAGTGGCAGGCCTGTGTAAGAATTGTCAGAGCTCCCTATGGGTGGCAAAAGAAATGCTGCAGCCCATAGGGATCTCCTGGAACCCCAATACCCTGGGTACCTCAGTACCATATACTAGGGAATTATAAGGGTGTTCCAGTAAGCCAATGTAAATTGGTAAAATTGGTCACTAGCCTGTTAGTGACAATTTGTAAAGAGAGAGCATAACCACTGAGGTTCTGGTTAGCAGAGCCTCAGTGAGACAGTTAGGCATCACACAGGGAACACATACCTATAGGTCACAAACTTATGAGCACTGGGGTCCTGACTAGCAGGGTCCCAGTGACACATAACAACCATACTGAAAACATAGGGTTTTCACTATGAGCACTGGCCCCTGGCAAGCAGGATACCAGTGAGACAGTGAAAACACCCTGACATACACTCACAAACAGGCCCAAAGTGGGGGTAACAAGGCTAGAAAGAGGCTTCTTTCTCACACAACCCCCCCCCAAACGAAGGACAACAAGGCTAACCTTGGCCAGTTGAGACTTTATTGTCTAAGTGGTGATAAGTAGAGAGTAGCTCTGCAATAGACTGTTCACTCCCTTTATCATCCACTATATGGTTACTTCCCTGTGGGGATGTAAACCACCCTGTTTGAAGTTTTTTAGCTAAGCAACAATGTGAAGATGTTTTTTCAGAGTTTCTATCAGTAAGTTTTAGTTTAGAGCAGTGGGAATTGTCCACTGAACCTATTTGTAGTGATGGAAATGCCAGACAGGGATGCTGTCTCAGTAAAGCCATAGCTGGGCAAAAACTTTGTCCATATGGCTGGGAGAGAGAACAGGGATGCTGTTTCTCTTGAGTTGGAGCAGGGCAGGGATGCTGTCCTATCAGCTCCACACTAGGGCAGGGATGCTGTCCTAAGTGTTGTGAGGCAGTGCAGAGTTTCTGCACTAAAGTTTCTCTGGGAGGGTTGGAGGGATGCTCCAGGTTAACTAAAATGGTGCTCTTTTTCTCACCAATGTTAGCTATCCCACAAAGAGGTACTTCTACCTCAGGGAGTACAGTTTTGCCAACTGATGATTCCCTTGGAACAGGTGCCACCCTAGGAGAGGTTTCTCCCACCACAGGAATGGTATCCTGAATGGCAGGGTGGTTAGGGGATACTGTGATACCCTTTTTACCGGTTGATGGAGAGGGATCCTGAGTTTTCAGGACTTCTCTCCTTTGCTTTTTCATTTCAGTAGAAATGAGAGGGAACAATTCCTCTGGGATGCCCAGCATGGCTGCATGGGCATAAAACTCTACATCAGCCCAACCTGAGGCCTCTAGGTCATTACCTAAGAGACAGTCTACAGGTAAGCTAGGTGATACCACCACCTGCTTAGGGCCAGTAACTCCACCCCAACTAAACTGAATTATAGCTAAGGGAAGAAACTTAGTGGACTTATGGACATCAATAATCTTATACTGTTGTCCAATGATGTGTTGTTCAGGAGGCACTAGGTTTTCAGTCACCAAAGTGATACTGGCACCTGTGTCCCTGTAGGCCAAGGCCTCAACACCATTTATTGAAACTGTCTGCCTGTACTTATCCATTGTAAGGGGACAAGCAGCCAGTGTGGCAAGGCCAATGCCACTAGGTGTGACAGAAACTGTCTTGGGACTGACTACCCCAGTTTCTATTATGGACCCATAAGTGAACCCAACTACACCCTTTGCTTGACTGTTGCCAGCAGTCCCACCACTAGTACCACTAGTGCTAGGGGCACTAGAGCTTGATGTATTAGTGGTGGTAGGCTCAGGGGGTTTACCTGGACAGGACTTATCCCCTGGCCTATGGCCTCTGTTTTTACACACAAAGCACCAAGGCTTTTTAATGTGTGCAGGTTGAGAAGAAGAGGAAGAATTAGTTTTATCCCCACCCTCTGAAGAGTGTTTAAGATTTGAAGTGGGATCTTTGGTTTTACCCTTATCCCCATGCTTATCTTGAGATTTTTCACCATCTTTCTTCTTATTGCCATCTTTGTCACCCCCTGTATGAACTTTTCTGTTCACCCTTGTTCTGACCCATTTGTCTGCCTTCTTTCCCAATTCTTGGGGAGAGGTCAGATTAGAGTCCACCAAGTACTGGTGCAACAAATCAGACACACAATTATTAGGAATATGCTCTCTCAGGATCAAGATATACAGGCTGTCATAATCAGTAACTTTACTGCCATGTAACCACCCCTCCAAGGCCTTCACTGAATGGTCAATGAAATCAACCCAGTCTTGTGAAGACTCCTTTTTGGTCTCTCTGAACTTTATCCTGTATTGTTCAGTGGTTAAGCCATAACCATCCAGGAGTGCATTCTTAAGAACTTTGTAATCATTAGCTTCATTTTCTTTCACAGTAAGGAGCCTATCCCTACCTTTTCCACTAAATGATAGCCATAGGATAGCAGCCCACTGCCTTTGAGGGACATCCTGTACAGCACAGGCCCTCTCAAGTGCAGCAAACCACTTGTTAATGTCATCCCCCTCCTTATAAGGGGGAACTATCTTATGCAGATTCCTGGAATCATGCTCTTTTGCAGGATGACTATGGGGAATACTGCTGCTGCCACCATGGGTTTGTAAACCCAGTTTCTGTCTCTCCTTCTCTACTTCTAAAGTCTGTCTATCCAAATCCAGCTGTTGCTTCTTGAGCTTCAGTCTGGTTTGTTCCACTCTCAATCTATTGAGCTCCCTTTCTAACAATCTGTCATCAGGGTGGGTGGGAGGGACATTCCTTGAAACAGAAGTATGGTGAGAATGGACAGAAGGAGACCTGTCCCTTACAGAGGGCACCCTAACAGCTTGGCTAACAGTATAATGTGAGAGCACACCATCAGTATGGTGTGATTCAACCTCTGTACCAACTATGCTAGACTGTCTAGTAATGGGCAGGCTGAGAAGTTTCTTTCCTGAATCTTTTCCTGGGGGAGTCCCTGGATCAGATTGGGAACCATTAGCTACTTTTTCAACAGATGGGGCACTTTTAGCCTTATCTTGTTCTCTAAGCATGTTAAGTAACAATTCCAAGGAAGGATTCTTCCCTACACTCAAACCTCTCTCTATACAGAGACTCCTTGCTCCTTTCCAGCTAAGGTGGTCATATGCAATCTTAGACAGGTCAACATTTTGGCCTGTGCCAGACATTTTTAGAGAGAGTTAAAGTGATAGAAAAAGAGAAAAAAGTTTGTCAGAGCTTTTAGAAAGACAGAGAAAAAAAACTTTTTAAACTTTTTAGAACTTTTTAGAAAGTTAGAAGTACTTTTCAGCACTTAGAAAAGAGTGAAAAGAGGAAATGCAAAACTTTTTGGCAATGTGTATATACACTGAACTTGTTTTGTATATTTTTCTCTTATGAAAAGTACAATGACAAGAGTGGTAAGTAGTCTCAAAGCACTTATCCCACCGCTGCACAACCAACGTAGGAGGCTGGACTGGCTTGTAGTGAGTACCTAGGGGTACTTGCACCTTGCACCAGGCCCAGTTATCCCTTATTAGTATATAGGGTGTCTAGCAGCTTAGGCTGATAGATAATGGTAGCTTAGCAGAGCAGCTTAGGCTGAACTAGGAGACGTGTGAAGCTACTACAGTACCACTTAGTGTCATATGCACAATATCACCAGAAAACACAATACATAGTTATACTAAAAATAAAGGTACTTTATTTTTATGACAATATGCCAAAGTATCTCAGAGTGTACCCTCAGTGAGAGGATAGGAAATATACACAAGATATATATACACAATACCAGAAATATGCAGTATAGTCTTAGAAAACAGTGCAAACAATGTATAGTTACAATAGGATGCAATGGGGACACATAGGGATAGGGGGCAACACAAACCATATACTCCAAAAGTGGAATGCGAACCACGAATGGACCCCAAACCTATGTGACCTTGTAGAGGGTCGCTGGGACTATTAGAAAATAGTGAGGGTTAGAAAAATAGCCCACCCCAAGACCCTGAAAAGTGAGTGCAAAGTGCACTAAAGTTCCCCAAAGGACAAAGAAGTCGTGATAGGGGAATAAGGCAGGAAAGACACAAACCAACAATGCAACAATGCTGGATTTCCAATCTGGGGTACCTGTAGAACAAGGGGACCAAGTCCAAAAGTCACAAGCAAGTCGGAGATGGGCAGATGCCCAGGAAATGCCAGCTGCGGGTGCAAAGAAGCTTCTACTGTACAGAAGAAGCTGCGGTTTCTGCAGGAACGCAAAGGGCTAGAGACTTCCCCTTTGGAGGACGGATCCCTCTCGCCTTGTAGAGTCGTGCAGAAGTGTTTTCCCGCCAAAAGAACACCAACAAGCCTTGCTAGCTGCAAATCGTGCGGTTAGCGTTTTTGGACGCTGCTGCGGCCCAGGAGGGACCAGGAGGTCGCAAATTGGACCAGGAGGTAGAGGGGACGTCGAGCAAGACAAGGAGCCCTCTTAGCAGCAGGTAGCACCCAGAGAAGTGCCAGAAACAGGCACTACGAGGATGCGTGAAACAGTGCTCATCCGAAGTTACACAAAGGAGTCCCACGTCGCCGGAGACCAACTTAGAAAGTCGTGCAATGCAGGTTAGAGTGCCGTGGACCCAGGCTTGGCTGTGCACGAAGGATTTCCGCTGGAAGTGCACAGGGGCCGGAGTAGCTGCAAAAGTCGCGGTTCCCAGCAATGCAGTCTAGCGAGGTGAGGCAAGGACTTACCTCCACCAAACTTGGACTGAAGAGTCACTGGACTGTGGGAGTCACTTGAACAGAGTTGCTGGATTCGAGGGACCTCGCTCGTCGTGCTGAGAGGAGACCCAAGGGACCGGTAATGCAGCTTTTTGGTGCCTGCGGTTGCAGGGGGACGATTCCGTCGACCCACGGGAGATTTCTTCGGAGCTTCTAGTGCAGAGAGGAGGCAGACTACCCCCACAGCATGCACCACCAGGAAAACAGTCGACAAGGCGGCAGTATCAGCGTTACAGAGTTGCAGTAGTCGTCTTTGCTACTATGTTGCAGTTTTGCAGGCTTCCAGCACGGTCAGCAGTCGATTCCTTGGCAGAAGGTGAAGAGAGAGATGCAGAGGAACTCGGATGTGCTCTTGCATTCGTTATCTAAGGAATCCCAAGAGACAGAGACCCTAAATAGCCAGAAAAGAGGGTTTGGCTACTTAGGAGAGAGGATAGGCTAGCAACACCTGAAGGAGCCTATCACAAGGAGTCTCTGACGTCACCTGGTGGCACTGGCCACTCAGAGCAGTCCAGTGTGCCAGCAGCACCTCTGTTTCCAAGATGGCAGAGGTCTGGAGCACACTGGAGGAGCTCTGGGCACCTCCCAGGGGAGGTACAGGTCAGGGGAGTGGTCACTCTCCTTTCCTTTGTCCAGTTTCGCGCCAGAGCAGGGCTAAGGGGTCCCCTGAACCGGTGTAGACTGGCTTATGCAGAATTGGGCACATCTGTGCCCAAGAAAGCATTTCCAGAGGCTGGGGGAGGCTACTCCTCCCCTGCCTTCACACCATTTTCCAAAGGAAGAGGGTGTAACACCCTCTCTCAGAGGAAGTCCTTTGTTCTGCCATCCTGGGCCAGGCCTGGCTGGACCCCAGGAGGGCAGCTGCCTGTCTGAGGGGTTGGCAGCAGCAGCAGCTGCAGTGAAACCCCGGGAAAAGCAGTTTGGCAGTACCAGGGTCTGTGCTACAGACCACTGGGATCATGGGATTGTGCCAACTATGCCAGGATGGTATAGAGGGGGCAATTCCATGATCATAGACATATTACATGGCCATATTCGGAGTTACCATTGTGAAGCTACATATAGGTAGTGACCTATATGTAGTGCACGCGTGTAATGGTGTCCCCGCACTCACAAAGTCCGGGGAATTGGCCCTGAACAATGTGGGGGCACCTTGGCTAGTGCCAGGGTGCCCTCACACTAAGTAACTTAGCACCCAACCTTTACCAGGTAAAGGTTAGACATATAGGTGACTTATAAGTTACTTAAGTGCAGTGTAAAATGGCTGTGAAATAACGTGGACGTTATTTCACTCAGGCTGCAGTGGCAGGCCTGTGTAAGATTTGTCAGAGCTCCCTATGGGTGGCAGAAGAAATGCTGCAGCCCATAGGGATCTCCTGGAACCCCAATACCCTGGGTACCTCAGTACCATATACTAGGGAATTATAAGGGTGTTCCAGTAAGCCAATGTAAATTGGTAAAATTGGTCACTAGCCTGTTAGTGACAATTTGTAAAGAGAGAGCATAACCACTGAGGTTCTGGTTAGCAGACCCTCAGTGAGACAGTTAGGCATCACACAGGGAACACATACCTATAGGTCACAAACTTATGAGCACTGGGGTCCTGACTAGCAGGGTCCCAGTGACACATAACAACCATACTGAAAACATAGGGTTTTCACTATGAGCACTGGCCCCTGGCAAGCAGGATACCAGTGAGACAGTGAAAACACCCTGACATACACTCACAAACAGGCCCAAAGTGGGGGTAACAAGGCTAGAAAGAGGCTACTTTCTCACACAACCCCCCCCCAAACGAAGGACAATAAGGCTAACCTTGGCCAGTTGAGACTTTATTGTCTAAGTGGTGATAAGTAGAGAGTAGCTCTGCAATAGACTGGTCACTCCCTTTATCATCCACTATATGGTTACTTCCCTGTGGGGATGTAAATCACCCTGTTTAAAGTTTTTTAGCTAAGCAACAATGTGAAGATGTCTTTTCAGAGTTTCTATCAGTCAGTTTTAGTTTAGAGCAGTGGGAATTGTCCACTGAACCTATTTGTAGTGATGGAAATGCCAGACAGGGATGCTGTCTCAGTAAAGCCATAGCTGGGCTGGGCAAAAACTTTGTCCATATGGCTGGGAGAGAGAACAGGGATGCTGTTTCTCTTGAGTTGGAGCAGGGCAGGGATGCTGTCCTATCAGCTCCACACTAGGGCAGGGATGCTGTCCTAAGTGTTGTGAGGCAGTGCAGAGTTTCTGCACTAAAGTTTCTCTGGGAGGGTTGGAGGGATGCTCCAGGTTAACTAAAATGGTGCTCTTTTTCTCACCAATGTTAGTTATCCCACAGAGAGGTACTTCTACCTCAGGGAGTACAGTTTTGCCAACTGATGATTCCCTTGGAACAGGTGCCACCCTAGGAGAGGTTTCTCCCACCACAGGAATGGTATCCTGAATGGCAGGGTGGTTAGGGGATACTGTGATACCCTTTTTACCGGTTGATGGAGAGGGATCCTGAGTTTTCAGGCCTTCTCTCCTTTGCTTTTTCATTTCAGTAGAAATGAGAGAAAACAATTCCTCTGGGATGCCCAGCATGGCTGCATGGGCATAAAACTCTACATCAGCCCAACCTGAGGCCTCTAGGTCATTACCTAAGAGACAGTCTACAGGTAAGCTAGGTGATACCACCACCTGCTTAGGGCCAGTAACTCCACCCCAACTAAACTGAATTATAGCTAAGGGAAGAAACTTAGTGGACTTATGGACATCAATAATCTTATACTGTTGTCCAATGATGTGTTGTTCAGGAGGCACTAGGTTTTCAGTCACCAAAGTGATACTGGCACCTGTGTCCCTGTAGGCCAAGGCCTCAACACCATTTATTGAAACTGTCTGCCTGTACTTATCCATTGTAAGGGGACAAGCAGCCAGTGTGGCAAGGCCAATGCCACTAGGTGTGACAGAAACTGTCTTGGGACTGACTACCCCAGTTTCTATTATGGACCCATAAGTGAACCCAACTACACCCTTTGCTTGACTGTTGCCAGCAGTCCCACCACTAGTACCACTAGTGCTAGGGGCACTAGAGCTTGATGTATTAGTGGTGGTAGGCTCAGGGGGTTTACCTGGACAGGACTTATCCCCTGGCCTATGGCCTCTGTTTTTACACACAAAGCACCAAGGCTTTTTATGTGTGCAGGTTGAGAAGAAGAGGAAGAATTAGTTTTATCCCCACCCTCTGAAGAGTGTTTAAGATTTGAAGTGGGATCTTTGGTTTTACCCTTATCCCCATGCTTATCTTGAGATTTTTCACCATCTTTCTTCTTATTGCCATCTTTGTCACCCCCTGTATGAACTTTTCTGTTCACCCTTGTTCTGACCCATTTGTCTGCCTTCTTTCCCAATTCTTGGGGAGAGGTCAGATCAGAGTCCACCAAGTACTGGTGCAACAAATCAGACACACAATTATTAAGAATATGCTCTCTCAGGATCAAGTTATACAGGCTGTCATAATCAGTAACTTTACTGCCATGTAACCACCCCTCCAAGGCCTTCACTGAATGGTCAATGAAATCAACCCAGTCTTGTGAAGACTCCTTTTTGGTCTCTCTGAACTTTATCCTGTATTGTTCAGTGGTTAAGCCATAACCATCCAGGAGTGCATTCTTAAGAACGTTGTAATCATTAGCTTCATGTTCTTTCACAGTAAGGAGCCTATCCCTACCTTTTCCACTAAATGATAGCCATAGGATAGCAGCCCACTGCCTTTGAGGGACATCCTGTACAGCACAGGCCCTCTCAAGTGCAGCAAACCACTTGTTAATGTCATCCCCCTCCTTATAAGGGGGAACTATCTTATGCAGATTCCTGGAATCATGCTCTTTTGCAGGATGACTATGGGGAATACTGCTGCTGCCACCATGGGTTTGTAAACCCAGTTTCTGTCTCTCCTTCTCTACTTATAAAGTCTGTCTAT
This sequence comes from Pleurodeles waltl, assembly GCF_031143425.1. NCBI lineage: Eukaryota > Metazoa > Chordata > Amphibia > Caudata > Salamandridae > Pleurodeles > Pleurodeles waltl. The sequence goes on along the minus strand of NC_090440.1, from coordinate 1,340,220,154 downwards.
CCAAATCCAGCTGTTGCTTCTTGAGCTTCAGTCTGGTTTGTTCCACTCTCAATCTATTGAGCTCCCTTTCTAACAATCTGTCATCAGGGTGGGTGGGAGGGACATTCCTTGAAACAGAAGTATGGTGAGAATGGACAGAAGGAGACCTGTCCCTTACAGAGGGCACCCTAACAGCTTGGCTAACAGTATAATGTGAGAGCACACCATCAGTATGGTGTGATTCAACCTCTGTACCAACTATGCTAGACTGTCTAGTAATGGGCAGGCTGAGAAGTTTCTTTCCTGAATCTTTTCCTGGGGGAGTCCCTGGATCAGATTGGGAACCATTAGCTACTTTTTCAACAGATGGGGCACTTTTAGCCTTATCTTGTTCTCTAAGCATGTTAAGTAACAATTCCAAGGAAGGATTCTTCCCTACACTCAAACCTCTCTCTATACAGAGACTCCTTGCTCCTTTCCAGCTAAGGTGGTCATATGCAATCTTAGACAGGTCAACATTTTGGCCTGTGCCAGACATTTTTAGAGAGAGTTAAAGTGATAGAAAAAGAGAAAAAAGTTTGTCAGAGCTTTTAGAAAGACAGAGAAAAAAAACTTTTTAAACTTTTTAGAACTTTTTAGAAAGTTAGAAGTACTTTTCAGCACTTAGAAAAGAGTGAAAAGAGGAAATGCAAAACTTTTTGGCAATGTGTATATACACTGAACTTGTTTTGTATATTTTTCTCTTATGAAAAGTACAATGACAAGAGTGGTAAGTAGTCTCAAAGCACTTATCCCACCGCTGCACAACCAACGTAGGAGGCTGGACTGGCTTGTAGTGAGTACCTAGGGGTACTTGCACCTTGCACCAGGCCCAGTTATCCCTTATTAGTGTATAGGGTGTCTAGCAGCTTAGGCTGATAGATAATGGTAGCTTAGCAGAGCAGCTTAGGCTGAACTAGGAGACGTGTGAAGCTACTACAGTACCACTTAGTGTCATATGCACAATATCACCAGAAAACACAATACACAGTTATACTAAAAATAAAGGTACTTTATTTTTATGACAATATGCCAAAGTATCTCAGAGTGTACCCTCAGTGAGAGGATAGGAAATATACACAAGATATATATACACAATACCAGAAATATGCAGTATAGTCTTAGAAAACAGTGCAAACAATGTATAGTTACAATAGGATGCAATGGGGACACATAGGGATAGGGGCAACACAAACCATATACTCCAAAAGTGGAATGCGAACCACAAATGGACCCCAAACCTATGTGACCTTGTAGAGGGTCGCTGGGACTATTAGAAAATAGTGAGGGTTAGAAAAATAGCCCACCCCAAGACCCTGAAAAGTGAGTGCAAAGTGCACTAAAGTTCCCCAAAGGACAAAGAAGTCGTGATAGGGGAATAAGGCAGGAAAGACACAAACCAACAATGCAAAAATGCTGGATTTCCAATCTGGGGTACCTGTGGAACAAGGGGACCAAGTCCAAAAGTCAAAAGCAAGTCGGAGATGGGCAGATGCCCAGGAAATGCCAGCTGCGGGTGCAAAGAAGCTTCTACTGGACAGAAGAAGCTGCGGTTTCTGCAGGAACGCAAAGGGCGAGAGACTTCCCCTTTGGAGGACAGATCCCTTTTGCCTTGTAGAGTTGTGCAGAAGTGTTTTCCCGCCAAAAGAACACCAACAAGCCTTGCTAGCTGCAAATCGTGCGGTTAGCGTTTTTGGACGCTGCTGCGGCCCAGGAGGGACCAGGAAGTCGCAAATTGGACCAGGAGGTAGAGGGGACGTCGAGCAAGACAAGGAGCCCTCTTAGCAGCAGGTAGCACCCAGAGAAGTGCCAGAAACAGGCACTACGAGGATGCGTGAAACAGTGCTCATCCGAAGTTACACAAAGGAGTCCCACGTCGCCGGAGACCAACTTAGAAAGTCGTGCAATGCAGGTTAGAGTGCCGTGGACCCAGGCTTGGCTGTGCACGAAGGATTTCCGCCGGAAGTGCACAGGGGCCGGAGTAGCTGCAAAAGTCGCGGTTCCCAGCAATGCAGTCTAGCGAGGTGAGGCAAGGACTTACCTCCACCAAACTTGGACTGAAGAGTCACTGGACTGTGGGAGTCACTTGAACAGAGTTGCTGGATTCGAGGGACCTCGCTCGTTGTGCTGAGAGGAGACCCAAGGGACCGGTAATGCAGCTTTTTGGTGCCTGCGGTTGCAGGGGGACGATTCCGTCGACCCACGGGAGATTTCTTCGGAGCTTCTAGTGCAGAGAGGAGGCAGACTACCCCCACAGCATGCACCACCAGGAAAACAGTCGAGAAGGCGGCAGGATCAGCGTTACAGAGTTGCAGTAGTCGTCTTTGCAACTATGTTGCAGTTTTGCAGGCTTCCAGCGCGGTCAGCAGTCGATTCCTTGGCAGAAGGTGAAGAGAGAGATGCAGAGGAACTCGGATGAGCTCTTGCATTCGTTATCTAAGGAATCCCAAGAGACAGAGACCCTAAATAGCCAGAAAAGAGGGTTTGGCTACTTAGGAGAGAGGATAGGCTAGCAACACCTGAAGGAGCCTATCACAAGGAGTCTCTGACGTCACCTGGTGGCACTGGCCACTCAGAGCAGTCCAGTGTGCCAGCAGCACCTCTGTTTCCAAGATGGCAGAGGTCTGGAGCACACTGGAGGAGCTCTGGGCACCTCCCAGGGGAGGTACAGGTCAGGGGAGTGGTCACTCCCCTTTCCTTTGTCCAGTTTCGCGCCAGAGCAGGGCTAAGGGGTCCCCTGAACCGGTGTAGACTGGCTTATGCAGAATTGGGCACATCTGTGCCCAAGAAAGCATTTCCAGAGGCTGGGGGAGGCTACTCCTCCCCTGCCTTCACACCATTTTCCAAAGGGAGAGGGTGTAACAACCTCTATCAGAGGAAGTCCTTTGTTCTGCCATCCTGGGCCAGGCCTGGCTGGACCCCAGGAGGGCAGCTGCCTGTCTGAGGGGTTGGCAGCAGCTGCAGTGAAACCCCGGGAAAAGCAGTTTGGCAGTACGAGGGTCTGTGCTACAGACCACTGGGATCATGGGATTGTGCCAACTATGCCAGGATGGTATAGAGGGGGCAATTCCATGATCATAGACATATTACATGGCCATATTCGGAGTTACCATTGTGAAGCTACATATAGGTAGTGACCTATATGTAGTGTACGCGTGTAATGGTGTCCCCGCACTCACAAAGTCCGGGGAATTGGCCCTGAACAATGTGGGGGCACCTTGGCTAGTGCCAGGGTGCCCTCACACTAAGTAACTTAGCACCCAACCTTTACCAGGTAAAGGTTAGACATATAGGTGACTTATAAGTTACTTAAGTGCAGTGTAAAATGGCTGTGAAATAACGTGGACGTTATTTCACTCAGGCTGCAGTGGCAGGCCTGTGTAAGATTTGTCAGAGCTCCCTATGGGTGGCAAAAGAAATGCTGCAGCCCATAGGGATCTCCTGGAACCCCAATACCCTGGGTACCTCAGTACCATATACTAGGGAATTATAAGGGTGTTCCAGTAAGCCAATGTAAATTGGTAAAATTGGTCACTAGCCTGTTAGTGACAATTTGTAAAGAGAGAGCATAACCACTGAGGTTCTGGTTAGCAGAGCCTCAGTGAGACAGTTAGGCATCACACAGGGAACACATACCTATAGGTCACAAACTTATGAGCACTGGGGTCCTGACTAGCAGGGTCCCGGTGACACATAACAACCATACTGAAAACATAGGGTTTTCACTATGAGCACTGGCCCCTGGCAAGCAGGATACCAGTGAGACAGTGAAAACACCCTGACATACACTCACAAACAGGCCCAAAGTGGGGGTAACAAGGCTAGAAAGAGGCTACTTTCTCACAGACCAGGGCCCTGCATTTGCCTCTAAGACATTCAGGGACACCATGGGGACGATGGGTGTTGAACTCCATTACTCCTCACCATACCATCCCGAGGGAAATTCCATCGTGGAGAGGCAGAATCGTGATCTAAAGCAGTACTTAACAGCTCGATTTAGGTTCAGGCTGCAGCTGGTTACATCACCTATATGGGTTTCAGAGAGCACTGAATAATCTGCCAAGACGGTCCTTGGGGGTACGCACTCCATATGAGGTTTCTTTGGGATACCTATGTATGTCCCAGATCTTGATGCCCCTGGTATTGTGGCAGCAGAAACACCGTTTGACATAAATGAACGTCTCACAGGAGCTTCAGCAATTTTGTGATGATAAATCGTCTGCAAGTGCTGCCACCTTAGGAATAAGGGATTTAGTGGAAACTTCGACTGGCTGGATTCCTAAAATTGGGGATCTGGTTCGTGAGAAGATCGCTGTGAAGAAGGGATTTAGTCCATCATACAGAGGACCTGTACTGGTCTTGGGAACCCAAGGTACCAGGACTGTCATCTTACCACCGCTGTCCGGCTCTCGAACAAACAGATTTATCTCCATTGATGACATCAAACTACACCATGTGGCTGATCCTTCACAGTAGACCAAGAGGTCCCTTGAGTGGTTCCCGATCCCCTCTCAGTACCCAACAGGACATACATCTACATAGTAGGATGAACAACACTACTGCGGACTATGCAACAATGTCCAATGCTGTGCCAGACACCTCCTCGAACATGGGGAGGGCGGAAAATGAACTTTCGCTAGTTCCAGTGACCACTTCGATGACCACTCCTGTTCAAGATTTGGCTGTTTTTTACACAAACACCTCACAGACTAATGACACCGTCTACCAAGAGCCTCCACGCGAAGTGGACCAAAGTACGAGTAATGCACTGGCTCCCGTGTTTGCAGAGACTGCCTCTGGCTATTTCATTGACATTGATGACTTTTCTTCAGACTCATCCACTACTGTGATTGACAATGTTTCAAAAAGGAGTAAGCTGTATCAATGGCTTAAAAATAACTATTTGATATACCCATGGAACTATTTATGGTTCTGTTTGACATTTTTTGCATTATTTTTATGGATTGGGCTTGTGACTGTTTTCTTTTTGCTCATAAATGGTCACTATATTCCTGATCGCTCCTCTGTTGAGCCTGTTGATGAAGTTTTAACTCCGTATCATTCCTCACATAAGGTCCGAAGAGACTTGTCCCCTATAAATGTTACAGCAATACCGATTTCTGATGGGATTGTGTGGGACAAAGTTCTATTTGAAATATACGGGCCTACCGAAATTATTCAAATACCTTCGGTGTTCAATATTTATATGACAGATGTAATTACACCTGATGTTGTCTCTGATGATTGGGATGTCCAAACAGTTGATTCCATGCTAACTGAAATGAGGGACTATTCCGCTTTTGAAAGTGATGATGTTTATGAACATACAATGAATTATGGGGAAATGTTCTGCTATAACAATTGGGGACAGTACTACCTACACTGTGCCACTAGATACAGGCCAATATTAAACTACACACAGTGGGAACACTGTTCTACACCACTGGTGGGGAGCCCAAAATACTATAGTGATAAATGTACATCTTTTTCTGGGCATAACACAAAAAAAGCAGAGTCGTATTATTTTAAAACACCTCCAGCACAAATTAGGAAAAGTTTGCTAACTGACACAAAACTGATTTATTCAGATCCCTTTGTTTACCGCTCGCAGTTGAAGGTTACGAATACTGGAAGAGCACTAATGACTTGAAAAGTGTATGGGGGACACAGGATTGGCAGACACAGGGTAGGGAAGCTTTATTTCGAGCATGACTGATTCCTGTGCAAATGATTTTTTTAAATGACACTATTCAGCAGACATCCTGTCTAGGGTTAGCAAAAATTAAAGACATGAACACGCCCAATATCCCCACTCTGGCAAGGTTTAAAGATTAGCAATCCTTCCTTAATGTCATTGAGGAAAGGCTAGATGCAATGATTAAGGCTGGTACCTATAATTCTTCACTTTCCAGTCCAGGCAGGTGGTTAATATGGCCTGCTGACACTAATGAGTGTCAAACGCGTTTCTTGAACTCTTCAGGTTTTTTTTCAATTAACAGGCCAGACCCTTGTTTTATATCAGGTCAACATACAGGTATAATTACGACATACAGTGTGGGTAAACTGTGCCAACAATGGGTGCAGACCAACACGTTAATCGCAGTTAAGAAACACCTGAACACTCTTTCTGAAGATGTAGACTTAGACTTGCAGGATTTTCGGCTGGGTCCTAGAAAGAAGCGCTCGAAAAGGTTTCTATATGCTTTGTACAATGAAATTTGGAAACTTTCGCAGTTTGAGGCTGCTAAGTGTGTAAGGCAATTGGATAAGGAAAATGTAGCAAAGACATTAGCGGTTGTCGACAACGGCATGAATTCCCTGTCCAACAGGATTTATTCACTATCAAATATAGTGTTGTCTGCTATTGGTATCACTCAGACAGACTTGTCCCAGTTATATCATGGGCAAACACAGCTACGTTCCATCATGCAGCTGGGTTGGACTTTACAGACACTGAAAAATGGCAGCATTCCATGGAAGTATATTAATGGGAGTGAATTCTTCACTGCTTTTAATTTTTCCAGAGAACAACAGACAATGGCTAAAAGGGAGGCTAGTTTCACCATGCTTCACGTAGAAAAATTAGATAAGTTGCCCTTCACGGTAGCAGAGAGTCCTTCAACTATTTGGCTCTTACATGGCATAATTAATTTACCCATTTCGACCTTTTGTTTCTCAAGCTGCCTGAAACATCTTGAAGTGGGAAGGTACGAGCAACTAGGAGATAGCTATATTAAGGAAGAGTGGGAGTTGCCCTTTGATTATAAGTGTCTGAATGGCGAAACAGAGGTCTTTCTTAGCGGAAGTGAATGTGAGACTGCTGTTAGTCATTCCATGATATGTAAGCAGGTGTCCCTTCACGGTCTTTGCAATGCGGGGTCACGAATTTGGCCTGTTTACTGAAGGGTACTCCCGTCCCTTTGATTCGCCCGGTATTTCATGTACTTTCCAATGGAAGTTATGTGGTACTGAACGATCAAAGTTGTTGCAGCATGCGACCAGGAATTGCCTACGCAACCTCGGTCTCGAAGGTCGTTACGTGTTGTGGACATGTTTTGTTCCCCCCCACATGAGAGATAAAAGTATCCGACATGTGGCCCCACATATATACTATTAATATGAACTATGACAAGCTGAGCAGGCTAAAGGCGCTATTCTTTCAAAAACAGGTCACCTTGACATCCGCAAAGGAGACGTATGCTCTTCAGATTGCGAAATCATCAGCCGAGATACAATCCCTATTAAATACCAACTTCCCCAAGCACTTTGGAGAACTGGTATCCAGAATATTCAATGCTTCAAGCACCAATGGGATTGTTCATTTCTTTAAGGCTGTCGGGTCTGGTTTCGTGTCCATCTTCCAGACTGTCTTCGGAGTCATCCCGTCAGCCATCCACTCGCTCTTCTCAAGCGTGTTTGGAGTCTTTCTAATTATTTTGACTTTGATTGGCGGACTACTACTGCTATTTCTTCTGATTCCAGTGGTTGTTTCTTTCCAGCTATGCAGAGCAATGGAGCCGCTCCCACCAACTCCACTGTGCCGTGAACGCATGGTTCGGATCTTCGGTGCCCCCTTGCTGGTGGAACTGGAGCACGACTCATCGTTGTAATTTCGGCCCCTTCTCTGGTGCGTACAACCAGTCTTCCGCTGCATATGGTGCCTCTTTGAACATCTGCCCATGGTCTGTCTTGCTGTTGCACCATCTCCTGTGGACCACAAACTGCTGATGTCCCTGATGAGGGTTCATACACGGTCATGCCCCTTGAGACTGAGGTTGCTCCGCGAGGCCACCTATGAGCATTCTGTTTTGAGATCTGCCATTGGACGAGGGCACTGCAACGAATGACGTTACACCAGAAAGTACTGCTCACTACTGTTCTGTGGATCCGTTTGTCTGCCCAGCACTCGATTTAACATCAGATGATGTTGACTCATTTCTGAGGTCATTGGTTGGTGACTTCGATGACACTCTTCAAGATCATGCGTACAGCAAATAATTTGATGAATTGACTTGCTATTCCCGATTAAAAATTATGCATTTACATTCACTTGCTTTGGCACGCTGTGCTTGCCATGGTTGACATTAACATCTCTGTATGTATTTTAGCAGAACTGTTTTTATTAACACATTTTAAAGATTTTTTTAGCTGTTTTTTATGCTTTTAGCTTTTAGTTCAGAGCAATTTTAGCATTTGGGTTCCTGTACCTTCATCATACCTGTTACGGCAATGGGGAGGGTGTAGTGAATCCTAGTTCGTTTTAATGGGATAACAGGAGTTAGCTCAGCCTCTGTCTTGCACACTCGTGCCCCCGTCACCTAGTGACTTTTAACCTACTTAGCTTGCTCTGTCTTAGCCCATTTACTTATTTGATTCTTCTAAGATGGCTGCCTTTTTTATAGTTAGGCCACTTGTTATGCTTTGCATTATCAGTGCCACCGTGCCAAGGCGTCAAGATCAAGCAACAAAGACAAACAAACAGTAGGTGTTCACACTTCGGGATTTCCCCTCTCTATACTTTTGAGGGATTGTTTATATTAATTGCCGTCCCAAGCATTTCTATTATCTATTGTTTGGGAACACACCTATGTCAGGGGTCCTGGTGGATCTGTATAAATACATTGCACTTTAGACAGATAATCAGAGGGATTCGACCAGAGGGCATCACCACCATCGCTGATACCAATGCTGCAGTCGTCTTGACGCTGACCCAGTCTTCATGTCCCTGCTGAGTCTGAGATAGAGACCTCATTCCAAGGTAACAAGGGTTGGGGGCTCCTCTCATGGACATGGCACTGGCAGATTAGGTTTAGCAAACCCAGCTCTCCTTTAGGTAGGAGGTTAGTCCTCTCACATTAGGGTATTAGGGCATAATACATCGCGTATGCCTTTTCCATGCATTGCAAGATGGTGGGGGTCTTTGTAATAATGACTCTCATCTTCACAATTCTGTTTCTTGCATTATTCATTATCCTGATCATTGCAGCCCATGCAACTTATCGCAAATTGCAATTATGTTAAATAAAAATGATTGAAACGCTACTGCATCTTTGTCATTGCCTGTGTTTGTATGAGACATGATATATCTGTGAGAAAGGGGTAATTTCCAGTTAATCACAACACTCCCGAAGATGTCTTATTCTCAAGTCCATGCGTACAGGCTGCCACAAATCACCTTTTACTATTATGTTTCTGGTGAGGTGCTGCTAATAAGCCGGTAAGGTTGGCACAACAGTTGCGACTTGTTGTAGGATAGGCATAGTCAACTATAAGGAAAAGTACTGTCATCCTTTAACCAGCAGTCTTGCCTAAAGCAAGAGTCCAAACTACAACATCGTAGCTGTCTCTCTTGCCGGATCTGTAGCTAAGCTCATCAAGCGCAGCATGTGTAGGTAGCGCCGGCATGTCAGCTCCCTGAACTCATCCGAGAGATAAGATATACAAGTCCCCCATACCTTATCAAACTGGGGTAGGGATCCAATGACCATTGCAGTCAGTTTTTCCATCCCGAGTATGTCCCACAACTTGTGTAGCCAGTCCGCATGTGAGGGAACTATCTCCAAGCCCCATCGAGCTAAAAGCAACTGTTTAGTGGCGCCGATCACCACTGTAATGGCCCTACCCTTTGGAGCCCTGAGAGGGTATGTCTATGGGTTTGGCAGCCCTAGTAAAAGAAAGCTAGGGAAATGAGGCTCGACTATGTCATATATTCTGTCTATAGCGTCCAGTATGTTCTCCCAGAAGGTAGCCAAATGTGGACACTGCCACAGGATATGTGTGAGTGTACCCCTCTGTCACACCCCCGCCAGCAACTGTCTGTGGTGCCCATCCGCCAAGCGGCCACTCACGCCAGTGTGTAGTACCAATAGTGCATTATTTTCAAGAGGAATTCCTTGGTATTTATATTACAGGCCATTATGTGTGCTCGATGTAGCGCATCCCCATGTCCGTGAAGGCCTGGCCACATTCAGTCTCCCACCTCTGCCTTGCAGGCATCCGGGATAGATTTGGTGGCGCCAATAGGAAGCCATAGATATCCGAGATAAGTTTTTTATCTGACGAGCGCGTCAGCAGCCAGCGCTCGAAGGGAAGGAGTGGTCTAGCCACATGAGGTCTAACTGTCGAAGACAAAACCCAGTGCCTGATCACCAAATACTGCCAGTAAGCTTCCTGTGGGAGGCCGTAAGCCTCTCTAAGTTGGGGAAACTCCATGATCCCCTGCGTATCAAACATGTCCCCAATTCTTTTACAATTGGAGTTCTGCCAGGATTGGTATGCGGACCCCATGAGCGCAGGGGTGAAGTCCGAGTTGCCAATAATTGGCGTTTGCAGGGACAGGGCCCTACGTGTTTGTACTTTGTCCCATACCTCCATAGTTGCTCGTAGGACCGGAGATACATATACACTCTGCGGGCAGCATGCCTTCGGCAGCCAGCGGACCTTCCAAATGTGTAGCCCCCATGACAGCCTGGTCTCTAAAACACCAGTGCTTTTCACTGTTTGTATGAGACCATTCCACCAGGTATCTCAACTGGGCAGCTTGTAGTATCCCATTAAATAGGGAACTCCCAGCCCCCCGTCCGACTGTGGCAGGTAGGCCTGTTCCTTTGACATTCTCGCCTTCTGGCCCATCCAGATGAAGTCCCATATCAACCTCTGCATAGCCTCTAATACCCTAGGCAGGGTTTGTAGTGAGAGGACCTGCATGATGAACAGCACCCTGGGCAAGAGAGTCATCTTCACCGCTGCAATACGTCCCAGCCTCAAAAGGCCGAACACCTTCCACTGGGCCAGGGGCCCCCTCGCCGAGCAGTACAGTATAGTTACGCTCCACTATAGCAACTGGTGTGGAGCGTATCTGAAAGCCTAAGTATTGTATTTCTTGCTGGGCCCAAACAAATGGCATGAGGGGTCTCAAGTCCTCCGTGTCCATCTCCGGCACCATCAAGTTAAGGAAAGAGGATTTGGACAGATTAGTTTTAAAGCCCACCGCCTCTCCAAAAGCCAACCATTCATTCACCACTGCTACAAGGGAGGATCTTGGTTCCGTCAAATAAAGCAGAACATCATCGGCATACAGTGCTATTTTATGTGTTCTGCCCTCCATTGGAATACCCCTAATGTCCTGGTTTTGCCGAATATGTTCCGCAAAGGGTTCCATATACAGCACATACAACAACAGGGACAGAGGGCAGCCCCGCCTAGTCCCCCGGGCAATTGAGAAGATCTCTGAAAGGCTACCATTTACACTCACCCTGGCTTGGGGAAGACAATAGTTACTGCGCACCCATTCACAGAATCTTGGCCCTAGACCACATCGAGGAAGTACCGAAAATAGAAAACTCCAGTGGACCCGATCAAAGGCCTTCTCTGCATCGATAGAAAGCAGTATCAACGGGTTATGGGCCCGTTGTATCTTATCTAAAAGGTGACATAGTCTCCTAGTGTTATCCGCACATGTTCTCTCTGGAATAAACCCGGTCTGATCTGGGTCTATCAAGCCCTGCATATGGGGGCCCAGCCTGTGCGCTAAGATGCCAGAAAAAAGTTTTGTGTCTACATTCAACAATGTGATCGAGCGATTGGACGCACAGAGTTGGGTCCTTGCCAGGCTTCGGGATAACCGTAATAATACCCGTACGCATTGACTGGGGCATCCGTCCGGCAGAGGCAAAACTGTTGAACAGTCATGACACCACCGGAGCCAGGAGTTCATCACAAATCTTGTACATTTCTGCCCCAAACCCATCCTGCCCTGGTGCCTTACCCGCGTGGAGTCGCTGGATAGCCTCCAGGACCTCCGCAGGGGTAATATCCTTGTCTAACACATTGGCTAGCAGTTTAGGAATCTGGGGCAAGGGTGTCTCATCTAAATATCTTGCCATTGCCCTCTCATCTAGGAGTTCTGTGGCATATAGTGAGGCATAGAAAACCTCAAATTCTTTCAAGATCAACTCTCATCTGTAGTGGTCACTTCCCGCTCATCTGTATTGAATCTATCAGTCGATGCGCCACCTGTGCACGTAGCCGATTTGCCATGAGTCGTCCTGCCTTATTGCCCCCCACATAGTACATCTGTTTAGTGCGTAAGAGAGCATATTCCACACCATCCATATCTATTGCTTTCAATTGTTTATGCGTTGCTTCACCCTCTGTGCACCCGCAGCCCTGTGTTGTCCTTCCAGCTCTTTTATCCGATCTTCTACCTGCCGCCTCTTGTCCCTCCTAAGTGTGTTGGCGCGAGCTGCAATAGCTAAACACTGACCCCTGATTTCAACACCTCCCAAACCGTTGCCACTGCAGTCTCCGATTAATGCTTAGATATGATGTAATTGTATCCCTTATTTCCTGTCGTACTTCCTCATCAACCAGGAGGTTGGTATTTAGATTTAGCTGCCATAGCCGCAGTCTCCTACCCGGACTCGGCAGTGTGAGTCGTACTGTGATCGGAGCATGGTCAGACATAGATGCCACTCCAATCCCTGAGTGAATGACTGCGTGTAGTAGGCCCGAGGAGGCCAGAAAGAGGTCAAGTCTTGCATAGGTCTGGTGTGCGGCTGAAAAATATGTATATGCCTGAAGGGTCGGATTTTGTGCTCGCCAAACATCCGTCAAACCACACTCCTCAAACCACTTTCCAAAACCCACAGAGTACTCCACTGTATTCCCACTTCACTATGCTGATCTGTCTACATGGGTATCAGGAACTAAATTGAAATTCCCCCCCATGAGGACGTCCGCATCCACCGTGGCCAACACCTGCCCAATGGCCTCCCTCAAGAACTCCTCCTGGTGATCATTAGGGCCCTAAATGTAGGCCACAGTGATAGCACGCCCATTGATATCTATGCATAGGGATATAAGTTCTCCGTTCATCTCTGCCTGTATGCCTAATAATTTCCCTGGGAAATGTGTAGCTAGCAGTATTGCCATCCCCACCTGTCTCCCCGGTTCGGAAGAGTGGTATTGTCTACCAAATCATCGTGTTCTCAACTTCTTCCAATCTGAGCTCAACAAGTGTAACTCTTGGAGCAAACATATGTCATCTTTGGCGTTCTCAGCATCGCTACCAAAGCCTGCCTATTTACTGGGGAATTAAGACCCCTGACATTAGGGCTAATTACTTTAACCAACATGCATGTTTGGGGAGATAGCGCATGTGTGCCTGCGAGGGTCCCTCTTATTACTAATTGTTCCTGACAGTCACGCTGCCAAGTATGTCACTAGCAAATAAGGCACAGGGTGTATACAACCTTGTAGAAGTCCCTTGGGTCGCCTGTGAAGACTCCTCCGAACCCCCAGCAGGGGGATCGTTCTGACCCAAGACCATGTCCGGAAGGGCTTCAGTCTCTTTCAGTGTGCGTATAATGTACAGCTTGTTCTGCCAAACAAATTGGAGACAGAAAGGGTGAACCCATTTGTAGCAGATTCCTTTTCCTTGAAGCAGAACAGTGACAGGCCTCAGAGCGCGCCGGTGCTGCAGTGTCTGCAATGAGAGGTCTTGAAACAGATATAGGGGGTCATTCTGACCCCGGCGGTCTCAGACCGCCGGGGCCAGGGTCGGCGGGAGCACCGCCGACAGACCGGCGGTGCCCCGCAGGGCATTCTGACCGCGGCGCTTTGGCCGCGGTCAGTGCAGGAAAACCGGCGGTCTCCCGCCGGTTTTCCGCTGCCCGTCAGATTCCTCCAAGGCGGCGCAGCATGCTGCGCCGCCTTGTGGATTCTGACACCCCCTACCGCCATCCTGTTCCTGGCGGTTCGCCCGCCAGGAACAGGATGGCGGTAGGGGGTGTCGCGGGGCCCCTGGGGGCCCCTGTAGTGCCCATGCCAATGGCATGGGCACTGCAGGGGCCCCCGTAAGAGGGCCCGCTTGTATTTCACTGTCTGCACAGCAGACAGTGAAATACGCGACGGGTGCAGTAGCACCCGTCGCACCTTCCCACTCCGCCGGCTCGATTACGAGCCGGCTTCATGGTGGGAAGGTCGTTTTCCCCTGGGCTGGCGGGCGGCCTTTTGGAGGCCGCCCGCCAGCCCAGGGGAAAACTCAAAATACCCGCAGCGGTCTTCCGACCGCGGTACGGTATTTTGGCGGCTCCCGCCGGGCACGCGGTGACCGCGCCCGGCGGGAGTCAGAATGACCCCCATAGTTTATTTCCCTCAAAGTCTATGGCATTCATGTCTTGGACCGCTGTAAAAGATTTCTCCTTCTGCTTATAGTAATGAAACCATGTGAGTATATCTTGTGGCTGGCCTGGGGACTGGGAGGGGTGTCCAGTCCTGTGTGTGCGGTCCAATATTATATCTTGGTCATTGAGAGCCGGCGCCACATGTCTGAACAGATGGATTACAAAGCCCTCAGGGGTCCCACTATGGCTTGTGCCGGAACTCTTCTTATGCGAATGTTGGATCGCCGGGACCTATTCTCCAAGTCCTCAAGTCTATAGTGCAGGTCCCGGTTGCTGTCCTGGAGAGCGATGATCTCCTGCCTGTGGTGGTCCGGTTCCTCCTCCTGCATATCACATGTGCGTTCCACCGTGTGCACTCCTTGACCCAGCTCCACCACCTCTCCCTTCAGTTCCGTGACAGTGGTGGCGAGCTCCTGCCTGAGGCAGCAAGGTCTTTTCGGAGTACCCTGAAAAGTTGCTCCATAAAGGCTTTTGTCACCGGGTTGGCATCCTCTTCTACCTCACTGCTGCAGCGCCTGGCATCCGTTCCCACTTCGCGAGTGGAGTCCTGTTTCTTCGCCGGGGTTTTAGCAAAGAGGTCTCTCAGGCAGCTGTCTTTTTTGCCCTGCTTTTAGGTCGCCATCGCCTCTTGCTTCGGCCTGCCTCTCTTAAGAACGTGTTGGACAGCTCCCCTGTAATCACCCAGGCTGTGTCGTGAGTGCCAAGGTCCCAACACTATTCCCCGGTCCAACAATACTCTATACCCTGGCTGGCTGTCGGTGGGGGAGAGGCCCCAGCCAGGGTCTACAGCTCTTGTGTGTGAGCTCAGTTATTGTATCCCAAAGAGGAAGAACCCCCTTCCACTTGTGAGTCAGGTCTCGTAAAGCACTGGCGCTTTATTCACATGCCGGTCAATTCCGCACTCTTCTCACACCTCCATACATGTTGTCTCTCTGCAGGCCCCCTTCATCCAGCTGTCTGATCTCTTTACAGCTCGACTCTCCTTCCAGCCTCGCCGCCTCGATACCCAGGGGCCGCCCCACCTCTCAGGGACACTCACAAAGGTCCCCCGGGCTCCCGGCTTGCCTCCTTTCCTCAGGGCCTGGACCACCCCACCGGTTCTGCGCTCTGTTGCACGTGTTGCTCCTTTGGCCCCAATCGGGGGAGAGGGGAGTGACCGTACACCACTCGGAGGTGCGGTCCCCCCCAGCCACTCACTGCCTTGTCCCAGCCCGCAGGGCTTTGACCTTCACTCACTCCTCGTTCCATCCGATGGAAGCAGAGCTTCCCTCACTGCCCCGCTGGGCCAAGGTGCGGCTCCTCTTGGCCTGGGTCCACCCTGTCAGGAGTATGCCTGTCTTAATCACTTCATTGAGGGCCCAGTAGTGCACACAAAAGTGAAAGTCTTTGGATCCTTGCTTGGGAACCAGTGCCACGGGGTTGGCCCACTAGAATGCTTAATTATCCCACCATCCCCTAAGTCCAACATCTTGGCCAAAAACTCTCTTGATGCATTCCTGGACTCGGCCAGGCATCCAGTGAGTCTTGTTCTGTACTGCCAAGCTATCATGTGTGTTTATATATATATATATATATATATACATATATATATATATATATATATATATATATATATATATATATATATAAATATATATATAAATATATAAATATAGATAGATAGATAGATAGCTAGATAGATAGATAGATAGATAGATAGATAGATAGATAGATAGATAGATAGATAGATAGATAGATAGATAGATAGATAGATAGATAGATATCTCTATATATCTATCTATAAACCAAAGGTTACAGGGACGTTATAGTTAGGCTCACATTTTAAACGTACCAAACCGTAGAAATTCACCAGTTATAGCTAGAGTTATCTCAAGTAATTATAACTTGTGCCCTAAGGTAACTATATCTTGCGTGCCCGCCGTGCATTTATTTCCTAATGTTTTTTACTGCAAATATTACATTGATATTATCAATGGTGTTATCAAAGATGTCATGGGTGCCGTAATTTGTGGGATAATTAGCAGTGCATGGCGAGGGAACGAGTTATAGTTACTTAAGATAACTATATCTGTAACTGGTGAATTTCTATGGTTTGGTACATTTAAAATGTGGGCTCACTATAATGTCCCTGTCACCTTTGGGATAAAATAAAACAAAAACAAAAAATGCTTTTTAGCCCTGAGGGGCATCAGAGCTAAGGGGCCAGGGTGTCCGCACTCTGGCCCCTTTTCTTTATTTTTTACTTTTTGTTTCTGGTACTTGGCTTTATTTATCAGCCAATCAGATCTCAGCACAATATCAGGAGGGGTTTCGAATCCTTCGCATCACTATACAAATTTGTTTCCACTTAATTTCTCAAAAACTACTGAACGGAATTACACAAAACAATAAAAAAGTACTGTTACTGGACCAGGACCTGCCTTTCTGCCACATTTGGTGTAATTCCATCCAGTAGTTTCAGCGCTATCCCTGTTCAAAATCCCTATGGAAAAATGAATGGGGACCCAACTTTTTCTCTTCCTGACCCGGACGGATCACCCCAAAACTTAACATTGTTCACATCACCATACAGTGGTTCTAGAAGAGGCGCATTGTCCTCTTGTGTCATAGCCATGATGTTTACTGTATAGTCTGGCTGGAGGAATGGCTTAAGCAGGTCCTCATGAAACCCCTCTTAAAAATCATTGACTTCCATTTGCTCCATTCCAACTCACTCCAGTCATTCAACACACCATGAACTCATGCCTTAAATGAAATAGCATCTGCTCTGCTTCTTGTTCCACAGCAATCCTTTCATAATCTCTGGAGCACTAGTTCCCTGGCCATAAAGGGCTTGGAAGTGAAGCAAAGTAGGTACAGTTCTTCTTTCAAGTGTCCTTCTCTAGCAACTATTCAAACACAACCTTTGCATAAAGGGATGCTTCCCATAGCAGGTGGTACCAGGGCTGTCCCTAATCGGAAACACAGAGGCACAAAGAAGTGTCCGTTTTCTGCACTTGGTTGATATCAGCCCAATGGAAGGAGTAATCAGGGACCGACAAAAAGGTGGACATAATCTTAAAACCTTCCTACCCCTCCCAACAGACACTATAGTCCCATCCCTCAGCCCTACCAAGTGGCAGGGCTCAGAAAGACTAATTAGAAGCTTCGTGCTAGCAAACGGCCTCATGTAATTTCTGTTAGGAGCCCTGTCGCCATTTTCCTCACTTCAGTGTCTGATTCCTTTCCCACCAGCTATGGGAATGCAGGCAATACTCTTCCACAGTCTGGGAGCACTGTCCTAACCCTCCATTTTGGGGTGAGTCAGCCCAGCTGCACTCAAAATAGGACCCATTGGCCTCTCTTACCCAGGCTTACTTATAGGCACAAATTAATATCATGCATTTGTAAAACACACTACATATCCATTCAAACTTAACACGCGCACACACACAGTATGTCAGTGCAAGGGTATGGGCCTACACATAGTTGAACTTTACACAGGTTAGTAAGTAAGTCTCACTCTCAGTGACAAAGATAAAAAAAAGGTCTGATCCTCCAACCGATCTCTTAAAAAACATGATATGTTGCCACCCTCGGTTTATGCACTATACCCACTAAACGGTCAGTAGCCCACTGCCCATAATGAGGATATGCTTGATTTACCCCTCCAGATCACAAGACAGATTCAGGACCCCATCATCCGGTGGAAAACCTCGTCCTCTGTACCCATGATTAGGTTAGCATGACACCAGGGCCAAAACAGAAGTTAGGATACCTGCTATAAATAGAGTTTAGCACTCACAGCTAAGGGAATACACCTATATGTATTGCAGGGGATACTCCTGTTACACCAGTTATGCTAGGACCTCAATAGAAAAACATATGGAAATGCAAGCGTATTTCTTTAGGACAGTATTGCAGCCTGTAGAATAAGCAGCAGCCTTTGCAGTGTCCAACTCTGTATAACTCACTTAGAGACATCCACTTCATCTTGTAACAATTCCTCTTAGGGTTGACTCATATGTTTAGCTAACAAGCAAGTAGCATTTGAAGATTATAGAGCTGTGCATCCTGAAGCAAAATCCTTGCAGCTTAGTGCCTCCTGCTACTTTTGATTCCATGTGCTGGGAAATGCCATCAGAATAGTAGTTTGCAAGAGGATACCTACACAATCAGGCTGTCTGGAGTTCGATGCGGAGAAAAATAAAGCAGATTAGAGGGTAATGGGTTGTACTTTACAGACCTCACAACATCTTGAAGCTTGTCTCAGAATCTGTGCACCTATTTCACATTTCCTTATTGAAAGGGAACCTGCTCTCAGGGGCAGTTTGTCTGTAAGAATCTTCAAATTAATCTGACGTGAGGCACCTCACTGCTTTGTGTATAGGACTTGGGGCCTCATTTACAAGAAATGACACATTGTTGCATTGCAGCAACGATGCGTCAAAAAAGCTTGTGGTATGGTACGCCAGAATCCAACGGCATGGAAACACCATATTTACAATATGGTGCACCATGGCATAAGGATCCTGGATGCGCCTGAAAATATTATGCATGCGTGTGCGTCTTGTTTCCGGGAATTCTGATGCTACTGGTGCAGAAGTGATGCAAGGCTGACTTAAGGCACGTAAAATAATGCTAATCGGTCCTATGTCACTTATGTGTGTGGAATGCATAAAACAAATACAAAAAATGACGCATTGGTGGAGAAAACCATGGCACACTCCACAGAAGTCAGCAATGGAGCCTGCAGCAGGCAGCAGACAGAAAGACAACCCCAGCACCAGCAAGGACATCCAGACAGACTCACAGGGGAAGAGGAAGAGAAAGTCCAACTTTAGTGATGAGGAGAATATCATCTTGATCACTGAGGTGACAGAGAATCAAAATCAGGTCTTTGTCACCTCAAACTTGCCAGTAGGAAGGAAAGAGGTATTTTGACAGGCCATCATGGATAAAGTCAACAGCGTGGGACAAACAAAAAGGACTGTCACCGAATGCAAGAAGTGGTGGCACAATTATAAGCGCCGGACAAAGGAGAAACTGGCAAAAAAATCTGAAGGCAGCAATATAGACCGAAGGAGGGAGCCCTCTGCCCAAGAAGGAGCTGGATGCCTTGGAGGAGCAGGTGGCAGCTGTCATCCCAGATGAGTTGGTGGCTGGAGTCCCCGGACAAGAAAGTGCAGCACATGAGAAACAACCACAGACACAGGGAAAATATCAACAAGGGGCAATGGGGGCAACAATGCCATGTTGTGTAGTGTAGCTAGCCATGTCCCAGCCATCCACTGCACTATCTGCAGGGCATAGGGCAGGAATATGGACCATGTCTCATTAAATAACACTGAAATGGCACTCACACTGCTCAGTAATATGTTGCACAGCTCAGTCAAGCTCTGACATGTTTACCCATTACATGTGTGAAGCACAGCACCAGTCCAGGTCAACCTGGGTATACTGGCATGTGTAGTGAAATACACAACAATGGTCACCAGAACCAGAAGTCAAAAACATGGAGGCCCAATCACAGGCTAAGTGGCGCAGGGCAGCAAAGCAAGACACCTTGCTGTGCTACTGTGTGCCACATGGAAATGGGAGGAATGGCCTGTAATGACTAGATTACATGCTTTCCTGTCCTATGCACCTGTGCTGATACACACTGGGTAGGAAAGTGCCAAATTTCCAGCACCCTTGCACCATTCAGCAAGGATGACTGCATTGTAGACAGAATTCCCCCTGTGCAGGAAGGGACACCCTTCATGCACAAAAACAATCATGTCTGTCTTTGTTCACTTCCTATGTGTGATGCAGAATTCAGCACACAAGGAAAAATGACAAAAACAAAAAGAATAAAAGACAAAACTCCTTTTTACAGCTCCCTGTGGAGGTGTAAAACATTGTCACATTCCCCAGTTCACCGAACCTTGGAAATCAAGGAAGGCAACAAAAACCATGGCTTTGGCATTTGAAACATATTTAAAGGTCATGGTATTGCCCCTTGAAGCAGAGTAAGGTCATGCAGCCACTTGTCCAGCCTTACCTCACTCCATAAGCCATACAGAGTTAACCATTCTGGCCATGTGGAAATGTATCTGCAGCTTGCCCCGCTGGTGTCACAAATGGTGAAGTCCCGGCGGCAGAAGCTTCATGAACAAATGCCCTCCAGACTGCAGTTAAACATGATGCCTGGACACCTGAACCTTATACAACCTGATGGGAACAATGTAGGACCCCTTGTACCACAAGGCTACTGTGTCTGACGTGGGTCCATAAACATGCACTGTAATGGAAACAGCTCACCTGAGTGGGGGATCAGGTGTATGGTATGTGAAGTATCAAACCATAGAAATATGCCAAGTGCCACATGTACATTAATTGTCATAACAATACATATCTCTAAGCTGCCCTAATGTGCATGGTGAGACCATACAGCTGTAAAATGACATGGTAGGGACCACCAGAACCCATTTCATGCACTAAGTTTGAATGAGTCAAGGGCAATGCTAGTGATGCACATCAGAAGATCATGTGTGTTGAAACCAAAGACGTGTGATGCCCTGGTGGGCTCATGGGTGTGCAGTGTATTGCAAGTCCTGGCTGAGTAGTTTGAACTACCACTGTGTCTGAATGGGGAAACATTGCCTAGCAAGGAGGACTGAATGGATATGTGTACTGCAAGGTAGCCAGATCCATACAAATACATTGCTGTGTCTAACAGTGTCATACCTGTGTTGCTGCTGGGAAGAGATGACAGGGAAGAGCTCATTGGGACACTACACCCTAAATGTGATGTTGTCATGGGTAAAGATGTAACATCTGGCAGGAGGAAGTCTGAAGGGAAAATGTCTTACCATGCCACATATGTCTCAGTTGGAGGATGTGAAATAGGGATCTGTCAAGGGACTTTAAAAATTAGTCTACCACCAAAAAAGGCAGCAGTCAGCAATGTGTGGAGACTGAGATGGACATGCCTAGTCATGTTGCAAAACTGGATAAATACATGTCAGCAAATGAAACACTACTACCATGTGGAATACAGGCTGATCCATAGTCCTCAATAACAGCAAGACATGCCAGTACTCTGGACATGGTCACACATACTGTTGATGTTGTAGGCACATGAGAGTTGATGTATGATCTGGTTTACATCACTGGGTGGCAGTAAGTTGAGTTCCTGGCCTTAAATGAAGAGTGGCAGAAGAGGCATGTACAAGTAAAGGTGACAAGCCCTGAGTCAAAGGATGTGTCATACTATGCAGACACTCAAATATGGTAATCAACTGGGGTGTGTATCAGTGCCAGCAAATGACCTAGTGTGACATCCACCCTAACCTCAGATCTGATACACAGTGCCTAAAGTCCTCATTGATGGTGCCATAATGGAATTCAATCATGTAATCTTAGGAGACAGATATAGGAAATACTTGTGAAGTACGTGGCCTCACACATTTCTGCAGTCTATCAAGGTGTATTTGGTGTGTAGAGTTGGACTAAGTGTTACAAAATCAACCCTTGGCCACAAGATTGCACAATGTGCATGTAAGACAGCACAAAAAGGCGCAGTGCCATATTGTACAGCGTGAAACCATTTTTTTTATAAAAGTTACATTACCTAGAGATTAGGTGCAACCAGAACAGTAGTAGTGTCAACATATACAATCACCATAGGCATCATGACAAAGAATGCAAATCACCTTGGCAGAAGTGGACATTATCTATAACTGCAGGAATGGTAGGCCTAGTGACCTGTGTAATTATGTTGCAATCTGTGTCATGACACAAGAAGTCTAACCTTGTCAGTCACAAACTTTTGATATTAAGAATGTAGAGATACTGCCAACTGAATTGTAACTTTGGTGCAATTTGTACTCCATACCTCCGAGTTACAGACATCCTATGCCACAATGTTGTATAGAAATGTAAACATTAGCAAGTCTGAATGACAAACAGATTACTCATGTCAGCATCTAACTTAAAACACCGTAAAAATTGTCTCTCACATTGCAGAGGATGTACCCACAACTCCTGAGCAGCTGCCTGTCCGGGATGACGATCTGGATAAGGATGACAGCCTGCCAACCCTTGATAAAGACACCCTCCGGGAAACCTGGGCTTAATCAACACACCATCTCCAGCTGTGTGAAGGGCCAACAACATAGCAGGGTCTCCAGAGTACTGACCCAGCACAGAAAAAACACACTTGCCACACCACACCCAGCCCTAGACTCCAAGGACCCACAAGTAGAATGTCAGTGTTGTGCTGTAGGAATCCAGCAGGAGATGCAAGATGTGGTGTGGGTAGGGATGGAGACCATGGTGGGCACCATAGAGGCAGTCCATAGGTACCTCCGTCTAAATAAGGACACCTCATCCACTATACAAGGCACCTCCACTCCACTCTGTGGACTCCAACAGTCTTTGGCTGATATCGCTGGTATCATGAGGCAAAGGAACCAGCGAGGTTGCCAAACAGCTGGGGAAAATGCGCAACATCCTGGAGTCCATGGAGTAGAAGCAGACACATACCTTGCCAGTATGGGTAACCTACCACCACAACCTTGGTGCTGTGCTGGCAAACCAGCACGCATGCGTGGTTAAGGCAGGGAAAAGTCTAGTGGATCAAGAGAGGAAGCAGTAAGGTAAGTATGCCTGGGGAAGGTTTTGGAGGTAGTTTCTAGGAGTCAGTGTGTATTTAGGGGTTAGGGTTGTAGTTTATTTTTTAGGGGCAGGGGTGGGGCAGTTGGGTAGTTTATTTTTTAGGGGCGGGGAAAGTTTAAGGAAGGGCGGGAGGAGGGAAGAGAGGAAGAAGGATCGGGAGAGGATGCGGTGAGGTAAGTAGGGCTGGGGGAGGGTTTGGGGGTAGTTTTTAGGGGTGAGGGTAGTTTTTTTTAGGGGCAGGGTGGTTGTTGGGAAAGTTTATTTTTTTAGGCCTTAGGGTGGTGGGTGTGGGGGTAGTTTATTTTTTAGGGGCATGGGTGGGGGTTCAGGGTAGTTTATTTTTTAGGGCTTAGGGTGGGTGGGGCGGTCAGGATAGTTTAGTTGTTAGGGGCAGGGGAAAGTTTTAGAGCTCCGGGCGGGTGGGGGCTGTCAGGGTTGTTTAGTTTTTAGAGGTGGGGGAGGTTTTAGGTCTCAGGGCGGATGAGGGGTAAGGGTTGTTTTTTGTAATGTAAACAGTGTCCAGGGTCTTTAGGGGGGTGGTTTGGTGGTAGGGGTAGTTTTGGGCCTCGGGTTGGCAGAGGTTGGGGTAGTTTTTTAGGTTAAGAGGGGTGTTGAATGATATTGCCTTTACTAAGCATGCTTTTACAACGAAATATCTTGTAAAGGCATGTATGGTAAAGGCATGCGTGGAAAAGACACAGTTGTGGTTCCAACCGTGTTGCTAAGGCATTAGTGGTTCCGGCATGATTGGTTGTGCCATACAACCATAAACCATATCAGACCTATTAAACATCAAAAGCCCCCACCCACTTTAATACACAATAGGACATGTAGCACACATACATTAAACTTATGCATAAACTAACTAAACATTGAAACCTAAATAAATTATATATTTTTTTGTATTTTTTTATTTATTTTTCATATATACACTAAACATCAACCTCCCACCCACTAAAAAAAAACTACCCACCCAAATGCCCAACTACCAACAATGAAATCTAACATGCTAAAAACTCCTTAAAATCTACCACTAATCTAATCCCTATTCTAACCTATGCAAACATATATAAAACAAAACATAAAGACAGGGGAGGGGCAACAGTCCATACAGTAGGACCAAAATCACATCCACTGATTTTTGAAGTTTGTCCATCTTAGTAAGAATAGTGGCAGCCTGGAGTTCTAGGCCTGCCAGTCTCTGTCTAATGTCATCATTGGCAGTATTGGTATGCTGGACCACACTAGAGCTAGGCCCTGATGTTACTTGGACTCCCTGTGGTGGCAAAGGTGGTGGGGCAATTGAGGTCCGAGGGACAGCTCCTTAAGCTGTATCTAGTGTTCCATTACCCTCTACCCTTGGGACTGCCTTCTCTCCCAGTTTCTGTCCTTGTGGTGGTGACCTCCAGGATCCTCCTAAAACTTCTGCCCCATTGTACAGAATGCCTTGCTCCCATGATGTCTGTGGTGGTACCTCTCCAATCTGATCAAAAATGCTCTTTTCTGCTCTGGGGGTCATGTTGTCTGTTGGAGAGGAAGGACATATGTACCAGACCTATTGTCATCAATTACATGCATGTTAACATATTAGCAGCAGAAGTGGCATAACCAGCTCAAAGATGACCTTTTAAAGATCTCAAAAGGCTGTGTTTGGCCTAAAAAAAAGTAAACCCATGTCATTACTAACATCTGGGTATTGATGTTTTATGTAATGGATTTGTATACATGTAATATCTAGGTACTCCTGCAAGAGGATTTCATATGGGCCTCAACTATGTGAAATGAGTAATGTGTAGCATGTACATGTCATGCATCAGAATAGTGTCACTATAATGGGAAAGACAGAAGCCCGCACACATTGCAGCATTGAATGTCTTTGTGAAAGGTAGTTCTAACAGAGTGTGGGTAGCCAACTCATAATCAACAGACCTGTTGGGCACTTCTCCAATAACAAATCATAGATATACCTGGAACAGTTTCACATACATCACATAATAGAACTCAAACATTAGTATGTGTTTTTTCACATATCCAAGTGTCTGTCCATCGATATCTGTACGCATAGTTACCAAGATGCACATCAGCTAATACTCAATCCATGTGAGGGGCATGTGTATGCCTTCTCTAGATCCCAGATCTACGAGTAGTCATTGCTCTACCTTGCACATAATATCCTGGTAAGGTTCAATGGTTCTAAACGTTTGGGAGATAGGGGGGCTGAATTCTAAATTGCTGTTATGAAATACTCAATCAAAAATGTGACTGATATCACGTCTACATTAACACTATCCCAAGAAGATATGATGGGATTGTAAAAAAAAAGGACAAGATTTCTGTAATGGTTGCTACTGAGTATTTCCCTCTGCGAAGTTTCTACTCCGGCCCAGTATGTGTAACAATGACAACAATGTGCATACATGCCTGGGGGAAATTAACACATTCACCTTATAGCCCTCTGAAGACTGCAAAGGTAAGAAGAAGTGTCTGTTATAGGGCATGGTGTATATGAGGGTATGAGTTACACATTTAACTGCACTGACATGTGGACTGTTGACATGTCAAACATTGGCCTAGACATATTCTGTCTGCAGTGGTTCATTAATAAACACAGACTGTGCACAGCTTCCATACAAAATGGATCTTACATTGCCATGTGGATGACAACACTAGCAATGTGCATCATACAGGCCGATTGAAGTTCATCCCACAAAATTGTAGGTCACCTCAGATGCCATAACAACATCCTTTTGTTAAAAAAAAAAAAAAACTTTTTGGCTATTGATCCTCAGACACCCAATCTCATGTTACTGATATGCAGTACTGAAAGGGATGTGCAGGTACCCATGAAGCTGAGGTGACAACTGCAACATATAATGATATATGTGTGCTAAGGGGTGTTTCCAGCTTGGTCATTGCTATGGCTTCATTTACATGGTTTTGGCACAGGGCAGCACAGCACAGATTCTTGCTGCCCTGCATCAAAAGAAAAGGGCATGAATGTGCCGTATCTCGTAGATACAGCACATTCCTATCCTTTCCCTCTGCACTGGCCCACAACTGGTTGTCATGCGCCAATGCAGGCACCTGTGCACAATGGTGCAAGGGTGCCTGAGTCTTCGTGATGACTGTTTTGTGCAGGAAGGGACCCCTTTCTGCACAAAAACAATCATGAGGGGCATTTTCCTCTTTCCATATGTGACAACAATGTGCAGTTTGAATGTGGGCTTTCGTCTTTAGAACTGCGAATATAAAAAGACACCTGGTGGACCGTCACAGTGGCAGACGGGCTTCCAGTTGAAAAGTCAATGGCGGAACTGTTACCGGCAACATCTGAATCAGGCCCACAGACTTTAAAGTCAAAGAGAAATATATTTCACACTTTCTGGTCTGCAGCTTGGCTGAGCCATTGAATCAATTCCTGGGTGGATGAGTCTTGTTTTTATGGAAGCGTCACTTTTCCTACTGAAGCATCATATTTTTGAAAGAAGTGTCACTTTTTCTTATACAAGCATCGGAAGCATTACATTTTTTTTTTAAATAACACTCTTTCTAATGCAAGCTTCGGAAGCGTCATGTTTTAGGAACAAAAGTGTCACTTTATCAACTCAAACGTCAAGGGTGCTGGTTTCATGATAAAGTCTCACATTTCAAACTCAGGCATCGAAACCATCACTTTCTATCAGAATGCCTCACTTTTCCTACTAAAGCTTTGATTTTGTGATGCATTGCATAAGAGTAAACCTATGTATTAGTTACACTTTTTTTTTGCTTTTTTGCACAGTATCTCTTTACTGACAAACTTTTCGACTTGGTCTGTGTTGCATGTGTATGTTGACTGCACATTTTTGTCATTCCTTGTGTTCATGGTGCGGAAACTGTGACAGGCAATATACTGCTGTCACATACACAGATCTGATGTATTCTTAAAATATGTTGACAATGCATCGCATATTTTCTGGATGTATTTTGCTTGCTTTGATGGAGGTTTCTACATGTAATGCATTTATTGGTTCCCAATGTAGTACACCTATGAAAATAGTGTTTTTATTGCCATGAAGATCTTACTTTCTGTCTACATTACAGACAAAGGGCCATATTTACAAGGTTTTGGCGCAGGGCAGAACCAAATACATTTTTGCAGCCCTGTAAAAGGCAGGAATGGGCCTTATCTATGATTTATGGCCCATTCCTGTCCTTTTTACCTGCACTAGTGCACAATGGTCTGCAAAGCACCTATGGTGCAAGGCTGTCTGCATTGCAGGGATGCTTGTTATTGTGCAGGAAGGGACACATTCTTTCACATAACCGATCAAGCGAAGTTTATTCATCTTTGTGTGTGGAAGAATGGAGCACACTTAGCAAAAGGTAAAGTGAAGAGAAATTAAGGCATTCATCCTTGTTGCACCTCCCTTACACCTCCCCTGGTCCGGCGTAGGCTTCTGATATGGAAAGAAGTCAAATGCCTTGGGTGTTAAGTGGGAACACCCACCATAACACCCAGGGCACACCTCCCTATCGCAGGGTGAGGCAATGCAATGACTTGCACTATGCTGCCTCAGTCCATATCTACAAGGCCATTATAAGGCATGCATGGTGGCTTTCCCTGGCCTTGCAGATATGGCCCTACAGTGTTCCCTGCCAGACCGTCACTAAGAATGACGTTCATGCAGCACACAAGGGCTAGTAAATAAGCCCCACAGTCTTTACACACTGTTGTCATTTTCACTTCCTCTGCATTGTGATGGGGTGTCTGAGTCAGTGCACATTTGCACCACACAGACTTAGTACATATGCACATTATTGCACACTGCCACCTTTGTTTGTTGTGATTCTTCCACACAAAAATGCATTTAGCACATGTAGTTGATATGCATCTGTCGTGTGCAATACATGAGTACCTAAACGTTGGATTGGCTAGGTTTACTTAGGTGAGATATCCTTGCATACATAAATACTTACATGATGAAGCCGGATCAAGCTCAGGAACATTTCCACGCAGGATGACTAAAAGTGACGCATCAGCCTAGATGTGTCATCTTGTAAATACGGAGTACTGACTGCACTGCCTATGCGTGAAAATTGTGATGCAAGCTCCTTGTAAACAGGCCCCCTAGTCTCTAACTAAAAATAGCTTTTTTAGTTACATAATCAGAATGAGCTGTCAGCAGACCTTTTGTTACATGAAATTCAGTTCCAGTATAAAAGTCTGACAACAGAGAAGCCATTTACAGTGTATAAGTCTGACAATGGAAAAGTATTTGAAGCAGGCAGAGACAACACCTTTTGACCAGACTCTTGATCTTTGACTTTATTCTCTGAAGAGAAAGGAACCTGAATTGGACAAGGCTCAGAGCTAGGAATATTTTTAGAGGAAGTCACCTTTGACATAACTGAAGGGATCAGAGGAAACTTCTTCTCCTTAAAGTACAGCCTAGTTTTATTCTTAGCGGAGTGCACAATCTGCAGCGAAAGAAGGCACTGTCAGTGTTGATAACGCCATTATAATCGACTTTTGGGCTGTTTGGAGTTGGGTGAAGTACAAAGCTCCAGCTCCAGAAAGGGTTTCAGTTCTAGCTCGGGTTATCTTAGTGCCAATGTCAGGAGCAAAGGTGCTGATAATACTGTTAAAGCTAATGGAGGTGCACCCAAGGGCAAAACCTAGAAAACAGCAGGCATTAGCTTTGGAAAAGCCTAAACATGACAATCTGATGCTCCAGCAGATTGAAAAATCATTCATGGCATCAGCTGTAGAATAGACGTCTTGTCAGAAAAGGATGCTCTTTGTCAGGTGATTGCTCTTCTTACACGATTCAAGGAGGCTATATGCTCTTCTGGGCTCATTTATCACTGGTGGAGGAGACTGATCAGGTCAGAGAAATTTTGGGAAGTCCTCGACCAGGTCCTGACTGATGCATTAAGTAGTTTGGTCTCTTTCGTGAACCGCCTGTGGATGCATATGTTTTACATTAGTCGTACTCTGCGGTATCATATTGCAAAATCTTTGTGTGGTGTTGCTACAGACATGGAGCTTTAACACCATCTAGTTGGCTTAATGCCCAAAGACTTTGGTTGAGACAAGTGTATTTGGGACAAATATGATTCTACGTTTGTAAAAAAGAACAGAAACTGTCTCATGAGTGTCTTGCATCCCGCATCTGTTGTCGTGCATTAAAGAAGAAGTTACTTACCTTGGGTAACGCATTATCTGGCTACAGATTTCTTACCTTTGAAATTTCCCTGGCATCAGACTGGACCCCATGAGATTTTTGCATGAGCAGTACCCGGGCACGCCAGTATGTGGCTTTGATTGGCTCAGTGCAGCGTCATTGGTGACATCCACGTCAGAAGTGTTGTTTGCATCACCTATATAGGCGTCACCAAGGTGCGCTGACATCAGTTACTTTTCACGACTTTCCACACAAGGAGTGCAGAGCCAGGCAGTGCACTGACACTGGTGTGTCCAATTTAGGGCCCTGAAAGGGATTATCCTTAACCATAGAAATATGTGTGCAGAGTGTGGAGGGTGGGACTGTAAGGAATTTGTGGCTAAATATTGTCTCTTCCAGATAATGTGTTACCTAAGGTAAGTAAATTGTTCATCTGATAGAGACTTCTAGCTGCATATCTCTTACCTTTGAAAAGATAACCAAGCAATACCGTCCACGGTGGTGGACTGCAGACCATTTCTAAACTTGAAAATCGTGCAGGACGGAATGGGCTAAATGCCCATGCCTGCGGACCTGACAGTAATGTTTGGTAAACATGTGCAGGGACACTCACCTTGCTGCCTGGAAGATATCCAGGACTGGGACTCCACATGCTAATGCAGTGGTCCCAGCTTCAGCTATACTGGAGTGGGCCCTTAAGCCCTCAGGAAGCTTCTTCTTGGCTAGTGTGTAGCAGCTTTTGATGCAGAGAATGACCCAGCGCAAAATTGTTCATTTCTGCACGGTCTGACCATTCTTTGCTCCAACATACCCCACGAATAGTTGGTCTTCCACAGAGAACTCTTGTGTGTTGTCAAGGTTGAACAACAATACTCTTTAGGGTCTAGACGGTGGAGTCACTCCTCTTCTTTTGAGGGATGTGGAAATGCATAGAAAGTGGGGAAGGTGACAGATTGGCCCACATGGAATAGTGTTACCACTTTCGGCAAGAAAGAGGTCCTAATGCGAAGCATCAGTTTGTCTGGGAAAACAGACAGAAATGGAGGCTTGGATGAAAAAGCCTGCAGCTCACTCACCCTTGGGACAGATGTTATTGCTACGAGAAAGTCTGTTTTGATGGCTAACAAAAGGGACAATTATGGAGAGGCTCAAAAGGAGCACAGATTAAGAAAGTGAGATCTAAGTTAAGGTCCCATTGAGGCATAATGAAAGGAGAAGGGGGAAAAATATATTTGCAAGTCCCCTGAGAAACCTATTTACAATGTGGGACTTAAAAAAATTGTGTTTGTCAAGCAACTGCAAGAAGGCAGACAAAGCAGAAAGGTAACCCAAAGAAGGACATCAGAATAGGAAGCAGAAAGAGGGTCAATATACTTTGCTGCACAATATAATACAAATTTCTTCCACTGGCAGGCATATACCATTTTAGGGGAGGGATGCCTGACTGCCTGCCTGAATAACATTGCAGACTATGGGAGGAACGTCAAAAGCTGTTAGCTGCTGCCACTCAATCTCCACGCAAGAAGGCGGAGAGTGGACAGGTTCAGAGGAGGACTCTCCCCTGCTGCTACGACAGAAGGCCCTCCCAAAAAGGCAGTCTGATCAGAGGATCGATGCTCATGTTGAGGAGCTCGGGATACCAGAGTCTTTATGACCAGCCCGGAGCCGAAAGGATGACTTGGGCCCAGTCATTCCTGATCTTCTTGAGAACCCTGGGCAGGAGTGGTATGGGCAGAAAGGCATACAGGAGGTCGGAGCTCCACTCGAGATGAGAACCATCTCAGAGCGAAAGCTGCCTTGGAAACTCCAGTGCGCAAAGCTGGTGACGTTGCGTCCTCTCAGTGGAGGTGAGCAGAGCTAACCAAGGCTCTCTCCAATGCTGAAAGAGACCTTGCGCCACCTCAGGGTGGCGATGGCACTCGTGATTTGCTAACTTGTCCGTTCTGGTATTCAGAGAACCTGCCAGGTGCTGAACCACCATGGAATTGCCCTGCTGCTCCAGCCATGTCCAGAGAAGTAAGGCCTCTTCACAAAGGGTCCACAACCCCACCCCACCCTGTTTGTTGTAGTACCATATGGCTGTGGTTTTGTCCCTGAACACCTGCACCAGCCTTCTCTTGATGGAGGAAAGAAAGGCTTTCAATGCCAATTGGATTGCATGGAGCTCCAGCATTTTGATGTGGAGTCCGGATTCTGCCGGAGACAAAAAGTCCTCTGATCTCCACCTCTCCCAGATGGCCGCCCCATCCCAAGAGTGATGCATCTGTCACTACAATCAGATCTGTTTGGGGAAGGGAGAGGGAGAGGGGTCCTCCTCTGACCCAATTGCAGTTTGTTAGCACCCACTGAAGGTCTTTTGAAGTTCCCTCCAAGTTCTAAACCATGTCGGAGAGATTTTCCTGATGCTAAGCCCACTGGAACTTCAGGTCCCATTGCAGATCCTGCATATGTCACCTGGCGTGTGTCACCAATAGGATGCAGGAGGACATGAGGCCCAGCAGCCTCAGAGTCATTCTCACCGAAATCCAGGATGGAAGCTGAAACATTGGAATCATAGCCTGAATATCCTGGACTTGCTGCTCAGCAGGATAAATCCAAAACTGCACTGTCTGGAGGTGGGAGACGACAGTCTGGGGCATGCCCACCTTCAACAGCCAGTCATCGAAACAGGGGAAGACTGGGACCTGTGATCTTCGCAAATGAGCTGTAGCCACCGCCATCACCTTGGTGAACACCTGAGGGGTGCTGGTAAGGTCAAAAGGGAGCACGATAAATTCAATGTGCTTGTGGTCTACCGTAAACCGTAGGTCTCATCAATGAGCAGTCAGGACGGGAATCTGGTAATATGTGTCCTGCAAGTCCAGCTCTACCATCCAGTCTCCTGGGTCCAGGGCAGACAAGACCTGACTTAATATGAGCATCTTGAACTTTGCCTTTTTGAAAAGGGAGATTGAGAGTTTGTCTTTGCAGATCTAGAAAAGGATGAAGACCTTTGTTCCCTTTGGGAATCAGAAAGTAGCAGGAGTAACAACCACTGCCTTCTTCTACTATTGGAATCTTCTCTATGGCTCCTTTGGCCAAGAGAGCTGTGAATTCCTTGCAGAGCAAAGACAAATGATCCTCTGCCAGCCAGTCATGAGATGGGGGCATAGGGGGAGGGGAGACTTCAAAGGGGAGGCAGTAGGCCCCCCGAATGATCAGTAAGACCCACTTGTCCTGTGTTATGGACTGCCAGTGGGAGAGATGGTAGCAAATTCTGCCACCAACCGGATGCCCATGACCTTGTAATGCATGATTAGGAGGGCTTAGGGGCTGCAGCTGCCAGGGGGTTGGTGGTTATGGCAGACCTCTGGCTACCTGAAGGTGTAAACTGCACCCTTGCAGGGACTGTGAAGCTTGTGCGCAACAGTGGCTTTAATAGGGTTGGCGCGGTTGAATGCCCCTTCCGTGGCTACAAAAGGAGCGATAGGCAGCCTGAGGATGACGCAGGTCAGCTGAGCGTGCCACAGACTTGGCCGTAGCCCACGAGTCCTTCAAGCTCTCCAGTGCTGAGTCTGCCTTGGCTCTGACGAGACGGTTGCCATCAAAAGGCATGTCCAAGAGGGAAGCCTGGACAATTCCCATAAAAGCCAGATGCTGTCAGCCAAGCAGGGCGTCTAAATGCCACCATTGACAAAACCGCTCAGCCCAGCCACTGAGTCATGTCCAAACAGCACACCTAATGGTGAGCTTCACTGCGCCTCTCCAGTCTTTAACAGCTTTGAAGAGAATGGCCTGGGCCTCCTCCTGGACCTTTGGCAGCACTTGTGCAACTGTGTCTCACAGAGTGTGGGAGTAGCAGCCCAATAACCTTATGGTGTTCACTGACCGCAACACAAGGCTGGTGGAAGAAAACATTCATTCCCAAGCTATCCAGCTTCTTAGATTCCCTGCCTGGGAGTGCGGCAGGGAATGCGCCATAGGATGTAGAGGCTTGGACCACCAAACTCTAAGTGGTGGGGTGGTTGGTGAGAAAGTTTGGGTCCCCAGATGTGGGGCAGTGGCAGCATGCTATTGTCCTATTCACTGGAGCCACTGTGCTGGGCTCAGACCAGGTTCCCAGTAGGACATCTGTTAGTGCCTCATTAAAAGGGAGCATCAGAAGAGGAAGCTTCTGGGTGTTTCACTTCCAGCAATATGATAGTCTTGACTGCCACCGAGGGCAACTCGAGATCCAGGACCTCAGCCGACCTCTTCACCACCATATATGTTGCGCTCTCCTCTGTAGCCATAATCGGGGAAGAAAGCATTCCAGCATCTGGAGATCTATCCAGTATGCTGATATCACGCAGTTGCTCACACCGTTCCTCACTCCGTTCCATATGTTCCTGGCCTTCTAACTGGTATTCTAAAGGGTCCAGTGACTTCTCGCATTATTACCCAAGGCCTAGCCCTGCAGAAAAGTGCTCAAGCACCGACCAAAGACACCTGGATCCTGTTAGTGCCAGAATAAGCGTCGGTCAACTCCATTCCAGCTCCGTTTTGGATTTGGGGTTCAAATCGGGACTGGCATTGGTGAAGGTTGTGGTGGCATGAATGGGGCCGGTCTGGATCTGTGATCAGATCCTTAGGGCCCTTCAGAGTTGGACCAGAGCTGCCGGCATGGAACCAGATGCCCCTCCCCGATCCCGTGGGGTCAGAAGGTGCTCTGAAGGGGTTGGCCCACTCAATTATGTGGAACATGGCCTCGTAAAATTCTTTTATCTCAGCGGGGGTCACTCAGTCTCCTGGAAAAGCGGGGAGGCATGGAGTTGGTCTAGACAATGGCTTAGCAGAACCTTACTTTGAACGCCGATGTTCCGATGCTTTGACCGATGAATGATGAGAAGTTGAAGCACGCTTCAACTTCTTGTGCCTCTTTCCTGAGTGTCCCGATGGCTTGGAGTGGGACAAAGAGGACTTTGAGCTCCTGGGGCGGTCCATGATCATCCTCTTGATTGGGACCAAGGCTTTCATTGCATCGCCTGCTGGCCTGCTAGCACTTCAGATATCGCTCCTTCAAAGCCTTTGGTGCCATTGCCTGACAGTCCGAGCATGTCTTGGAGTTGTGGTGGCGCTTGAGACACGAGAAATTGGTTTATAACCAGCATGGCGCAATGACAGGTGCCACACGATTTAAAACCTGTACTCCTTGAAGACATCCTCAACAAAACCAGGAGGAAAAAGTCATCAAAAAAGAATTCCACAAAATGTTGAAAAAATCCTGTCAAAAACTACAGAGAGGTAGCTCTTCTTTGTATCAGGGCACACTGTCATGAAAAGAAAAGAGCTGTTGTCAGCACGCCGAGGTAGTGCCTATATAGGTGAAACAGATGTTACTTCCGGCGTGGACGCCATGCAAAGCTGATGGACGGCACATCCCGGCGCGCAGGGGTACTGCTCATGCAAACATTTTCTGGATCCAGTCTGATGCCTGGGAAATTCAAAGGGAAGGAATCTGTGTCTAGAAGTCTCTACCAGATAGAAATGAACTGGTATAGTTGACGGCTCTTTATAGGGCGCCATTATGCCATGTTGGTGAAGTTGCAAGCTACTTCTACAATTGACTTTTTGAGTTTGAAGTTACTAATGATAACTTTACACCTCTTTGTGGAAATCTCTGCCACTGGCGTGGAGATCTCATTGTAGAAAAATATAGGGAAATTTAATACAGATTGTCATGTTGTTTTAATTAAATATTAACAATGCAAAATAAATATGTAAAATAGTTCTCAACAAATAATGCTAACTTAGGGCTCCTTTTAGAAAGATATACAAAACACTACTTCCTAAAATTTTGTATTTAATTGTAAAATAACTTAAATATATTATATTTTATAAAATATTTGTTTTTAAAAACACTTACAAACATAATCACCCGCTCCCTCACTAACATTTTTATTTAATGTGTAACAAACTTATGGCCTGATATAGATCTCAGTGGAGGGGTTACTCTGTCTAAACGGTGAGGGATATTCCACCGGCCGAAATCTAAATACCATAAAAACAATGGTATTTTAATTTTGAGAATTATGTGTATACATATGGATATGAAGGCTCTGCGAACCCTCCCGAGCTGGTGCTGAGATCTGATTGAGTACCAACACTTAATTAAGGAAGTGTTGGCAGCCATGTTAGGGCTTGGCTCCGGAAACTGGCATGAGCAGTCTTTAGATCAGACCTTCTACCCCACACCGAGCTCGGGAGGTTGTCAACCCTTCCAAAGAGTCTACAGCAGAGGACAACAGAGTGGCGCCCATGTGTTAGGATACTCAGGTGAGAATTTTACCATTATCATTTTGAAGGGAAAGATTCAGCTTTTTGTGCACAATTGGGCTCTTTTGACTCAGGACTCATGGGTTCTTGATTCTGTTTTGGGGTACCACTGGAATTCTTAGCTCTCCAGTTCAGACTTCTCCACCCCAAGAGCTGTATTTTCCCTACAAGATCAAAAGCTCATGTCAAGGAAGATTCTTTCTCTGCTCCAGAAAGTCGCCATATGTCTTTCCTCCCCTCACCGAGAGATTCATCTGCACCATTTTCTTGGTCAGCAAAAGAGGCGGAGGCTCTCGCCTTGTACTCAGTCTGAAGCAATTCAATTCATGGATTGTTTACATGCACTGCAAGATGGAAGGTATTCACCTCCTTTGAGATCTGCTACAAGGGTGCGACTGGATGGTCCGGATGGACCTCAAGGACACGTATCTCTCAGTTCCTATATTTGCCCCTACACAGGCAAATTCTTCAGGTCTTCTGGCTCGGATAATGCTATGAATACAAGGTTCTTCCCTTCAGTCTCTCCTTAGCCCCATGGTGCTTCACCAAGCTAATGAGACTGGTGGTAGAAGCCCTTTGTGGCAAAAGCCTCAGGCTAAAAGTTTATCTCAATGATTTAATTCTTATGGCTCAAGATCCTCAGACAGTATCTCTCCACTTGTCTTGGACAATTCAACTATGTCAAGAACTGGGGTTTGTCATCAATCAGCCAAAATCTTGTCTGATCCCCTCCCAATGGATGGAATTTTTGGGATTCCAGATAGATTTGGTGTTGTCCCAGTTGATTGAGGGAGTTGAGGTCTGCAATGCAAGACCAGACAATATCATTGAGGTCAGTAGCTCGGAATGTGGGTTTCTTGGCCTCGTCAATTTAGGCTATATTACCAGGCCCCCTCCATTATGGGGCCCTTCAAAGATTCAAGATGCAACACCTTCAGAAGGGGTTTACGTACTCAGATCAGATTCAGCTCTTGCCGGAAGCCAGGATGGAGATGAACTAGTGGTTGACCCACATGGAGGCCTGGAACAGTAGGGTGATTTTTGGCAGCGTCGTGGGTATAATCCTGGAATCGGATGCCAGCAGGTGGGTTGGAATGCCAGCTGTGGTCCCCTATCCATGGGAGGTCGCTGGTCGGAGGCTGAACTTCAGCTTCATATAAACTGCCTGGAACTTTTGGCAGGTTACTTTGTGGTCAGGAGCCTCTCTCCTTCAAGGACAGAGGGTTGCAGTCTGCTGAGAATGGACTACGTCTCAGCTGTTCACTATGTCAACAGACTAGGTCGCACAAAATCTCGGATGTGGCAGAGATTGCCAAGGATTTTTGGTATAAAGTCTACAACATCGGATTTTGGTTGTTGCAGAATATCTTCCGGGGCTGAGGAACTCAGTGGCGGATTGGTATTCTTGTCATCTCCGAGACTTCAGGTAATGGAAGTTACACCCGAAGGTCTTCTTTTACTTCTAGCCTCTATGCTCAATTGTCAACTTCCTCTCTTTTTCAGTTGGCATCCTGATCTGGAGGCTCTGGCGATGCATGCGTTTCGGCAGGACTGGTCCTCTCAAAAGGGGTCTGCATTTTCTCCATTCAGTATGATTTCCAGGGTTCTCCCCCAGGTGCGATGTCAGAAAACCGAGCTTATCTTGGTGACACCACTTTGGAAGACTCAGCACAGGTTCCCTATGGTTCTGGAGATATCTTGCCACAAACCTCTTCTGATTCTGTTGTGCCAGAATCTGTTGCTGGACCCAGCAGGCCTTCCTCATCCGCTGGTTGTCAGATAAGCTGAGCTTGGTGGCCTGGAATGTTTGAGGAGTAGATGGAAATTGCTGGGCATTTCGTCACAAGCTTCTGTCTACATCGACCAGGCTTGGACTGCTAGTACACATAAGCGATCTGCTTTGGCATGACAGAGATGGGTCAGTTGGAGTAATGAGAGGGATTTGGATTCCTCTCAATCGGATGTCTGTTTTGTAATAATTTTTTGTCTTCCTCTGCAGAATCAGGGTTGGTTTCCCGTTCTAAGAACAATTACAGGTCAGCCATTTAGGCAGGTCATGTCCCAGTTAATGGTAAACCTATTGGTGAGGATCTTATGGTGTGTAAACTGATGAGGGGCATTTGTTTCTGTAAACCTCCTCAGCCTAAATACACTTCTCTGTAGGACGTGGGAAAGTACTCTGATTTTTTAATTCCTGGTTGGATAATAAATATTTCTCACGTAAGCAGTTATCTACTAAGTTGACTATGTTGTTGTGCCTGATCGCCTGCAAAAGGGTTTCAGACATCTGAGGCCTGGATCTCAGGGGTAGGACTTTTTCCCTGGAAGGGGTACGTTTTTCCATTTCCCAGAGGACCAAGACTAAGATTAGGTTAGTTTCCTATCCATTTTTTCCTAATGACTACAAACTATGCGTGGTGCAGTGTCTAAAGGCTTATGAAGTGGCTACCGGTGAGTTTCCTCTGAATCCCCGTGGGCAATTGCTCATTGCTCTACAGAAACCTTTCAGACCACTATCTGTAACCTTGGCTAGATCGATGCGTTGGCTACTTTCTGAAGCAGGCACTGACGTCTCCAAGTTTGGAGCTCATTCTGCAAGAGGAGCCAGAGCTTTGAAATCTTTCTGTTTAGGTTCTTGTTTAGATGATATCATGAAGGCAACAGATTGGTCACCTGAATCCACTTTTAAGTCATTTTATTAGAAGCCAATTGTGCATGTAGCGTCAGTGGTGGTTGCACAGCTTTGGACAAGTATAATTGGATCCTCTGGTCCTGACACAGGATGAAAAATCTTCTAGCTTGTGACAAGACTTTTAAATTTTATTAGGGACACGGAGGCGAGGATTATCCCACCCTGACAGTTTTCTGCTCTATGTAATTTATAAGTATGTTTTCTGCAATTTACAAATCAGTTAGAGAATACAAGCTGTCTTATTCCCACCCGTTTCTGATATGTTAAGTAAGGGTATGGGAGACGTTTTTGTAGCTGTTGTTGCTTTATTTTAGGCAATGAGCAAAAACAAACTTGAAGCTGCATTATGTTCATCAAGGTTTGGTGGTTGTTAAAGGTCTTCCAGTCAGTGAACTGCATTTTTGGACACTAAGTTTAGACAGCTTCCTGCAGGGAGCCTGTGGCTCTCATTTTTGTGGTTGGAAAAGATCCTGTTCGTTTTGGAGTTGAGATATGTTGTCTTGAGTTATTTTTTCATACTGCGGCCCATTTTGCAAAGAAATAGGAGGTGAAGATGATGGCAGTTTTTCTTAAAGGGGTGTGCTGTTACTGATTGGACCATGTGATATAGGGTTCATGGGGGATGTAGTTTTTCTTTCCTCATGTTATTGTGATCGGCTGTTGTGATAATTACAGTAAAGAAAGAAAAACATAACCCTCACCGCCGTATAGAATTGAAAAGTCTTGTTGTGACAAATTTTACAACCACTGACAGACTACTCCAGTTGGAAGTGTGTGTTTTACTGAGGATGTCAGACTTCATTCTCATATGGCTGAGAAAGATAGTGTGAATTTACAGAAAATGTGCTCTTATTTTAGCATCTGGAGCACCTTAAATCATCTCTATGGGAAAATCATGAGGCAACAGTTCTCTCTCGAACATGATTCATGAAATCCCAGCAGGGTGAAATCACCTTAGAACACACCACAATTCCTAAAATGAGTATGGTACCATCAACAACTGATTTAAATTGTAATTAAAATGTATCAACCTTTATACATTCTCCTTCTTGTGACTCTCAAAACCTACCATTCACTACAATGCATTTCAATGGGTGATGATATGTATATTGGTCCCAAGATGGCTGCCATCACTTTCTGGTTGAAGTGCTGACAGCCAATCAGATCTTGCCATGAGATCTGTGCTTAGGCTCCCCCGATATACAAATGTAGTTTTCTTTTAATAGCTCAAAAACTACATAGTGGATTTACAGCAAAAAAAGAAAAAGTGTGATCTGTGGACCAGAAGCTAGCTTTCTGCCAAATTTAGTGTAATTCCGTCCAGCAGTTCGGGCTGCAGTCATGTTCAAAGCTTCTTTGGGAATGAACATGGGAAACACTTTTTTTTTTAACCCCCCCCACACTTTTTTCTTGACCCCTGCTTGACAGATCACCCCAAAACTTTCCATGTGCAACAAGAATCACTGACACACTTTTTCCAAAACATTTTTGCGAAAATTTGTCAAATGACATCAAAGATATAGGCATGTAAAAAGAATTGTATGGAAACATGGTCCTAACTATTAGTACCCGCTAGCGATCACCAGTAGATGATATATATATATATACATATATATATACACATATATATATACATACACACACACACACACAAATACAAATACATATTACCTATAAAAACAAGGGGGAGGGTAAAAAAAAGTGCCTTTTCTGATGTTAATTCCCATAGAAGTTTTGAACATGACTACAGTCCAAACCGCTGGACAATATTACACCACATTTGGCAGAAACCTAGATTTGTTTCTGCAACTTGTGCTTTTTAATATTTGGTGTAAATTCGTTTAGTAGTTTTCAAGATGTTAAAGGGAAAATAAATGTGTATATCTGGGCGGAGGTTAAGCACAGATCTCATGGTGAGATATGATAAACTGTCAACACTTCAACCAGAAAGTGATGACCGCCATCTTGAGTTATGTCAAGTAACTATAACTTGTGCCCTAAGGTAACTTTAACTCACACCCTTGCCATGCACTTCTAATTACCAGAGATATTACATCACTCATGACATATTCTTTGACATCATTGATAATATCACTGAAACATTTGCAGTAAAATTATTGATGAAAAACTGTGCATAGCAAGGGAGAGAGTCATAGTTACCTTAGAGCACGAGTTATAGTTAATTGAAATAACTCTAACAGCTGAATTTCTATGGTTTTGTGTGTGTACAATCTGAACCTAACTACAACTTCCATGTAACCTTTGTTTTTTTAGTGAAAAAAATATATTTATTATTGCCCAGATAGTAATATATAGTGCTTAGCTTACTCGGAGGCAGGACTGAAGTACATTTAAGCATTTTTTTTTTTTTTTACTCCTGGGGCTGTAGTAGAATTAGAAAGCTTATTTTCGGAATTGTAACTGTCTTGCATTATGTGGACGTGTGTGTTGCTTTAGTAAACCCCTCCTTACATTTTCCTTATCACCACTCTTTTTTTTTAATTATTCCCCATTTTTCTAGCATTCATCCTTCCTCCTACCACATTTACTATTACATTCTATGCTTGTGTGTGAGTAGAAGACAGGAGATATGGAGGCAGAAATCTCTGGTCATAGCTTTGTGAATTGCATTTTGTAGTACTTGACGAGGTACCACTTTATGTACTTCAAAATGCCTTTTGTGAATGGGTCCAATCTGTGTGGGATGAATCACCAAGTGGTGGTCAACATCAGCCATATTGTCTTTGTTTACTAGTGTTCATGAAGCTGTATGTTGGTTCTTTAGTATAAGCCAAAGAACAAGAGTTGGGCTAGGCAGCACAAGTCAGTCTCATTTTAGCAAGATCTGGTGGTTCAGTGGGCTCATGCATCCACATCAAGGGCCATATTTATACTTTTTGACGCACAACTGCGCCTAAATTTTACCGCCGGCTAACGCCATTCCAATGCGCCATGCGGGCACCTTTTTTAAGGAATGACGTTAGCCGGCGCAGCGGACTGGTCTGAGTAAAAACAAACGATGCACACCAGGCAGCGCCGGTGTAGGGGAAATGGGGGTTGTGCGTCAAAAAATGGTGCACGTCAGGTCTGAGGCAAAAATCAGGCCTCAAATCGGACTTGCGCCATTTTTTGACACACAATCCCCATTGACATGACTCCTGTCTTAAAGACAGGAGTCATGCCCCCTTGCCCAATGGCCATGCCCAGGAGACTTCTGTCCCCTGGGCATGGCCATTGGGCAGAGTGGCATGTAGGGGGGCCCAAATTAGGCCCCCATATGCCAGTTAAAAAAATACTTACCTGAACCTACCTTTACTTACCTGGGATGGGTCCCCCCATCCATGGGTGTCCTCCAGGGGTGGGCAAGGGTGGCAGAGTGTGTCCCTGGGGGCAGGGGAGAGCACCTCTGGACTCCTTCAGAGCCCACAGATCCCTTAACGCCTGCCCCGACCCAGGCGTTAAAAAACGGTGCACAACAGGCTGTGCGCCGTTTTTTTAAGGCCCACCCCCTCCTGTGCGTCAAAATGACGCTGTGGTATAAATAAGGCACACAGGCCTCAAAGTCATTTTTTGGAAGGGAACGCCTACCTTGCATAAGATTAATACAAAGCAGTTTCACGCTTCCAAAAAATAATGCACACGGCGGGATTTTGACATCCGGGTGCTCGGGCGTCAACGTTTAAATATGGGGCAAGGTTTGCGGCGAATGTGCGTCAAAATATTTGACGCACATTCGGCTCAAACAGAGTATAAATATGCCCCCAAGTATCTTTCTTAATTCCCATGGTCATAGGTTTGAATCATGGAGGTCCAATAAGTCTATTATCCTCCTGAGATTTATAAAATAAGTCTCACTGAACTTTGTAACAACCCATCAGGTTTTCTGTGCCAAGGTATTAAAAGAGTGAACACGCTCTTTACAAATGCAAGTTATGTTATATTGCATACTTTCTTGCTCTAAGGTTAAACAGGTTGAGTTATCCGGATGGTTTCCTAGGGCATGTGATAGCATGATGTGCATACTGCCAGAGTAAACGTGAAATTATACTTTCACATTTTGATAATATTCAGCACAGCGCAGAGGTATATGTTAAGATAAGATATAATTTTCCACATTTCTGGCAGAAAGAATATAACTTTATTTGTTGTGTGCCATCTCACAATGGCACTATCCACGCTTGGAGTGTTCATGAACGCCTCATGTCCTTCTGCAGTCACTTAAGCGATGATCATTGTTTGCTGCATCATATGTTGTTTAGAGGCCTAACAGTATGTGGCCCTGGTCGGTCTTTTTATGCAATTCATTGTGGGTCCACTCTTGTGTAATTTAACATGGTCTCTAACATGATCTTAATGCCATGTGGTAATTTCCTACCATGTATAAGGATCACATAGAAGTATGGTTGCCTGCTTTGTGCACTTGGTCCAGGGAGGGGTGCAAGATGCTGACAGGACATGGTGGTCGATTATTGGTTCTGTCTAGAGACTCGGGGGACTTCTAACTAAAGGCAGTGGTAGCATTTGTTGGAAAGTAGCTGTGTGCCCCTGTATCAAATAAAAGATGTCATCCCTTAATCTAAGATGGCAACTCCCCTACCCATGTCTTGCGAGGTCTGATTCATTGGATGGTACAAAAAGCCACGGACTGGACAGGTTCAGTCGGACATTCTATGAATAATTCAAACACCTCCTTGCCCCTCAGCTATTCGCCATGTACGCAGAATCTCTTGAGACAGGGATGCTTCCCCTGACATTTCACGAAGTGGTCATTACCCTATTGCTTAAACCTGTTAAGGACCGCCACCACTGCTGCTCCTATTGTCCCCTATCATTACTAAATGCTGACAATTAGATTTTGGCCCAGATCCTTTCGATTCAACTCTCCCTCCTGATGGAGCAGATTATCTCACGTGTTCAGCCGGGATTTATCCCCCATCACTCCATCTCTCTGAATTTATGCAGTTTTGTCAGTCCTTAGCCAGATTTACCCTGATAGCCCTGCAGCTGCAGCCTCACTAGATGATGAAAAGGCCTTTGATTCACAAGAACTGCCTTTTGTACATGCTATGCTTCTTATGTTAGGCATACCATGTAAATTAATTTCTTTGATCATGCTACTATATTCCCAACCGACAGCTCAGATTAGAGCCAATGGCTCTCTGACAGCTCATTTTTCAGTAATGAGAGGTACTAGACAAGGCTACACCCTGTCCCCCCTTCTCTTCATCATCACAATGGATCCCCTTGAATGACATCTCTAAGAAAAACACATGCACCGCGGACTAGAATTTAATTCTGGCCACTACTTCTCTCCTTATATGCTGATGACATCCT
Source organism: Pleurodeles waltl (assembly GCF_031143425.1). Lineage (NCBI taxonomy): Eukaryota > Metazoa > Chordata > Amphibia > Caudata > Salamandridae > Pleurodeles > Pleurodeles waltl. The sequence goes on along the minus strand of NC_090440.1, from coordinate 1,340,176,823 downwards.
GTTATGTTCGTGCTCCATTCCTCTGACATCCTTCCACCCATTCTCCACAAAATAACCCACTTTGTGTCATTCTCCGGCCTCCATATTAATTAGTTTAATTCACTTGTTTCCTCTCACCAATACTACCACCCCTCTCCACAACAATTCCCCTTGACCTGGTGCTCAGGGTGGATCAGGTATTTATTTGGGCATCATGCTCCACCGGCACAAAGATCAAGTAATCAGACTCAACTATGTCCCTGTTGTTTACACGTTTTAACCTCTCAGATATACATTTGGGTTTGGCTCCGTCTTTCTATGGCTGTCCGCATCACCACATTAAAAATGGTAATTCTGTCCCGTTTTTGTATCCATTTCTAAACATACCCATTCCACTTCCAAACTTGTTCTTTGCTACATTGCGGAGCTTTCTCCTGAAACTTATCTGGGCTGGTCAGTGCCTTTGTATTAGCTTGACTACATTAATGTTGCCGTACAAGCAGGGTGTTTTGATATCCCACACCTGCAATTATATTATTTGGTGGCACAATGCCAATTTGCCCACCACTGGTTAAATCCCGATACCCAAATTCCATATGCGAAGCCTGAAGTTGACTTGGCCACTCAAACCTCCCCTTGCTTCCATCCTTCCCACTGGTCTTCCAGAGGTCTCTACAGATATTCAGCCTCTTCCCACCACCAGTTGGGTATGGAGGAAACCCTTATGATTTTACTCCTCTATTCACCATTGTTACATTTGGTGTTCAACCCCTGGTGAACTACTAATACAGCACACAATGGCACAACGTGCTCTATGCACCTTTGGAGATCTTTTCCCGGTGGGTCACATGAGAAACATAACTGATGAGGCCCTTCTCCCCGCAGCCTTGCAGATGGACCGCTTTCTTGTGCAGCGCATCAAGAGTTTGCTTCAAGCCGACATACAGACTTACCCCGTGGCTCCGACTGAATTTTCCCCTCTGACCTCTTTGATTGCCGATGATGATGGACAGTAACTAGTCTCCAAACTATGCCATGCCAGCATTGCCCTCCTTACACCACATGATGACCGGCTCTGTAGATCCTGGGAGGCCGATTTTCGACACTCTTTTACTGACAAGGTGTGGTCGGCTTATTGCACTCAAACACATCTTGTCTCACCCAATTATCGCTACAAACGTTTACAGTACAAGTTTGTGCAGGGCATTTGCCATGCCTAGCTTTCTGCTTAGCCTCAAACCCATAAATTCCTCTGCGTGTCCAAATGCTACAGCCCGAGGTTGACTTTGCTCATCTTTTATGGACATGCAGCAGTATCAACCCCCTATTGGCAGGCTGTTTTTCACCTATTGCACAAATAAAAGATTTAGGGCCAGATGTATCAAGCAGTTTTGCCCATTCTGTGTCTATGGGAAAATGTGTTTGTACATATGGCCCTTAGTTCTCACCTCTGATCGCATTGTTGGGATATGTGCAAGACATCCTTAAGACAGTGCATAATTTTACCTACATTGCATTACTGCTGGCTAAGCGTGAAATAGCCATTCATATTTTTTTTTGCTCTCTTTTTGCTTTTTTCTGCCCTGCTCCAACCATCACCCGCAGCTACACTTCTAGCACTCTCAACGCTAGATGCTGCCACTATGCTGCACCACACTCCTGGTAGGACCTTTCACCTGCACCCTCTGACACTTGACCTCCCACAACATGCACACCCACGCCCCTCTCTGCAACACCCAGACCACTGGACGTGCAACACCACTACCCATCACCAGCTCACATGCACCCTCCTCAACACTCGCTCACTCAGCAAATACGCCACTGAGATCTGGGACCTTATCAACACTCTTGCGCCCGAAATCACCACCGCCATACCAATAGGATACAGAATCACCCACCACGACACCATCAACAAGTCCAGCGGAGGAATCACCACCTTCCACAGAGACTCTATCTAGGAAACCACCGCCACAAACAACATCATCCCAGCAAAGGAACACCTCAACTTCACTATCGAAACGGATTAGATATCCACCATATGGTGAACCAGTGCATACCAGCCACCAGGGCCTCAAACCACCTTCTGCAACCTCATCAACCATTTCATTGTCAATCCCTCCACCCCCACTGCACCCCCCTGCCATCATCTCGAAGGACTATATGTTCCTGGACGACATCAACTTCCACCTTGATGAGATAACTGAACCTCCTCGACAGCCTTAACAACATCAGCCTCAGTCAACTCATACACACCCCAAGCACATTGCAGGACACACACAATCCCATAATCACCTACAGCAACTGCATCAAATATGGTCACATCACTGAGGTCACCTTGACCGACCACTCAATTGTTAACACCATCAAGACCCCCATGCAACCCCCCTAATCAAAACCCAATGCCACCCATCATAGCTGGAAGAAGGCCTCAGAAACTAAATGGACTAACACCCTTGCCCTCAACATGCCCAAACAACAATGCATACCCAGACATCAAAAGCTTCAACACCTGAATCACTGACATTGTTGCCCCCATGAAGAAGAAGCAGCAGCACAGAAGATCCACCAAGCAAGCCAGCTGGTACACCAAGGACATCAGGACAGCCAAGCACCATTGCAAGCACCTTGAGAGAATGTGGCACACCAACAAAGGCACAGCCAACAGACCTGCCTACAAAACAGCAGTCAACCTATACCTCCGCCAACTACGGGAGATGAAGTAAAAGGCCCTGGCATCGCCAGTAAGGAGCTCTTCTGCATAGTCAAGGAATCACCAACCCTGCAATGGTGACAAGCAACAGCCCTCCCTTCTTAGGACCTATGCGACAGCCTTGCATATTTCCTCCACAACAAAATCATCAAAATCTCCAGAAACTTTAACCCCCCAATGTAAGCCCCAAGCCTTTTTCAATGGCCATACCTCCAAAAACACAACCATTCTAAGGCTAACCACTTGGAACCACCTCACCACTCAGGACACCATCAAGAAATCCATCCACTAAGGGATTCCATCCTATCCATGCCCCCACCACAATTTTGACCTAGGAGCATCCAAGATCAGCCTCAAACATTCCTCCTTACTTAACATCTCACTGGAGTCTGCCACCTTTCCAAAAGGCTAGAAGCACGCAGAAATCAAACCCCTGCTAAAGAAGTCTTCAGCGGACCCCAACATACTAGCAACTACAGACCCATCTACCTGCTTCCTTTCCCGATCATTCATAAAAAAAAATCAACCAACAACTTACCATTTACCTGAATCTCTTGGACGACTCCCAATCCAGATTCTGCAGCAACCACAGCACTGAGACAGCCCTGATCTCAGCCACAGAATACACCTGGGCCATCATTGACAGAGGGCAGACAGCCTCCTCTATTCTCCTCTATCTCTCAGCGGCCCACACAGTCTCCCACCACATGTCTATCTCCAGACTTCACAACATAGGCATCCAAGGAGCCACCCTTAGATGGATCACCTCCTTTACTCCCCAACAGAACACAACAAATCCACCTTCCATATTACACCACCAAACCCAAACCAGTCATCTGCGAAGTCCCTCCAGGCTCATCAATCAGCCTCACCCTCTTCAACATCTACATGTTACCTCTTGCCAAAATAGACAAATCTCACGGACTCAACATTACATGCTACACTGATGACACGCAACCCATCCTTTACGAAAACTCCACCACTGCCAGAACCAACTTCCAGCAATGCTTGACCAGCATCGCCAATTGGATGAGGCATAACTGCCTCAATTTCAACATAGACCAGGCAAAAATCTTGATCTTGGGAACAACTACTTCCTCTGGATGCCTCCTGGTGGCCCACAGAGCTAGAGCCCACTCCAACCCCAGCTGAGCATGCCACGAACCTCAGTATCTTCCTGAAGTCCCAAGTCAATGCAGTGTCATCCTCCTGCTTCTTCATCCTGTGCATGCCACGTAACATTTTCAAGTGGCTTCTCCAAAACACAACGCGCACCATCACCCAAGCTCTCGTCACAAGTTGACTAGACTACGGAAACACCCTCTAAGTGGTAATTGAGAACCACCTACTTCAGAGACTACAGACCATCCAGAATGCCACAGCAAGATTCATCCTGGATATTCGTCACACCCACATCACCCCTACCTCAAAAAACTGGCTACCCTTTCAGAGGAGATGCCAGTTTAAGCACCTCATCCCTGGGCTCAAGGCCTTGAATACTCCAGAGACGCTTACATCAACCACTGCCTGAGACTCCACCAACCCTCCAGACACCTATGCTCGCGCCTCCCTTGCACTGACCCATACTTTGTGCATAAACGCGGCATATCAGGAGGACGCCTCCCATTCCTACCTCACAGCCAAACCCTGGAACGGCCTCCCCCTGCACCTCAGGACCTACCTTACTCTACAGGAGTTCCATAGGATGCTGACAACCTTGCTGTCAGACTGAAGTCCTGTACCCGGACAGTGCCTGGATTGCCTCATGCATGACAAATCACACTCTACAAGTCTACTGATAGATTGAAATAAGAAGGGTTTCTCAATCTAAAATTTCTTCTTCAATTCCATCTCGTAAAAACGAACTCAGCTGACGTGTATGTCCTCAGTTAATTAACTATAAAAAGGCCTTCTGGGAAACCATTGCTTTGCAATCTTGGATACCATCACCTATGACAAAGTTTTAAGTACAGAACATCCATTGCTTTTGAACTATAAGCTATTACTTTAGAGGTCTGTCTTTCAGTGCATGAACCACCCTGTGCAGGTCGCTGTTATTCAAAGGGATGGTGTTGGTGGGGAGAACAACAGCAAGAAGAGGAGAACCATATTAATGTTTAGCTCCCCTGACAACAATATTAGTATCTTTCACAGAATCACATACAGTAGGAGTCTCACAGTATTTAGAAACAAACATTACTATGCCAGTACATTAAAAGACATAGAGAAAGACACTGACATTGTTAACCAATTCACATTGTTTTATTAGACCCAAACTTCAGCCAATCAGCGAGAAGACCCTAAACCACTCTTCCCTTCAGGGGCGCCATACCTCCGATTTCGTGCACAAGTGTTAAATATAAATGAAACAATGAGGTATAGGAGTGGTAGGCCAAACCAGGGAGGTGGGTGGGTCACATGTAAACCTATGAAAGATATCAATACTGGAGAACCACAAGTTCTCCAGTAGAGAATCGTTAAAAAATTCACATGCTTGAATCGGAATAGCTAGCAGTTAATAAATAATAAAAAGGTGGAGGATTAGGCGAAAGCACTCCCCAAAGAAGTACAAAGCAAGACATGAACCACTGGAAACATATACTCCCTAGATGACACAGTGGTGACATAAGCAATAACCATACATCCTTATAAATATGTAGTAAGAAAAGAAATTAGGAAAATAATCAATTTGTACCTTAACTAAAGAGGTGACTTAAAACTGCCTGCCCAACAGCACCATCTGCCTTCCATTCTGCATCCAAACCATAATGCTTGGTGAATGTATGTGCATTTGACCACACAGCTGCTCTGCAAAAGTGAAACGAAACTTAAGTAAACAAAGCAGTGGATGTAGCCATCTTTCTGGCTGAATGTAAAGGGATTTTTGTGGACAATGATCTGCCTGTTTTGATGCGGCAAATGGTATTGCCGCCGACACTCAATGGGCTACACTGCTGCATGAAAGTGCATAACCCTTCCAGGGAGGTGCGAAAGAGATTAAAAGCAGGTCTGATTTCCTGAAAGCTTTTGTTCTGTGAAAATACAACTTCAAGCAGCGTTTTCATCCAAAGAATGGAGCGCCCTCTCTGCCTCAAAAGACAGGTTTTTAAAAAACGTTGACAGAACAACAGGTTCATTCAAGTGAAAAGAGGTCAGAACCTTCGGGATGAATTTAGGGTTTGTCCTTCATAATACTTTATCCTCTCTGAATTGCAGAAAAAGCTCTGTGACTGTAGAGGCTTGAATTTTACTGACCCTTCTAGTTGATATAAGGGCCAATAAAAGTGCTGTCTTCCATGATACATACTTTATATCTGCTTTATAGATTGGTTCAAATGGTGCTCTCATAAGTTGGGAACGAACTGTATTAAGCTGCCAGGATATAGCTGGAGGCTTTATTGGTGGGAAGACTCTAAACAAGCCCTTCATAAATTCTTTCACAAGTCTTGATGACCACAGTGAAATTTCCCCGAGTTGTCTTGTGAATCTGGAAATTGCTGCTATATGCATTTTTATTGAAGAATGAGCCAAACCTGACTTAGCCAGGTGAAAAAGATACAGCAGTAGTTGCGCTGCATAAGAGTGAAAACAATGGCGTTCATTTCTAATACACCATCAGCAAAACCTGTTCCACTTTGCTATATAACACCTATTTGTGGAAACAGTTTGAGAGTGTTCTAGAATAGCTTTGTATTCCACTGGCATATTCAGAGAACCAAATTCATTTTCATGAGGTGCCATGCAGAGAAACAGAGAGAGTTCACAAGTGGCTGCAAAAAGGTGGACACACGAGAGGTTGAGGAGTTCCATGTACCAATCCTGTCTTGGCAATGCAGGTGCTATGAGAATGAGACTGCATGGTTCTGACTTTATCTTACGTATCACTCTGACAAAAGGAAAGGAGGGAATGCACTGTATGTGAAGAGTATTCCCCATGACCTTTTAGGGAACCACTTGCAATTTTTCTGCATTTCCTGTTGAGTCGAGTCACAAAGAGATCTAGATTCGGGGTACCACATTTGTTGAAGATGTGAGACAATTGATCCTGATTAATTTCCCATTCGTGGCATAAAGCGGCTACTCTGCTTAAGGAGGCTGCCCATTTCTTTCTATGCCTGGGACATTCTCGACTTGCAGAGAAACGCAATTAATTAGTAACCACTTCCAAATTCGCTGGGCTTGTAAGGAGAGACTTTTTGGTCTGGTTCCCCCTGTTTGGCGAGATAGAACATGGTGGCGGTATTGTCAATTCTCACCAGAACAGAGGAATTGCAAATTCTGGGCAGGAATGCTTGCAGGCCTAGGAATACCGTTTTGAGTTGTAGCACATTGATGTGCATTTATGTTTCCTAGAGAGACCATTTTCCGTGAATGTCTAGCTCTTGAAGATGTCCTCCTCAACCTGCCAAGGAAGTATCTGTTGTTATGAAATATGGTTGTGCTGTCTTAAACGTGAGACTTGGAGTGATGTTCTCTTTCCTTCCTCACCATGACAGAGTCTGTTTAACTGTAGGAGTGATGTCTATCATGTTCTCGAATGAACCGTAAATCTGCACTTGAGTGCTCTTGCACTGGTCTCATATGGAGACGGCAGTTTGGAATCAATGGAATGCACAAAGAGAGCATCAACAACGTGGCCTTGAATTTTCTCACTGAACTAGCCTTTCTTTCTGAAAGGGAAGCAGCAGTCTTAATTTTCTTCTGAACTCTCTATGCCATGGGGTACGCTCTTGCAACTGTGTGTCCTGAACAGCCCCTAGAAATACCAGCAACTCGGAAGGACTAAGGGATGATTTTTCTGAGTTACATTTTAGTCCGAAAGACTTCAGCTGCTGACAGGCCATGGTGGATTCTTTTGCAGAGAGGAAGGTTGATCCCTTGATCAACCAGTCGTCCAAGTAGGAAAAACCTGGTGACTCTTCTTAACCCCTTCGCTCAGGCCTTTTTTTGTCTATTTGGGGCAGTTTGCGCTTAGGCACTCATAACTGTGTGTCCACATAAGCTACCCACACCAAATTTGCATCCTTTTTTCCAACATCCTAGGGATTCTAGAGGTACCCAGAGTTTGTGGGTTCCCCAGGAGGAGACCAAGAAATTAGCCAAAATACAGCGAAAATTTATTTTATTTTTTTTTAAATGGGAAAAAAGGGCTTGTGGTTTTTTCCCTGAAAATGGCATCAACAAAGTGTTTGCGGTGCTAAAATCACCATCTTCCCAGTTTTCAGGAACAGGCAAACTTGAATCAGAAAACAACATTTTTCAACACAATTGCGGCATTTTACTGGAACATACCACATTTTACTATTTTTTGTGCTTTTAGCCTCCTTCCAGTTAGTGACAGAATGGGTGTGAAACCAATGCTGGATCCCGGGAGGCTAAACATTTCTGAAAAGTAGACAAAGGGGGTCATTACAACCCTGGCGGACGGTGTTAAAGGTGCGGTAATACCGCAAACAGGCCGGCGGACAAAAAAAGGGAATTATGACCGTGGCGGAAACCGCCAACAAAGACAGCCACTTTAACACTCCGACCGCCACGGGGGTACAGACAAGCAGCGCGGCAGTCACCGCCAACAGACAGGCGGAAGACAATGTACCGCCCACAGTATCACAACCCGCCAATCCGCCACCTTTTCCGGGGCGGATTCACCGTGGATAAAAACATGGCGGAAACTGCTTTTGCAATGGGAAAACACTTACCTTAACACATCCTACAAGGAAGGAGGCCACCATGGAGCCGGAATTACAAATCCTCCCTGCCCTTGTCTTCCTACTCATCTACGAACACCAGCGCCTGCGAAGACAACGGTGAGTACTGCACCTACGACATAGGGGAGGGGGGAGGCAAAAGTCAGGGGGACACACACGCAACACCCCCACCCCTACCCTCGCACATTACAACACACACACCAATGCATTTCCAAACATCACAGTAACAACCCACAACCCCCCTGGAAGAATGCTAAGACAAAACGAAATCAGTTCAAACATTGTAATGTATCAAAATACATGTTTCAAATATATACAGATATATATAAACTCATTCAAAAGTAAATACATTACGAGAAGTAGTGCAGATATGCACATCTCAATGTCCGTGCACCACTGGGCCAAAAATGCATGGGCGAGGCCCACACAAGCTACCTGTCCACAAACGGAGAGAACACTGCCGGGGCATCAGAGAGAAATACAACAGGCACCTCAGGGGGAAGGGAAGGGGGGCACCTCAGCCAGATTACAGCACCACGCCACATCCACGACGGGGCTCCATGCCCATTGATGTATCCTGGGTAGTGCAAAGCCACAGTCTCTCAAGTCTCACAAGTGGGTGGGTTGCCCACTGCATTATCCTGAGGAGTGCAAAGCCACAGTCTCTCAAGTCTCTACAGTGGGTGGGTTTCCCACTGCATTATCCTGGGGAGTGCAAAGCCACAGTCTCTCAAGTGTCTACAGTGGGTGGGTTGCCCACTGCATTATCCTGGGGAGTGCAAAGCCACAGTCTCTCAAGTGGATAACAGCATTCACTGGTTCTGGAGGGGGACTGGTGCCCAGAGTGCTTCATCCTGTTAAGGACAGAGGTAGTGGAAGGATCTCTCCACTGGTTCTGGAGGGGGAATGGTGCCTAGACTGGATTAGGCTCCCCGTGACAGTTCCTGTCCCGTCACTGTCCCAGATGTACATGGGATAACGATGCTTGATGTGGCGGTCTTTTCCTTCTGCAGCGGTGCTCTGCCCTGTGCAGCGGTGCTTTGCCATGGCGGTCTCTGGCCTGTTCAGCGGTGCTTTGCCATGGCGGCCTCTGGGCTGTTCAGCGGTGCTTACCCTGTTCAGCGGTGCTTTGCCATGGCGGTCTCTGGCCTGTTCAGCGGTGCTTTGCCATGGTGGTCTCTGGGCTGTTCAGCGGTGCTTTGCCCTGTTCAGCGGTGCTTTGCCATGGCGGTCTCTGGCCTGTTCAGCTGTGCTTTGCCATGGTGGTCTCTGGGCTGTTCAGCGGTGCTTTGCTATGGTGGTCTCTGGGCTGTTCAGCGGTGCTTTGCCAAGGCGGTCTCTGGCCTGTTCAGCGGTGCTTTGCACTGTTCAGCGGTGCTTTGCCATGGCGGTCTCTGGCCTGTTCAGCGGTGCTTTGCCATGGCGGTCTCTGGCTTGTGCAATGGTGTGTGGCATGACGGTCCCTCATTGCCCAGCGGGGCTGTGGCAGCCGGGGCCCTCCTGGGCACTGGCGGTGGTCTCCTGACCAGTGACGATACTTGTGCCCTCCTGGGCAATGACTCCGGCGGTGGTCTCCTGACCAGTGACGATACTTGTGCCCTCCTGGGCAATGACTCCGGCGGTGGTCTCCTGACCAGCGACGATACTTGTGTCCTCCTGGGCAATGACTCCGGCGGTGGTCTCCTGACCAGTGACGATACTTGTGCCCTCCTGGGCAATGACTCCGGCGGTGGTCTCCTGACCAGCGACGATACTTGTGCCCTCCTGGGCAATGACTCCGGCGGTGGCCTCCTGACCAGTGACAATACTTGTGCCCTCCTGGGCAATGACTCCGGTGACGATACTTGTGCCCTCCTGGGCAATGACTCCGGCAGTGGTCTCCTGACCAGTGATGATGGTGCTGGCGGTGGCGTCCCGGCCGCCGGGAAGGGTGCCGCCCTTCTCTGCCGTGCTGCTCACACCAGGCTGTGCCGACTTCTTCTGGCCCTTCCCCACCTTTGGAGGAGTCATAGCTGACTCTGCAATCCCCCTGGGACCCTTGTGAGTAGTTCTGCCTCCAGGAGTCTTCACCCGGTCCCGTCGGCCACTTTCCAACTTGAGATGCTTTACAGGGGGTGGACTGGCAGTGCCTTGGCTCCGTGTCACACTGCCTGCCCTGGTGGCCAGTGCACTCCACACACCTGTAACACGCACCACTGGTACTGGAGTCTTTTTGGCTGAGGCGCTACGACAGGACTGATGAATTGGAGGGGTGGGGGTGGGGCAAAGAGGTCAACGTTGCAGAGGGACAGTTTCTGACGAACACTGGGATGGGTAGCTGGAGGGGGTCTGGGAGTGGAGGAAGAGGAGGTGGTTGTAGGAGGTGTCACTTTAGGTGTTTTGGGTACAGGTGCAGGTACTGGAGGCTGTCGTGAGGTGGATGGATGTTGGGTATGTGGGTGCCCGTGTTTGTGTACTTTGGGAGGGGGCGTCACAGACACACTGGGAGAGGACACAGGGGACGTGTAAATGGGAGTGGGGGTGGTGAGTGCAGGTGAGCGGGGTGTGGTGCTGGGTGTTCTGGTGCGAGTCCTAGTGCCTGTAGATGTAGTGCATGCAGGTGAGAGTATAGACGATACTGGGAGGGAGGAGGGAGTCGACGAGGAGGGGGACACAGTGGAGGCAGTGGATGTTGTTGTGTCTGCATGTGGGTGATGCTTGTGTGAGTGCCTGTGGGTTGTGTGGTGCCTATGTTTGCCTGAGCTACTTTTGGGTGTTGAGGTGTATGCATGCTTTTCTGATGGTGTGCTTGGGACAGGCTGGGGTACAGGGGATTGGGTCTGGGTGGAGGAAGTTGGAAGGGGGAGGCTAGAGACAGGGACAATGGCTGCCATCAGTGCTGAGGCCAGAGATTGCAGGGTTCGATGATGGGCAGCTTGACCAGAATGAATGCCCTCCAGGAATGCATTAGTGTGTTGCAACTCCCTTTCTACACCCTGGATGGCCTTCACAATGGTAGACTGCCCAACAGTGAGTGACCTGAGGAGGTCAATGGCCTCCTCACTGAGGGCAGCAGGGGTGACTGGGGCAGGGCCTGAGGTGCCTGGGACGAAGGTGATGCCCACCCTCCTGGGTGAGCGGGTACGGGGCGAACGCTGAGGGTTTGCTGGGAGGGCGGTGCTGGTAGGGGAGGTGGCGGCTGTACCTGTAGAAGTGGGGGGCACAGATGGTGCCGCCACCACAAGGGAGCTCCCATCGGTGGACGAGTCCGTGTCGCTGGTTGGTGATCCGGTGACCGACGTGTAGCTCCCCTTGCCCTCCGTCCCACTGGTGCATTCTGAGTCCGTGGTGTGGCCCTCCATGGCCATGTGGGATGCAGCTCCCTCGGGCCCCGGTGCCACTGTACCTCCGCCTGATGATGCTGATGCACAAAAGAACAGGGAGAGCAGAAAAAGGGGGAGGGGACGACAGAAGAAAGACAGGTTGAGTGCATGGCTTACCGCTACCGTTGGCGGACAATACAGACACAGCAGCCTCCTGCACTACGCCGTGCTCTTGGCCTCTACAGATGCAATTGCTGGGATATGGCCTACATGGCTATGGTGGACATCTGCACACATGGATGCCACAGGGGCATCTATACCTGTACTTGGCCCACTACTGAGGTGGGGTGGAGTGCCACATGCCCTGCATTACGGAGGGGCCTAGCCTACGTATTTCTGCCTGGCCTAGGGAAACCCACAGCCCTCCTCCCCCACCCAGACCCCTCAACTGCACGCCAAGTCCCCAGAATGAGAGTGTACTCACCCCCTTGTGTCTGCTGTGATGCCCTCAAGCACCCATCCAACTCCGGGTAGGCCACCGCCAGGATCCGGAACATCAGGGGGGTCATGGTGCGACGGGCACCCCTCCCACGTTGGGAGACCATCCCCAGCTGAGCCTCCGCCGTCTTCTTGCTCCAGCGGCGAATGTCCTCCCATCTTTTCCGGCAGTGGGTGCCCCGTCACTGGTGGTCCCCCAGGGCCCGGACTTCCTTGGCGATGGCACGCCAAATGTCCTTCTTCTGGTGGGCGCTGACCTACATGACATGCACAAGGGAAGAAGAGAAGTCATTACCAACTGCACCGCCGATGTGATTGGCCCCCATCCCTACCCTTGCCATGTGGCACATGCATTCATCTTCCCTGAACTCTACCCCCTTCCCTCTTACAACCAGCCCTCACCACCCAGGCATAGCCCATACAACGTGCTGTGTACTTACCTGTTGGTCTGGAGGACCGTAGAGTAGCGTGTAATGGGGGAGGACCCCGTCTACTAGCTTCTCCAACACCTGAGCAGTGAAGGCAGGGGCCCTATCCCCAGACGCAGCAGCCATTGTCTCTTCCAGACTGAGGTCACAGCAGCACTTGCAGTGTAGGTCCTCTCCTGTCGAAGATCAGGTATCGAGTGATTGAACAGATAGAAAATGGCTGTCACGTCCGCGGCGGTGACGTCCGCGGCGGTGCGTATCATCACCGCCGGCGCACTTCATCATTGGCTCCTGGGACCCATAGGGTCCAATGTTAAACAATGCAGCATTGCGCCGCAGTCTACGACCGCCTACCGCGACGGGGTACAACGCCAGCGCAGTGACCTCACATTCCCATTGTCCCAGTTTAGAGGTCAGGCAGCCGCCATTTCAGGGGCCCACATGGCTTCATTTACTACTGTGTCACACATAGCTAGGCCTACACTCAACACACATACAGGAAGAGTTTTGTGTTTGGTGTCGTGTTCTGTGTATCTGTGGGTACATACCTGGGAAGTTGTTGACTCTGTGGTCGCTGTTGTCCTTCCTAGGCACCGTCAGCTGGGACATTTGAGAAGATGGCGGAATCCTCAGGTGTACCGACCGCTGGTGGACCTGTTGACAATGGAGGAGCGACATTTAATCGTCACCTACAGGTTTGACCGTGCCACTATCCAGGAACTATGTACCCAGTTGGAGCCAGACCTGATGTCACCAATCCGCCATCCCACTGGAATCCCCCCACCCGTGCAGGTGCTGTCAGTGCTCCATTTCCTTGCTAGTGGGTCTTTTCAGACAACAGTGGCCATGGCATCAGGGATGTCCCAGCCTATGTTTTCCAACGTGTTGTCCAGAGTGTTGGCTGCCCTGCTGAAACACGTAAGGAGATACATTGTTTTCCCTGAGGTGGAGGATTTGCCCACAGTGAAAGGTGACTTCTATGCCCTTGGACATATCCCCAACATCATAGGTGCTATTGATGGGACCCATGTAGCTCTGGTCCCCCCCCACAGAAGTGAACAGGTGTACAGGAACCGGAAGAGTTATCATTCCATGAATGTACAGATGGTATGTTTGGCAGACCAGTACATCTCGCAAGTAAATGCTATGTTCCCTGGCTCAGTGCATGACGCCTACATCCTGCGGAATAACAGCAACCATTATATGATGGGTCAACTCCAGAGGCACCGTGTCTGGCTATTAGGGGACTCTGGTTACCCCAACCTGTCCTGGCTATTGACCCCAGTGAGGAATCCCAGGACCAGGGCAGAGGAACGCTACAATGAGGCCCATAGGCGGACTAGGAGGGTGATCGTACGCACCTTCGGCCTCCTGAAGGCCAGGTTCAGGTGCCTCTATATGACAGGTGGTTCCCTATTCTACTCACCCAAGAAGGTGTGCCAGATCATCATCGCCTGCTCGATGCTTCACAATCTTGCTTTGCGACGCCAGGTGCCTTTTCTGCAGGAGGATGGTCCAGATGGCGGTGTTGTGGCAGCTGTGGAGCCTGTGGACAGTGATGAGGAGGAAGCTGAGGAAGAAGACATAGACAACAGGGAGTCAGTCATACAGCAATATTTCCAGTGACACACAGGTGAGAATTTTTTTTTTCACATTACATTCACTTTCACACTTCTACCTCTATCCTGTCTGTTATGTAATAGCAGTATTTGGTCACTGAGTTGTACCTTTCCATTACGGTTTCACAGGTGTGGTTACCAACGTGTCATCTGCTTGCATCCTTCAAGGACTTGTGATGTGTGACATAGGTATGTTGGGTTTACAATTGGGAATGCATTTTGATACTGTTATTGATAATACAAATTGACCAAATCACAGACTGACTCCAGATTGTTTTGTGGTTCAAGGGTGTTTATTTAAGTGCTCAAAAATGGAGTGGGGTTGGAAAATGGTGATGGGGGACGGTGGAGGAATGTCCATGGCAGAGTCCAGTCTATTGGTCACACAGGTGCTTTGCCCATATGGGCATAGGAAGTGGAGCTGGGGCAGTTAAAGTATGGACAGGGTAACAAAGTGGGACAGTGGGAGGACAATCAGGGTGGTCTCATTTCCTGGCGGGGGTCTTGCCATCTTGCTCTGTCCTGTTCCTTGATCTCAGGGACCGCTTGCGTGGTGGTTGTCCGTCTGCAGGGGGTGGGGTGCTGGTGTGGTGGTCCTGTGGCGGGGCGTCCTGTCCACTAGCGCCGGCGGAGGTGGTGGGCAGTTCATCGTCCAGGCTAGTGTCAGGGGCCCCTTGGAGTGCCACGGTGTCCCTCATGGTTTTTTGTATGTCCTTCAGCAACCCTACGATGGTGCCCTGGGCAGAGCAGATGGTCCTGAGCTCCTCCCTGAACCCCAAATACTGCTCCTCCTGCGGGCGCTGGGTCTCCTGAAACTTGGCCAGGACCGTCGCCATCGTCTCCTGGGAGTGGTGGTATGCTCCCATGATGGACGATAGGGCCTCGTGGAGAGTGGGTTCCCCGGGCCTGTCCGCCCCCTGTCGCACAGCAGCCCTCCCAGTTCTCCCCTGTGTTCCTGTGCCTCCGTCCCCTGGACCGTGTGCCCACTGCCACTGCCCCCATGTCCATGTTGTTGTTGGGGTGGTGGGTTATCCTGGGTTCCCTGTAGTGGTGGACACACCGCTGATTGACGTGTCCTGGGTACGGAGGTATGGGCCCGCTGGGTGGGTGCTGTGCTGGTGTTACCAGAGGGGGGAAGGTCATTGTAGGGCTGTGCCTGTACAAGGGGAACCGACTGTCCCGAGGCCCACGATGGTCTGGGCTGGTCATCAGGATCCAGTAGGGCAGAGCTGCTGTCGTCACTGTGGGCCTCTTCTGTGGGTGGAGTGGAGATGTCTGGACCCTCCTGTGTGGTGACGTTCCTTAGTGGTCCTGCAGGGATATAAGGGCATGATTATTGCATGTGTGTGTATAATGGTGTGCAATGGGTGGGTGTGCGTGTACCCCAGTGCAAGCATTCCTGTGTGTGGGTTTGTGTGATGATGGTTAGGGGGTTGTTCTGGGTATGTGCAGTGAGCATGCTTTGGTGAGGGGTGACCATGCTTAGTTGTGTCATGCAGGGCTTGGTGTTGGGATGTGTGGTTTGTGTTATTAGTACATATGTGAGGATTTGGAGTGATAGGGGAGGGGGTCAGGGTGGGGTTGTGTGATAGCATGCAGGTACGGTGGGGGATCTGATAGTTAAGATTTGACTTACCAGTGTACATTCCTCCACCAACTCCTCCGAGGCCCTCTGGATGCACGATGGTCAAGACTTGCTCCTCCCATGTTGTTAGTTGTGGGGGAGGAGGTGGGGGTCCGCCGCCAGTCCGCTGAACCGCGATGTTGTGCCTGGAGACCACTGAATGCACCTTCCCCCGTAGGTCGTTCCACCTCTTCCTGATGTCCACCCGATTTCTTGGATGCTGTCCCACTGCGTTGACCCTGTCGACTATTCTGCGCCATAGCTCCATCTTCCTGGCTATGGATGTGTGCTGCACCTGTGAGCCAAATAGCTGTGGCTCTACCCTAGGATTTCCTCCACCATGACCCGGAGCTCCTCCTCGGAAAACCGGAGGTGTCTTTGGCGTGACATGGGGTGGTTTGGGTGATGTGTAGGGTGGTGTTAATGTTGATGTGTGTGGTAATGTGTAGTGGTGTGTGGTGTATTGTGCGTGTAATGTTGTATGGGTGATGGTGTTGTGTGCCTCTGTGTGGTGGGGTTCTCAGTTGCTGTGCTCTCTGTCTCTCTGGCCTTCGGTCGTGACTTGTGGTCGTAGGGGTTTGTGGGTGATGTGGGTGTGTGTTTTATATTGTGTCGGATGTGTGGGAGTGGTGTTTGTATGTGTATCAGCTGTGTGTATTTGGAATTGTCCAATGTGGCAGTGTTTAGGAGATGTATGTGTATTTTGAGCGCAGCGGTGTATACCGCCAATGGAATACCGCGTTTGAAAGACCGCCGCATGGATTCGTCGGTCGTGATAGCATGGCCGTGTTTCTGTTGGCGTGGAGGTGGAGGTTTTGTTTTCGCCAGTTTTACACTGACCTTTGGTGTGGCGGACTTGTGTGGGTGTCTGAATTTCGGCAGATTCCGAGATGTGTGTCATAATAGCTGTGGTGGAAATCCGCGGCAGTGTATTGGCGGTCTTCTGCACGGCGGTAAGCGGCCTTTACCGCCAATGTTGTAATGACCCCCAAAATTCTGAATTCAGCAAAGGGTCATTTCTGTAGATCCTACCAGGTTTTCCTACAGAAAATAACAGCTGAAATAAAAATAATATTGAAATTGAGGTGAAAACAAAAGCCACTTTTCTCCATGTTTTACTCTGTAACTTTTTCCTGCAATGTCAGATTTATGAACGCTAGATACAGTTACGTTTGCTGGACACTTTTGGTTGTGGGCATATATAGTCATTGTAGGTTCATCAAGAACCATAGATACCCATAACAAATAAATGAGCTGCACCTTACAATGGGTTTTCATTCTATACCGGGTATACAGCAATTCATATGGTGAAATATAAAGAGTGAAAAATAGGTATGAAAAAACCTTTGTATTTCCAAAATGGGCACAAGGTAAGGTGTTGAGAAGCAGTGGTTATTTGCACATCTCTGAATTCTGGGGTCCCCATACTAGCAAGTGAATTACACAGCATTTCTCAAATAGATGTCTTTTTTACACATGGTCTTACATTTGGAAGCAGAAAATGTAGAGAAAGACAAGGGGCAATAACAGTTGTTCTGCTATTATGTGTTCCCTCAAGTCTCCTGATACAAATGGTACCTCACTTGCGTGGGTAGGCCTAATGCCCACGACAGGAAACGCAACATGGACACATCACATTTTTACATTGAAAACTGACGTGTTTTTTGGAAAGTGCCTAGCTGTGGATTTTGATCTCTAGCTCAGCCGGCACCTAGGAAAACCTACCAAACCGGTGCATTTCGGAAAACTAGACACCTAGGGGAATCCAAGATGGGGTGACTTGTGCGGCTCTCACCAGGTTCTGTTACCCAGAATCCTTTGCAAACCTCAAAATCTGGGCAACAAAAACACTTTTCCTCCCATTTCGGTGACATAAAGTTCTGGAATCCGAGAGGAGCCACAAATTTCCTTCCACCCAGCCTTCCCCCCAAGTTTCCCAATAAAAATGGTACATCTCTTGTGTGGGTAGACCTAGTGCCTATGACAGGAAATGCCCCAAAACACAACCTGGATACATCACATTTCCCAAAGAAAATAGAGCTGTTTTTTTGCAGTGCCTAGCTGTGGGTTTTGGCCTCTAGCTCAGCTGGCACATAAGGCAACCTACCAAACCAGTGCATTTTTCAAAACTAGACACCTAGGGAAATCCAATATGGAATGACTTGTGAGGCTCTCACCAGGGTCTGTTATCCAGAATCCTTTGCAAACCTCAACATTTCGCCAAAAAGCCCCCCACTTTTCCCTCACATTTCAGTGACAGAAAGTTCTGGAATCTGAGAGGAGCCACAAATGTCCTTCCACCCAGCATTCCCCTAAATCTCCTGATAAAAATGGTACCTCACTTGTGTGGGTAGGCCTAGTGCCCGTAAAAGGAAATGCCCCAAAACACTATCTGGACACATCAAAATGATCAAATACAAAACTACCTGTTTTTGCGGGGGAGGGGGCACCTGCATTTTTGGTCCTGGGCTCAGCAGCCATACAGGGAAACCTACCAAACCCAGACATTTCTGAAAACAAGACACCTAAAGGAGTCCAGGGAGGTGTGAATTGCGTGGATCCCCCAGTGTTTTCTTACCCAGAATCCTTGGCAAACCTCAAATTTAGCTGAAAATAAAATTAACATTTTCCTACATTTGTGTGTGGGATCACCGCACCGGGACAAAGTTCCTACCAACAAGCTTTTCCCTCAGTCTCATGATAAAAATTATACCTCACTTGTGTGGGTGGGCCACGTGCCTGTGACAGGGAAAAGCCCAAAACATGTTGAAATTGAGGGGGAACCAAAGTGGGTCCAAAAGGGCAGTTTGAAAAATAAAAAAAAAACATTTTTAGGCTGACAAGTGGGGCAGAATTTTTATTGGTATAGATGAGACAATGCTGGATGGTAGGAATTTTGTGGATTCCTGCAGATTCCGGAAGGTTCTATCACAAAAATATGGGAAAAATGTGTGATTTCCAGCAAAGTTGGAGGTTTGCAGGGCATTGTGGGTAAGAAAATGGTGTGGGGTGCATGTGAAGCACACCACCCTGGATTCACCCAGATGTTTAGTTTTCAGATGTGTCTAGGTCTTGTGGATTTTTCTACATGGCAGCGTCCCAAAGTCCAAAACATGCTGCCCTCACCATTCCAAGTGGGATGGTTTTGAGAGTTAGCCCAGCTCTCATGGCCCAAGTGTGAAACCAAAACCCAAAATAATCAAATGTCCACTTGCTTGCCGTGGGATAATATGGTTTAGTGTAGGGAGGGAAGTGCTGAAAGACTGTTACCTCCTTCAGTTGGGGTGGGGGCATAACCATGCCCATACTGGTTGGTAGCCACCACCTCACTATTTTTTTTAATTCCCTGGCACCTAGTAGGTTTTCTGCCCTCCAGGGAGTGAATCAGGGGTAATTGCTCCATCTGTCCACCGGTAGGCAGAACAACTTTGGCCCCATTTATTTGGGGTGGCTATACCCCCACCCTCTTTTTTGGGGGGAAAAAAATCTTCCCTAGTCTTGGTGGGCTTTCTGCCCCCCTTAGGGGCAGATGGGCCTTCCAAAAATTGGCCGATCTGCCCTCAAGGGGGGCAGATATGGCCAACAGTAATGTGCCCCCATGGGGAGCGACCCTTGCCCAAGGGGCTGACCCTCCAAACAAAACACACACATACCAATCCCAGGTGCCTAAGTGGTTTCTGCCCCCCCTCCCCCTCCTAGGAGCAGATTGGCATAATAGAAATAGGCTGATCTGCCCCCAAGGGGAGCAGAAATGGGCTAAAATAAATTTGCCCCCCGCCCCAGGGGAGTGACTCTTGCCTAACGGGTCGCTCTCCTTGCGTGAAATTGGTGAAAAAAAAATATATCCACAGGGCATAGTGGTTTCTGCCCCCCTTGGGGCGGAATTGGCCTAAAATAAATTTGTCCCCCAGGGGAACGACCCTTGCCTAAGGGGTTACTTCCCACGTGTAAAACACACAAGTAAATTAAAAAAAGATCCCTGGTGTCTAGGGGTTTCTGCCTCCCCCCCCCCCCCCGGGGCAGATCAGCCTAATTATAATAGGGCGATCTCCACCCCCGCCGCAGGGGCAGAAAAGACCTAAAAATATTTTGCCCTCCTGGGGAGCGTCCCTTGCCCAAGGGGCCGCTCCCCTTATGCAATTTTTTTTAAAAAAATTTGAAATGTCCCTGGTGTCTAGTGGACATTGGAAAGGAAAGGCCTTTGCTTTACTTTCATGCCTCTCTCGCCCTCTCCACGTGATCAGAGGAGAAATGCTTTTGCATTTCTCCTCCGATCCGCCAGCCTCTGATGAGGTCAGCGCGCAATCGTGTGCTGATGTCATCAGACACCAAGGGGGTTTTGGGGGGTGGGGGGAGCGCGGTAGTGGAAGGGGAAGCGATTCCCCTTCCATTCCTGCCCAGGGGAGGGGAGTGCCAGACCCTCAGGGGAGCTTTAGCACTTCTCCCGAGGGCCGGTAGCTGGACGTAACAGTTACGTCCTCGACACCCGAGCGGTGCTGCCGAGGATGTAATCGTTATGTCCAGGGCACCCGAGGGGTTAAGAAAGCAGCCCTCAGTGCCATGCACTTTGTGAAGCCTCTGGGAGCTGAATGCAAGCCGAAGTGGAGGACTCTGAACTGACAGTGGCACCCTGCCACCTTGAACCTCAGGAACTACCAATCTTTCACATGGATGGGAATGTGAAAATGTGTCAAAGAGATAGAGAGACATCATGAAATCTCCTCTGTTGAGCAGCAACAGAATTTCTTGCAGGGACAGCATTCAGTAAGGCTTTTTTTTATATACTTGGTTCAGCTGCCTAAAATCCATACCTGCCTTCGTTTCCTGGACTCTTTCTGTATGAGGAAGAAGTTTGAGTAAAAACCTTTACCACACTGTTGATAGAACCTCCTCTATAGCACCCTTTGAGAGAAGCAGACATATCTCCTTCCTTAAGAGAGTGAGATGTTGATGACTTCCCCTGGAAGTGGGATGATTGGGAGGAGGGGGGCTTTTGAACAAATTCCAGGATGTGACCATGGTGGTATGTCTAACACCCATTTGTCTGAAGAGATGCTTTCCCAATTATAGTAAAAGGTGGAGAGCTAGTGGTTCAACGGTTGATAGTAGTATTGGGAAGTGACTGGTGCCCGATAAACATCACTGCCTTCTTGCAGCTTCTTGGGTTTTACCCCCAGCCGGGAGATGGATTTGCGCTAGTTGCTTTATGAGTGTATCCCTGAGTATTGGAAATGATACCCTTGAATATGGCTGATAGCTGTAGGACAGATAAAAGGGCCATTGAGAGAATTGCCATTTTCCTCTTCTCCCTGAAAAGATTGAAAGCGCTTCTGCTGCAACGTTCCAAGCGAACATGCTGTATCAGTATCAGCCTTGCTGGCCTGAACAGCTTCATCCACATGCTTGACAAACAATTTCTCACCATCAAAGGGCATGTCAAGAATTTTCACCTGAACCTTGTGGTGGAATGAAGTGGCTTTTAGCCACCCCTGTCGGCTCAAAACTGCTGTTCTTGCCCTCTTTCTAAATGCAGTGGACTAATGTCCATGACCATATCTATAATTTCAGAGGAAGCTTTAGCAACTTCTTGCAAGATCTCTCTCACCTCTTTCTTTTTGTCTGCAGGAGGGAAATTCAAGAACGGTGCTAGGTCAGAACACATTTGACGGTCATAGCGACCTAGGATTGCCAAGGAATTTGAAGCTCTGATGAAGTAGCAGCCATTGCAGCAAAACACTTTCCGATATTGTCAAGCCTCCTGCCTTTCTTCTCTGGTGGTGCAGAGCAAGGTGTTGAAGGATATCTTGAGCATCGTTGTGCAGCTTGCATCACTTAATTCAGACGAGGATGTCCTATCAAACAGGCCGGTGAATAGTCTGGTGCCTAATATTTTCTGTCCAGCCGGCGAACAACAGCAGCGACAGGTGCTGTTTTTCTTCAGTTTAAGGCCAGTTTCTCAAATATAGTTAATAACTGGAATAGAGCTGATAGACTACCTTGCTGAGTCCTTACAATCATACAGCAAGCATTCTGTTTGTTTCACTGGGAGAGATCAAACTTCTAAGAAGCACGTTTCAGCAACTCGTGGAGGGTGCTATTTCCTCAGGAGAACCTGCTGGCAAAGATGATGAAGGGGCAATATAATCACCCCACTCCTGAACCTATGTAGCTGGGTCCCAAAGTGGCTCCCCTTCCTCCGGTTGGTCATCCGGATCGCTCTCAATGTAATCATCCCTGAGGGTGATGGGAAGTAACACTGTTCTATCTTCCTGCATGCAAACAGGAACTGAAGTCTTAGGAAAGGATGTCATGGGAGGAGCATCCGAGCAAGCTGTAGTGGTAGGAGTTGGTGCATTCACTTACAGGAAGATTTTGTAATGGTCATTAAGCACGCGTCTCAAGTCAGTGACTAAAGAAATCGTCATTGAGATAGTATCCTGTCCTGATAGCTGTTGCTATTCACAGGACTCCATCTAGGATTTGCTCTTGAAAGGAGTCATACTGTAGAGACAGTATATTGGCATGAAGAGAAAGAATAATCTCCCCTCTAGGTAGGCAGAAGTAGCTCTGTTAGGGTCATCTTCTTCATCCGTGTCCTGGCACTTTACCTTCAGTTGGGAAGGACTGTTGACTGGACCAAAGAGTCTCATCTCTGGATTCTTCTATTTCCAGAAGATGTGCAGGCAGTAACAGATTAGAACTTACTTAGTGATGCCAAATCTGGTTTTAGATGGACAGAATGCTCCTATACAGAAAGTGCTGCTTTTGCCTGTCTCGTTGATGATGGTTCCATGGACGAAAAGGTAATCTTCTTAGGGGAAACAGCCATCAATGACCATCTCGACAACAGAGATTTAAAAGTTGCCATCGATGGATGGTGGTCGGCGAGGTTGTCATCACTGGGATGGTCGACGATGCCGTCATCATAGTCATCAATGTAGTTGGAGTCGGCGTCATCACGAGTCACTGGAAGTGACTGTAAACATACAGTCAACGACTCATCAATTCCAATCTGATCTTCGTCGACAATGATTCTTTCTGTGGAGCGGCAGGCACAGAAGAAAATCTAGAGGAACTCTTGTGAGTTGAAACTGAAGAGGAGCTCTTAATTGTCAATGTACCAGACCCAGAAGCCTTGTTTACGGCCCTAGGTGTTTTGGGTCATTGACACATGAGATAGAGCCCTCATTTTTACGTTTACGCTCAGGTGGAGAACGACTTGGTTCCTCAGCCTCCTCAGAGCCAGATTCCGATCTGTACTTTTTCTTCTGGAACTATAAAAGAAGTCTGCCTTCCCTGACCCAGAATGTTTTGGCAGAAAGGGTTCTGCAGTATTTATATTGTTTAGGCTTATGCTGCGGATGTAAACAATATAAACACTCTTTATGAGGATCCTCTGAGAAAAGTTTAGTCCTTCCACAAGACTTACATGTTTGGAAGAGTCTTTTCTTTGATCTCTCGGACATGTTGACAAAATCCTGAGAAATAACAGTACCACAGAGCAGCAGTTACCCAATGTTTTCCTCTGTGAGAAAAAGGAAAGGTAAAAAGTTGACAATTGTGAAACACCTGAGCACAGCTCCGACTCCCTCACACACAATATGTGTTTAGAAATCTGAGGTATGGTGGCTCTGTGGGGAAGAGTGGTTCAGGGTCTTGTATCTGTATCACTGAAGCTTGGGTCTATTAAAACAATGTGAATGGATTTTATGTCAGGACCAGAGGCTTCGGATTATGCTATCTCTTTCTTTACTGTCAACACACAGCAGCCAATAAAAAAACAACACTACATTTCCCAACAGCCTTGCAGCCTCGATATGACCCCCAATCAGGGCCCACCATCCAGTATATAGATCATAATCAGCAAAGTCCGTCCTCTTTCTTTGCTGCTGCAACGCAGAGCGAAGTACTTTCACATTTCCCCTATGCTTTTGTGGTTTATCAATATTTGTTTGAATGTTAGGCATGGCCTTGTGCCTTCAGGTGCCTTAGTTTTATTGTTGTGTCTCACGCGCTCGTAGCGCAGGTAGCCCTATTTATCGGTGTGAATTTACGGCCAATTTTTCCTTATTGCCATTACATTGTTCCGCACGAGTGTTTGCATGCTCGCTTTAATAGTATTCTTGTCTTACGCGCTCGTAGCGCAAATTGCCCTTTCATCTGCGTGAGCTGCTGCTGATTTCATTGCTGCCGGTGAGGAGTGACAGGGGAGGCCGTGCGAGTGTTCGAGGAGTCCACTTTCTCTTGTTGTCTTTGCGCACTGACTCACTTTTGGGATCTGTGCGAGTGCGCTTCATCGAGAGAAAGCAGCTTCCTTTTCTGCTCTGTGTGCCTCCTGTCCTATGCCTGGAGGGGCTGCAAAAATACATTAGAGCGTGGCTATAGGGAATTCTGGTGCTTCCTCCTCTTCTAAAACATCCGATTATACCTGCAGGGACGTTTTAACTCCCTTGTTGCACCTGGGTGTTCCCCCCCTTATTGATAAATAATTGTGCATATATTTTGGGACCTCTGCTATTTGTATTACCTTGTGCACTGAATATCATGGTACAACAATACCCAGATGATGATCAGTATGGGGAATATGATAGTGGGCATTATGACCAGCACATGGAAGAGCACCTTGTGGAGGCATTAGACTTCCACGTTCAGGACTCAGTTAATAAAGCTTTAGTGAAAGACCTGCGCCCCTTTGTGCAACCTATTTTCAACTTTGGAGTTAGGCGCTTTGGCGCAGGCTCGGGGAACCCCAGTCCTGTAGAGCTCAATATAAATGAGCCTGGCCGGTCATCTTATGACCCTTTGGATCAGACCATTAATACGGTCCTGAGTGATCACGAATATGGTGTTTTCAGAAGTCATAAAACTCCCTCCGTTCAAACTACTCAGAATACAACTGATGAGTCCAATTCTACTGATTCGGACATTACCCCTACTCATAAAAAACCCCAGGGAAAGCGTAAGCATAAAGCTCATCATGCTGAGGAATCTTTGATTCCACCACCTAGTAATTTACAATTTGATCCTGATGCTATAGTACACCCTAGGTCCATGGAATGGACCCCAAGGAGGAAGTGGTAGGGTACGTTCAGTCAAGACTCCGAAAAAGTTTTGAGATAGATGTTCGCAACATGCGGCGGTCTGAGTGCCCTCGCCCTGCTCTCTCCGGCAAAGTTGCGGGGACTCCAGCACTCGATCCTCACACAGAAACCTTTCTGAAGAACTATGCTAAGGACCCGAAAAAGGTTATTGATAGAGCCTGGTGGGGATGGCAGGACAAGCTATTGCACATTTCTGGGTCCCTCACAAAATTTTTAGATTTGGTGGTTCAGGCCAAGGAGACCTAGGAAGTAATAGATGTCCTGTTAGAATGGGCCCAAAGAGCCATCTGTTTATTGGGGAACGCTAATTGTTCGATTTCCACAGAACGTAGGAAATCCCTTCTGCTATGCATTGACCCAAAATTGTCAGAGTTAGCGCCATCGGATGCGGGCCCAGCAGCTAACTGGCTATTATTGGCAACAGGCTTGTCAAAGACCTGGCCAAATATGTGGCTACCTTCTCAGCCTTGGATAAGGCCCAAACTTCAATTAAGAAGGTATTTAACAGTGGCCTTTTTCGCAGGGCCAGACACTTTGGAAGTCGAGCGCCAGGCCGGTTCAGTCCCCAGCCCTCCCGTCCATACTACAGAGTCAGAGGGGCCTCCGGCTTCCAAACCAACTCTAACTTCTACCCATCAAGAGGTCGAGGCTATAGGGGCTGCAATCTCAGATGGCCTAACAGAGGAGGACAATACAACCAGAACTCCTCTCAATCAGGTAACAATTCTTCCAGCTGGGGAGGTAATTTTAGGGGGGCCGAGTGAGTATTTTTGTAAACAAGTGGTCTTTGATCACACAAGATGTATGGGTACTAGAAACGGTAACAGGATACCATCTAGAATTTTATTCAGTTCCCGAGCAAACATTTATTCCGCCTCCTCACAGTTTTCCCATCAAGAGAGTGTTTTTATAGATCAAGAAGTAGAAGCTCTTCTTTAAAAAGAGGCCATTGTTCCTCCTCACCCTCATCCCAGAGGGTTTATCAGTACGAACTTCCTGGTCCAAAAGAAGGGAGGGTTCTCGCTTGATGCTCAATCTTTGCCAGTTCAAAGGGAGGGTGTTTTCGCTTGGTGCTCAATCTTCGCCAGTTCAATGCGTGGATTATGTACCAGCATTATAAAATGGAGGGCATTCATCTTCTCCGGGATCTGTTGTTGGAAGGAGACTGGATGGTCAGATTGGACCTCAAGGACGCCTATCTGACCATTCCTATTTTCGCCCCTCATCGCCGTTTCCTTCACTTCTTTTGGTGGAGGTGTTACGCGTTCTCAGTATTCCCTTCGGACTGTCTTCCGTCCCTTGGTGTTTCACCAAGATCATGTGTTCAGTCATGCAGTGGCTCAGAGAAAAAGGTGTGTGTCTCATAGTTTATCTCAACGACAGTCTTATCATGGTGCAAGAGAAGCGCCTGGTTCTTCTGCACCTTTCCTGTACGATTCAGCTTCTTCAGTATTTGGGTTTCATTATAAACGCAGAGAAATCCCTGTTAGATCCCTGCCAACACCTACCAAAAGATTTTTTGGGGTTCAGGATAGATTCCATTTTGACCCAATTGAAACTTCCCTTAACCGAGAGACTAGCTATCAAGGAGTTGAAGAAAGCATTGTCTGTTCCTTCGATTTCCTTGAGGGTACTTGCCCGCTTGGCAGGCCTCCTGGCTTCGTCTATTCAAGCCATCTTTCCGGGGCCTCTACATTATCGGGCTCTTCAGAGATTGAAGATTATGCATCTTCGCAAGGGCCTATGCAATTCGGAACTGGTAGTTTTGTCACAGGAAGCCCGAACGGAACCTCAATGGTGGTTGACTCATATGGACGCCTGGAACGGCAAGGCAATCTTTGCCTCAGTTCCAGCTACTGTCATAGTCAGATGCCAGCAGATGGGGCTGGGAAGCCAGATGTGGACAGATGGAGACAGGGGATCGTGGTCCCCGCAGGAACTTCAGCTGCACATCAATTGTCTAGAACTTCTAGCAGGCTCGTTTGCGGTGAAGACACTGTCCCCATCAAGACAAAATGCTGTGGCCGCTTGGAAATGGACAATATATCGGTTGTGAGGTACATCAAGAAACTTGGGGGGACACCGTCCAGAATACTAGCGGAAATTGCAAAGGACTTTTGGCATTTCTGTCTAGCTCATCAAATTTTGATCACAGTGGAGTACATCCTAGGCAAAGTGAATGTGGTAGCAGATTGGAATTCTTGACATCTCCGAGATGTCAGCGATTGGAGATTACACCCCGCAAGCCTTTCATTTTCTCAATCTTCTTTGGGGTCCTTGCTCGATAGATCGGTTTGCGTCCCGTCTGAATGCTCAGCTTACACGCTTTTACAGCTGGAGACCGGATCCGTTGGCTCTCAGCTCAGATGCTTTCCTTCAGTCCTGGATGGAGGAATTGAACTACGCGTTTCCCCCTTTCTCCATGATTCACAAGTTCTTTCCCAGGTCCTTCGTCAGAAGGTGGCGATGATCTTGGTGACCCCATGCTGGAAAGCTCAATCATGGTTTCCAGTTGCATTGTCCCTTTGTTGTGCAGCCCCAGTGCGAATTCAGAGATCAGAGGATTTCTTATTGGACCCGATGGGGCGTCTACATCCTCTCATTCTGGAAGAGCAGTTGTCGCTCATGGCATGGAGGATTTCCGGAGATCAGAACAAATCTCTGAGGTATCGGAAGACACTAGATTCTTCCTCTCTCAATTCTTGGCACCTAGTACACATAAAAGATATGCTTCAGCCTGGAAGTGATGGCTGGATTGGTGCAGGAATGTGGATCCCTTGGGGAATGATTGCTGATTTTTTTGCCCCATTTAGCTACTCAAGGTTTAGTTTACCGAACGGTTAACAATTTTAGGTTGGCTATTTCGGCTAAACACCCTTGAGTTGATGGCAGACCTGTTGGGGAGCACCCTTTAATATATAAACTCCTGAGTGGTATACGCTTGGTGCGTCCCCCTCAACCAAAATATTTAGTCTTGTGGGATGTTAATATAATTTTTAAATTTCTGGTAGCATGGCCAGCCAATGAGGGTTTATCACGAAAGGAATTATCAGCAAAACTATGCTACTTTGTCTGATTTCATGTCGTAGAGTGTCAGACATTAAAGCACTAGACATTGCAGGTAGGTTTTACTCCTACAGGAGTTTCTTTTGGGATTTCTAAATGCACAGAATCAAATTCTACATGTATTTTCTATCCACGTTTTAGAGACAACTCTACGTGTGGTCAAGTGTTTAAAAGTGTATGAGGATGTCACTTGTGAATTTCGTAGCGATCATTCTGGGCAATAATTGATTTCTTTACAAAAACCCTTTGGTCATGTGTCTTCAGCGACTTGAGCAAAGGCTGCGCCCCCGCAGGGGGCTCGAAGGGCCGGCGCCATAACGGCCACCTAAGACCCGAAAGAACCGGTTACAACGGTTTGAACCCCCCACCCTCTCCACCCCCCAGGACCAGCAGGTCAGGGGAGAGGGCGCAAAAAGGTGGGCCAATGAGGGAGTTTGAATCCTTCAAACCCCCCAATGGTTTGCCAGAAAGGAAAGGGCCCCCCCGAAGGTGGCAGGGGCAAGAGGGGAGACACTTAAAAGGCGCAAGGTCAGCCAGGTTGGCAAGTAGATGACCCATGGCGACATGCTACCACGAAGGAGGGGAGTAAGCGGAACACGGCACTCGCAGCCCAGACCCACCAGGTCGAATGGCAGGGCACAGGTACACGACAGGTAGCGAGTTGGGTCTAATCCAAGAACTCGAACCTACCCCCTTCGAGAAAAATGGTAAAACGAACACTATGGAGTAAGCCCCCTCCAAGAAACAAAATATGGGACTGCCTACAAACCAAAGAGCGAGAAGAGACATGACAAACGGAGGCAAGGACTCGAAGGTCGATCCGTCAATGCTATTCGTGCATATATGATTGATTATTGAACTCATTTTAAATGTTTTGATCTCGATGTATGACTAAGCGCGATGATAGCATTGTCTGAAGCGCAAATTAAAAGTGCAGTAAATTGAACGCTCACTGAACTAAAGAAAGAGAAATGCAATATTTCACAGGCGGTTACCCAGTTGAAAAATCAATAAATGCAGCCATTTTATTCCACTATTAAAACAGTGCCACGTCATTTGTTTTAAGAGTATGCCACAATGAGTACATATACAAATGCAACAATTCTGGAGTGGGTGAAGTGCGGATGTTATGGCTAGGTGGGTCAGGTGGTTATTGCAAGAAGCAAGAATAGAGGTTTCTGTTTTTGGGGTGCATTCTGTTAGAGGCACTATGGCCTCAAAAGCCTTTAATCCAGGATCCAGATTAGAAGATATTAAGATGGCGGCAGATTGGCCTTCAGACTTTACTTTTAGGTTGTTTTATCATAAACAATTGTGGATGTGGCTTCTGGGGTTGCTGCTCAACTTTAAACTAGCATAACCCGAAGCCTCCGGTCCTGACATAGAATCTAAATGTTTCTAGCTTGTGCAACAAGAATTTTCAAATCTATTAGGGACACGGAGGGGAGGATTATCCCACCTGTGATATGGGTACCATTGGGAGTTAATGTCTATGGCATACTGTGTTATCATATAAATTGTCCCACCCGATATATTATGATGCATCTCAGTTTGGAGATTTTATGTCATTATTTTCTTTTACAGATGAGAAAACTACTTGAAAGATTTTGGGGGAGTTCTTTCTGAATCTCTACATGGACGTATGTTTGCACCGGTTGTGCGGTTTCGATTCCTTCGCCAAGAATAAACCATGGACTTCGTTAGTCGTGATAGTTTGTGTATTTGATTTCGGACTAGATGAGCAAAGAAAGAGGATGGACTTTGATGATTATGATCTATATACTGGATGGTGGGCCCTGATTGGGGGTCATATCGAGGCTGCAAGGCTGCTGGTTAATGTATTGTTTTTTTATTGGCTGCTGTGTGTTGACAGTAAAGAAAGAGATAGCATAATCCTCGTCTCTGTGTCCTTAATAAAATTGAAAATTGTCGCGCAAGCTAGAAATGTTTTGACTAACAATGACAATTGATTTCTCTGTGTCTTTTAATGTACTGATATACTGCTTGTTTCTAAATACCGCATGTCTCCCACCATGACAACAGGGAAGATTCAAGCATGTAAATCAATGAAAGATTTAATGCTGGAGAATCACACCTTCCTTCTGTGTGTTTAGCCCTACTACTACTGTTGCTTCGAGTATGACCTGTATTCATCTACCTTAATTCGGATTGTAACTCTTGTTGAGACTGGAGGAGCTTGGACTAGCTTGCGGTAGCAGTACCCTGTGAAATGGTGCTGCTCCTAAGCCTGATCCAAAATCGGACACTGTTGGTGTCCTCTATTTTTACAACTTTAGCTGTAGCTGATTGTGGGTTATCTGGAGTAAGAAACTGAAGTCATTTTAAAGAAAATAGGTCAGGCCCTGTTCAAGGGGGCCACAAGGCAGACAGGAGCTACTGGTCCACAACTGTTGTGGTTATAGACATTTGCCGAGGCTGTTCTGGAGCCTGTCCTACTGTGGCTTTGTAAACTGGGCCACGTACATCAGTTGTGCACTTGGCTGTCAGAGTAGTGAGGGTAAACTCAAAGGTTTCTCAGTAAGGCAGTGTGGGGGAGACAGGAAGTTCTTCAATCTCATAGCAAAATACAAAGCTACACATTGCAAGGCTAGTTCAGTTAGACCCTCACCTACAAGTTCTAGTGAAGCAGCAGGTTTGTTTCACCATTGTGCAAATTAGTCCCAGCCTCTCTACTCATGCAAGTTCAGTCCCACGTTACCCTCTCAAGGGAATTATGGACTGCTGGTGCGGTCAGCAACCTCATACGGTCAGTGTCATAGATGAGACTATGGACAGTGATTTTACTCCTCCCCTGGACACCAGTGTTGACCAGCACTGGCCTACTCAGTGGGTGTGTAGCTTCTCCAAGTCAATGCAGGTTGGTGTTCGTCTTTAGCATTAGCAGCCAACAGGCTGGTGCATGCAGGCTCATTATCGGCAGTTGCAGCCTCTCGGTCAAGACAGACATTCCCTTCTTCAGCAGTCTCTGGGCTGTTGCAGTCAAGTGCTAGTTTTTGGCAGTTGTAGCCGCTAAGCAGATGCAGGCAGCTCCTTACAGGTGTACACCGGAGACAAGCAGTCATAACATCAGACTTTCATGGCCTGAAGTGGAAATGGGGGACTGCACAATGAGATTCTGATGCCTAGATTGTTAATATACCACACCACAGGAATAGCACTCACAGATCGAAGGACACCACATAATTCAGATCGACACCGGCTACGCTCCCTGAAGGCAGTCAGCTACTTCTGGGTGCTTCATGTGCTTGTAACACTTGGTCTTTTCCTCCTGAGAAGTCTTCCCACCTAAACAGGCAGGAAATTTCCTCTCTCTGAGCAGGCAAGCTTCTACTTAGGCTAAGAGG
This sequence comes from Pleurodeles waltl, assembly GCF_031143425.1. Taxonomy (NCBI): domain Eukaryota; kingdom Metazoa; phylum Chordata; class Amphibia; order Caudata; family Salamandridae; genus Pleurodeles; species Pleurodeles waltl. Next base: position 1,340,145,423 of record NC_090440.1, on the reverse strand, counting down.
TTGAAAAGCAAGCGGGTAAAACAATAGACGTTCGAGTACTCTGTGGAGCACTCCCTTCCACGGTCAAGATGTGAAATAAAGTGGGGTAGTTTTGTTGGATTTAGGTACTCATTTGGTAGATGGCAGTTTGGGGCAGTTCCCTTTCAAATGTAATTTTGTAGCTCACACACAGCTTTTGTGCAAGGTGGCCCTCTCACTGTAAGTAGCAATGATGGTGGCTCCAAGTAGGAACAGCTAGAACAATGGCACAATAAAGAGTAAGGTCTTTAAACCTGGCTGTAAGTCTTCTTGAGGCATCATCAGGGACAGCCAAAAGGGCAGCCCTGCCTAGAAACTTCCTTACCTTTAACAAAAACTGTTGACCCACCCATCATCCCAAGCAACTATCCAATGGCAGTGTTAGGGAAGAAACGATTATCAGACCTTTGCTAACAAGTATGTCTGTGTCCATCTTCCCTCACGTTAGTGTCTGATTTACCACCCTCTAGACACAAGTATACAGTCAATATGCTTGCAGTAGCCTTCTAAAACGGATCCTCCCACCGATCAGAATATTAAGACTATAGACAGAGTATTACTAGCACAAGTGTTACACACCCACCACACATGCATGAAATCAAAATGCCAACGAATGTCAGCTCAAAGTTCTGGTGGTTTGGGGGGTGGGGGGTGTTGGAGGTGTCACATAAAGCTAAAATTAAAACAGATGAGGTTGGTAAACCACATTTTCTCCAACACAGAAAAACACTCTGGGCATCACAAATATTTCATAAAACAAAGTACATATTGCCACCACTGCTTTATGTGATTAACTTAGCACATGAACAATAATCCTATGTCATTATAAGGGAATGTTTTGTATGCCCCTCAAGGCCATAGAACAGACTGTCAGCCTTGAATTACAATGCGTATATGGTAGATTAGCTTGGCTGCAGGGCCAGATACACATGCGTTCGGGCATTCAGGGCAGTGTTCACAACTCCATACCATTCAGAGGACATTCCCTTCTCAACATTCAGGTAAATCTTGCATTTCTTCATTAGTGTAGACGTCAAGGCTTTTTTAATCGTGCTGTACTATTATACAGTTGTATAGTGAGCTGGTACAATAGGGGTAAGGCACAGGAGATAAAAAGGCCTTATGCTTGAGCTCTAGTACTTCATCACCCTATAGTAATGTGGTGATTTCAGTGATATGCGCAGGATCTCAAGGCCTAACATGGATGTCTACACTGTGGCCCAGCTCAAAGTGTTCTGCACCAAAAGAGGACTTCCAGCCAAAAGGAACACCAGGAAGTTGAGCTTCAAAATGTGCCAAGAGCATGGGAGAAGGTCCACCAGTCACTAGTTACAACAGAAGGAGATGCTGATGTGGATAGGCAAGGAATGAACCTGGATGCCAGTCCTGAGAGGCAGCAGTCTGCTGAGGGGGGAGGATGTGTTTCTTGAGTTGGAGCTCCCTGCCATAAGAGCGAGTAGCATGTCTTCCCAGGGAAGGCAAAAAGGAAGTTCAGACTGGAAGTACCCAAAATCAGGATGGTCGGAAGGAAATCGTCAGTGGAGGAGAAACTGGCCTAAGAGCGAGAGGCTCGGGAAAGAAGCCTCAAAGAGCTGGATCAAAGCCTGGCAGGCAGGCAGAGTCCAGCATTATTGGTCACATCGTACTGTCAGTGACATCTGGAGACATGAGGGTTGTTGTGGATTTGCAGATGCATAGGATCCCTTAGTCCCTTAGGAGGATTGGAGGCTAGCCTTTGGAAACACATCCCTATGAGGAAAGGGATGTCCTTCTGGCCCTAAATAAGGGAGAAAGGATGAGGTATCCCACCATGAAGGACAACATTGCACAAATAAAGGGTCTAACCGAAGAGAAGTACAGGCAGAAGTTTAGTGGCAGCCGTAAGCTGGACCAGCGGTCCTGGATTGTGTGGACTCTGTTTGAAAGCCACTGGATGGCTGAGTGAAGGGAAGTGAAATAAAGGATCATCAGGAGCTGTACAATCCGATTGCAAGGGAGCACACGTACAGCCTTTGATCTGCACCTTATTGACAGTAAGCTCACTGACCCCGGGGACCTTGCTAAGGAGGTGGAGCTCTCTGACTCAGTACCGAGGTCCCTAGAAGGTATTGGGGGAGGGAATGACCACATGGGGGGGGGAAGGGTCACCACTAGATGAAAGGGGAGTGGGGAAGGGAGATCAGCATAAAAATAGGGAATTCGCTAAAGGTCCTCAAAATAGCTCTAAGGGTCAGGACTCCCAATCCCCATCTGAACAGAAGAAGAAATGCTTAACTGATAGTAAGTCATCAGGGAATGCACCCCCTAAATACTATGAGTGTAAACAGGCTGGGCACTACAAGGGAGATGCCAAGTGTCCTAAGTGAGCACAGCCCCCCACTGGTGGGTAGAAACCAGGGATTGATAGTATAGCGCTTGCAGAAGAGATTGTCCTAGATAATGTGGGGGATAACGTAGAGATTACCCTAGTGTCCTGGGTGACAGGGAGATCGTGCAAAGAACTTGCATGCCTAGTAGCATCAGGAAATAAAGGCAGTGGTTCAATCAATCAATTTGTAAAGCGCACTACTTACCCGTGAGGGTCTCAGGGTGCTGGGGGTTGTGATGGGGGGTGTGGCTGCTACTGCTCGAACAGCCATGTCTTGAGATGGTTCTCCATCAATGGGCAGAGGGTGGATGCTCTGAGAGACACTGAAGCCAGCATGACAACTGTTTGATGTCATCTGGTGACCTCAGAGTAGGTAGTACCTAATGTATTCCACTAGGGTATTGCAGTAAAACACCATGAGTGTCACTACCCAGTGGCTCTAGTTCCCTTTTGTTGGGGGAGGAGAGGCGGTAGGGGGTGTTGGGTTGTGGCTCAGGTTCCTTGACAGTAGCTGAGAGCTAATCCATGCCTGTGGTTTGTCTGCTTGGCAGTGACCTTGAGAACACCATCTGGGATACACCTATTTGGGTGGTCACTGCCCCCACGGTGGCTGGGGCACTGATGGGGATCTTTATCTATGTTGGATTCCCCAAGGAGGTGACAAATGGAGCTCAGATTGCACTTAGAAACGTTAGGGTTGCCTGAGTGGGTGTGTCTGAACACATGGTCGATGGCCACCAGAGAGGGTAGTCAGGAGGACCTCAAGCCCGGACAAATGGCCAAGGTAACTGCCAAAAAGAGGAAGAGCAAGGGGCGTGGGAAACCCACTCCTGAGACAGGATTCGGAGGAGGCTAAACCTGAGGGTGATGCCCCGGACAGGGGAGAAGCTTGACACCCCAAGGAACCAACTTGAGCTGACCAACTGGCAGAAGGAAGGGGGGCCCCACCAGGGAGGAGTTCTGTAAGGTGCCGAAAAAGTGCCCTACTCTTGCGGGCGTATGGCAGTAGGCAAAACCTCAAGTGATCACATGATTTACTGGACCCATGGTTTCCTACATAGACTTTAAGATTCCTGAGTCTGGTGCTACCCATGTGTTGGTGGTCCCCCAGTGCCACAGGGCCTCCCTACTGGAGCTGGCTCATGATGTTACCCTGGCAGGTTATCGAGGGTATGCCAATAACTTTGAAAGGCTTGTCACTGAATTTTACTAGCTCCGCATGAGGATTGCCGGAGATGAATTCTGCAGGTCATGCCCCACCTGTCAGGCCCGTGGCAAGTCAGGAGGGAAGCCCAAGACTCCCCTGCAGCCATTCTTTGTCATGGGCACTCCCATTGAACAGGTAGACATTAACATTGTTGGTCCTCTGGACCCCATGACAGCCCTCAGCAACAGGATCATCCTAATCTTGATGGACCATGCAACTCTGTACCCAGAGGCTATACCTTTGAGGATGGTGATTGCGCCCACAGTGGCCAAGGCACTAACCAGGGTCTTTATCTGTGTAGGATTCCACAAGGAGGTGGTATCGGACCATGGTACTTACTGTTAGAAGTCCATGTTGAAGGAGTGTGGGGTAACCAATATGTTCTTCCTCCTTACCACCGCCGAACTAATCATCTTGTTGAGAGGTTCAACAAGACCCTAAAAGGCATGATCAGGGGCCTGTCGGAGCTCTTGACCCGGAAGTGTGATGTCCCCCTATCATACTGGTTTGCCTACAGGGAGGACCACAGAAGGGAGTTGCCCTTTTGAACTTGTGTATGTGGGCACCCTGTACAAGGACTTCTCAATCTGGTGAAGGAGGGGTAGGGGCAAGCTTCCAGGAAAGACCCCACCCCCACCCCCAGGATGTGGCCAGCTACATGCTGGCACTCAGTACCCAGATGAAGCGCTTCTGGAAGAAAGCCAAGGAGAATCTGGAAGCAAGTCAGGTGGTCATGATACAGTATCATGACCAGAAGGCCACTCTGGTCGAGAATCAGTCTGGCTAAAAAGTGTCAGTTATGGAGTCTGTGGAGCCCAGGGCCCTGCAAAACCACTAGTCTGGGTCCTATGAGGCGAAAGAGCACATGAGTGAGGTCACCTATTTGGAGAACCTCAAGACTTCCAGGAACCATTTAAGGGTTTTGGTCATCAGTCTCCTCAAACGCCACTTTGAGGCGTCCAAGGTAACCATTTTCCAGTCACAGATGATGAAGCTCTCTCCGATCTCCTTTCTTCCAAGCAGCAAGATAAATCAGTGGAGAGTGCCAGACTCTCTCCTACCCTAACCCTGGCACAGCAGAGAGACTGCTCCCTGTAGTTGAGGCAGTTTGCCTCACTCCTCCGCTTTATCCCAGGACTCACTCATGGTGCTCCCATGATATTGATTCTGGGGACAGTGTGCCTATGAAGAGGAAGACCTACAGGCTATCTGACAAGGTGAGAGCCAGCGATAGAGAGGACATTTTAAAAATGCTGGAGTTAGGGGTTATTGAGCCCTCAAATAGCCTTTGGTCCAGCCCAGTGATGTTGGACCCAACGGCTGCTCTCTTCCAGGTGCCACACCTTAACTTAGTCTTGGTGACTGCATTGAGACACCATTAATCCATGCAGTACCTGACGCACACCCCATCCCCAGAGCTGGTACGCTCATAGATCCACTGGAAACTGCCAAATTTCTTGGCACGTTCAATTTAACATCTGGGTTCTGGGAGATTGCCTTGACCGAGGAGTCAAACAGAGGTCCGCATTCTATACCTCAGAAGGGCACTTTCAATTATGGGTAATGCCGTTCAGGCTGAAGAACACCCCTGACACCTTTCAGAGTTCGGTTAACTAGGTCCTCACTGGGATGGAGAACTTCAGTGCCGCCTATCTAGATGACATTGTAGTCTTCAGTTTTAGCTGGCAGGACCACCTGTGCCACCTCAGCAAAGTGCTTCAGAATCTGCAGAGGGCAGGCCTGACTATCAAGGCAATTAAGTGCCAGATAGGACAGGGGTCAGTGGTCTACCTGGGTCACCAAGTGGAAGGAGTCAAGGTGCAGCCCCTCCAGGAAAAAACCCAAAGCATGCTGGCTTGGAAAACCCTGCAAGATCCAGATAGAAGTGAGAGCCTTCTTATGCCTCACTGGTTATTTCAGGAGATTCGCAATTGTTGCACCCTTGCCAGAGGTAATTTCTAGGAATCAGCCCAGACAGGTGATCTGGAAGGAGGTGTGCCAGAACATTTTTGACACCCTGAAGGAGGCCATGTACACAGCACCCATGCTCAAGGCCGCTGACATCTTCAAAAAATTCATTGTACAGGCAGATGCCTCAGAGTGTGGAATAGGGACTATGCTCTCCCAGCTAACCGAAGAGGGCTTGGATCAACCTGTAGCATTCATAGGTAGGAGTTACTTCCCTGGTAACAGAGATGGAGAGCAAGGGAAAGGGAGGTCTTTGCAGTGGTCAAGGCAATGAAGAAGTTCAGATCATACCCGTTTGGTTCTCAATCCTGAATTCAGACAGACCCCTCAGATGGCTCAGGCAGATGAGGGGAGAGAATCTCAAACTGCTGAGGTGGCCCATGTCCCTGCAGGGAATTGATTTTACTATGGAACACCGTCCTTGTACAGACCACACCAATGCAGATGGTCTCTCTAGTTTTTTCTGCATTAGGGAAGAGAACTCCCAAGGGAATGGGAGACCTCCTGTGCTGCTGACTTCATTTTTGCTGACCGTAGGACTCTGCGCACTTTACCACAGCTAACAAGTGCTAAATTGCGTGTGCTCGCTCCTTAAAACCTGGTAAGACTGGCTTATACACAATTTAGATGTTTCGTTTTATTAGAAGTCCCTTGTTTGACATTGGAGCCTGTGTGCGCGGTTTTAAACTACCATTTCAACCTGGAAAAATAAATGTTTTGCCAGGCCCAAGCCTTCCTTTTTAGGGCAAGCATAGCAGCGTGCAAGTGCTGCTCTTCGACATGTTGTAATCTAATCTGTGGGCTTTAACCACACCCATAATTCTCATTTGTTCTTGGGCCTGCCTTTCAAAAATCCTTTGATGTTGTTGGTAAATGCTTTTGTTTGTCCCACACTGAGGCAGTTTTGTCACCGCCTTGGAGACTGATCCTGTTACATGAACTGTTGCATGAGCATCGCGATATCTTAGTGTAGTGCACTATTTATGTTTTTTTATTTTGCTTCGCACTTACAGTGGTAAGTTGTTTCTTCATTGTTCTTGGTTTCAGGCACCTTGCTGTTTCCTTGCAATGTCTGCAGGGTCTTTTTTTTTGTTTTTGCAGTTTTATGTAGTGCAAACTCAACACAAAGGTTTTGGAGTGCTTTTTTTATATAGCGCAAACTCGATACAAAGGTATTACAGCTCTTTACATAAGCACCGGTTACATTACACAAGAACACATTCATTTTTTGGTAGCAAGGGGAGATGAAGTGATTTCTCCCAGAATCACAAGATGCTGAGCCGACACAGAGACTCTAACCATGTTCCCCAGTTCCAAAGTCAGAAGCTCTGGCCGTTACGCCACATTCTCTCCCCTAGGGTCCTTGGTCTGGTGCGTGCTGGGACAGTCTGGGAATAACTTTCTTTTTTTTTTCAAAAAATTTGCACTTTTTAATACAGGTTCTGCCATTTCATAGCACTGCACAGCAGATGCCCTTCTTAACAAATTTGCTATAATACACTAGCATCAATCCTTTCAGAGACGTAGAGGTGAAAAAGCAATGTCAAGATTGTAATCTTTGACATTTTCGTTCTGTCAAGACCTCTGAAGCAGGTGCATTAACCAACTGACTTAAGCAGAGTGCAACACTAGGCGATAACACCTGCTCTTGATAATCAACAGAGGTTAGTTCCAGGCAAGAGGAAGGTGGAAGTTGTCGCCAAAATGGTGGAAAAGAAGTTGTGACTCCAGACCCAAGCACTTCGCGGCCTCAAGCTTAATAGCAAAAAACATCAAGCCTTTGAATGTAAAATGGGTCTCTTCAAATAGAGCTCATTTAGTGCAAACTCGATACATAGGTATTACAGAGCTTTGCAAGAGTATCAGTTACATTACACAAGAACACATTCATTTTTGGTAGCATGGGGAGATAAAGTGATTTGCCCAGAATCAGAGGATGTTGAGCCAGCGCCGAGACTTGAACCATGTTCCCCAGCTCAAAGATCGGCAGCTCTGGCCCTTACACCACATCCTCTCCCCTAGGGTTCTTTGTCTGGTGAGTGTTGGGACAGTCTGGGAGTAACTTTTTTTTTTATATAGTGCTCTGTAATACAGGTTCTGCCATTTCATAGCATGAAGCAAGTGCCATTCTTAAAAATAAAAAATAAAAAATGCTATAATTCATTTGCAGCTAAGCTGCATTTTCTGTTATTCTCTTGTATACACTCAATGTTTTTAAAAGTTAGGCCGGTATTGCCAATGTAGAGGAATAATTCCTTTAGAAGTTTAACACAGAAACATATGGCTGCTTCCTTTTCTTTGCTCCTAACTCCTTTGACCCCCTTAATCTCTGGGTTAAATGCCACGAAGGTGCCTCCTTGTGGCTTGTTTGGTACTATTAAAGTGTAGGTAAACACACTAGAAAGGGTTACGTCTCTAGGGTATCACAGTCAGTCTGTAGGACTGAGACAAAAACGCTTCCAAGATGGCGGGCTTGTTGTGTCCTCTTTCCTGCAGCAACAGGCCTGGGAGGGTTGTATGCTGTGGCACCTGGCATACATCCACTAAACACCAAACCAAAGCACATAGATAAAAGGTATTGTCATTTACAACGTCAATAGTTCTAGCTCTCACAAATACGAGACCTACTGCACTGCAAATGCTTGTTAATACATATGTCACCCCTAGGTAAGGGCCTGGACGGCCCAGATGGCAGGATGCAGTATATTTGAAAAATTGGACATGTACTTTTAAGTTTTACATGTCCTGGTAGTGAAAAACCCTTAAATTCGTTTTTCAATAATGCAAGGCCTGCCTCTCCCATAGGATAATATTGGGGTTTCCTTATTATAGTTAATAAGCTGTAACTTCCAAACGCAAACAGGTAACTAACTCATTCACATTTGGTGGTGTCTTTTGAATTGTAATTAAATTCCTAATATATGGTGAAGTTGAATTTAAAATTACAGGTTTTAAAATGCCACTTTTTGAAAGTTGGCATTTTCCCGACTAAGCAATTTAGTGCCTAAAGCCTATCTCTGGGTCACATTAGTCGACAGTTGGGCTTTATTTCTCCTTGACAGCCAAACCAAACAGGGAGCTTAGGTGTGGCCAAATGAGCATCACTGGCAGGCTGGGAGGTAAGAGCTGGGCACAGTTCCACTTACAATTGAATAAGCTGTTAAGGTTAACTCAGGAGGCTGTTTTGAAGGGGGGATACGGCTGGAGGAGGAAAGGTGGTTACATCTATATGGCAGGGATTCCCAGGTTGTCGTACGGCTGCAGAGAGACACAGGATTCCCTTACCAATAAGGTGATCTATTGGTTACGTACACAGAGGAAATGTCTCTGTCATCCGGGCTGACATCTTGGAGGTGGGTAGACATAGTCAACCAGGTTCGGAGTTTGATTTTATCTCTATCCTCCTCGCGGATAACCTTTTGGTGGATAATCTTATTGCTTTTGATATACGGACTAGATCTTTGAGGGCTGGCAGAGGTACTGGTATTAGTTTCCACTCCTATCCACCTTGTGGTAATGTTAGTAGCTGTTTCACCTCACATGATGTCCATTCGGCAGGGGCCCAGGATTTTCATAGGAACTGTCCTTCAATCATGGCAGAAAAACCCTCCCACTCTTTATCGGACCTGGATGGACTACACACTGCTTATTCTGCAGGGATTGTCACTCAAGCTTCTGGGGCTAGCTGTGAAGAGCGTTTCGGTCACACAGAGAATGTTACACAACCTAGAGCTAGGACTGAAACCCGGTGTTCAGAACTTACCATTATGTCCTGGAATGTGGCAGGGATCGGCAAATCTAGATGGGCTTGAGACTTACTTTATTGCGCCCCGGCCTGCATCTGGGGGCTTTGGTAGATCTAAGGGGGATCTTATGATTTGAACAAGAAACTAAAATGTGATCATTCAGTACTATGTTTTAATTCACACGATCTATTGGGTGTACAACTGACATTTCAACCTGGCTTTAGATTGATTCTGATCAACGTGTATGCAAGGTCTGTTTCTCGAGGAATAGAGTCCCAAGTACTAGCACAGTTAACTGAATACATGGAGCACCTGCACCCATCAATCTTCTTAGTGGTCGCAGGAGATATGAACTGTACTTTTGAACTCAATCCCATTAATAGTAACCTGTCAATTAAGGAGGATGAATTCTGGGGTATTCCCCAACTTAATGAGAATGTCCATTGTACCGGATCATGTGCTGCTTCGCAGTTGACTTCTCTTTGTTCTAGATATGGACTAAGAGCATGTAATGGCCACACTAGATCTGATTTAGACATTGCCCCCACCTTCAAACGACGGCCCTTTTCCAGCGTTATCGATTATTTCCTGGTGGCTATTAGGCTATGGACCAGCACTCTAGACATGAAGGTAGAACCCCGTCATGATAGTGACCATAACCCTCTATGTTTTATTTTAACTAGTCATGCGTTTGGGAGAGTCCAGAACTCGGGGACTACTGATGTTCCGAGCCCCCTCCTGAATCATAGACAAACTCGAGTTAGCTGGCCAAAAGTATTGTCAAATCCATATTTGGTTAAGAAAATGTATTCTTCTTTTTTAAAATTACTTTCCAGTTTTGACGAGCAAGAGGCTAGCAATATCCCAATTCTGAGTATCCATGCAGAAATGGCTAGCACCTTACAGGGCATCTTTTTCATGGAAACCATCTCTAGGTATCCCCCCGATAATATTCACTCTAGGGAACGGTTTAATAAGGATTGCATTGATGCAAAGCGCAACTTAAAATCAGCCCTTAATACGCAATCACAGGGGATGATTAGAGATGCTAGGCTCAGGTACAACAAGGCCCTGGAACTAGCCAAGAAAGACTGGTAACATGCTACCTGGCAGGGGATGAAGGATGCGATTAAGAACCAAGATAATGGGTCCCTTTGGAAGCTCCTGGCTAGTAGATACAGAGGGGGTAATGGTACTATCAGCATGCACATCCAGCCTGAAAGATGGGTGGACCATTTTACTGAGCTTTATGCCTTACCCGCCAAACAGGACCCTATGTCTTCATCTCAGGCTGGATTGTGCCATATGGTTGGTGACTGCAGATCATCCGATGATGGTTCTGTAGAGGATATTGTTTTTTCAATGGCTGAAACCACAGTCGATATTAATTCTTTAACACCAGCTAAGGCACCTGGCCCCGATAAGATACCAGGGGATTTGTTTAAATCAGAACCTGCTATTTGGGCGTGGTATATAAACACGCTATCAAATGCTATAGCAGCAGGTGGTCCTATCCCGGAAACCTGGTATGGGGCAGAAATAATTCCCATATACAAAAAAGGCGATGTGGGCCTACCCTCAAATTACAGACCAATTAGTCTTATCGATAACCTCCCAAAAAATCTTTGCTAATCAAGTCCTAAATAGGCTCTTGGAATGGGTTCAAGACAACCAGATATTATCCCCACTCCAGGCTGGTTTTCGTTCAAAAATCAGTACGATGGAACAGGTCTTCAGGCTTTTCCTTTTATTCTGGAAATATGCCATTCTAGCAAAACAAAGCTTGTATGTTGCTTCCGTGGACTTAAGAGCTGCTTTTGACCTGGCACCCAGAGGGAAGTTATGGGAAGTTTTGCACAAAATCGGTATCCCGGAGAATTTAGTACACCTAATATATAGGATGCATAAGAACACTTATGCACGAGTGAGGTGGGGCAATCAGGGAGAACTTACTGATCGAATAGATATTAGAAGGGGGGTCCGACAGGGCTGTGTTCTCACCCCTACTCTTTTTTCTTTGTTTATTAACGAAGTGGTGCAAGTTGTTTTCGCTTCTCAAAACGATGCCCCCTCCTTGAATGACCAAAAAATCCCGATTCTTCTATTCTCTGATGACTCACTTTTGATCTCCCAAACCCCTATGGGTCTTCAGGTCTTGGTGGACAGGTTTAGTGCATTTTGTGCAGATAATGGATTGGAGCTCAATGCCAGCAAAACTAAATTTATGATCTTTAGTAGGGGCCCCACTAGAATATGCACTATTTCACTTAATGAGGCTCCCCTAAGTAAGGTATGTTCTATTGATTACTTGGGGGGTAAGGATCACAAACAGCATGCATTGGGAGGCACAGATTGACAAGAGCGCCGCGCTTCTCCAGCATAGATCTGGGGCCATACTGTGTTTTTACAATTCTACTATTGTTAAAGCTGTTTCTCCAGCTATTAAGATCTTTTTGGCAAAGGTGCAGGGTGTGGCGCCCTACGGTGCTGAGATCTAGGGATTCTCTAAAGTGGGCAAACTAACTGTAGGAGAAAATAACTTCTCAAGAGCTCTTCTTGCATGCCCTCGTAATACACCATTGACTCCAGTTTTTTCTGGACCTCGGATTTTCCTGTATTTCCGTTGTAATAGTACTAAGACCTTTACTTTTTTGGGTGCGCATTTGGACCACCCCCGAGTTAGCTGTATATAAGGAGTCCTTACAAGACATCTTAGGCAGACCAAAGGCACTTTCTATTTCCTGGCTCAAGCAGGTTTCAAGGTGGTTCCAGATTCTGGGTCTTAGGGACTTCTGGACCCATCCCTTTAACATAGGGAGGGCTCAGAAGCAACACTTGAAATCAGTCTACTGGTCCTACGTTAGGAACAAACATGTGTTATGCATGTCATATGGGCGATTGACATCACAATTTCTTGATTTCAAATGGTATCCCCATTTTGAACCCTTCCTGGATTTAATTCCCGATTTATTAAGCAAAAGTTTGTATGCCCGCTTTAGGTATGGGTGTTTACCATTGAAGTCCCTTACCGGTAACTGGCGGCCTGTTTTGACATCTGATCTACGCCCCAGCTGCAACTGCACTCCCAAAACTATAGTACATTTTATGTTTATTTGCCCAGCTTATGGGATTGCTCGGCAGAATTGGATTCGCCGAGTTTGTAGGATCATGGGCTTGAGACTCTGTAAAGTTGCACATAGGATGTTGACGAGTGATAGTTCTCTCCTTTTAATCTATGCGGTCAGCAAGTTCATTGCGGCCGCATGGTACATTCGTACTCATTTTTTAAAAACAACAAATTAACTTGTCCTCAATTGATTATCGTTTTTAAGCTTTTTATCCATTTATTATATACAAAGGTTTTATGATTGTTGTGACTTTTTCCTGATTGATGTTAAGAGTAATATGAGATATTGCAAGCTGTATTAAGGTTGTTGATGAGTGACAGTATTTCCTATTTTCCTTTTTTATTTAGGCGGCTAGCTAGTGCCTTGCGACTGCATGCCATAAATGTACTTTTGTTTTTATTCGTTATTTTTATGATTGTTCCTTTTTCGTTTTTTTCTTCTAATTTTTTTGTTTGTTTATTTATTATGTCTTATTTGATGTCATTTTTCTTCCTTTGATGGTTAAATGTGACCAAATAAAGCTTGTGTTGATTGAATAAGCTGTGTCCTGCTGTCTATCCCCTGTAGTTAGTCGGGAGTTAGGAGAACAGACAGCAGGGCACCTATGCACTTCAAATGCATGCCTCTAGAAGCCCTCACTTTTAAAGGCAGAACTGGGTATAAATATTGGACCTCAGTCACCCAACAACCCTATGTCTTACAGAGCTCAAGACTTTTTAAAGGTGGATATGGTACCATACCGTGATGTGTTGATCATAGTGTGTCACAGCAAGCATCTGTGTCCAAGCCCCTCCCGTCTTTGTGGGTATTGTGAGCACACTGTACCTGGACCATATTTTTGAGCTTTTCCAACTAGCACTGTGCGCTCTGAATAACCTTGACCTGAATCTCCTTATATCCACACTGCCTTCATTTACCCTTTACTATTTTGAACAAAAACATAGCTGCACCATGCTCTCCAAGAATATGACTTCCAAACTGACCAAGCTCCCAATTTGAATTGTGCTTGCAACACATCCCCCTCCCTGTTGCCCTGCATAGTTTGCATGACCTCATCAATGCCCCAATCTTAATCTTTGTCCTATGAACAGCTCATATTAAAAAATACCATCCAAGAGACCATGGGCTGTGCCCTGAATTCTGAACTTTTCCTGACCTATGTTATGCATTTATAGCACTTTTGAGCTTCACTATACTCATAAAACATCTAACTTGCCCCATCCTGTCTCAATTCTATTAGACTGTCACTATGCTGATTGTACAGCTACCACCCGCAGCCCCATAACCAAGTGCCTTCTTTGTCTCCGAATCATCAACTATGACTACTTAACTTTGCAGCATGCACTGGACAATGCTATCTGTTTCACTGTACCATCTAAACTGCCCAGTCCCTGTGATCTCCGGGCAGTGACGAGGCATGCTTGATGTTGTACCATAAAGTAAAGATGGCAAGGGTTCCATGACAGTCAAAAGGAGAAATTGGTGCTAAGAGTGGGCCCCCAAGGGTCGGAGGAATCTGTGGTTGAAAGCCATAATACTAATATTCATTACATGCTCTCACAAACCCCAAAAGAATCCGCCGCCCCACTTTGCCACTATCCTATACTGCCCACAAACTCCTGAATAATATAATGATTCTCTAGTCTGAACAATGGTTACATAAAACATATGATTTATATTTTCCCTGGGAGCATCCAGAGGAGGTGGTGACAGTAGTATGTGAAACAAGCAATAAATGTTCAAAATGAATCAGATTTATTTTAATTATGCATCACTTGGGCAGTCCTTGCAGTGATGACCCGAAACCAACAATGATACAAACTACGGCACCTCAATTTCTAGAATAATAACTGAGAGAAGTGTGCTCTGGTTCCGATCTCTGGGGAAGCATATACTAATCAGAAAGGCAGCAATATGTAGATGTCCACAACACAAGTTACCTCTTGGACTGTGGCTGCCAATACTCCACCTCCCATGCCAGATTTCTGATAACTATCAGTCTGACAACACACAAAATGGCTCGTTCTGAAGATATGACAATATTTCTCTTGGGGGTACAGTGGCTCCTTTATCCAACATCACTGGGAATAAAATAAAATAAATATATATATATATATTTTAAAAAAATCTAGTTATTTTCCAGGTTTATGACCAAAACTTAGAAAACAGCTGTTGTGTGGATCGCCAGCAAAGACTCTTGTATTGGTGATCACACTGCTCACATGCCTTGTGGGAGTCCTTACAATGGCCCACTATACAGAGAGATGAATGCTAGTGCTTCTGCCAAAGCAACAACCACCTGAGGCAGGCAGAAAAAAAGGAAAAGGGGGAAAGGCCGTGTGATAGCATAGTAAGAGTGCACCCTCTATGATGTGGCAAGAAAGACCCGAGTTGTTTGCAAAATACATTCTGTATTTTTCCTTTGGTCTATGCATGGAAAAAAATGAAAAATATGCTAGCAATGGTTATCCAAGAAGGGAGAGCTGACAATATAGTGCCTAGATGGTTGTAGAGCAGACTACAGTTTTGATAAAATGGAGACCAGGGTAACCATCGCAGACAAATTTGAGGTCTGGAGAAGTTGTCATTAGGCTGAGGCCTGTGAAGAAGTCCTTCCATCTCTGTAAGGGGTCACTGCATCATTTTTCATGTATCGATCAATAAAAATGGCTCATTTACAAGCTGAGAGTCAGAACACAGGTGTGTCCCGAAGGGTGTGCAGTCTTTTGTTTTACTCATGACATCTCTGTCCTCTGGTCCTTCTGACGTTTACGCTCCTCTAACCATGACTGGATTTTGTCCTTCAGCTCTGTGTTGGGCCTGACCTGATCCATTGTGAGGGGGCTCCGGTTGAAGGGGTCCGTTTGATCACTATAGTAAAAAAAAGCAGAGATTAACTGGTGGCTGAGTACCACCAAATCTTAAAGCACACAGCAGCAATAAATACATTTGATATAAAGACACTTCAATCAAATTCCTTTTACTTCAGTCTTTATTCTTTCATCTCTACTGCCTCAGCAACAGTTCTCCACACAGCTGCTCTTCTAGCTCCTCAACGTTCTACTGTCAACTCCAGCCCAATAACTGTCAGACTCTACCATTCTAAGGGGAAGGGGAGGTGGAACATACTACTTCTATCGGTGTAAATATTAAACTCCTATTAGGATAAACTTATTTATATAGAACAATATATATATATATATTTAATTAAAACTGCGATACAACACATCTTCCCTTCTAACAAAACTAGAAAAAGTACAGTCATCTGCTATCATTAATTACAGTTCATTATACTCAAGTAGTAATCTCGTAATCTTTATGCCAAACAGGAGGTTTAATTCGTCGGCTATATGTTCTTTTCTCATAACCTCCTTCATTGCGATTCTGTGGAACTTCCTGACTTCCTTCCGCTTCCTCAGGATTGCTTTCAGTCTTTTCTACACCCGGTGGCTGTTTGACGATCCTATCCATGCTCCAACACTGTCCATTCTCTAATACAACTACATTTCTTTTTACTTTGGCAATATTGAATGGGCCCATAAACTTGGTCTCTCTCACATTTGACCTCATTCCCTTCAATGGATTTTTAACATACACTCTGTCCCCTACCACCCACTGTTGTTGTTTCGTACCATGTTTCTTATCATACATTCTTCTGTATTTATCTTGGTGCAGAGATAATTTAAGTTTGATATGAGGGGTTGCAGGTTCACTCTTCTCTCCTCCACCGAACCATGAGGGAAAGAATTTTGTGCTTGGTTTTCTGCCTTTTAGCGCAGAAAACGGGGAAACTTTAGTGATTAAATTTGGAGTTGTATGGTATGCCCATAACATGTCTCTGATAGCATTTTCCACACTCAAATGATTAACACTAGCTAACTGTATGCATTCCTTGATCATACGATTGGTTCTCTCAATCAGACCATTTGCCCTTGGGCAATACAAAGCTGTAGTGAGGTGATTTATACTGAGAGATGCAAGGAAGTCTTTCATTGCTAAAGAAGTCAACTGAACCCCATTATCAGTAATAAGGGTAGCTGGTATGCCCTCAACAGCAAACACATCCTTGAGGAAATTTATCACCGATTCAGTTGTGATTTGGTTAACTAATTTTGCATTTATCCAATGCGAGTGGTAGTCAATTAATACTAAGGCAAAGCGTTTGACTACTCCTGTCATGTTGATTGGCCCAATGATATCTAATGCCAGTTTGGACCAAGGTTTGTCAGGTATGGACACAGGAGAAATTGGGGTTTTGCGAATCAATTTCGTTTTATCACTGCGTGCACATATGGTGCAATCTTTGACTTCTGTTTCAGTCATGGAGTCCATATTAGGGAACCAGTACCGTTCCCTAATACGTGATTTTGTTAGGCTTCTGCCCAGATGGCCCTCATGAGCCAGCCTAATGATTTTGTGTCTTAAACTTGCAGGAGGTATTATTTTATCATTCCTAAATACACAATTTCCTATTTCATTTATTTCATATCTCACCTCCCAGTAGCTTTTAATAACTTCATCCAGATCCTTCCTGGATTCAGGCCATCCTTCCTTGGCTCTCAGTTTTAGCAAGGATAGAGATTCATCTTTTTGACATGCTGAATTCCATTCATCTTCATTGATAGAAGATGTAGAAACTACCAATATAGGATATTCTGGAGTATCAAAGTCTTCTACTACATCCAACGGAACTCTAGATAGAAAATCCGCAGCCAAATTTCTATTGCCAGGGAGGTACTCAACCTTGAAACAGAAGCTTTCAAGGCCCAAGTTCCACCTCGCAATCCTTGGAGTGCTGTTGTAAAATCCCTTAGTGGAGAATACATAAACTAAAGGTTTGTGGTCTGTGCGTATGGTAAATTGTGTACCCCAAAGAATTTTTTTTAAATGTTTAACAGCCCAGAAACATGCCAGAGCCTCTCTTTCAATGACTGAGTAATTGGATTCAGCTTTGCTTAGAGCCCTTGATGCAAAAGCCACAATCCTCTCTTTGCCATCAATGACTTGTGATAGTGTAGCCGCCAAACCCAATTTACTGGCATCTGTGGTGAGAATAGTTTTCCTTTCATGATTAAAATTACAAAGATATGGTGCTGATAAAATGGCCTGTTTAATCTTTTCAAATGCATAATCATGACATTCCCTCCATTTATAAGGTATGTGACTCTTAAGTAACTCTCTGAGATCATATGATGTATCTGAGAAGTTTTTGACATATTTGGCCATATATTCAGTGAGACACAGAAATGACTTGAGTTCATCCTTATTTTTGGGCGCCTTTGCTTTTTTAACTGCCTCTACCAGGGAAGTTTTAGGTTTAAAACCATCTCTCGATATTGTATACCCTAGATAATCTACAGAACTCACACCAATCTGGCATTTTTCCTTCTTTAACGTTAAGCCTGCTGTTTTCAGTATATTCAGAACCCTCCTCAGGTTTGTGTTGTGTTCCTCAACTGTCGCCCCATAAATTAAAATGTCGTCCTGGAAACACAAAGTTTTAGGAGTGTCTCCTAAAATATGCTGCATGATTTTCTGAAACACTGCAGCAGCCGACGCCAGCCCGAACGGCATCCTATTGAACATAAAGGAACCCATAGGGGTGGTAAATGCCGTAAGCCACTTAGAATCTGGGTGAAGTTCTACTTGATGATATGCACTGGAAAGATCCAGCACCGAGAAACATACTGCATATCTCCCATGGTACTTAAAATCTCATGGATTATAGGAAGAGGGTGTCTTTCTACCCAAATATTCCTATTCAGGTCTCTTAAATCAATACATACCCTGATGTCTTTTGAATTACTTTTCCTAGCAATCACAATGGGGGATAACCATTCAGAGCTGTCAATAGGTTGAATTATGCCTTGAGATTGCATTCTGTCAAGTTCCTCCTTGAGCGCCTGTTTCAGTAAATGGGGTATCGGTCTGGTTTTGTGTACGGTAGGCTTTGATTGGGGTTTCAACTTGATTTTGTGCTGAAATCCTGCTAATAAACCCAATTTTCCACTAAAAACTTCTGGGAATTCCTGAAAAATTTGTTCTTTTGAGTTGGGTTTGTCAATGATCAAAACTTGTTCTGGATTGTTTGGATCCAACTTAATCCCCAACTCCTTCTGATGCTGCCAGCCCAAAAGACTCGATCCCTCCTTTACAACATAAACCTTCCCCACAGTGGATCGACCCTTGAATGAAATAAGTGCTCTGAACATTCCTTTAAGAGGAATAGGGTCCTGGTTGTAACCTTTGGGGTTAATATCTGGTTCCGTTAAGCTGGTCACAATTCCATCATCAATTTTGTCAAGGTTCACAGCATTAATAATCGTAAAAGGGGAACATGAGTCAGCAAAGACCTTAACCGGGTTGCCATCAATGAAAATTTCACATTCTGGATACTGAAAAGGAATTACTTCTTTATCATTCACCTGTAATATAATTTTTTTAACTTCTTGATGATTTCCTTCTACATTCTTGCCATCATATGGTCTTTCTGGTCTTGACATATCCCTACACACTCTAGCAAAATGCCCTTTTTTGTTACATTTCCTACAAATGGCTGTTCTTGCTTGGCAACCAGTTGAATTCGCTAAATGGTTGCTGCTTCCGCAACGAAAACATTTTAGATTAGGATTTACAATCTTGTTTTTTTGAGGTATTTTATCTACGCCTCTAATTTTGAGAATGTTGTCTTCTTCTATGTTACCTTTGATTTCTGTGACCTGATCTGGAGCAGATGGACATCTAATTTCCTGTAAGCATATAGCAGTATGCTCAATGGATTTAGCAATTTCAATTGCTTCATGTAAGTCAGGTTGCTTTTGTAATAGCTTCTCTTGAATTTTTATATTACTGGTGCAACGAACTAATTGATCTCGAATGAGTGAATCATTAAGCTCCCCAAAATTGCATAAAGTACTTAATCCTCTCAAAGCAGCAATATAGTTGGTTATACTTTCTTGCTTACTTTGATTGCGAGAAAAAAATTTATGACGTTCTAAAACAACATTTATTCTGTCTCCAAATTGTTTTTCTAATTTCATGTATGTGGTGACATATTCATCCCGCACCTGATCTTCTGGAATATTAGGTTCAGGCAAGGATTCGTAAATTTTCCTACCATGTGTTCCTAAATTGTGTAATAAAATATGCTGTTTTCTAACTGGATTAAATCTGTCACCCCCAATGGCAATTAAATATGATTCAAATATTTTGAACCATTCTTTCCATGGAGAACTAGGTTCTCCAACCTCATTTAAAAACGGAACAGGTTGGGACATACCTGCAGCAGCCATCATGAGTACAGATTCCCAGGTAAATAGGGTAAGTCAAATGCAATTCACCTTAACACTAACTAAATACACTATAAAATATTATTGAAGTAACAGTTATGCAGTTATCATCAGTACAGATTCACAGATAAATAGGGTAATTCCAAGGTAAATCCCCTTATCAATAATTAAATACACATAGAAATTATTGAAATAACAGTAGAGAACAACCAAAATGTAAAGAGTAGGTTTTGTAGCAAAATTAGAGGAAAGAGCTCAAGCAACACACTTCCCACCATGCACCTCAAAAATGAAGAGAACTGTGCCTGTCAGCGTTTCATTACAGGTTCCCAGAATGTACCCAGAAAGTGATTGTGAGCGCTTGAAAACGAAGTTCCAGTCAGATTTTCTTTGAATGCACTTCAGATTTCTGGGTTTCAGGTAACCGAGATTTATTTAAAATGTTTTGGTGCACTGCCAGCAACAGAAATGTGAGGATACTCGTTCCGCAGTTTACCGCGCCTTCCACATTACCATATTGGTCTGTATTTGTTTTCCTTTCTGGTTCGAAATGCAGCTTGTAATGTAATTAATTCCGTCTTAAATGCCAGTTCTAAAATCTTTAAGGCAACAGGAAAACAGCCTTTAATTTAATCATATTGTTGTGCTGCCAGGAACAGAATGCTGCTGACATGAAGACACACGATCATTGCACTTTACCGCACTGCATGTGCTTATTATTTTTATATTTTCTTTCCTCTGTGAAATGCCACTTGAAAAATTACAGCCTGGAATACTTTTCTTGTTTTGTGTCAACGCTTAGATGTGTTCCGATCGAAGATATAAATAGAACAGCAGTTTAAGTCTGTGTGCTGACGTGAGAAATTTGAAAAATGGATTGAATTGGAGTAAATAGTGTCCTGGTTCCGAAAGTTAAAGTAAGGCACAGGAAGCGCTAAGGCGAAATGGCACGCTTATGTTCAGCTAGAGTATTCTTTAAAGTAATAACAGTACCTTAAGATAATTAAAGTTGCTGAAGGGTTATCCAAAAGGGGTAGAGATGAGAGTGCCCCCTTCCGCACGTAACTCGTCGCCAGTGATATAAAGACACTTCAATCAAATTCCTTTTACTTCAGTCTTTATTCTTTCATCTCTACTGCCTCAGCAACAGTTCTCCACACAGCTGCTCTTCTAGCTCCTCAACGTTCTACTGTCAACTCCAGCCCAATAACTGTCAGACTCTACCATTCTAAGGGGAAGGGGAGGTGGAACATACTACTTCTATCGGTGTAAATATTAAACTCCTATTAGGATAAACTTATTTATATAGAACAATATATATATATATATTTAATTAAAACTGCGATACAACAACATTCATGCTTGGCTTGCAAATGTGAGCAATAGAAATGGAGAGGTTACCAAGTGGGGTACATAAACTTTATCTAGCAGTTAAGGTGAGTTCGTTACCTGTAATTGTGGTGCTGTATTTTGTGATGCGTTTGCAACATACCTGTCTTCATAGAAGAGCAGACCTGAACAGTGTAATACTGGAAGATGGTTTGACACTGGTAAGGGGAAAGGGCTCATCTGCAGGAGTCAGTGTCATTCTGACAGTTGAGCAGTTCATTGTTCAGGAAATATTCAGGAATTTTCAGCAGGGAAAGCGATCCTACTATAGGTATCCTGAATATGCTCCTATAAATTGCTGACTGAGAGGTAATTGGAGACTTACCTACATTTACAAGCCAGCCTTGTGAACGAGTCTCCCACAACGTTGTGTGCAGAGCACTGAAAACAATCTCCTGGGCAAGAAGATTACTATCCTGTACAATAGTTTTTCACTATGAATCTGCTAGATTGAAATGTTGGGCATTGCTTTTAAAACTGCAGCATTAACTATTAGCAGAGGAGAGATGTGAAGGAGTCTATGCAAATAGCAGTTTAAGCAGCCTTTATGCCACTCTCTCTCCTTGACTGTATATTGGCACAACAGTGCTTGATAGAAAGTGTATACTGGTGTTTGGTGTCTATATATATATATTGTAATGAGACATTACACTTGGACACTATGGTAACTCAGTTTTCCCTCGCAGAATTACTGTTTTCCCTTGTGGAATTTGCTCTTGGACCGACTTGTATATTCACACAGATAAGCAGCGTATCTATAAAGCATGAAACGCCAGAAATCAAACCCTACATGAGTTGACTGAAATAGAGAATCAGATGGGTAGATTGGAGCAGGAGGCAACAGTTGACCCCAACCTATTACCTGACTTTCTAACAGCTACAAAAACAACATACAGAGCTCCTTGAATGATTAGAACTATAAGACATACACTAACCAAACACACGCAGAGGGGGTAAGGCTGGTACTTTACTAGCATGCTTGATACAGCCTCCCAGGGGCCCTACCCAGATCCTACAGGTGATCTTGCATTCAGGTCCGCAATGTTCCACACAACTCAAAGTGAATGGGGCATGCCAAGAATACTACAGTTCCTTATATATAGCCTTCCCCATTCTCCCCCTTGAACGTTGTGCAGACTTCCTCTGGGACCTTAGACTTCCCTGCCTGACCAGCAAATGCTGTACACAATTGGTGGGACCTATAACAGTAGAGGCGGTATGGATGGCCATAAGGGAGATGCCGCGTAGTAAGTCCCCGGGAACAGATGGTTGCCCATCGAATTCTACTCGTCATTCGCCCCACAGCTCATTCCAAAGCTGCTTAAAATGTACAAAACTGCGCTTGAACTCGGGATACTCCCAGCTTCATCGAGTCAGGCCATGGTCACCTCTTTATTGAAGCCAGGACGTACACCAACCAAGCTTTCTCTTATAGACCACTATTGATATTAACCACGGATTACAAAATACTCAGTAGGGTGCTTGCTCAGAGGCTATTGTCGCTCCTCCCTCAACTGATTGAAGTCAATCAATGTGGCTTTATACCCTGTAGAAGCACTTCCCTAAACATCTGTCGCCTGTACCAGGTGATGGAAGTGGCACTTCCTGTCTTCCCAAAGGCGGGATGCTACTACTTGGATTTGCAGCAGGCGTTCGACTCCTTAGAATGGGAATATCTATACATGGTACTCAGGAAATTCAACATAACGGAGGGGTACATTAGATGGGTTAAAGAATTATATTCCCACCCCACGGCCAGAGCGAAGACCGGCAAACATATCTCCCCACCGTACCACATATTCCGGGGAACTTGTAATGGAACCCCTCGCTCAAAAGTTGACAGGAAAGAGTATCCCTCTATGCAGATGACATGCTTCTATATGTGTGTGACATGAATAAGGAGCTTGACTGAGTGAGTCACACCCTCAAACAGTTTGGTGAAATCTTGGGCCTTAAAGTAAACCATTCAAAATCCCTAGCGTTTTCATTCTGAGAGGGGTTGTTCTCCACTGATACAAACCCTTTGGGCATACTCCAGATCCCTGTGGCTTAACAGACATTTAGATATCTCGGTATACAAATATATTGCTCCCCTACTGACCTACTAGAGGGTAATTTGAAAAAGCGATAACTTATTTACGAGTACAGATCAAATTCTGGACCTCACTGCCCCTCTCAGCATCTGTGCGTTTGGCACTGGCCAAGATGGTGATGCTCCCCAGGTTACTGTACTTCTTTGTGAACCTCCCAATTTGCATACCGCAGTCGACCTTTAGAGCATTAAGCATGTTATTGACAGAAATAAAATGGGCCACTGGATGCTGCTGTATTAGTCTTCAAAAACTACAACTGCCCACGGATGAGGGGGAGATGGGCGCGCCCATTTCCAAACATACTGCATAGCAGGGCGGCTGGCACACTGGCTAGCTGGTATTATCTGCAGGATATAAACTACACACAGGCACAATTGGACAATCGCTGGTCCTGCCCAGAAGCCCTGCTCGTAGATGGCGACTGCCTCTGCTGTTGCAGAATGCGCTATGGTACTGGCGCATGGCGCTTAGACTAACCAAGACGGCAGTGCCATATGCACCTAATATCCCTTTAAGCGGTTTACCCACTTCATCTGGAGTTCTTTCCACGTCAAGGGTGAGGCATTGGGAGGAGAACGTTTTTTCCACCCTTAGGGATCTATTGGAGGGGAGCCACCTATTACCCCACAGAGATTTTATAGCCCAGATTCAGCTCCCAGGTACCCTATTTCTAACGCATGTCAATATATTGCATTTTAAATAATGTTCTGGTCTCTGAGGTCCAGGGCTGAACACAAACCAGAGTCCTTCTTGAGTACCAGGAAGGAACATGTGTAACATCCATGGCCCTTTTTCTGTTTCTGCATTATTTTCACAGCTCCTTTCTGCAGAAGTGCTGCCACCTCCTACTGAAGTATAGCCAGGTGGTTTGGGGAGGTATGCACTGCTTGGTGAGGTATACACCGCTTGGTGGAAATCGAGTCAGTGTCCAGACCCCACTTGATAATGTGCCTAGCCTTGAACCACTTCTTGAAAGTTGTGATGCATGACTTCTGGCACACGGGGAAAATTACCATTTGGTCCATATCACAAAAGGCATGGGTGAATCTAGTTAGGAGACAGCATGAATTGATTTTAGTGACATGCTGCCTAAAAAGAAAAACGTTTTCCAAATGCCTCTAAATGCTTTGTCTCCCTGTCAGCAGGTGTGGAAGGGAAGGTTAGGTTCCTTCTAAATGTCCACAGCAAGAAAACTGTATCACAAGACTTTAAGGTGAAGATGTTGAGAGAGGAACTGCAGGTCACCTGGAGCAGGGTGATGCAGTCAGGCAACTTTTAAAACCACAGTGGCAGAGGAAGGTTTCTCCAATGGTGCCATGCCTGGCTCCAGAAAGGCCTCCTGAAAGGGTAATAGGGGCTCTGTCGCAAGGTTTCATGGTCCTCTGTGAGGATATTAGTTTTAGTTTCTGCGGTCTGGAGTTGCAGATTTAGCACCACTGCAGTTATCACTATGATCATTTGAAGAGACATCACCTCAGGAGTTAGTGGTCCAGTGGGAATGTCCATAGCCAGAGCAGGATAAGTATCTTGTATAAGGTTGCTTGCAGATGATAGACCTTGAAATTATTCTTGTGTATATCCATCCAAGTCCATATCTAGGGTATATGAGTCAGTGCCAAAAATTTCATGCAGCCTTTCCCTGTACTGTTCCTCTGCAATGAGGAATTAGACCTCTCAGAGATCACATTTCGGGAACAGCGTTAGTGGTTTCATTTTTGAAGTCCCACGCAGGGGTGGTGCCAATGACAATGGTGCTGTCCAGGGCATAATGTATCAAGACCAGTTCAAAAAAATGCTGGGCCGGAGCCGTTGGGCCCATAGGCATCAATATTGGTTGTCCTTATGGCATAGAAAGGCCCCTAGGGACTCAGGTTGGCACTGATATCTGAGAACAAAAATAGAGTAAACGGCTTCCAAAACAGAGCCAGGTCCAAACTAGGAGTTGGGTACACTGGGTATGCTGGCAGCAGTGCAGAGGAGGTGGACTGCACTGGTCCGGGTAGGTCCGATGGAGACATAGGCCAATTTGGAGATTGGTCCAGTGAAACCACAAAAACAAGGCTGCTTGGAGGGGTGATTCTTGTACCAGTGTTGACTAAATCCAGCTCCGTGGACGAAAGTCCTGTTGGAGGCGGAGATTGGGGAGGGGTGGGGTGAGGTGGGTTGTCAGTCAACTTCTAGCTCTTTTTGTGTTTCTTCTGGTTACCGTCAAAGGAAGAGGATGGAGACTTTGAATGGTGCCTGAAAGACTTCTGACTCAAGAATGCTCTTTGGCTTGAGTCATGAAGAGCTTTACTTCATGATCCTTCATGGCCTTGGTGCACATGCTTTGACATGAAGCACAGGGAACGAGCTCCAGATCTGCGTTAAAGGTGCAGAAAGCAGGGAACTGATGCCGCTGTGGTGGGGCAGACACAATTTGGCTTTGTGATATCACCAACTGCCACCTCCTGCGTCACTACAAAAACAGTGCCCCTTACTGGAGATGCAAGTGCTCTGAAGATTCTAGATCCAATCTAATGCCTGGTATTGTTCTACAGGTGAGAACTCTGCAGTGAGAATTATTCATCAGAACAGAAAGTATAGAGGTATTGAGGAGCTAACCCCTGTTATTTAGGCAAAAAAATATCTAGCAGAGATTTAAAGCTTTGCATTCATCTATGCAAACTTCTTTCAGCAATACTGTGGACACATGGGTGTCAATATAAGGTGCTGATTTTTGTTTTTGTTTTAATAAATCTTGGATTTGTCATCAGTTTATCATGTGATTACTTTCAAGTCAGACTCGAGGCCACTTACATTGGTTATATCAGAGGCTTACATTGTATGCCTTCCGCCAAAAGAAATTGAGATTGAAGTGGTAGATTATTTTAGGCATACAATGGAATTTCCCCCAAATTGGACTTGGTGGTGGGCACTGAAAATGTTTCTTTAACAAAGTCCAAACATCTACTCATTTTTTGTGGGATAAGCAGAATATTATTTGTGTTTCATACTGTTTACAGTTAAGACCAAGGCAATAATAACTTTGATGACAGAGTTAAAAGTTAGTGCAGGGCAAAGAGTGTGAAGGAGCGTTTCGGCACCCAAGCCATTGGACATTGAGCACTGATGCCAGTAATGTAAGGTTGGGGGCATTTTGGCCAGTCAAAGAAGGCACAGAAATTACTTTAGCACAGGGTTTGATAAGCAGGAAATTGATTCAGTTGCTGAGAAATACGTTTTAGCAGGAGGGAAGTCTGGAATTATTCCTCTGCATTGACTGACATCCTCCCAAAAACCTGTAATGTATCCCACATTAAGCCCAAGAAAATAGAGAGTATGTGGGAGAAAAATCACACTGGACATTTGTGGGCCCCACTGTGCCTTCAGGAATGACGATGATAAACTATTGTTGTAGAATACTTTTCTTGGTGGCCCATTCTAAAATTTGTTATTCAAACCACCATTCAAGACACAAGTTATTTCCCCTAAGATATTTCCGACGTTTTTGTCAAAAGATGGAACAGAGATCCCAAATAAGGGTTACAGTTGATTATTTGTGAAGGAGGCTATTGGAGGGGGGTAGGTTAAAAAACAAATAAAAACTTGTTGGTGTATAGAGCTACTCCCCATTGTGAAACAGGCAACATCCCTAGGAGTTGATGAGTAGGGACACCAGGCCCGCGCTGAAAGTAGAAAAGACCAAAGCAGAAGCTGGCTTACAAAAAAAAAATCCCATGACCATAAAAAATTAGAATACAACAGAGGAAGTAAGAGTATGGTTAAGTATGGAAATCCACTTACTATAGTTGATTTAGTTAGGACTAAGAATAGGAGTGTAGTGTGGTTAGTTTTATGTATTCATTGCGCTTTAGCTTCAGGCTTTAGGCCTTTGTGCACTTTGCCCTGAATAATATTTTATTCATTTGCTGACAGCTTAGAGCCTCTGTGCACTTTGCTCTACATGCTTTTTATTAGGCTTCGTACTGTTATTTTTTAAATAGCCAGTTCTACGGTGTTGTTTTTTATTCATATCACACTGTTTTGCCTACTTCAGCACTGGAGTTCTCCATAACATATTTACTCTGTGCTTCAGTCAAGGATACAGTCTGGTACATTGCCGATAGACGTGGTAAGAGTTTAGACTTGGCATTCCTGCGTAGGGACATTTTGTGATCACAATGACATGTTAGTTATAAAATCACTTCCTTGTCCCAATACACGCGAGAGGGAGATTCCGACCAGGAAACCACAACTAGACGCTGACTGCCTCGTTGCAGATGCTGAACCAAGATCACAGGTCTTTACTCAGGTATGAGGGCTGATGTCTCCACAGTGATTCTAATAGGCAAGCTAGAAGCTTAACATGCTGTGCTCTAAATAGAACAAGCAGAAGGAGAGTAGAAACTGTTAGACAATATGATAGCTTTGTTCTTATGTTTTACTCTCCTGGTGACTATTTCAATCCTACTGTGTTGTATCGTTCTGGTTATTGCGGCTCACGCCTTAATATCTAAAATACAGTCGTTTTATTAAAAACATTATATAAAACTTATACTGTCTTTGTCATTTGTATATGAGATCACATTGGAAATAAGAGAGTTGGTTTGGATCTGAGTAACCACGACTTCCCTGAGAAGTTCCAAAGATGTCATGCGCTCGGCTGCCGAATCATTCCTTCCACATGGGAGAAATGAGGCACTGCTAGTTAGCCGGAGCAAAAAACGGATTTAGGGTGACAGAGTTCTTTACACGTGGGTCAGACTCAGTCCCCCACACCGTTATAGATCCTGCTACCTAGAAATCCAGTAGTCTCATTTAGAATAATGAGAGCCCACGCGACATGGCGCCGCCAACGTTTGGTCTGGCTCTAATGATTAGGTACGACTGACTCTCTTGGTCTCATATATATTTTGACTCCTCGGTTCCGTATACGGAGACGTCCGTGGGGCTGACGGTTTCCGCCGCCACGGCATAGGTGCTTCCTGTTGCTTAGTGGTTGGTTGTTCAAGCTTGAACTTTAAAAGGAAAAACCCCGATATTGGTGTGCCTTCTCTGACCTGCAGCTATTTTTTATAAAAATGGCGAATCCTAATGTGGTGAATATAGCAATTAATATATGTCAACCGCTCACTGGACATCTATTGACACATGGACTGACAGTCCAGGGGGGTCCAGTCACTTTTGTGGTGGACGCCCATGCAGCCTATAGAACAGAACGTTTTTATTCTTGGGTCGGATTTCCAGCAGTGGATGGGGGAACAAATACTTTTCACGAATATACTGTTGCGAATGTCCCTGGACAATACAGGGCTTACGCTTATTTAGAAATACCTCTATCTTATCAAGAACACCATAATTGGCTTGATGGCGCCCTCCCACACACAGTAACACAAGCTAGGTTAGGTCCACCAAGTAATGATGGTCCTACCTGGCCTTTATTGGCTACATATACACCTCATCCTGCGGTTGCTCAATTGGCAGTGGTTGAAGTTCGTCGTTTATATACAGAATTAACGGCTACATATAGACGATTAGTTCAGTTTGTCATGCAGACACTAAATACGAATGCAGCGCGTGCTGCTTCAGCGCACTCACAGGCTGTGGTTCCGGGTATTAATCCGGCCACTGTGCACTCAGTTATGGGTAAAGTACCGGCTAAACGAGAGGAGACTCCATTTTGGCAGGCGCAAAAAATTAATACGCTGGAAGCAGTATTTCCCCATACGGGACCTCAGGATAAACATAGAATTTTGACGATGTGTTTGGCGTACGGGATGGTTCCTCCGGTGGACCTTTGTAATACCTGGGGCACGGTGTTTGCCGCGCTCTACACTACGGCACACGGTACACCGACATTAGCTAATTTACCGGACGTACTTAAACAGATTCAGGATGAATATGGGGCTGCCACTGCCTTGGATTTGGGCATGCAGTTGCTGGGCAATTTTGCCACAGTTTCTTCTATTATTTTGAGTAATCTCAAAGGAGAGGAAGTAGCACTAGCAGTGCGAATGCGTCTTCGGGATATTCCGCTGCTTAATCAGGAGCGGGAGCTTCCGAGAATAATAGCGGAAACATATTCTAGTATTGGTCGTGATAGCCTGGGGGCTAGACCACAAAAACCCCAGTTACAGGGTAAAAATAATAAAGACAATGCTAAACAGCAACAACCTGAGGGTTCGAAAAAGCGCTGGGAAAAGAAACATCAAACACCTAAGAAAGATGGTGGGCAGTCTCCGCAACCGGAGACCCCACAGAATAAGTATAATCTCAGGAATAGGGATACTTTGAAGATGCCTGATAGATATCAATATACTGATACACGCCAATCTCGTTCCTTTCAGGACTCCTCGGAAAAGAGAAGTGAGAGAGGTGGGCGGTCAGAGCCGCGGACGGAGTACGTGAAACCGAGACAGGATTCACAACGCTCAGCTGAGGTTTCTATTAAACAAGAAGAGAAACCGCTGCAACAAAAACAGCAATTTAAAAAGAAGAAAGTGGCAGCTGTCTCAGTCAGACATGCCGCTCAAGAAGAGAGTTCTCTTGACGAACAAGACATGGGCGTTAGCACTGTTAGACAGCGCGGCAGAGGTCACAATAGTTCGCCGGAGTCTTCTAGAGCATCTGGAGGTGAAAGCAACTGATGACTTCATACAAGTCGAGACGGCGGATATGCGAGTCTCTGATCCTGATAGAGTATATAATGTGACTCTGCGATTGGAAGGGGACATTGACCGTATTATAAACGCCATTTTTTGGGACCATGTGGTGAAATCATATGATGTTCTGCTGGCCGAACAAGATTGGCCACCTGACTTTGTTCGCGACTGTCCGGTTTGGGAGGAGGTAATTACACCTTCCTTCTCATCACTTGTTCCGAGAGAACTAGCGGAGTCCTATAGTAAATCATGGGCTCTAGCACAGGCTCCCGCCTTGTATAGAAATAACGTGGGGTGGGACAGACAATCACCTTATCATGTAATTCCGATAAAGGGCGAACCTCAGCCACAACCGCAGTATCCTATCAAATTTGAAGCAAGGGCATCGGTTAGAAAAATTCTTACACAATTGGAGTATCAGGGTGTAATTGAACCCTGTGTCTCGCCGATGAATAATCCCTTGTTTCCGGTTGCTAAACCGGACCATTCATATAGGATAGTGGTGGATTACCGACATTTGAATAGTCATACACGCACATATGCAATACAGAATTCACACAGCGCAGCGCTTATGAATAATATAGTGCGTAAAAAATACAAGACAACATTGGATATCTCAAATGGATTTTTCTGCCAGAATATAGCGCCCGAGAGTCAGGACTATACCTGTTTCAGTGCGTTTGGCTCTCAGAAAATTTTTTGTCGTTTGCCTCAGGGGTATAAGAATAGCCCAGGACTGTTTTCGGCTCGTGTAACTGAAATGCTGCATGAGTTCGACCCTGAAGCATTATCATATGTTGATGACATATATCTGACAGATGATGAGATTCTGCAACATCTAAGGCGTGTATCGCGCATTGTTGTGGGGTTTGCTGATATTGGCTATAAGTTTAATTTTAAGAAATCAAAGATTGCCTTCCTCAGCGTCATTTTCCTGGGATATGAGTTGTCGAGTGAGGGCAAGAGCCTAGCGCCACATTTTTTGGAGAAATGTGCTTTATTGCAGCCTCCTAATACGGTTCGGAAGCTCCAGTCATTGTTGGGGTTTCTGAATTTTGGCAGAACTTACATTCCTGAATATGCGACGCGTATAAAACCCTTATACGAGTTGATTCGCCCGAATTTTTTGAGTAGATTTTGGACGATTGAACATACACACATACTGCGAGAGTTACAGAGTGATCTCTTAGCAGTTAAACACTTACACACACGGGACAATAAGACACATTTAGTCATCAGGGTGATACCTGGGGCTGTTGGGTTTACTTATGTCACCTTTAATGAAGGGGAGACAGTCCCGATTGCATACAAGTCACACTTGTATTCTGCTGCAGAGCAACGTTTTGCACAAACTGAGAAAATTCTCACTGCAGTACAGATGGCTGTTATTAAAGAAAGACCGCTGGCCCAGGGTCAACGCATTGTTGTTGTTTCCCCAGTTCCGGCTTTAGAGGCCGTTACAAAAGCGAGTGTTCCTAATTCGAAAGCTTTACACCGCGATGGATACAATGGGCTACGTCTTTAACAGCCACTGATGTAGATTATGTATTTGACCCTAAACTGCAGACTCAAGAATTTTTTCAATATGAAATGGAATACCCTGTTCCTGCTGGTACGTTACCTATTGAACAATATCAAGTGGTCATGTATACCGATGGCTCTGCGCAACCAGCGGTTGGGACTAAACAACAGTATTCTGCTGCATGTGCGGTGGTGAGCGGCACTATGGAGGGGGAAGTGTTCTGCCCCCGACATACTTATACTAAAACCTTGGGAGATTGCACGGCACAGCTGGCTGAGCTCAAAGCTCTATTGTTAGCATTGGAGCACGCGGATCCGGCACTTTTAACCTTGCTGGTCTGTGACTCCTACTACTGTGTGCAGTCTTTCAATGAATATTTACACTATTGGAAGATGAATGGGTTCAGAGATTCTAAAGGCAACACCATTAAACATAAAATGTTGTGGGGTAAGGTTGCGGATCTGAAGGAAACGCTTCCTAATGTCCATGTTGTACATACACTTGGACACTAGCGCGTTGGAATACATGTTGCTGGGAATACTTTGGCTGATGAAGCTGCGAAATCGGCAGTGGCTGTCGCCACTGTGGCCGCAGTGACTCGTTCGAGTTCCAAACCAGACACAGAAATTTCGGCTGCCATAAAGGCTACGGCTGCTGGCACGCCCTTTCCTAAAGGATTTCCTTCAAAATATAGTTACTGCTTGAATGGTGCGCTGAATGCTACTGTTACAATTCCAGGCATTGGTGTACGTGAAATTCCCAATAAAATTGAGAGACCTCGATTGATTTCTGCAGCACATGAGGGGGTGGCTTCTGCACATGCTGGGGTGGCTGCCACGATTTCACTTTTACAGGCTCGTTACTGGTGGCCTGGTCTCTATAACGAGACAAAGCAATATGTCCTTTGTTGTGACGTTTGTCAACAAATTAAAGCATCGTCGGCTAGACGCCCGCAGCAGACGCCCCTTCTGATTTCAAATAAACCATTACAGTGTGTGTACTTGGATCATTGTGGTCCGCTGACACCAGATAGTGCATACAAATATATATTGGTTGCTGTAGATTCGTGCTCCAGATTTGTGTGGGTCTGGCCACAATGCTCGGCTGACGCTCAAACTGTTATTAAAGATTTGCGCATCTTTGTCGATACATTTGCAGTTGCGGCTTTTCATTCGGACCAGGGCCCTGCTTTTGCCTCTAAGGCATTCAGGGACACCATGGCTTCGTTGGGGGTCCAACTCCAATTCTCGTCTCCATTTCATCCAGAGGGAAATTCTGTCGTGGAGCGTTTAAATCGTGATTTAAAGCAGTCCTTAACGGCCAGAGTTATAGGTACGGGTCGTGGTTGGCTAGCCCACCTATATGGAGTACAGAGAGCACTTAACTTGCCTAGAAGGTCACTGGGGGGTCGTACTTCATATGAGTGCCTGTTTGGAACACGAATGTATGTTCCTGATCTAGATGGTCCTGGTGTGGAGGCGGCAGATACGCCCTTTGACATAAATGATCGTGTCACTGTTTTGCAGGATTTACAACAATTCCGTGAAGATAACTCTTCTGCCAGTGCTGCCTCCTCAGGAATTAAGGATGAGCCAGTAACACCTACTGGTTGGATACCCAGGATTGGGGATCTGGTGCGTGAAAAGGTCGCAGTTAAAAAAGAATTTGGTCCTTCTTATTGAGAACCTGTCCCTGTGTTAGGGGTGAGCGGCACGAGAACTGTGATTTTACCGCCGCTGCGAGGGGCCAAAGGAAATCGCTTTGTTTCCATTGATAATGTCAAGTTACAACATGTGGCCGATTCTGCACAGCAGACCAAGAGGGACACCCAGTAGTTCCGGAATCCGTCTCACTACTGGGGAGGAAGTCCCGCTGCAGGTGATTTTCACCGACACTGTTTCCTCTCCGAGCTTGGGGAGGGTGGATGATGATCTTGCGATTGTTCCACTGACGGCGATTAATATGGAATCTTGTGATCAAATTGCTGTACGTTCTACTGACGTTTCTGAACATGTGGTTTATAGCGTGGCACGGCGAGAGCCTCCATCTGCTTCTTTGTTCACAGTTGCACCTTTTGCTAGAACTGCTTCTGGCTGCTTCAACGACGCTGATAATGATGTGTCCGGCTCCTCGTCCTCGATGTCTTCTGTCCACGGTCCATGACGGCTGCTGGGTTGGCTTAAACGCACATATTTTGTTTTTCCTTGGAACTATTTTTGGCTGTTTTTGGCCGTGATGACTATTTTATTATGGTTGGGATTTGTGGTTACTTTTTTTCTGATAATACATGGTCATTTTCTTCCTGATCGATCTGACATTGAGCATGTGGAGACTGTGTTAAAACCGCATTTTTCGTCTCATATGGTTCGAAGAGACTTGTTCACAGTGAACATTTCTGCTATACCAGTTCCGGATGGAATTGTGTGGGATAAAGTAATGTTTGATATATATGGTCCCACTGAATTGATTCAAATACCGTATGTCCTCAAATTATCAATGAATGATATTGTTATACCTGGCATTGTTTCTGATGGTTGGGATGTGAAGACAGTAGATTCTATGCTAACGGATTTGCAATATTATACTGTCTATGACGATGATGATGCTTACCAGTTTAGAGATATTCATGGTGACATGTTTTGTTACAACTATTATGGACACCACTTTATTCATAAAGCAAGTAGCCCTAAGTCCATGTTTAATTATGTGCAATGGGAACATTGCTCGACTCCTCCACAAGGGAGTTCGAAAACGTATTATGATAAATTTGCATATTTTGCTGGGCATGATCCACGTAATGCTAAGTCCTACTATTTTAAAGTTGCACCGTATTCTAATAAGCAAATGTTATTGACCAATACTAAATTACTGTATTCCAATTTGTTTGTATCTAAACTTTCGGTCGAGGGATATGAATACTGGTTTAAAACTGTTGACTTGAAAAGTGTTTGGGGTTCGAAAAATTGGCAAATGCAAGGCAGGGACACGTTATTTAGGGCATGTATTATCCCTGTGCAGATGATTTTCCTCAATGACACAGTACAACAGACTAGCTGTTTGGGCTTAGCGACAATTAAGGAGTTGACTTTGCCTAGTATACCTGTCCCTTCTAAATTAAAAAATTGGCAGCACTATGTGAATGCTACTTTCAGTGACTTTACACATTGGGTCCAGAATGGTACGCTTAACACTTCATCGTTACATCCAGGCGGGTGGTTATTATGGCCTGTAGACACTAATATGTGTCATCAACGTTTTGTCACCTCTTCAGGGGGGTTCAGGACTAGTAGGGCAGACCCTCGTTACGTTTCACCAGAACATGCTGATATTATAACTACATACAGTGTGGGGAAGCTTTGTCAGCAATGGTTGAAGTCATCCACGCTGGATGCAGTTAAGTCACATCTCACGTTACTGTCTAATGATACTGATTTACAAGATTTTTTGTCAGGTCCCAAAGTACCACGGAAGAAAAGGTTCTTATACGAGGTTTATAATGAGATTTGGAAGCTTTCACAACAAGAGGCTGCAGCCCGGTTGAGGCAGATTGATCAAGAAAATCTGATGCAGACTTTGGGGGTCATTCTGACCCCGGCGGTCTTAGACCGCCGGGGCCAGGGTCGGCGGGAGCACCGCCGACAGGCCGGCGGTGCCCCGCAGGGCATTCTGACCGCGGCGGTAAAGCCGCGGTCAGACCGGCAACACTGGCGGTCTCCCGCCAGTGTACCGCCGCCCTTTTGAATCCTCCAAGGGGGCGCAGCTAGCTGCGCCGCCGAGGGGATTCCGACCCCCCCTACCGCCATCCAGTTCCCGGCGGTCCGCCGGGAACCGGATGGCGGTAGGGGGGGGTCGAGGGGCCCCCGTAAGAGGGCCCCTATGAGTATTTCACTGTCTGCTTGGCAGACAGTGAAATACGCGACGGGTGCAACAGCACCCGTCGCACCTTCCCACTCCGCCGGCTCGATTACGAGCCGGCATCCTCGTGGGAAGGGAGTTTTTCCCTGGGCTGGCGGGCGGTCTTTTGGCGACCGCCCGCCAGCCCAGGGAAAAACTTAGAATACCCTCCGCGGTCTTTCGACCGCGGAGCGGTATTTCAGAGGGGGGAACTCTGGCGGGCGGCCTCCGCCGCCCGCCAGAGTTAGAATGACCCCCTTTGTCTGTTGTTGATAATGGCATGCATACCCTTTCTGACCGTGTTTACACGATTGACAGCATTGTTTCCTCTGCCATTGACATTATTAAATCGGACATGTCTTCTTTATATCATGGGCAGAGTCAGACGCGGTCCATCATGCAGCTGGGTTGGACTCTTCAGACCTTGAAGGCGGGTCGCGTTCCATGGCAGCACGTTCGTGCCAGAGAGATCTTTATCTCTTTTAATTTGACTCGTCAACAACAACTGATGGCTAAAAAGGAAGCGACATATGTTATGTTAAATATTGAGAAATTAGAGAAACTGCCTTTCACGGTGGCTGAGATTCCGTCAGCTGAATGGTTGATTCATGGGGTTATTAATTTGCCTATCTCTACTTTGCAATTTACTTCGTGTTTGAAGCACATTCCGGTGGGTAGATATGAACTATTGGGAGACAGTTACATACACGAGGTGTGGGACCTTCCTTTTCAGTACAGATGTGTTAATGGTTTGAAGGAGGTTTTTCTTAGCGGCAGCAAATGCGAAGCTTCTGTCAGCCATTCAATGGTTTGTAAACAGCTGTCCTTGCACGGGGCGTGTAACGCTTCGATTGCTAACTTAGCTTGTTATCTGAAGGGAGTTCCAGTCCCGGTTATTAAAAACACTTTCCAGGTGCTTTCTAACGGCAGTTACATTGTTCTTAACAGCGAACGCTGCTGTGGCATGCGTGCCGGAATAGTTTACATCGTCGTTGTCAACAAGGCCGTTACGTGCTGCGGGAATGTGTTGTTTCCCCCCACTCAAATTAGGGAGGTAGCGGACATCTGGCCTCATATTGCTACCTCCAAGGTTGATTTCGACAAGTTGAGCCGGCTAAAAGCTTTATTGTTTCAAAAGCATGTGGCCCTTACATCTGCTAGCGAGACCTACGCACTTCAGGTGGCAAGGTCATCGGCGGAGATACAGTCCCTTTTGAATACTAACTTTCCGAATCACTTCGGTGAACTAGTGGGACGTATATTTAATGCATCCAGCACTGCTGGTATTGCACATTTTTTCAAAGTCGTTGGTGTTGGTTTTGCTCATACCTTCTCTTCCATATTCGGTTTGATACCTTCGGCTATACATTCTATTTTCGGAAGCATTTTTGGGGGTTTCCCGATTACTTTGGCTTTATTGGCTGGAGTCTTGCTGTTGTTGCTATTTTTTCGCAATGGCTGTCCCGTCACGACGAGATCCTGTATTGCTGCTCCCGTCAGCGCAGCTGTGTCGTGAACGCATGATGCAGCATTTTGGAGCGACACTCCTGGGACATTTGGAGTGCGACTGGTCTCTGTCATTCAGACCGGTTTTGGATTGTGTGCAACCCGTGTTTCGATGCCTTTGGTGCTCGTTTGAACATGCACTGGCTCTCTGTCTCTCATTGCAGCGCCCTCCAATGGTCGATACTGATCTGTTGATGTTCCCGATTAGGGCTCATTCCCAGACTTGTGCACTACGGATGCGCTTGCTTCGTGAGGCAGTTTATGAGATTCCCTTCCTGGAGGAAGATGGTATTGTCTCTTTCATAGGCCCTGCACGGGGTGCCGCCCTGAATGGTTTTGGGGCTTTGGATCACACCTGCTCCTTGGTACTTTGTGGCGTGGATCTTCCGATATTGACATATATCGAAGTGGAGGAACTCCTGCGTTCTATTGCTTCTATCGGACGATTGGATTTTTACGAAATTGACACTATATTGAATTTGGCTTTATGATCACATGTTACCTAAATTTATGACTTTGTTGTCTTCTCACCTTGTCAAAATAATTGTTTTAGGTATTGTTTATATTTAGGGCATCCTTTTATATTATTGGAACCACTTACTACCGACAAGGGGAGGGTGTAGTGTGGTTAGTTTTATGTATTCATTGCGCTTTAGCTTCAGGCTTTAGGCCTTTGTGCACTTTGCCCTGAATAATATTTTATTCATTTGCTGACAGCTTAGAGCCTCTGTGCACTTTGCTCTACATGCTTTTTATTAGGCTTCGTACTGTTATTTTTCAAATAGCCAGTTCTACGGTGTTGTTTTTTTATTCATATCACACTGTTTTGCCTACTTCAGCACTGGAGTTCTCCATAACATATTTACTCTGTGCTTCAGTCAAGGATACAGTCTGGTACATTGCCGATAGACGTGGTAAGAGTTTAGACTTGGCATTCCTGCGTAGGGACATTTTGTGATCACGATGACATGTTAGTTATAAAATCACTTCCTTGTCCCAATACACGCGAGAGGGAGATTCCGACCAGGGAACCACAACTAGACGCTGACTGCCTCGTTGCAGATGCTGAACCAAGATCACAGGTCTTTACTCAGGTATGAGGGCTGATGTCTCCACAGTGATTCTAATAGGCAAGCTAGAAGCTTAACATGCTGTGCTCTAAATAGAACAAGCAGAAGGAGAGCAGAAACTGTTAGACAATATGATAGCTTTGTTCTTATGTTTTACTCTCCTGGTGACTATTTCAATCCTACTGTGTTGTATCGTTCTGGTTATTGCGGCTCACGCCTTAATATCTAAAATACAGTCGTTTTATTAAAAACATTATATAAAACTTATACTGTCTTTGTCATTTGTATATGAGATCACATTGGAAATAAGAGAGTTGGTTTGGATCTGAGTAACCACGACTTCCCTGAGAAGTTCCAAAGATGTCATGCGCTCGGCTGCCGAATCATTCCTTCCACATGGGAGAAATGAGGCACTGCTAGTTAGCCGGAGCAAAAACCGGATTTAGGGTGACAGAGTTCTTTACACGTGGGTCAGACTCAGTCCCCCACACCGTTATAGATCCTGCTACCTAGAAATCCAGTAGTCTCATTTAGAATAATGAGAGCCCACGCGACAGGAGACTGGATAATAATATATCATCTAAATACTTTCCACTGTGGAGAGTTAAAAGGGAAGATAAGTATACTTTGTTACAGAGTGATGGCAATCTATGCAATTTGAAAGAAGGTTGTGAAATTACTTGAATGTTTACTGGATAATATGCAGAGCGGAATGGAGATGTGATAGACAATACAGCTTGAGGGCGATGACATAATGGGTGTGAGGTAAAACAAAGCCAAAAACCAGTTATGGACGATGGATTATCAAATGCAAGACATTTTTGTCAAAACCTAAATTTCTCTTGCTCTTATAAATCTACTAAGGAGGATTCACTGGAACATATAAAGGAATACACGAATGACATGAATAGTCGTCAATTGTTCAATTATTTTTCAATTTTTGGGAAGGGAATAGTGAAGCATTATGTTTATGTCTTTATAGAGCGCATGGCTACCCTGGGGCTTCCTAGCGCTAAGTGAGAGAGTAAATTATACAGCTTGGAGCAATGTTAAAGTGATGTTACAGAATTTACTGTGGAAAAAACACAAGCTTTGTGAATCTTCCTGAACCTCGGGTCCTCATCCAAATGCCGTAACTCAAGGGGCATTGAGTTCCAGAGTTTGGAAGCCAGGTCCCCAAAAGCTCTCCCTTCCCATCTGGCTCTCTGAATTATTGGGATATTCAAGAGATGACCCTGAGAGGATTGTAGTGATCTGGTTGGGAAGTATGGGGT
Organism: Pleurodeles waltl; assembly: GCF_031143425.1. NCBI lineage: Eukaryota > Metazoa > Chordata > Amphibia > Caudata > Salamandridae > Pleurodeles > Pleurodeles waltl. The sequence goes on along the minus strand of NC_090440.1, from coordinate 1,340,106,307 downwards.
TATGAGATCCCTAGTCTTCGGGCGGCCCTTAATATTCACTGCTTTATGTGCCAGACAATTATTGAATTTGATTCTCGCTTTCACAGGCAGTCAATGTAATGTTCTCATGGCCTCTTTCACTTTTTCAGATCTGGGAATGTTAAGAAGAATTCTTGCGGCCTCATTTTGAACTACCTGTAGTTTTCTTGTAACATATTTTGGTGACCTGAGGTAGAGGGAATTGCCATAATCCAAGCAGGATAACACCAGAGATTGCAGCACAATCCTTCTGGAGAACTCCAGAATAAGGTCTAAGATCTTGCAAATAGTCCGTAAAAGATCAAATCAGATAGCAGCAAGTTTTTTTGCTTGGGTGTCCATGGCCAGGGCTTTGTCCAGCCACATTTCCACATTCTTCATAGGAGAAATGGGTACAGGAGGGAATCCCCAGACAGCCTGGCCAACTAATCACTAGCATCGCGACTGAGTTATTCCTCAAGATCATCAGTTCCGTTTTATCACCATTTAGTTTTAGGCAGAGAGAGTTTCAGTGTAGGCCAAGTTAATTTAAAACCTGTATTTTGGTCTGGGGTGTAACTTACCTGACTGAGTTCTATAATTGTGGTAGGCTGGATGTTGTACAGCTGTTCTTAAACAGACACCTTTTTAAAAGTCTCAGTATCCATATTCATTTCACTGATGCCCACAAGAAAAACGTTTCAGAGATATATAAGAAGTTTCTAGACTCAACCATCAGATGGCAGATAAAAATACAGCACGTAAATCTAGAAGAGATTCATGATGAAAACTGTATTCACTCAGTCATGCAGACACGAATATCCTCCTGATCAGCACAGTACCAATGTCTGGCAGTGCTCAGAGATCACAGTAGGCACTTTTGGTAGCTATGAATATCTTTTCTCTCTAGTTATCATGGGTACTTTTTGTGTCTGCTTAAATGTGAAGAACAAGTTACTTACCTTCAGTAACTATTTATCTGGTAGAGTCAAATTCTAGTTATAGATTCCTTACCTTAGAATTTCCAAAGGCGTCAGACTGGATCCAGAGGTTTTTTTTTTTTTTTTTTAAATTTGAGCAGTACCCTTGCGTGCCATCAGAAAACTCTGCATTCATCGTTGGCGTCGTGGTCGGCCGTGATGACATCAGGGTCGTAGATAAGCACCACCCCGGCACAGTGACGTCAGTTTCTTTTCATGACTTTCCACACCAAAGCGCGGAGCCATGAAGAATACTGGAAATGGTGTGCCACAACTAAGACCCAGAAAGGGGACTCCCTGTCTCTAGAAATCAGTTCACAAGCGGGGAGGATGGGTGGGTCAGTAAGGAATCTGCAACTAGAATATGTCTCTACCAGATGAACGAGTTACTTACCTTCGGTAACAACTTTTCTGGTGGATACATTAGCTACCTGTGGATTCCTCACCTAATGAATACTCCCATTGTGCCAGCACATTCGACGGAAATCTTCTTCCTAGCTTCTGCACGTCGACGAGGACGTCACAACTGCCGCGCGACGCCGTCTGACGTCATACAGGCAATAAGAGGTCCTCGCCGACGTGCCGACGTCAGTACCAACATTTTTTACGTGCCTGAGAATAATAGGCCATTGAGATTAAAGAACAAATTGCAACATTTAATGATATTCTAAATAATTACATCATTCTAACCACTCAATTCTTCTTTTTTTTTTTTTAAACAAATATATGAGCAATATATATATACATATGAACATATATACAGAATATATACAAGTCCTCAAAACCAAGAGGAGCACACTCAAGAATTACTTGGTTAGACCAGACAGGCAACGGGGAGGCGGGTGGGACCGTGAGGAATCCACAGGTAGCTAATGTATCCACCAGAAAAGTTGTTACCGAAGGTAAGTAACTCGTTCTTCTGATGGATACAACTACCTGTCGATTCCTCAACTAATGAATAGAGTCCCAAAGCAGTACCGCACTCGGTGGAGGGTGTCTGAATGGTCAAACCAAGAAATCCTGCAGCACCGACCGTGCAAAATGGCCGTCCCTTCTGACCTCAGAGTCCAAACAGTAATGCTTCGCAAAAGTGTGAAGGGACGACCAAGTTGCGGCCTTGCAGATGTCAACCACAGGAACACCCCTAGCCAAGGCCGAAAAGGCCGATTTAGCTCTGGTGGAATGAGCTCTTATACCATCAGGGGGTTCTTTCTTTGCTAAAGAGTAAGACATTTTAATGCAAAGAACAACCCACCTGGAGAGTGTTCTCTTGTGGACTGCCTTTCCTCTCCTCTGTCCCACGTACCCGATGAAGAGCTGATCCTCCAGCCTGAAATCCTTTGTCCTGTCTATATAAAAGATTAGCACCCTCTTTGGATCCAAGCGATGAAGTCTCTCTTCTTCCTTTGAAGGATGAGGCGGAGGATAAACCGTGGAAAGAGTAATCGTCTGGGACATATGAAAGGGTGAAACAACCTTCGGAAGGAACGTAGCCTTGGTCCTCAACACCACCTTATCCCCATAAAAAGATGTATAAGGGGGTTTTACAGATAGAGCTTGCAACTCACTCACTCTCCTTGCAGAAGTAATTGCAACCAGAAAGACCGTCTTTAGGACCAATAATCTCAAGGGGCAAGAGTGCATAGGCTCAAAAGGGGACCCCATAAGGAAAGTTAGAACCAAGTTCAAATCCCACTGAGACATAACGAAAGGAGTAGGAGGGAATTTATTCATAAGACCCTTCAAGAACCTAAGTACTATAGGGGATTTAAACAAAGAAGGCTGGTCTGGAAGACAAATAAAGGCTGAAAGAGCAGACAAGTATCCCTTAACCGTAGCCACTGCACAACCCCTCTGTGCTAGAGACAATGCAAAAGATAAAATATCCGACAAGTGAGCATGTAAGGGATCAATCTGCCTCTCACCACACCACAACACAAATTTAGACCACCTATTAGCGTAGATAGACTTAGTGGAGTGTCGCCTGGCCGCTAAGATAATATCCACTACATCAGGCGGGAGAGAGAAAGAACTCAGGTTGCCCCGTTCAATCTCCAGGCATGAAGGTGCAGGCTCTGGAGGTGGGGGTGTAAAACCTGCCCCTGCGACTGCGAGAGGAGGTCTGCCCTGAGAGGGAGACGGAGCGGAGGGCACAGTGAGAGTTGGAGAAGGTCCGTGTACCATACCCTCCTTGGCCAATCTGGAGCTATTAAGATGACTTGGGCCCGGTCTTGGCGTATTTTCCTCAATACTCGAGGAATCAAGGGTATGGGGGGAAACGCGTAAAGCAACTGGTCGCACCAGGTCCTCTGAAACGCATCCCCCAATGCTCCCTGTACCGGATACTGGAGGCTGCAGAATAACGGGCAGTGCAAATTTTCCTGGGTGGCAAACAGATCTATCCGAGGAAACCCCCACATCTGGAAGATTAGACGGACTTGATCTGGATGGAGACGCCACTCGTGATCGGCCGAGAAATGGCGACTGAGACCGCCCGCACGTACGTTCAAGACCCCGGCCAGATGATTTGCTACCAAGCAAATCTGATGGTCCTTTGCCCAGGACCATAGCCGAAGAGCTTCTCTGCAGAGAAGGTACGACCCTACCCCTCCCTGTTTGTTTATATACCACATCGCAGTAGTATTGTCCGTCAGGACCTGAACCGACTGACCGCGAAGGGATGGGAGGAAGGCCTTGAGAGCCAGACGTACAGCCCATAACTCCAACAGATTGATATGAAACATCTGTTCTACTGGAGACCAAAGACCTTTGATTTCCAGGTCCCCCAGATGAGCTCCCCACCCTAGAGTGGAAGCATCCTTTATTACTGTCGCCACTGGAGGAGCTTGCGAGAACGGCCTTCCTCGGGAAGGCTTGCCGTCCGCAATCCACCACTTCAAATCCGTGGCAGCATCTCTGGAGATCCTCACCAAGCCTTCGAGATCTCCTTTGTATTGAGACCACTGCCTTCGGAGACACCACTGAAGAGCACTCATGTGCCAGCGAGCATGCGTGACCAACAGTATGCAGGAGGCAAACAGACCGAGCAGACGTAGGACCTTGAGGACTGGAATGACCGCTCCACTTTGAAACATTGGAACCAACGCCTGAATGTCCTGAATCCGCTGAGGCGGAGGAAAGGCTCGATTCAATGTTGCATCCAGTACTGCCCCTATGAACAGGAGGAGCTGAGAGGGCTCCAGGTGAGATTTGGGCACGTTCACCAAAAAGCCCAGGTCGAACAACAACTGGGTTGTCGACTGCAGGTGATGCAACACGAGCTCCGGAGACCTGGCTTTGATCAACCAGTCGTTCAGATAAGGAAATACTGCTATCCCCTTCCTTCTGAGCTCTGCCGCAACCACCGACATCACCTTTGTGAAGACTTGAGGTGCTGAAGTAAGACCAAACGGGAGGAACGCAAACTGATAGTGCTGCGACCCCACCACAAACCGGAGATACTTCCTGTGCGACTTGAGTATCGGGATATGAAAGTAAGCATCCTGCAAGTAGACAGACACCATCCAATCTCCATTGTTCAACGCCAATAGCACCTGAGCTAGGGTCAGCATCTTGAACTTTTCCTGTTTGAGGAACCAATTCAAGATCCTTAGGTCCAGGATTGGTCTCAACCGACCATCCTTCTTGGGAATCAGGAAGTACCTTGAATAACAACCTTGACCCTTTTCCTGCTCTGGAACCAACTCCACAGCGCCCTTTAATTCCTGTTCTAACAACAGGAGGTGTTCTTCTGAACAATAAGATGGGCGGGGCGGGATGGGGGGCGGAAACTCCCAAAAGGGAAGGGTATAGCCCTTTCTCACAATGCTGGTAATCCAGGAGTCTGATGTTATGACCTCCCACTTGTGGAGAAAATTCAGTAACCTCCCCCCTACAGGAGTGGAGTGAGTGGGAATTGGTGGAAGCCTAAGGCTGCTTCCCCTGCTGCACCCCTCCAGAGGAAGAGGAAGAGGCAGAGTGCTGCTGAGTTGCTCCCCTGGTACAGACCCTACCTCTCCCTCTGAAAGATCTATAGGAGAGAGCAGAGGTGGGTTGCTGGAATTTCCCTCGAAAGGAGGAGGAGGAGGAACCACGACCAAATCCTCGAAACCTCCTAAAAAATCTGGAGGAAGTAGAAGAAGTGGCTTGCAAGCCCAGCGACTTGGCCGTGGCCCTACTCTCTTTGAACCTTTCTAAGACCGAATCCGCCTTGGCACCAAACAGCTTGTCACCATCAAAAGGAAGGTCCAGTAGGGTCGACTGCACATCAGAGGAAAATCCTGAGTTACGAAGCCAGGCCTGCCTCCTCGTAACTACAGCAGTGCCCATTGCCCTAGCAACCGAGTCAGTTGTATCCAACCCAGATTGGATAACCTGAGTTGCAGCTGCCTGAGCGTCAGATACCAGGCTTAATAATTCCTGAGGAACCTCTGTGTTCGTTGATTTAATCTCGTCCATCAGGGCATAAATGTATCTTCCTAAAATGCATGTAGCATTGGTGGACTTCAATGCCATGCTACATGATGAGAACACCTTTTTGGATGACATGTCCATCTTCTTGGAGTCCCTATCTGAGGGTACAGCTGGAAAAGACCCAGGAGCAGACCTTGCTGAGCAGGAAGCCTGGACCACCAAGCTTTCAGGTGTTGGATGCTTGGAAAGAAAACCTGGGTCAGCCGGTGCAACCCAATACCTCCTAGCCACAGATCTATTGACGGCTGAAGAAGACACCGGCTTCTTCCAGACTTCCATTATGGGGTCCAGTAGCGCTTCATTGAATGGCAAAAGTGGCTCTGCTGATGTAGAGACAGGGTGCAACACTTCCGTCAATATGTTCTGCTTGGCTTCAGTCACTGGCAAAGGGAGGTCCAGGAAGCCAGCTGCCTTTCTGATAACAGAATGAAAAGTGGCCGCCTCCTCTGTGTACTCCCCAGGTGATGACAAGTCCCATTCAGGGGAGGTATCTAGGCCACTAGCAGTGTCAAGTCCATGGAGACCCTCACGAGAATCCTCGATCTCCCCTTCCTCCAAGGCTTGCCTCTGGTATTCCTGTTCTTCAAGGAGGCGGAGAGCAAGCATCCTCGAGTGCAGCCTCTTCTCTATCCTCGGCGTCGACATGGCGTCAGCAGACATCGAAGAATGACGCCGATCGTCGGATCCGTCAGACGCCGGGTCTACAGACACCATAGTTGTCTTCGGCGTCGAACGAGGAGCCGGAAGGTGTGAAGACTGTCCCGGGGTCGGAGGAGGTCTAGACGGCGTCACTGGCTGAAAAATTGAAGCCGCAGGAGCCGATGCTGTAGGAGCCGAAGCCTCAGGAGCCGAAGCCAGCGCCGAACCCACGTTCCACAGGGGGAGAAAGGGCATAAAGGGCGCCGGTCGAAGTGGAGCCGGAGCACCCATGTTGAAGGCCAAAGGGCCCGAAGGACCAGCCGGTCCACCACCTGGAGCATCTGTTGGAAGATGGAAAACATCGCATTCAGGAATGCAGTACTGTCAGCTCCAGGGGCCGGGAAAGCCGGGTACTGGGGTGCCTGGTTCGAAGGCGACACCGACCTCGACGTCTGCAAGGACGGAGAAAACATCTGAGGCTGCGGAACCTCGAACACTGAAGGAGGATGGCCCGATGACATGGGTGAAGTCGGTGAAGCCGGAGATGGTAACGGCGTCGTTGGCTGGGGAGTGACAGTGGGACTGACTTCCCAAGTCTTCCGACGTCGAGCCGATGGAGACCTCAACCGAGACCTCTCCCTACTCGACCGGCGCCATGAATCTCAACGACGCCGGGAGTCCCGATGACGCTGATGAGACTTCGGTGACGACGACTTTTGATGATGTCTCTTCTCCTTCTTTTTCGACTTCGCAAGAAAAAGCTTGGCCTCACGCTCTTTAAGGGCCTTAGGATTCATATGTTGACAAGAATCGCACTTATCAATATCATGGTCGGAACTAAGACACCACTAGCAGTCAGAATGTGGGTCCGTTACCGACATTTTGCCACCACACTCACGGCAGGGCTTGAATCCTGACTTCCTTTGCGACACTGTAATCTCGCAAAGTAAAAAATCGCCAAAAAACAAACTAACTGTCGATCCAGCAACAGTAGCTCCCTCGAAGATAACAGTTTCGAATGGCACGGAAAAAAGGGAACTGACGTTGGCACGTCGGCGAGGACCTCTTATTGCCTGTATGACGTCAGACGGCGTCGCGTGGGCAGTTGTGACGTCCTCGTCGACGTGCAGAAGCTAGGAAGAAGATTTCCGTCGAATGCTGGCGCAATGGGAGTATTCATTAGGTGAGGAATCCACAGGTAGTTCATCTGGTAGAGACTTCTACTTGCAGATGCCTTACCTTAGAATAGATACCCAAGCAATACCCTCCTCAGTGGTGGGCTGCGAACCAAGATCATACTAGGAAGTCCTGCGGGACTGAGCGACCGAAGCAGCTGTATCTGTGGACCTGACTGTCCAGGCAGTTATACTTTGTAAATGTGTGCAGGGTTGCCCATGCGGCTATTTGACAGGTATCTAGGACAGGAACTCTGCGTGCTAACACTGTTATGGCAGCAGTTGCTCTGGTGGAGTGTACGCGCAAGCCCTCAGGGGGTTGCTTCTTAGCCAAAGCATAGCACATTTTGATGCAAAGTAGTACCCATCGCAAGATGGTACGCCTTTGCATCGCCTTTCCTTTCTTCACACCCACCAATCCATCAAAGAATTGATCGTCCACCAGGAAATCTTTGGTACGACTGAGGTAGAATGCCAATGCTCTTTTTGAAAATAGACGGTGTAGTCTCTCCTCTATATTAGAAGGATGTGCGGGTGCGTAAAAAGTAGGCAAAGTGATGTACTGGCCTACATGAAAAGGAGTGACTACTTTAGGCAGGAAAGAGGCCCTCATACATAGCACCACTTTATCACTGAAGACAGACAAAAAATGGGGGCTTTGAAGAAAAGAGCCTGAAGCTCACTTACTTTGCGAGCAGAGGTGAAGGCAACAATAAAAGCAGCTTTAAGAGTAAGGAGCTGCAAGGCACAATTGTGTAATGTCTCAAAGGGAGCACACATCAAGTAAGAAAGAACAAGATTGAGGTTCCACTGAGGCATGATAAACGGAGTGTGAGGAAAAAAAAGGGTGAGTCCCTTAAGGAATCTACCCACAATAGGAGATTTAAAAAGAGAAGTTTGGTCTGGCAATCTAAGAAAGGCTGAGATAGCCAATAAGTAATCTTGAAGAGTGCCCAAAGCAGAGCCCTGATGGGCTAAAGAGAGGATGAACAAAAGAACCTCAGAGAGAGGTGCACAGGGAGGATGGGGGGGGGTCAACAGACTTGTTGGTACACTATGCCAAGATTTATGCCAACGACAGGCATATACTGTTTTGGTGGAGGGACGCCTGGCTGTCAAGATAAGATCACAGACTTTGGGTGGAAGGTCAAAAGCCATCAACTGCCGCCGCTCAATCTCAACGCATGAAGGCGAAGATTGGACAGGTTCGGGTGGAGGACCGTCCCTGTTGCTGCGACAGAAGATCCTCCTGAAGTGGCAGTCTGAATGGAGGATCTGTGGTCATGCTCAATAGCTTTGGATACGCCCAGTCCAGAGCCACAAGGATTACTTGAGCCCAGTCGTTCTTGATCTTCTTCAAAAGTCTGGACAGAAATGGTATAGACGGGAAGGCGTCAAGGAGGTCTGAATTCGACTCGAGACGAAAAGCGTCGCTGAGCGAGTGCCGCATTGGAAACTCCAACGTGCAAAACAGGTGACATTGTGCATTCTGTGCGGAGGCAAACCGATCTAACCAAGGCTCTCCCCACTGCTGAAAGAGACCTTGCGCTGCCACCTCTGGATGGAGATGCCATTTTCTGATCGACTGTGCCTTGTCAGCTGAGTTTGTCTGCTCTTTTGTTCAGAGTACCCGCCAGACGTAGAACCACCAGGGAAATGACCTTGTGTGCCAGCCATGTCCAGAGGCGCAGAGCCTCTTGACAAAGGATCCAGGACCCTACTCTGCCTTGTTTGTTGCAGTCCCATGTGTCGGTAGTGTTGTCCGTGAACACCTGTACCAACTTCCCTTTGAGAGAGGGAAGGAATGCTTTCAATGCAAGCCAGATCGCCCGGAGCTCCAGAAGACTGATGTGGAGTCCAGACTCCGCCGGAGATCTGAGACCTCTGATCTCCGCCTGTCTCATGTGACCGCGCCATCCCAGGAGTGACGAGTCTGTCACATCTGGTTGGGGAAGGGAGAGGGATCTGCCATTGACCCAACCCTGTTTCGAAAGCCACCACTGCAGATCTTTCGCAGTCCCCTTGGAGATCTGGACCATGTCAGATTCCCCCGATACTGCGGCCGCTGGAACTTCAAATCCCACTGCAAAGCCTGCATATGCCACCTGGCACCTGTCACTAGAAGAATGCAGAAGGCTGAAATCCAGGATAGAAATAACCTAGACTCGCTTTTCGGGAGAATAGGCACAAAACTGCAGTGTGTCCAGAAGAGCTCCAATGAAAAGGCGCACTGAGAGGGAGTCAGGTGCGACTTTGGTAAAACCCCAATGTGTGCAGGAGGTTGTCCATAGTCTAAAGGTGGGAGACGACCTTCTGGGACGTGTCTGCCTTTAACAGCCAGTCTAAGTAAGGGAAGACTGAATCCCCCTAACCTGTGCAGCCCCTAACCTGTGCAGATGAGCTGCAACCAAAACCATCACTTTCGTGAATAGCCGAGGGGCACTGGTAAGGCCAAAGGGGAGCACTGTAAATTGAAAGTTCTTGTAACCTCCCACGAATTGTAGGTAGCATCTGTGGACCGACAGGATGGGGATATGGAAATAATCATCCTGCAAGTCCAACTCTACCATCCAGTCTCCTGGGTCCAAGGCAGACAAGACCTGAGCCATAGTGAGCATTTTGAACTTCTTCTTGAGGAGGATATTGAGGGCCCGAAGGTCTAGAATAGGACATAAGCCCTTGTCCTTTTTGGGCACCAGAAAGTAGCAGGAATAACTACAACCTGCTTGTGGCGCAGGGACCCTCTCTATGGCACCCTGTGACTTTCTCACTGAGAACTGCCAGATGATCCTCTGGTAAGCGGCCATGGGATGGCGGGATGGCGGCATGGCCAGTGGGGCCGTCTCGAAGGGGAGGGAGTAGCCCCTTCGGACGAGCTGCAAAACCCACCTGCCCGTAGTGATGGACTCCCAGTGGGGCAGGTGATGGAAAATCCTGCCGCCAACTTGTTTGAACTGGGGTATGGACTAGGAAGGTTTGGAGGCTGCAGGAGGGGCGGGGCTGGATGGGTTCCCTGTCCCTGAAGCCTGTGGGATTCCACGTCCTCAGCCACCCAAGGGCTGAGTCGCCTGGATGGCACGGTGGCTGGGAAAAGGATGTGACAGGGAGTCCCATCCATGGCCACGAAAGGGGCAAAAGGCGGACTGTTCAGGTAGAGGGGCAGTCGAAAGGCCAAGGGACCAAGCCGTAGCCTGGGACTCCTTGAACCTCTCAAACGCTGAGTCTGCCTTGTCTCCGAAGAGACGGGTGCCATAAGGGTCTGTTGGACATCCCCCCAAAAAACAGATGTCCTCAACCAGGCGTGGTGTCTCATTGCCACCGTAAACACAAATGATCTACCCAGTGAGTCAGTCGTGTCCAGGCCCATCGAATAGGGAACTTCGCTGAGTCTCGCTCATCAGAAACGGCTTGGGAGAAGACAGCTCGGGCCTCCTACGGGATCTGCGGTAGAACTTACGCAACCATATCCCACATGGAGTGGGTATAGCAGCCCAAAAGGCATGCAGTGTTCACTGTCCGCAGCACCAGACTGGAGGAAAAAAAAAACATCTTCCTAATTTAGTCCAGTCTCTGATTCCCTATCCGGGGGAGCGGAAGAGAATGCGCCAGATGATGAGGATACCTGGATAACAAGGCTCTCAGGGGTAGGGTGTTGGGACAGGAATTTAGGGTAGTTTGCGGCAGGCCGATGGAAGTGAGTAATTGCCCTATTCACAGGAGCCCCTGTGATGGGTTTGGACCAAGTACCCAGAAAAACATCAGTGGGGGCATATTGAAGGGGAGAAGAGGCTCCGAAGCGGAAGCCCCAGGCTGAACCACCTGTCAGGAGATTAGTCCTGACTGCTATAGTGGGCAACTTGAGGCCAAGGACCTCAGCCGCCCTGCTGCCCACCATAGAGTAAGAGGCTCCCTCTGCCGCAGCCACAGTAGGAGAAGAAAGCATGCCAGCGTCTGGAGAAGTATCCAGACCTCTGGCCTCTCCCAATTCCTGTGCCCAGCCCATGTTAGGGTCGTCCAACTGGTATGCATAAAGGTCCAGCGACCCCTCCAATCCTTCCTCTTATTCGTACGCCATTCCGGCTCTGGGTCGTCGGGCATCAGGATTGGGTCGACATCAATCGTGGGCATAACAGGCGTCGGGAGCGTCGACGACCTAGCCGGCGCCAGGTTGCAATAGTAAGACCAGTGTTGGCACGTATCCGGAGGGTCCCTCTGTGGCCGAGGCCGAAGCTGACGACACTGAACCCAAAGGGACCCCATCCGAACCTCCAGGCCCGAAGACGCTGCAGCAGGGTGGGACTGCCCAAATATCAGACGCATGGCCTCATAAAATTCTTTAAATTGGGCAGGGGTTGCTCTGGCTCCCGGAAATTCGGGGAGGCGAGGAGCAGAGCTCAGAAACAGGCTCTGCGGAGGAGGCTTGGAGCGTTGACGCTCCTCCCGCATCACATCAGCAAAGCGACGTGGTCAAGTCGAAGAATGCCTAGCCTTCTTCGACGACTTCTTCTTTTTACCCGATTGACCCAAAGACTTTGAGGATTATGAGTGGTGGTGACTCAGCAAAAAGTCTCAAGAAGTTCCACTTGCGCGAGACCGGGAGCGATTCGTAGTCGAGCGCTAGGCTGGCAAGAGCTAAAGGGACCACTCCCTCAAATCCTGGCCAGCCACTCGGAGCACGACTTTGGGTTGTGGTGACGCTCTAAACACCACAAACATACCCAATGCAGATCCGTCACCGACATAATGCAGTAACAGACCTCACAAGGCTTGAAACTGGTCTTCAGGAACATCCTCAACACACCAAAAGTCACTAAAAAAGCCAACAAAAGTGTCAAATTCGGCCCAAAAAACGAACAGGGTAGCTCTCTCCGGACCAGTGCGTAGCGCGGAAAGAAAAGAACTGACGTCAATAGGCCGAGTCAGCGCCTATATACAACCTTGAAATCATCACGTTGACCATGACGCCAAAGACGGATGCGGAGTGGCAAGGGTACTGCTTGAAGAAAAATCTACAGATCCAGTCTGATGCCAAGGCTTAATCAGATAGAAGGGTGTAATTCAGCAAAAAAGTCACTGTTTACATTTCTCCTTTCCAAGGTACTGACATTTCAGGGTTACATTTGCAATCATGATAATCTAAACTAGCCCTGAAGGTAGGCTTAGTAAACTCTATTTAGTAGTTTAGCATCAAACCCCTGTTGCATTACGGCCGCTTCACAGCTTTAGGTTATGTAGAAGAATGAAAAATACTTTGTACATGATTTGTATGTTGGCAGGGAAGGAAATCCATTGCAACGGCGATGGAGTTCCCTCCCTGCCAAGGCTATGGTATACCCGCCCGATTTAAATTCAGGTGGACCATAGTTTGACGACTGCAAAGACTACTCTGTCTCCACATTGATCCAACTCGCCCGACGGAGTAAGGGCAGTCTGGGGTTTGGCTATATGTCTGCGGCTTACTTTTGATGGGAGGGACATAGCTGTTTTTAGTGCCCCTCACTGCAAGGAAAAACCTCGGGGTATGTGGCACTAAAAAGTGCTCAATGTCACCCTTGTCATGGGAGGAAACTACCACGGCGAGGGTTTTTTTGTTTTTCGAAAAGGAAAGTTCCACTTTGGGATTTTCTTTTTGAAGAGAAAAGAAAAGTTGCTTTAACTTATGACTCCGTCATGTCTGACAGAGCCATATGGCAAAATTACAATGCAGTGGCAGCAACTGCCAGGACGGCGATTCCAATCAATGCTTGGAACTTCCACTAGGATAGTGGGCATTTCATAATTTGGCAGGCGGCTCCTCTATCAGGGCACCAGATTAATTTACTCCATGGCCCTGGTGGGGGACGGACTGTCAGCCAAATAATAAATCAGACTCTTTGTCGTCTGCAGGTGCCTTCATGGATAAGAGAGTTACCCACCTGTGACTATAGTTCTCAGCTCTGGATCTGTCACAGATTCACATACTTGTATTATCTCCAGACAAAGGCTGAGAACCACCAGTAGTTAATGTTAGTGCAGTAGTAGAATAACAAATCAATCAATATTTTAAAAAAAAATTAAAAAAAATGGACAAACACAAATATACATCTACAGCCCATTACCTTAGTAGGTGACCCAGCCTCTGCCTATTAGGTGGAGGGGCTTAGGGTTCCTATCCTACCCCTCTAGGGCTTCAAGTGCCAGATTTTCAAGGTTTGTTAGCAATTACATATCAACCTCATTAAAGGAGAGGATGGTGGGCACATGCGACTCTCTCATAGATACCGATGTTGCAGATCTGTAGTCACAGGTACACTTTTTTCTGCAACACTATTTTGTTTTTCACAAACGCATATGGTTTAATTATGATTACCAAAGCAATATCTTAGATCAGGTGTTAATGAGGCTTACCTCTGTCAAAAAGGTTGCATAGCAGTGTGTTAGGCATTGCCATCTCAGTTGATCACTTGACATCCAAACAGTAATGCTTAGTAAAGTGTGGGTCGATGACTAGGTGGCAGCTTAACAGATGTCTTGAAAAGGTACACTCGCAAATAGTGCTGCGATTGCTGCCACACCTCTTATTCAGTGAGCTCTAACCCTGACTTTTAGAGTTCTGCCTGCTCTTATGGTAATCTGAAATGCATGAGGTGATCCACCTTAAAAAAATGGGTTTGCCAAAAGATAACATTTGTTAGAGTTGCCATAAGAAACAAAGAGCTGGTCAGTTTTTTCTAAAGTCCTTTGTCTTTTCAAGGTAAAGTTTCAAGCAACTCTTGACATCAAGTGTGTATAGTGCTTTCTCAGGAGGTGTGTCAGTGTGAAGGAAACAAAAGTTGGTAGATGTACACTCTAGCTCAAATGGAAAGTTGTTGTACCCCTTGTAATTAATTTTAGATTGGTTGACTAAGTTACTTTATTCTAGCCCAAGTTCATGAATGTTGTCTTAATGGAAAAGGCTTTAATTTCTTCCACACTTTTTGCTGACGTGATGACTAGTATAAAGGCTATTTTCCTTGCAACATTTGAAGAGTGGACTTGTGTATCTGTTCAAATGGTTCTCCAATTAGTTGTCCTAAAACGGCACATAATTCGCCAGCTGGAGGTTTTCTATGTAGATGAGAAGGAAAATAATAAAAAACTTGCATAGAATTCTTGACCACTTCAGGTAGATAGCAGTGAAGGTGAAGATGGGGTTGATCCTTTCCTGTGCTGGGTTACGCAATCTCTTCTGCGCTTAGCTACGATCAAAGTAATTTTTTAAAAATCAGATTGAGTAAGTATGAAGATCTGTATCTGGTGCGTTGTATTTCTTTTCCAGTTTCGCAAACTGCGTAGATTCAGTCACAGGATTTCTCATGCAGCTTATATCGTCTCCCCAAATATATTCAAGTACAGTAATTGTTCGTATTGATCTTCTATATTCTTTAAGTCAAAGAGAATGGGCTTTTTTTTCCTGCTGTTGGCATTGGTAAATTAAAGTTTTGAGCAACTTTGACTACTAGCACATGAAATACCTGTTCAGTTCTGAAAATGTGGAGGGCAGAGCTTGATGCAACAATCTAAGGTTCGTAGGTTTCCAAGAAGGTAAGAAAAGCAATGACCCAGAAGCCTTCTTAGAAGAGTGGATCATAGATCCAGAGATCAGAGGGACTAACCAGCTTCTTTTCAGTTGAAAGAGCGCATAGAGTCCCCCCCATGCTCACCCAGTGAATAATCTAGATTGATCATACCCAGCTGCTACATTCCCGGGATACTATGCTAAGGTAAGCAGGGACCAGTGGCGAAGGACATTTAAAAAGTATGGATATGTCCAGAGTACATCGCAGCAATACAAAAACAGAGGAGCTCCTTTCCAGCAGTGAAGCTGTGGAAAAAGGAGTTGCAACACATGCTTCTGTTCCTGCGTGGATGAAAATCGTGGTGGACGAGCAGTCACTGCTTGTTAACGACCCTAAAGAAGTTTGGGCTTGGGCATAAACAAGAGAAGGGAATCAGCGCCCACCAGGGTGCTTTGAATTTTAGGCCACATCGCCCTACTACACGAAACTGGACAAACTGGAACAGACTCATCCTTCTCCAGACATCGGTTAGAGGCAGTAGCAACGGCAGCACTGCAGAAGCTGCTTGAGTCGACAAGGCAGGAAAAAGATGAAGAGGAGGCAAGTGAAAAAGCAACAGCTTTGGAGGACGATTCAGTAGAGACGGACGTGGAGCTTCCCCAAACAACACCTAGCCTGGTAGACAACTTAATGTAGCCAAGTATAAGTGCATGACAAACAGTATTGCGTTGCACCACACCAGGCAGAATCTCAAAGTATTAAAAAATTTGCCACCACTTACATTTATAGACTGGTCAAGGTCATGCTGGATAAATGGGATTCCCAGTGGATAGCTATGTGCTAGATTGATTAAGCACACAATCAGTTTTCCCCCACCTGGTATTGGGCCACAATGGTTCATTTTTACTCCAGGGATGGGAGAACATGGTTAGAGCACGCAGAAAACAGGACTTCTCTTTGTAGATGAGGCCCTACATTTTGCCCCTATTTGAACTACTAAATGCTGGTTTTCAACTCGGACAGTGCACTGAAGCCTGCTATCCAGGCTCCAGTGCCAGCGTTCTTTCCCTTAAAAAAATGACATACCCAACTGTTACCCAATTGGCAAGGACTTCAGCACCCCTGTAAGACCCTAGTTAATGGTACCCCTGGTACCTAGGGCATGGGTAGTAAAGACAATCTCTATGGGCTGCAGCATGCATTATGCCACCCTAACAGACCCACATGAGAACACATGCAGACCGTCATCACAAAATACCTGAAATGATGCAAACTATTGTGAAAACATGACCACGCACACCCCCTGTATGCAACGCCCAAATACACTGCATGTATTATATAAAGTCACCCCTACAGCAGGCCATAAGGGCCCCTAATCACGGTGCATTATAATACATGGGAGGGCATATCTGCAATATTTTGCAAGTGAACAGGGAAGCCATCTTAAGGTATGTACTGGGTTCTGGTCAGTACGAGTTACCCAGCTACATGATGGCTTCACTGAAACCCACAGTGTTTGGTATCAAACACCTCATCCTAATAAATCCATACTGACGCCATTATTGGATTTATTATGACATGCAGCTTAGAGGTGCCCCCTGAAAAGCTACTAGTCCCTCTAGTGTGCTGGCTGACTGTTACAACCAGCTTGCCTCCACAGACGAGTTGCTGATCCCCCTGGAGGTGAGAGACTCCACTCTGAGGCCCGAAGCAATGCCTCCTCCAGAGGAAGGTGTTATCACCTTCTCGAGCAGGATTTTGAATCTGAATACCATGGCCAGGGACTACAAAATCCCTGCTGCCTTTGATATGCGACACCAGACCTGGGAGATGTCATCCCCAGCCCTGAGCCCCCTTTGGCACAAGGGCAGGTGGGAACTTAGCCATGCAGGTAGGCATGTTGCACTACCACCTTAGTCACAACCCTAAGGTGGGATACCTGATGCGCTCCACGTAGGAAGGGTTCTACCATCTTGTTTTTGGTGCAACTAGGAATTCTGGGACACGGTTATGCCCACTCCCCTTAGGAAGTGGTCTTACATGGGGTGTAGTCACACGAGGGGTAAGTAGCCCATTGGCTAATAACCTACACTCCCCTAAACGCCCCTAAATTGAGTATTTAGGTGGCCCCCTTACTTGGGAACTCAACCCGACTAAACAGCCAACCAATGCAAGAACTGTGGATTAGCTGAGGACTTTGCAATTGTCGGACTGGAGCAGGTAGGCAGAGTTTGGTGGCAAAGACCCGACTTGTCTTGCAGCTGTGCAACCTCAAAGCTTTGGAGGCCTGCCAGCACTTCGGCAACCAGACAGTATCTCCCTTGGAGTGAAGGAGCTGACTCCCTGCAGCAGCAGGCATTAACTGTGACTGTCTGGTTCCCCCTTGTGCTGACCATTGGGTCCGACGAAGGAGCATCTTGCCAGGAAAATGATCTCTTGTGTCCAGGAGTGCAGCCCCATCGACCAATCCAGTCTTTGAGACGCTGAGCCTGACCGGAGCCTCTCATCACCAATAGCCCCGGGTACCAACACTAGTTGCAAGCACTAAGGCTTGTTTGTGTTTAGCCTAACACCACCACCGCAAACAAAATTACCTGCATGCTGAGGGACTTCAACGGAGGCCAGCTCCACACCAGAAGTGGTTCTGCTACGTTTTTCCCCCCTCTTCTGCAGGTGACCCAAGGACAATGAGAGCCTCTACCTCGCCAATCCGCTGGACAAAACACCTATGATCCAGGCCTCCCGGCCCAGGGCCACTGAAACCAACCATGTCTCTGTGGAGCGAAGACTCTCAAGGACTAAGCTGTCTTTGGGTTCAACCAAACTGCTCATCCAGTCTCCACTTGCAGCCCTTTATCTTCCAGGTACTGCTCCCATTGTCTTAAATGCATAGTATCTGAGGCTACCACCGCTAGGAGTACCTCTGCCCCCAGTCACACCAGGGCAGGTAACCCGAAACTGCACATCATTCTAGAGACCTTGGCCCCTATTTACCTTAAGTCCAGAAGAACAGTCCTTTAAGTCGATTGCAAGTGACCCTTTTCAATGTATGTTTCTCCATAGGGTGACATTACTGCATTTAAGGCGACCGTCTCAACAGTTATTTTAGTATTTTTGTCTACTGTAAAAATTAGTAACTCTGAAAGCGTTTACCTGATACCGATGATCTTGGTGTCTAAATTTGTATGAAATGTGTTATTTTCCTAAATTGGTCTAGAGTTTCTTCTCAAGTGTGTGTCTCATTTATTTAATCTGTGTTCAACAAATGCTTAGCATTACCCTCTGATAAGCCTAAACTGCTTGCCCACACAACCCCACGAAATGGAGCATTTAAGAGTATTACTTTAACCTCTGTCAACCAATAAGGGTCGCCTGGACTATCTGCACAGTGTACCCCTATATTGGTACACTGCATAGATAGTCAGCTTCCTACAGAGCATGATGGAATGGTGGCCCAGCTTGCCACGATTGAACCTGGCTCAAGTGGAGTCCTTAGCCTCGCCGCTTGCACTGTTCGAAAGTAAACTAACTATGCCACAACTAACCATGGGAAAGACCACAGGTAGCGATGACCTCTCCTGGAATACTATAGGATGTTCTAGGGGCAGTTGGCTAACAACCTTCTGGACTTCTACTCAGTAGCCTTTAAAGGAGGTGAACTCCACCCAGCCACTAGGGAAGTTGTTACAGTCATATTGTTGAAGGTGGATCGCGAACCATTGGATGGAAGGTCATATCATTCCCTCTCACCGTTAAATTTGGATTATAAAATCCATGAAAAATATTGGCTAAAGGATACTTCATAACATTTCATCCATAAAGGCCAAAACGATTCATATTGCCCAGCAGTGCAACCGCTAACCTAAGCAGATTGTTTTGCAATGGAAGGAAATAACTCTTATTGTATTGTCACCACCTAGTTTTTGGACTGATGCTGCTGGGTTTTCAACTGTGAGAGTGCACCAAGACCTGCTAACCAGACCTCAGTGCCATGACCCCAAAATGTGCATGTTACATTGGCTTATACCCAAATTGGCATAAACTAATTTAATTGTATATCCCTAGTATATTGTATCCAGGGCATGCAAGTTAGAGTGTCACCCCGGGGATTGCAGCACTGGTTGTGCCACTGTGGGTGTGACACAGGTAAAAAAATCTCCCAGTTTGCCAATGCAGACTGGAAGAACCATTGCTGACTGGAAGAGCAGTTTTAAACTGCTTGCCCAACTTTGCCATTTAAGCAATGGCAAAGTCTACCCTCCCTCTGTAATATGTGTAAGTCACCCATATGGCAGGCCTACAGAGAACTAAGGGCAGGGTGCAGCATATTTCACGGGCAGAATGTGTAATTTACATATTCTGACAGTAAAAACCCAGACCTGTTGTTTTTACTATGGAGAGATGTGGTCACCCCATTGGCGAGTACAGGGTTACACGCAGACGACTCAGCCGTACTAACTCCTGTGAAGGGTGCAACCAAAGTTGATACTCCAAGGTATCAAACAACTTCTTAACATTAACCCCCACTTGATTTTCAAATTGAAGTTACTGTAACATGTGACAGTGTGCAGCTTTTACAAAGTCTTTAAATCTCCTGTACCCGTAATGGCTGAACAAGCAGCTTGTTGCTGAGACAGCTTTTTGCCCTCCTGGAGAAACGTGCTAATGACTCTCTGGAGTCCCAGGAAAGGAGACAATAGATGCCAGCACTGTCACCTCTCTCCTGCAGGAAGCCACACAGTTGATGGAGATGCTGCGTTTGAAGGGAAAATATGTAACTCCATTGTCTAGGCAGACAGGCTGGGCCTAGGGAAAGAGCAGGTGTAGTTAAGTGCCTCTTTTTGACATTGTTACCCACACTTTTTGCATGGTACCTGATGTGATTTCGACTGAATGTGCACTGGGGTTCCTGCCAACCAGGATCCCAGTGCCAGATCTATTTTCCAAAACTGTACAGTTGTTTCTCCAACTGGAAAAACCATTTATAGCACTCTCTGTAAGTCCCTAGTAAATGTTACTCCTGGTACCTAGGGCCTGTGGTACTAAAGAGTCCTTATGGGCTGAAGAATGAATTGTGCCACCCTAAGGGATCCCTCACTAAGTACATGAAAAGCTGCCATTGCAGGCTGCGTGTCTTCGTGCAGACAAAAGTGAAAACACGACATGGCACACAGCCTGTGCCATGTCCCCTAACAATGCAATGAATATTTGTAAGTTACCCCTACAGCAGGCCTTACAGCCCTAAGGCAGGGTGCATTATATTACATGTGAGGGCACATCTAAAAGAGCAGGTTGTGCCCCTGCTATGTCTTTGTTGATTCCTAAACATAGTGAGTGGGCAGGGAAACCATTTTAAATACGTGTGCTGGACATTTATCAATACGAGTTCCCTAGCTACAATGGTTTCACTAAAGACAGTTTGGTATCAACCTGAACCCTGAAACCCTAACAGCCTCTGATGTGCTTGCTGGCACGTTTGAGCCAGCCTGCCACCACCAGACAAAAGTCTGACCTGACCCCAAGGCCTTTGCTCGAGGTGGTCAGCTACACAGCCTGCTCTGGGAGGGATGTTACACACCCGCACATAACAGGATGACCTGAAAATGTACATTCCTAGGTGGGAAGCTTAAAAAAAGCCCACTGCCCTTGGTATGCAGATCTGGCTTACCTCACTAGGGAGATGCCGACGCTCCTGCCCCCAGGCCCATTTGGCACCTGGACAGACGGGAAGGAATATGTTACTTACCCAGTGGACATCTGTTTGTGGCATGTAGTGGTGTAGATTCACATGCTCTGCATTCTTCTGCCAAAATGTTGAGTTTGAGGTGCTACAAATTGTTTTTTCGAGTCACAGGATAAAGTGACTCCTCCTTCTTGGTGATACTGCACATGGGCATCGAGTCCTTTGTTAGACTGTTTTCGTGCAGGTGGGTGAGAGAGAGTACAGGAGAAGTATGGAGAACGATATATCCACGCAAGAGTATGTACATATGTACAAATATATACAGTTATAAGGTAACTGAAATGGCCACAGCCGTTTGGGGAGGAGGGAGGGCGCTTGTGAACCTACAGCACTACATGCCATGAACAGATGTATACTGGATAAGTAACATTTTCTGTTGAATAGCATGTGTGGCCGTAGACATATATATTCTGAAAAGACTGTAACGCAGTCCCTCCATAAAAGCGGTGGCTAGCCTGTGGGATTAGGAATTGTCTGGAAAAGTGTTCTTAGGGCAGCCTGTCCTACATTGGCTTGCTGACGTGCTAGTACATCTACAGATAAATGCTTTGTGAAAGTATGTGGTGTAGACCAACACGCAGTTTTACAAATGCCAGCTAAAGGAATGTTTCCCAAGAACACCATAGTGGCATCTTTCTTCCTAGGAGAATGCGCTCTAGGAATTGGTGACAGCTGTCTTTTTGCTTTAGCATTTTAACAAGTTTGTATGCATTTAACAATCCACCTAGCTGTGCCATTTTGACCTGTTGTAAGTATTGTGGGCTTTTAACCATGCCCATCTCATGGCCATCACTTTCATTTGCTCCTGGGCTTGCCTTTCAAAAATCACTTGTTGTCATTGGTAAATGCTTTACGTTTGTACCGCCTGAGGCTCTTTTTGTCACCTTGCAGACTGCCCCTGTTACATGGATTATTGCATGATTGCCAATATACTTCAGTGTGGGCAGCTATTTTTTCTTTCTTTTGTCTCTCCCCTTCGTGTTGCATGGCGGCCATGGCACTAACAGCAGGAATGTGCACAAAAGCGTGAACTCGATCAGCGATATTGAAGCGCTGTTCACAGTTACCTAATCAGAGTCATTTCTTGTGGCTCTCCCCCTAAAACACTTTAAATTTGTAAATGGTTTACACAAAATAGAAATCCACAAAACAAAAGCAGCTCTCCCGGCACAAAGGGAGAGCTGATACTGCAATATTCACTGCACTCGGGAAACTTGCCCCCCAGGACAATGGGGTCACCTACAAAAAATTCTGTGTGACGTGCTCTTTCTGTCTATATCATCTCTGGGCCCCCAAACTAAGTTAGTGGGCACCCCAAAATAATAACCCCTCCCACCATTCAGGGTCTTTAAGCACTCTCATGGCTGGAACTTTTGTTTTAAAACTGAGAATAGCTTGCGTTTTGAGGGCTTTGTTTGTAGTATCATTCCTATAGGCCTACTACCACTGAAAATGTGTAGTGCACTATGCCCTCTAGCGGCGAAATATTAGTTGTTCTGCTTTATTTAATGTCATTTTCTTTTTGTGTGGTTATGCCCTCTAGGGGCTAACTATACAGTTACATTACCATGTTTTTTACAAATGGTATTTTCATTGTGGAGTCCTCTAGGGGCTGTTCTAAGCATTACAGTCATATCAACATACTAACATTTGTGGCACGGAAACTTGCCCCATAATGCTTTGCAGGGCATTACTTTTACATAACATTTTGGCTCATAACTCAGCCTGTGGTGATCTTAGGACAACAGGGCTACCTTCAAAACATTGACCACAATGTGCTCTAATTACATCATATCTGGGTCCCCACACTATGTTAGTGGGGACTCCAACAAAATAACCTCCGCCACCATTCATTATCTTTTTAAGATCTCTCATGGCTGAAACGTTTGTTTTACAGCTGAGAGAAATTATGTTTTATGGGCCTTTTTTGTAATATCATTACAGTAGGTCTTTTAGCCGTGAAAATGTGCAAAGACCTATGCTCTCTAGGAGCTAAATATGTGGTTACACTGCACTGCTTTCTCCCATTCTTTTTTCATGTGGTTATACTCTCTAAGCGCTGACTGTATGATTACATGACCTTGTTTCTTCCAAATGCTATTTGTTTGTGGAGTCCTCTAATGGCTATTCTGAGCATTACAATAAACATACTATAATATTCAGGGCACAAAAACTCACCATATAATGCTTTGAAGGGCATTACGTTTACAAAACATTTTGGCTCATAATTCAGCCAGTAGTGGTCCTAGGACAATGGGACCAACTTCAAACGCTCTGTCGACATCGTCTAATAAAATAATAACCCCTCCCACCATTCAAAGTCTGTTAAGCTTTCACATGGCTAGAACTTTTGTTTTGCAGCTGGGAGAAGTTTTGTTTAAAAGGCCTGGTTTATAATATCATTGCAGTAGGCCTGCAAGTCTTAAAAACACCCTCTAGGGACTAAGTATATGGTTACACTGCATTACGTTCTCCTGTTATTTCATGGGGCTGTGCTAACAATATGGTTACATGACCATGTTTCTTACAAATGATGTTTTTGCTATGGTGCCCTCTGGGGGATGTTTTGAGCATTAGAGTCTAATTCCAAACGTTTATTTCTTATAAAGGTTTATATGATAATTGTATATGTTTTAATAATCTCTCTTTATTACAATTATTATAACTATAATTCGGGTCAAATTACCATCCTTATTACACTATAACTGTTTGAACACTCTTGATATGTTTGGGTGGCCTTTCTAGTTTATTTCTCCTCTGTGGCTGTCTTGTCTTTTTGGGGGGGAAATTGTGTTAGTCAGCCAGCAACTCTGATGATGGGGTGGAGAAAGTGGTATTTTATTGGAATTAGCGTGGCAGGTTTAATTTAAGATGCTAAATGGCAACATTTTTATTTTTTGCTGCAGATAGAGGAAGAAGTTAAATGGAAGTGCTTTAGTTATATGCAGGTCCACTTGAATTATATGACAGGAAAAGACGAAATTATGAGGCAGGGTTGACCAATTTATGTGACAAGAAAAGTCCAGTCATGGATTTACAATGCAATGGCTCTAACGCAAGCACATGCAAGACCTACTGCATTGCAAATTCTTGTTTGAGACTGCAGTACCCCTATGAGGTACTGAAAAAGCTACAAAAAGCTATTTTGTTTTCCTAGACTCTTTAGTCTTGTCAATGTAATACAGGAGTGCCTTTTTTACATCTTAAGTGTGGAGAGCTCTTTCTGCCACTGAGTCAGGCTGCAGAAAGAAAACCGATAACTCAATGGTTTGACTGATGTGGAATTGAGAAACTATTTTTGGTAGGAACCTTGGGTTTGTACGGCGGACCACCTTGTCTTTATGTATTTGAATGAAAATGTCACTTACCCAGTGTACATCTGTTCGTGGCATCAGTCGCAGTAGATTCGCATGTTTTGCAATAGCTCGCCATCTGGTGTTGGGCCGGAGTGTTACAAGTTGTTTTTCTTCGAAGAAGTCTTTCGAGTCACGGGACCGAGTGACTCCTCCTTTTGTCTCCATTGCGCATGGGCGTCGACTCCATCTTCGATTGTTTTTCCCCGCAGAGGGTGAGGTAGGAGTTGAATTGTAGTAATAGTGCCCATGCAATGGAGTGACTAAGTATGCACCTATTTAAGGTTGAGATGATACATATATAAATAGTTGAAGGTAACTTCCAAACTGCTACAGGCTCCCGGGGAGGCGGGTGGGCACATGCGAATCTACTGCGACTGATGCCACGAACAGATGTACACTGGGTAAGTGACATTTTCAGTTCGATGGCATCTGTCGCTGTAGATACGCATGTTTTGCATAGACTAGTAAGCAGTTATCTCCCCAAAAGCGGTGGATCAGCCTGTAGGAGTGGAAGTAGTCTGAAATAATGTTCTTAATACGGCTTGACCTACTGTGGCTTGTTGTGCGGATAACACGTCTACACAGTAGTGCTTGGTGAATGTGTGAGGCGTAGACCATGTGGCTGCCTTACATATTTCTTGCATTGGGATGTTTCCTAGAAAGGCCATGGTAGCACCTTTCTTTCTGGTTGAGTGTGCCCTTGGTGTAATGGGCAGCTGTCGTTTAGCTTTAAGGTAGCAGATTTGGATGCATTTAACTATCCATCTGGCTATACCTTGTTTTGATATTGGGTTTCCTGCATGAGGTTTTTGAAATGCAATAAATAGTTGTTTAGTCTTTCTGATGTTTTTTGTTCTGTCAATGTAATACATCAATGCTCTTTTGACATCTAATGTATGTAGTGCCCTTTCAGCTACGGTATCTGGCTGTGGAAAGAACACTGGAAGTTCCACTGTTTGATTTAGATGGAACGGTGAAATAACCTTTGGCAAAAATTTAGGATTGGTCCTTAGGACGACCTTATTCTTGTGTAGTTGTATAAAAGGTTCCTGTATTGTAAACGCCTGAATCTCGCTTACTCTTCTTAGGGAAGTAATGGCTATGAGAAATGCCACCTTCCAGGTTAGGAACTGTATTTCGCAGGAGTGCATGGGTTCAAAAGGTGGACCCATAAGTCTAGTTAGGACAACATTTAGGTTCCATGAAGGAACAGGTGGTGTTCTTGGTGGTATAATTCTCCTAAGGCCCTCCATGAATGCTTTAATGACTGGTATCTTATATAGGGAAGTTGAATAGGTAGTCTGCAGGTATGCAGATATTGCTGCAAGGTGTATTTTAATGGAAGAGAAAGCCAGGTTAGATTTTTGTAAGTGAAGCAAGTAACCCACTACATGTTCTGGAGTTGTGTGTAATGGTTGTATTTGATTAATATGGCAGTAGCAAACAAACCTCTTCCATTTACTTGCATAGCAGTGCCTGGTGGATGGCCTTCTGGCTTGTTTTATGACTTCCATACATTCTTGGGTAAGTTGTAAGTGCCCGAATTCTAGGATTTCAGGAGTCAGATTGCTAGATTCAGCGATGCTGGATCTGGGTGTCTGATCTTTTGGTTGTGCTGTGTCAACAGATCTGGCCTGTTGGGCAATTTGATGCAGGGTACTACTGATAGGTCTAGCAGCGTTGTGTACCAGGGTTGCCTTGCCCAAGTTGGTGCTATTAATATGAGTTTGAGTTTGTTTTGACTGAGTTTGTTTACCAGGTAAGGAAGGAGAGGGAGAGGAGGAAAAGCGTAAGCAAATATCCCTGACCAGTTCATCCATAGGGCATTGCCTTGGGACTGTTTGTGTGGGTATCTGGATGCGAAGTTTTGGCATTTTGCGTTCTCCTTTTTCGCAAACAAGTCTATCTGAGGTGTTCCCCAGAGTTTGAAATAAGTGTTCAGAATTTGGGGGTGAATTTCCCATTCGTGGACCTGTTGGTGATCTCGAGAGAGATTGTCTGCGAGTTGATTTTGGATCCCTGGTATAAATTGTGCTATTAGGCGAATTTGGTTGTGAATTGCCCAACGCCAAATCTTTTGTGCTAGCAGGCTTAACTGCGTGGAGTGCGTCCCCCCTTGCTTGTTTAGATAATACATTGTTGTCATGTTGTCCGTTTTGACGAGAATGTATTTGTGAACTATTATTGGTTGGAAAGCTTTTAGTGCTTGAAAAACTGCTAGAAGTTCTAGGTGATTTATATGCAGTTTTGTTTGATGAACGTTCCATTGTCCTTGTATGCTGTGTTGATCGAGGTGTGCTCCCCACCCTGACATGGAAGCATCTGTTGTTATTACGTATTGTGGCACTGGGTCTTGGAAAGGCCGCCCTTTGTTTAAATTTATGTTGTTCCACCACAGAAGCGAGAGGTAAGTTTGGCGGTCTATTAACACCAGATCTAGAAGGTGACCCTGTGCTTGTGACCATTGTGATGCTAGGCACTGTTGTAAGGGCCTCATGTGCAGTCTTGCGTTTGGGACAATGGCTATGCATGAAGACATCATGCCTAGGAGTTGTAATATCATGTTTGCTTGTATTCTTTGTGTTGGATACATGCGTTGTATGATGGTGTTGAAATTTTTAATTCTTTGTGGACTTGGAGTGGCTACTCCTCTTGATGTGTCTATTATGGCTCCCAGGTATTGTTGTACCTTGCGCGGCAGAATTTTGGATTTTGTGAAATTGACGGTGAACCCTAGTTTGAAGAGGGTTTGTATGATATGATTTGTGTGATTTGAGCACTCTATTAACGAATGGGCCTTGATTAGCCAGTCGTCTAGATATGGGAACACATGTATTTGCTGCCTTCTTATGTGTGCAGCGACTACCGCTAGACATTTGGTAAAGACTCTTGGTGCGGTTGTTAATCCGAAAGGCAGTACCTTGAATTGGTAATGTATTCCCTTGAATACAAACCTTAGGTATTTCCTGTGCGATGGGTGTATTGGTATATGGAAATAAGCATCCTTGAGGTCTAAAGTTGCCATGTAGTCGTGTAGTTTTAGCAATGGCAATACTTCTTGTAGTGTGACCATGTGAAAGTGGTCTGATTTGATGAAAGTGTTCACTACTCTGAGGTCTAGGATTGGTCTCAGCGTTTTGTCCTTCTTTGGTATCAGAAAGTACAGTGAGTAAACTCCTGTGTTTATTTGTGTGTTTGGCACTAATTCGATTGCATTCTTTTGCAATAGTGCCTGCACTTCTATCTCCAGGAGATTGGAATGGTGTGTTGTCAAATTTTGTGCTTTTGGTGGTATGTTTGGAGGGAATTGTAGAAATTCTATGCAATAACCATGTTGGATAATTGCTAGAACCCAAGTGTCTGTAGTGATTTCCTCCCATGCATTGTAATAATGACTTATTCTTCCCCCCACTGGTGTTGTGTGGAGGGGGTAAGTGACATGTGAGTCACTGTTTAGTAGTAGGGGTTTTGGGGCTCTGAAATCTTCCTCTATTCCTAGGGAATTGCCCTCCTCTATATTGTCCCCGAAAACCTCCTCTATACTGTCCCTGGTAACTGGACGGTGTTGCTTGTGAGGTGCTGGCTTGTGTGCTCTGACCCCGAAACCCCCCTCGAAAGGGTGTTTTACGGAATGTGCTGTAATTCCCTCTGCTCTGCGGGGAGTAGAGTGCGCCCATGGCTTTGGCAGTGTCCGTATCTTTTTTGAGTTTCTCAATCGCTGTGTCCACTTCTGGACCGAACAGTTCTTTTTCGTTAAAAGGCATATTGAGAACTGCTTGTTGAATCTCTGGTTTAAATCCAGACGTTCGGAGCCATGCATGCCTTCTGATAGTTACAGATGTATTAATTGTCCGTGCAGCTGTATCTGCAGCGTCCATGGAGGAGCGGATCTGGTTGTTGGAAATGGTCTGTCCCTCCTCAACCACTTGTTTTGCTCTATTTTGTAAGTCCTTGGGCAGATGTTCAATGAGATGTTGCATCTCGTCCCAGTGGGCTCTGTCATAGCGCGCAAGTAGTGCCTGGGAGTTCGCGATGCGCCACTGGTTTGCAGCTTGTGCTGCGACTCTCTTACCAGCTGCATCGAACTTGCGGCTTTCTTTATCTGGGGGTGGTGCATCTCCAGATGTGTGGGAGTTGGCCCTTTTCCTAGCTGCTCCTACAACGACAGAGTCTGGTGGCAGCTGTGTAGTGATGAAAACCGGGTCTGTAGGAGGCGCCTTATACTTTTTTTCCACCCTTGGTGTGATTGCCCTACTTTTGACCGGCTCCTTAAAGATTTCTTTTGCGTGCCGGAGCATACCAGGGAGCATAGGCAGGCTTTGGTATGAGCTGTGGGTGGAGGAGAGTGTGTTGAATAAAAAATCATCCTCGACCTGTTCTGAGTGGAGGCTTACGTTGTGAAATTGTGCTGCTCTAGCCACCACTTGAGAATACGCGGTGCTGTCCTCTGGTGGAGATGGCTTCGTAGGGTATGCCTCCGGACTGTTATCCGACACTGGGGCGTCGTATAGGTCCCATGCGTCTTGATCTTGGTCACCCTGGCTTATGGTGGTGTGAGCTGGGGAGTGTGATGGAGTTTGTGCTGGTGAGACGTTAATCACGGGCGGAGGAGAGGGTGGTGGGGTAACTCTTTTCACCACTTTTGGTTGTGGTGTCTGTTCAGTTTGGAACTCCAACCTTCTCTTTCTTCTAATGGGGGGAAGGGTGCTTATTTTTCCTGTCCCCTGCTGTATGAAAATACGCTTTTGCGTATGGTCCACATTAGTTGATTGTAGCTCTTCCTCAAACCTATGCTTTTGCATTTGGGAGGTTAGCGAGTGCTCTTCTGTATAAGAGCCTGAAGCTGGGTCGCTTGCAGTTTGTTTCGGCACCGAAACTCTGTCTGCGTGTTTTTTCGGCTCCGAGGTGACTTTTTTCTTTTTCGGGGCCGAAACCTCTCGGCGTCGATCTTCTTCGGTGCCGCTGTCTCGGCGTCGAGCCGTGTCCACACCGGCATCTCGGTGTCGAGGCTTGTCTCCAGCACTTTCTCGGTCCCGAGAAGGCTGCGTGCCGGTGTCTCGACCGGAGTCGGACGATCTCGGCACTGTTTGGGCCTTTTTCGGTGCCGACGGTCGGTCACCGAATTTATGGGTGGAGCCATGGCCTGATGGCAGTGGCGTCCCCTGGGCCTTGTAAATCTTCCTCTGAGTGGTTTTCGACGTCTTACTCACGGTTTGTGTATCGTCGAATCCTTCGGAGTCTGAGTCTTGGATCGAGAAGGTACCTTCCTCTTCTTGTTCCTCGAACTCTCGGTGGGCTGTCGGCGCGGACGCCATCTGAAGTCTTCTGGCTCGACGGTCTCGGAGTGTTTTTCGGGACCGGAACGCACGACAGGCCTCACAGGTGTCTTCACTGTGCTCAGGTGACAGGCACAGGTTACAGACCAAGTGTTGGTCTGTATAGGGGTATTTATTTTGGCATTTGGGGTAGAAACGGAACGGGGTCCGTTCCATCGGCGTTCTTCAGCACGCGGTCGGGCCGACCAGGCCCCGACGGGGGATCGAAAAACTACCCCGAAGGGCACCGGAGCTCTTCGATCTTCGATGCGGTGTTGAATCTAACTACGCCGATCCCGAACGCAACAATACCGACGAAAATCTTCCGAAATGAGCTATCTTTCCGTTCCGAAACTCAGAGCGACAGGAACACGTCCGAACCCGATGGCGGATAAAAAACAATCGAAGATGGAGTCGACGCCCATGCGCAATAGAGACAAAAGGAGGAGTCACTCGGTCCCGTGACTCGAAAGACTTCTTCAAAGAAAAACAACTTGTAACACTCCGGCCCAACACCAGATGGCGAGCTATTGCAAAACATGCGTATCTACAGCGACAGATGCCATCGAACATAAAGGTTCTTCTAAAGTTAATGCTTGGATCTCACTCACATGTCTGAATGATGTAATAGAGGCAAAAAAAAGCCAATTTCCAAGACAGGAACTGAGTAGGACATGAATGAAGTGGCTCAAAAGGAAGGCCCAGGAGCATAGTGAGTGCTATAATAAGATTCCAGGATGGGACTCTGGGTAGTCTAGGTGGATTACTCGTAAGTCCTTCCATTGAGGCTTTGATAACTGGGATTCTGACCAGAGAAGTATGTTGTCAATTTTGTAAATATGCAGCTATGGCTTCAGGATGTAATAAGATTGAAGAGTAAGTCAAGTTTGCTTTCTGCAAGTGAAGCAAATAGGAAACTATATCTTGGACAGATGCTTTAATGGAGTCGGTGTTTTTGGATTGGCAGTAAAAAATGAAACGTTTCCATTTCACTCCGTAACATGATCTAGTTGTTGGCCTACAAGCGCCCTTAAGAATCTCCATACACTCAGAAAGTAACTGGGGGTACCCAAACTATTGACTTCAGGAGCCATATCGCAAGGTTGAGTGACTTGGGGTCTGGATGTCCAATTTGTCCTTGGTCCTGTGTGAGAAGGTCTGGCCTGTTGAGGAGCTTCTTATGGTGAACCTGAGTGCGGTCCAGGAGTGTTGTGAACCATGGCTGACGTGCCCAAGTAGAAGCAAACCGGATCATGGTTAGAGATGTCAGTCTGAGTTTCGAACCAGAAATGGAATGAGAGGGAATGGTGGGAAACAGTTGGAAAATGTCCCTGACCAGTTCATCCATAGAGCACGGCCCTTGGACAGATGGTGAGGGTATCTGGACGGGAAGCTTCGGCATTTTGCGTTTTCTACTGTGGCGAAAAGGTCTATTTGAGGAGTTCCCCACTTTTGGAAGTATTTTTGAAGGACTTGTGGGTGGAATTTCCATTTGTGGACTTGTTGATGCATCCTGCTGAGCAGATCTACGAACTCGTCTGTTCCTGGGAGATACTCTGCCAGTAGGTGAATGTGATGGTGATGACCTCACTTCCATATTGTTTGTGCAAGCTGAGATAACTGGAATGACCGTGCCACCCCTGTTTTTGTAGATAATACATTGCGTTCATGTTGTCGGTCTGGACAAAAACAACTTTGTGTGACAGGCGAGGAAGGAAAGCTCTCAGGGCTAGAAATACAGCTTGATGTTCCAGATAATTGATGTGCATGGATTGGTGACTGAGAACCCAGATACCTTGGACTTTGAAGTTCTGAAAATGAGCACACCAACCTGTCAGGGATGAATCTGTGGGTCAGAATGAGCTGAGGCACAAGGACTCAAAGGCCGACCTCTAAATAGGTTGGTGGAGTTTCACCATTGCAGAGAGCTAAGTTTGGCGGTCTAACACCACTAGATGCTGAAGGTGACCCTGTGACTGAGACCACTGACGAGACAGACATTGTGGTAATGGATGCATGTGGAGTCTGGCATGAGGGACGATGGCAATACAGGATGCCATCATCCCTCAGAGACGCATGACAGCCCTGACTAAGTGTGATTCTCCTGAAATTGAGGAAGAAGATGCTGGAAACTGAATACGGGCCGGATTGGGGTATGATAACCCCGAGCTGCACATTGGGAATAGCTCCTAGATATGGTTGAATTTGAAGAGCTTGTAGTTGGGATTTGAGAAAGTTGATTGTGAACCCTGATTTGTGAAGAAGGTTTACTGAGGTTTGAGAGTGGGACTGACACTGCTGTAGTGTACTGGCTTTGATGAGCCAGTCGTCTAGGTGTGGGAACACATGTATTTTCTGTCTTCAGAGTCGTGCTGCGACAACGACTAGGCACTTGGTAATTACCCTGTGAGCGGTTGAGACTCCAAAAGGAAAGAACTTTGAATTGATAATGTTTTACTCTGCGACCACAAATCTTAGGTATTTGCGGTGTGCAGGGCGAATGGGGATGTGGAAGTAGGTTGTCCTTCACATCTAGAGCCGTCATGAAGTTGTCTTGTTGAAGGAATGGAATACCATCCTTAGGAGTAAGCATGTGAAAGTGTTCTGAGACAATGTAGTGGTTTAGGGGTCTGAGATACAGTATAGTCCAAGTGAACCGTCCTTTTTGAGTATGAGATAGTATAGGGAGTATACTCCTGTTCACTCATATTGTAATGGGACAGGCTCTATGGCTCTTTTGATAAGTAGAGACTGTACTTTTAGAAGGCCAACATGTTCGTGCGTTACCCTGTGCATGTGAGGGGCAATGCCTGGAGGCGTGGAAGTAAGCTCCAGACAACGACCATGTTGGATAATGAGAGGAACCACTGGTCCGATGTTATGTCTGTTCAATGTGTGTGATAATACTGAATGCGGCCCCCTAACGGTATGGTGAGGGGTTTGGAAGGATGTATCTAGGTTGTGTTTGCCTGAGGAGGGTGAGCCACGGGTGGTAGTGCTCTTACCCCAGCCTCTGAAATTGTTGGTTTATGTCCCTCTGAAAGAACCTCATGAGTAAGAGGTTGAGGCTTATTTGGTCTGGGAGGTGTTTGGGCCAGAGGTTGTTGATGTTCTATAACATCCTCTGTATGTTGGGGGCCAAGCCCTCTAACCCCCCTTTTTGTTTGGGAATAAATAGCCCCATGGCCTCTGCGGAGTCAGTATCTTTAATTTCTCAAGTGTGAAGTCAACTTAAGGGACACAGAGACGCTCCTTGTCAAAGGGCATATTAATTACCGCTTGTTGAATGTCTGACTTAAAGCCTGAACATCTAAGCCATACATGCCTACCAATGTTTATTCCATGTGCGGCCTTATCAGCGGCATCTAATACACATCTGATTGTTACAGAGGGGCAAACAATCGTAAACCATACAATCTACAGGCCATGTTTTCGGTGCCCATCTGGGAGATATTGAAGGAGCTCCTCCATTTCATCCCAGTGAGCCTGGTCCTACCTAGAGAACAAGGCCTGTGAACTGGCAATACACCAATGATTTGCAGCTAGTTCAGCCACTCTTTAGCCTGCTGCATCAAGCTTCTTGCTCTCCTTTTCCTGTGGATGAGAGTCCCCAGTGGGCTGGCCGTTACCTCTCTTTCTGGCGGTGGAAGCCACTATGGAATCTGGTGGGACCAGAGACCTGATAAATGGTGGGTCAGAAGATGCAGGCTTGTACTTCTTGTCCATCCTGGGTGTTATAACCCTAGAGTGGACAGGCTCTTAGAAGATGCTGTCTGTGTGACAAAGCATCCCTGGGAACTGAGGGAGGAACTAAATGTCTCTGTGGGTGGAGGCGAGGGCATCATACTAAACGTTCTCCTCTATTGGGTCTTTATGGAGCTGCACATTGTGAAAATTGGCTGCCCTAGCAATGACCTGTTGGTAGCAAGTAGTATACTCTGGAGAAGAGGGCCGTGCAGGATATAAGTCTGGATCCATTTTAACGATAGGATCTGGATCATAAGAGTCCTGAAGGTGTGTCTGGATGTGTGTCCCCTATGTGTTCCCCTACAAAGATGAACCCTGAGGGGTGAGGCCTCCTGCAGTGGGAGAGGTAGGAGAAGGAGGTGGCGGTGGAGGGGAACTCAGAAACAGGGGTGGTGAATGTGGTGTAGGAGGAAGAGGAGAAGTCAGAAACAGGGGTGGTGAACGTGGTGTATCAGCAAGAGGAAGAGAAGTGAGAAACAGGGGTGGTGAATGTGGTGCATCAGCAGGAGGAGGAGACGTGAGAAACAGGGGTGGTGAATGTGGTGTATCAGCAGGAGGAGGAGAAGTGAGAAACAGGGGTGGTGAATGTGGTGTATCAGCAGGAGGAGGAGAAGTGAGAAACGGGTGGTGAATGTGGTGTATCAGCAGGAGGAGGAGAAGTGAGAAACAGAGGTGGTGAATGT
The DNA here is from genome assembly GCF_031143425.1 of Pleurodeles waltl. NCBI lineage: Eukaryota > Metazoa > Chordata > Amphibia > Caudata > Salamandridae > Pleurodeles > Pleurodeles waltl. The sequence continues at coordinate 1,340,072,661 of NC_090440.1, read as the reverse complement.
GGTGTATCAGCAGGAGGAGGAGAAGTCAGAAACAGGGGTAGTGAATGTGATGTATCAGGAGGAGGGGGAGAAGTGAGAAACAGGGGTGGTGAATGTGGTGCATCAGCAGGAGGAGGAGACGTGAGAAACAGGGGTGGTGAATGTGGTGTATCAGCAGGATGAGGAGAAGTGAGAAACAGGGGTGGTGAATGTGGTGTATCAGCAGGAGGAGAAGTGAGAAACAGGGGTGGTGAATGTGGTGTATCAGCAGGAGGAGGAGAAGTGAGAAACAGAGGTGGTGAATGTGGTGTATCAGCAGGAGGAGGAGGAGAAGTCAGAAACAGGGGTAGTGAATGTGGTGTATCAGGAGGAGGGGGAGGAGAAATCAGAACAGGGGTGGTGAATGTGGTGTATCACCAGGAGAAGGAGAAGTCAGAAACAGGGGTAGTGAATGTGGTGTATCAGCAGGAGGAGGAGGAGAAGAAATCAGAAATGGGGTGGTGAACTTGGTGTATCAGAAGGAGGAGGAGGAGGAGTCAGAAACAGGGGTGGTGAGTGTGGTGTATCAGCAGGAGGAGGAGGATAAATCAGAAACAGGGGTGGTGAGTGTGGTGTATCAGCAGGAGGAGGAGGAGAAATCAGAAACAGGGGTGGTGAATGGTGTATCAGGAAGAGGAGGAGGAGGAGTCAGAAACAGGGGTGGTGAGTGGTTTATCAAGAGGAGGAGAAGGAAGAGGAGGAGGAGGAGAAGTCTGAAACAGGGGTGGTGAATGTGGTGTATCACCAGGAGGAGGAGAAGTCAGAAACAGGGGTAGTGAATGTGGTGTATCAGCAGGAGGAGAAGTCAAAAACAGGGGTGGAGAATGTGGTGTATCAGCAGGTGGAGAAGTCCGAAACAGGGGTGGTGAATTTGGTGTATCAGCAGGAGGAGGAGGAGGAGAAGTGAGAAACAGGGATGGTGAATGTGGTGTATAATCAGGAGGCGGAGAAGTGAGAAACAGGGGTGGTGAATGTGGTGTATCAGCAGGAGGAGAAGTGAGAAACAGGGGTGGTGAATAGGTGTATCAGGAGGAGGAGGAGGAGAAGTCAGAAATAGGGGTGGTGAATGTGGTGTATCAGCAGGAGGAGGAGAAGTCAGAAACAGGGGTGGTGAACGTGGTTTATCAGCAGGAGGAGGAGGAGAAGAAGAAATCAGAAACAGGGGTGGTGAATGTGGTGTATCAGCAGGAGGAGAAGAAATCAGAAACAGGGGTGGTGAATGTGGTGTATCAGCAGGAGGAGGAGAAATCAGAAACAGGGGTGGTGAATGGTGTATCAGGAGGAGGAGGAGTCAGAAACAGGGGTGGTGAGTGGTTTATCAGGAGGAGGAGGAGGAGAAGTCTGAAACAGGGGTGGTGAATGTGGTGTATCAGCAGGGGGAGGAGAAGTTAGAAACAGGGATGGTGAATGTGGTGTATCAGCAGGAGGTGGAGAAGTCAGAAACAGGGATGGTGAACGTGGTTTATCAAGAGGAGGAGAAGTGAGAAACAGGGGGTGGTGAATGTAGTGCATCAGCAGGAGGAGGAGGAGGAGAAGTGAGAAACAGGGGTGGTGAATGGTGTATCAGAAGGAGGAGGAGAAGGAGGAGGAGGAGGAGGAGGAGTCAGAAACAGGGGTGGTGAGTGTGGTGTATCAGCAGGAGGAGGAGGAGAAATCAGAAACAGGGGTGGTGAATGGTGTATCAGGAAGAGGAGGAGGAGGAGTCAGAAACAGGAGTGGTGAGTGGTATATCAAGAGGAGGAGAAGGAAGAGGAGGAGGAGGAGAAGTCTGAAACAAGGGTGGTGAATGTGGTGTATCAGCAGGGGGAGGAGAAGTTAGAAACAGGGATGGTGAATGTGGTTTATCAAGAGGAGGAGGAGTCAGAAACAGGGGTAGCGAATGTGGTGTATCAGGAGGAGGAGGAGAAGTCAGAAACAGGGGTGGTGAATGTGGTGTATCAGCAGGAGGAGGGGGGAGAAGTCAGAAACAGGGGTGGTGAATGTGGTGTATCAGCAGGAGGAGAAGGAGGAGAAGTCAGAAACTGGTGGTGAATGTGGTGTATCAGCAGGAGGAGGAGAAGTCAAAAACAGGGGTAGTGAATGTGGTGTATCAGCAGGAGGAGGAAGAGGAGGAGAAATCAGAAACAGGGGTGGTGAATGTGGTGTATCAGCAGGAGGAGGAGGAGAAGTCAGAAACAGGGGTAGTGAATGTGGTGTATCAGCAGGAGGAGAAGGAGGAGAAGTCAGAAACTGGTGGTGAATGTGGTGTATCAGCCGAGGAGGAGAATTCAGAAACAGGGGTGGTGAATGTTGTGTATCAGGAGGAGGAGGAGGCAGAAACAGGAGTGGTGAATGTGGTGTGTCAGCAGGAGGAGAAGTCAGAAGTCAGAAACAGGGGTGGTGAATGTGGTGTATCAGCAGAAGGAGGAGGAGAAGTCAGAAACAGGGGTGGTAAATGTGTATATCAGGAGGAGGAGGAAGAGGAGAAGGAGGATAAGTCAGAAACAGGGGTGGTGAATATGGTGTATCAGCAGGAGGAGGAGGAAGAGGAGAAGTCTAAAACAGGGGTGGTGAATGTGGTATATCAGCAGGAGGAGGAGAAGTCAGAAACAGGAGTGGTGAATATGGTGTATCAGCAGGAGGAGAAGTCAGAAACAGTGGTGGTGAATATGGTGTATCAGCAGGAGGAGGAGGAGGAAGAGAAGTCAGAAACAGGGGGTGGTGAATGTGGTGTATCAGCAGGAGGAGGAGAAGTCAGAAACAGGGGTGGTGAATGTGGTGTATCAGCAGGAGGAGGAGGAGAAATCAGAAACAGGGGTGGTGAATGTGGAGTATCAGCAGGAGGGGGAGGAGAAGTCAGAAACAGGGGTGGTGAATGTGGTGTATCAGCAGGAGGAGGAGGAAGAGGAGAAGTCAGAAACAGGGGTGGTGAATGTGGTGTAGCAGGAGGAGGACGAGAAGTGAGAAACAGGGGTGGTGAATGTGGTGTATCAGCAGGAGGAGGAGGAGGAGGAGAAGAAGACCGGAGGAGGAGAAGTGAGAAACAGGGGTGGTGAATGTGGTGTATCAGGAGGAGGAGGAAGAGGAGAAGTCAGAAACAGTGATGGTGAATGTGGTGTATCAGCAGGAGGAGGAGAAGTGAGAAACGGGTGGTGAATGTGGTGTATCAAGAGGAGAAGTCAGGAACAGGGGTGGTGAATGTGGTGTATCAGCAGGAGGAGCAGGAAGAGGAGAAGTCAGAAACAGGGGTGGTGAATGTGGTGTAGCAGCAGGAGGAGGAGGAGGAGGAGGATAAGTTAGAAACAGGGTTGGTGAATGTGGTGTAGGAGGAGGAGGAGAAGTCAGAAACAGGGGTGGTGAATGTGGTGTAGCAGCAGGAGGAGGAGGAGGAGGAGGAGAAGTTAGAAACAGGGTTGGTGAATGTGGTGTAGGAGGAGGAGGAGGCCGAAACAGGGGTGGTGAATGTGGTGTATCAGCAGGAGGAGGAGAAATAGTCAGAAACAGGGGTAGTGAATGTGGTGTATCAGCAGGAGGAGGAGGAGGAGGAGAAGTCAGAAACAGGGGTGGTGAATGTGGTGTATCAGCAGGAGGAGAAGTCAGAAACTGGTGGTGAATGTAGTGTACAAGCAGGAGGAGGAGAAGTCAGAAACAGGGGTAGTGAATGTGGTGTATCAGCAGGAGGAGGAGAAGTCAGAAACAGGGGTGGTGAATGTGGTGTAACAGCAGGAGGAGGAGAAGTCAGAAACAGGGGTGGTGAATGTGGTGTATCAGCAGTAGGAGGAGGAGAAGTCAGAAACAGGGGTAGTGAATGTGGTGTATCAGCAGGAGGAGCAGGAAGCGGAGAAGTCAGAAACAGGAGTGGTGAATGTGGTGTATCAGTAGGAGGAGGAGGAGAAGGAGGGGTCAGAAACAGGGGTAGTGAATGCAGTGTATCAGCAGCAGGAGGAGGAGGAGAAGTCAGAAACAGGGGTGTTGAATGTGGTGTATCAGTAGGAGGAGGAGGAGAAGGAGAAGTCAGAAACAGGGGTATTGAATGCGGTGTATCAGCAGGAGGAGGAGGAGGAGGAAGAGGAGAAGTCAGAAACCGGGGTGGTGAATATGGTGTATCAGCAGGAGGAGAAGTCAGTCAGAAACCGGGGTGGTGAGTGTGGTGTATGAGGAGGAGGAGGAGAAGTCAGAAACAGGGGTGGTGAATGTGGTGTATCAGCAGGAGGAGGAGGAGAAGTGAGAAACAGGGGTGGTGAATGTGGTGTATCAGCAAGAGGAGGAGAAGGGGGAGGAGAACTGAGAAACAGGGGGGTGAATGTGGAGTATGAGGAGGAGAAGTCAGAAACAGGGATGGTGAATGTGGTGTATCAGCAGGAGGAGGTGGAGAAGTCAGAAACAGGGATGGTGAATGTGGTGTATCAGGAGGAGGAGGAGGAGAAGTCAGAAGCAGGGGTGGTGAATGTGGTGTATCAGCAGGAGGAGAATCAGAAACAGGGGTGGTGAGTGTGGTGTATGAGGAGGAGAAGTCAGAAACAGGGGTGGTGAATATGGTGTATCAGCAGGAGGAGAAGTCAGAAATGGGGTGGTGAATGGTGAATCAGGAGGAGGAGGAAGAGGAGGAGGAGGAGGAGGAGAAGTCAGAAACATGGGTGGTGAATGTGGTGTATCAGGAGGAGGAGGAGGCCGAAACAGGGGTGGTGAATATGGTGTATCAGCAGGGGGAGGAGTAGGAGGAAGAGGAGAAGTCAGAAACAGGGGTGATGAATGTGGTATATGAGCAGGAGGAGGAGGAGAAGTCAGAAACAGGGGTGGTGAATGTGGTGTATCAGCAGGAGGAGGAGGAGAAGTCAGAAACGGGGGTGGTGAATGTGGTGTATCAGCAGGAGGAGGAGGCATAGGAGAAGTAGGAGGAGTCAGAAACAGGGGTGGTGAATGTGGTGTATCAGCAGGACGAGAGGTCAGAAACCGGGGTGGTGAATGTGGTGTATCAGTAGGAGGAGGAGGAGGAGGAGGAGAAGTGAGAAACAGGGGTGGTGAATTTGGTATATCAGAAGGAGGAGGAGAAGTGAGAAACAGGGGTGGTGAATGTGGTGTATCAGCAGGAGGAGGAGGAAGAGGAGGACAAATCAGAAACAGGGGTGGTGAATGTGTTGTATCAGGAGGAGGAGGAGAAGTCAGAAACAGGGGTAGGGAATGTGGTGTATCAGCAGGAGGAGGAGGAGGCGGAGAAGTCAGAAACAGGGGTAGTGAATGTGGTGTATCAGCAGGAGGAGGAGGCGGAGGAGAAGGAGGAGGAGTCAGAAACAGGGGTGGTGAATGTGGTGTATCAGTAGGAGGAGGAGGAGTAGGAGAAGTCTGAAACAGGGGTGGTGAATGTGGTGTATCAGCAGGAGAAGGAGGAGAAGTCAGAAACAGGGGTGGTAAATGTGGTGTATCAGCAGGAGGAGGAGGAAGAGGAGGACAAATCAGAAACAGGGGTGGTGAATGTGTTGTATCAGGAGGAGGAGGAGAAGTCAGAAACAGGGGTAGGGAATGTGGTGTATCAGCAGGAGGTGGAGGAGGCGGAGAAGTCAGAAACAGGGGTGGTGAATGTGGTGTATCAGCAGGAGGAGGAGGTGGAGGTGGAGGAGGCAGAGAAGTCAGAAACAGGGGTGGTGAATGTGGTGTAGCAGGAGGAGGAGGAGAAGTCCGAAACAGGGGTGGTGAATCTGGTGTATCAGCAGGAGGAGGAGGAGAAGAAGTGAGAAACAGGGTGGTGTATATGGTGTATCAGCGGGAGGAGGAGAAAGAGGAGAAGTCAGAAATAGGGGGTGTTGAATGTGGTGTAGCAGCAGGAGGAGGAGAAGTCAGAAACGGGCTGGTGAATGTGGTGTATCAGCAGGAGGAGGAGGAGGAGGCGGCAGAAACAGGAGTGGTGAATGTGGTGTGGTGTCAGCAGGAGGAGAAGTCAGAAACAGGGGTGGTGAATGTGGTGTATCAGCAGAAGGAGGAGGAGAAGTCAGAAACAGGGGTGGTGAATATGGTGTATCAGCAGAGGAAGAGGAGAAGTCCAAAACAGGGGTGGTGAATGTGGTGTATCAGCAGGAGGAGAAGTCAGAAACAGTGGTGGTGAATATGGTGTATCAGCAGGAGGAGGAGGAGGAAGAGAAGTCAGAAACAGGGGTGGTGAATGTGATGCATCAGCAGGAGGAAGAGGAGAAGTCAGAAACAGGGTGGTGTATATGGTGTATCAGCAGGAGGAGGAGGAAGAGGAGAAGTCAAGAACAGGGGTGGTGAATGTGGTATCAGCAGGAGGAGCAGGAAGAGGAGAAGTCAGAAACAGGGGTGGTGAATGTGGTGTAGCAGCAGGAGGAGGAGAAGTCAGAAACAGGGGTGGTGAATGTGGTGTATCAGCAGGAGGAGGAAGAGGAGGAGAAATCAGAAACAGGGGTGGTGAATGTGGTGTATCAGCAGGAGGAGGAGGAATAGTCAGAAACAGGGGTAGTGAATGTGGTGTATCAGCAGGAGGAGGAGGAGGAGAAGTCAGAAACAGGGGTGGTGAATGTGGTGTATCAGCAGGAGGAGGAGGAAGATGAGAAGTCAGAAACAGGGGTGGTGAATGTGGTGTATCAGCAGGAGGTGGAGGGAGAGGAGGAGGAGGAGAAGTCCGAAACAGGGGTGGTGAATGTGGTGCATCAGCAGGAGGAGAAGTCCGAAACAGGGGTGGTGAATGTGGTGTATCAGCAGGAGGAGGAGAAGTCAGAAACAGGGGTGGTGAATGTGGTGTATCAGCAGGAGGAGGAGGAGGAGGAAGAGTAGGAGAAATCAGAAACAGGGGTGGTGAATGTGGTGTATCAGCAGGAGGAGGAGGAAGAGGAGAAGTCAGAAACAGGGGTGGTGAATGTGGTGTAGCAGGAGGAGGACGAGAAGTGAGAAACAGGGGTGGTGAATGTGGTGCATCAGCAGGAGGAGGAGGCGGAGGAGAAGGAGGAGACGTCGGAAACAGGTGTGGTGAATGTGGTGTATCAGCAGGAGGAGGAGGAGAACTGAGAAACAGGGGTGGTGAATATGGTGCATCAGCAGGAGAAGGAGGAGAAGTCAGAAACAGGGGTGGTGAATGTGGTGTATTAGCAGGAAGAGAAGGAGGAAGAGGAGGAGCAGTGTGAAATAGGGGGGGTGAATGTGGTGTATCAGCAGAAGGAGGAGGAGGAGGAAGAGAAGTCAGAAACAGGGGTGGTGAATGTGGTGTATCAGGAGGAGGAGGAGAAGTGAGAAACGGGTGGTGAATGTTGTGTATGAGGAGGAGGAGGAGGAGGAGTCAGAAACAGGGGTGGTGAATTTGGTGGTGGTGATGGTGGAGGAGGTAGTAAAGGCTTGGTTGAAGTAGTAGTGTCCTTGGCCTTTAAGTTTTTTTTAAGAGGGGTTGAGGTGTCCAAGGCCTCCTGGAAAGTTAGATTCCTCTTAAAAGTTACAGAGGGGAAGCCACAGTGTGTCCTGTCGCTTCTTAAATATATAAACAGCGCTGTTTATCGTCTATGGTCTCTCTTATTAGCTCAATAGGAGACTGTGTAGTGAAGGACTGACTAGAATCTAATTGCTCTGAAGGGGTAGTGTCTTGAGTTTCCGGTACCAATGATTTCAGGGGGTGGAGCTTTTTCAATGCCGAAACTGGCTCCGAGCAGCTTCAGTTCAGAGCCGATATAGTCGGTGGAGAAAATTTGATGGTTAGTATTCAGATTGAAATGGAGGGGGTTGATACCCAAGACATGGCAGTAGCCTTCATCCTTTTCGGTGCCAAGTCGACAGGTGGGGCAACCGAAATGTCCTTTCAAGACCGACCATGGCCTAGTGGCAGTTGTGGTCCGGTGACCTCAGTGAGCGCTTTTTTATGAGTCTTAGTGGGGGCAGGAGGTGCTACAGAACTGACGCGCTGCGCCGACGGTACCGCGTGGCTCTCCATGTCAAAATGAACATCAGAGTCCGAATCTTGAATGGTGATGGCCTCCTTCTGCGTGTGTTCTTCCCTGAAGATGTCCAGGGTGTCCTCTGGGAAATCATGCGCCATCACCAACCTGCGAGCTCCTTGGGCCCAACGGGTCTTCTTTGTTCTGAACGATCAACACACGGTGCAGGCAGCCTCTTGGTGATCCGGTGAGAGGCATAAATTACACACCTGGTGATGGCCAGTGTGGGGGAACTTGAAGTGGCAGAGGACAGAAACGGTGTCCATTCCATCAGGTTCATCATTTTCTTTGGTGCCGCGTTTAGGTAGCCCCGAGGCCTGGGCGAGGGTCACCCCAAAGGGCACATGGTCAGTACTGGACCAGACGAACAGGAAAGTACAAACGCAAGATGGAAAACGCGATCGAAATAACAATAACGGCGAATAAAGGATCAATGGAAACAAAGTCTTGAACCAGAAGATGGAGTGAAGAATACAAGTCTGAACCATACGGCGTGGGGAAAACAATCTAACAAATGACTCGATGCCCATGCACAGATACCACTAAGAAGGAGAAGCCACTCGATCACGTTACTCGAAAATGCTTCTAGAAGAAAAACAACTTGTAGCGCTCCAAAAACAAACACTAGATGGCGGAAGTATGCAGAGCATGTACATCTACAGCCACACATGCCATCAAACATTCAGTATTCAGCGAGGTCTGTCCACCCCTTGGGTCAGTCCCGCCCTTAAGGTGTGCTGCCCGATGTGACCACAATATTTTAGAATCTGCCATCTTGGTGTTGGCAGATTTAGGAATTCTGGGAGAGTTATGTCTACTTGCTACAGGAAGTGGTCATATAGGTGGGTGTAGTGACTCCAGGCATATGGCTACTACCATACGCTCTCTGAAACACCCCTAAATTCAGCATTTAGCAGAGCTGCTGGCACCGGAGAAGCAGATCCTGATGATCTAAGAAGACCAAGGACACTGAAGAGTCACGAAAGCAGAAGATAAAAAGAAGCAGCTGACCTGGTACCAAACCTACTGGCCTGTCGGCATCTCTTGTTGAAATCTGCACCAAAGTCAACTTGGCCTGCAGCTGTGACTCCAGAAACAAGGATGGACTGGCTGCCTTCAATAAAGACTCAAGACTTCCTGTGAATAGGGGACCTGTTCTCCAAACTGCATATAAACTAATCTACAGCCTCTGGAACCACCAAAACCAGTCACCTGAAGCCATCACTGCACCAGTCGCCTCCAGCCCGACTTGAAGTGGATCACTGGTGCCAACAAGGTTCCCCAGCCCTCTAGAGTTCGAGTCCATCTTGGTTTCACCCCTCCTAGACTCCCCAATGATGCCTGCAGCCTCTGCACGTAGTCCCCCTCTACCGCAACCTTGCCGGTAAGGAAAACCTGACACCTGAAGACACCGCTGCCCTTGTTGCGCACATGAGCCATGGAGAAGAGGACCAAAGGTGCCTACCTGTGCTCGGGAGGCCTGAACCCAGCTGTTGGTTCAGCCAGACTGGCTTCCAGGCCAGAACCTGCAGCCTTTTTTTGCAGTGACTAATCTCCATTGAAAAGCACTGGGCACCCAACCCTGTTTTTGCACCCTGCACCCAGCCACCCCAGTGCAGCTGGAGGTGGACTGCTGGTGCTGCCTTGGACCTTGCCCACCACTCACTTTAACTTCTAGAGATTGGTCTTGTAAGTCACTGTACTCTACCTGCTTGAAGAACTTGTTCTTCCTCCTGTAGGATAACATTGCAGAACTCAGAAATTGGACCAAGTGTCCACTTTTGAAAGGTAAAAGAGTGTATATTAAAAAAACTTACTTACCTGAACAATAGTTCTCTGATGCATAAAAATATAAGAATACTTGCTATTTTTACAGTGATGTGGATTTCCTTCTTGAGTAATGCGTTTCACTTACTGAATATTGTGTGTATTTGTGGATGACTTGCACTCCTCTATGTTAAGCCTAAGGCTGCTTGACCACACTATTGTAGGAAGCTGACACAGTGTGTGGTGAGTACCTATGGCATTATCACCTTATACCAGGTCCAGGTATCCCCTATTAGTGAGGTCTAGTCAGTATCTAGGAAGCCAGCCTCAGTAGAGGAAGCTGTGGTTGAGGAGCCAAGGTTTACCTAGGAAACATGCCAAACTTATGCAATACCTCAGTAGTCACACAGTACTTACACTCATGAAAGAAGCACACAGTGTTACAAAAATAAAGATACTTTATTTTAGTGACACAAAGACCAAAATACTATATAGGCCGTGCCCCAACTGGAAGTAAATCACACTAATATGTGTACAGTAGCAATCAGGAATTAGCACAGAATGCAATAGAAAACAGTGAAAAAAATAGACATTATTGAAGGCCTATACTAAGAAAGTGGAAAGCGAAAGTTGGGCCCCCACCCAAGGAAGTGGAATCGTTAAGAGGGGAGCTGGAGGAACTAGGAAACCCACAAGGTAAGTACTAGAGAGCACCCCCAGTACCTGCTTCTCCCCAAACCCACCAAAAGTACTTTAGAGAAGGATATTGCAAGACGCAGACAAGACTGCAAGAAACCAAAGGTGGATCTTGGAAGAGGAAGGTCAGGAAAAGAAGAGGACCAAGGGGGTCAATTATGAGCTTGGCGGGCGGCTACTGTCGCCCGCCAAACGGTAACCGCCGTGCGGCCACACTCCTGCGGACCCCATTACGACATCCCCGCTGGGCCGGCGGGCGCAAACCAAGTTTACGCCCACCGGGGATGAGGCCGCAACATAGGAGCCGGCGGTGTTGCGGCTGTGCGACGGGTGCAGTAGCATCCGTCGCGCTTTTCACTGTCTGCTATGCAGACAGTGAAAAGCTACCCGGGGCCCTGTTAGGGGGCCCCTGCACTGCCCATGCCATTGGCATGGGCAGTGCAGGGGCCCCCAGGGGCCCCAGGACACCCCTTACCGCCAGCCTCTTCCTGGCGGTGCAAACCGCCAGAAACAGGCTGGCGGTAGGGGGGTCATAATCCCCAGGGCAGCGCTGCTTGCAGCGCTGCCCTGGCGGATTATCACAGCCGGGGCTAAAACGTCGGGAAACCGCCGGCCCTGGCGGTGCGACCGCGGCGCTACCGCCGCGGTCGTAATACGGCTCCCCGTACCGCCAGCCTGTTGGTGGTACGGACGCCACATTACCCCTGGCGGTCTCTGACCGCCAGGGTCGTAATGACCCCCCAAGTCCAGTTCACGTTGGAGTGTCCGGTGGTGGCAGGAGCCACTACCCACTCATCTATGGAAGCAGGATCTGATTGATGGTGAGAAGAAGACGGTAAGCAATGCAGCCCTGGAGCAGCTGAAGAGTTCCTGAGTGAGGGGGTACTTACTGTCTCCAAAGTTGGTCAGCTTGCGGAGAGGACCAAGTGGACCATTCCAGAACACCACCCATGATGCAGGTCCACGCAGCTCAGGAAGCGAGGAGATCCACGCAGCCAGTCGTTGCAGTTGGTGTCTGCAGATGCAGGGGGGGTGACTCCTTAACTCCAAGGGCGATTCCTTCTTGCTTCTTGGTGCAGACTGACGACTTGCCACCATCAGAGGATGCACAGCCAGGGAAATGTTGCAGTTGCGTGAAGGAGCTGCAGAAACAATGTTGCAGATCTGAGTTGTCGCTGTAGCTGCACATTGTAGTTCCTGTGGAGTCCAGTAGTGGTTCCAGTGGCCAGACGTTTAAGTAAACATTGCAGAGGAGTCCTGCTGGAATCATGCACGTAGAAGCAGAGGACCCACCCAAGAGGGAGACCCTAAATAGCCCTGGAAGGGGGATTGGTCACCTAGCAAGGTGGCCACCTATCAGAAGGGAGCTGTGACGTCACCTGTCTGACCTGGCCACTCGGATGCTCCCAAAGGCCTCTGCCAACCTTCCAAGGTGTCAGAATCAAGTGGCCACCTGAGAAGCTCTGGGCACCACCCCTGGGGCGGTGATGGACAGGGGAGTGGTTACTCGCCTTCCCATTGTCCAGTTCTGCACCAGAGCTGACTGGTTTATGCATGGAGCGCACCAAATGTGCCCTTCAAAGCATACCAGTGGCTTTGGGAGGCTACCCCTCCCAAGCCATGTAACACCTATTTTCAAAGGAAGAGGGTGTCACACACAGGTACCTGCAACCTGTCCTCTGGGCTAGGAGGGCCCACCCTCGGGGTAACCTGGATCAGTGACCTGTGGTAAAAGGGTGCACGCAACCTTTTCATGCGGGCTGCAATGGCAGACCTGCAAACACATTTTACATGGGCTTCTATGGGTGGCATAATACATGCTGCAGCCCATGTGGAACCCCTGGTGCCCCAATGCCCTGGGTACCATATACTAGGGACTTCTTTGGGGCATCTGTATGCTAAATGTGGGGAGTGTAAAGTCCCAGCAACCAAATTTAGAGGGAGAGAGCAAAGTCAATGGGGTCCTGGATAGCAGAATCCCAGTGAACACAGTCAAAACATACTGACATCAGACAAATAGTGGGGATAACCATGCCAGAAAGAGGGTACTTTCCTACAACTACTTTCAAATAGGGCACTTTTGAATTGCATAGCAAGCCCCTGCCCACTCATTTGGGAACCCGTGGACTCTTTACACAGTATATCTAATTATTGACATACCACATAAAGAGCTAGCTTCCTACACCAGGGGAAACCAGTTGCAAACCAGTTTCTCCGAGTTGTAGCCCCTGGATAGCCACGCCACTGGTTTGGGCTAAGGAGATCAGGACACAGAGAAGGGAGTTTTTCTATTTTGGGAATGGGCATAATGACCCATTCTAGGATTGCCAGATGCCTCACTTCTTAGGAAGAATTCATCAGGAGCGAGGGAACCTGGCAACCCACTGGCATCCTAACCTAAGGGCATTTTCCAAGCATATATCTGGGACCCCTGGCACCTAGAACTCCAATCTCAACTAGACTGGAAGGAAGACTACCCTGTTGTAATGAGAAACTGGCAAAAAGGTTGCATTGCCATTGACTGCACCTGCTGAACCTGGCGGTTAGGAAAGAAGATGGTCTGCGTCTGTTGTGTCCTGCTCATGGAGAAGTCAACTCCAGAGTCCAGCCAAAGAAAAGAGATTCCAAAGGTCAGTTGGCTGACCTCCTGGTCGCAGAACTGGGCCCCAACAGTTGAAGAAACCTGTTAGGCAAGTTGGTATTCCAGAATCTTCATAGCACAACCAACTGCCACCAAGCCGCATCAGAGACTAGGATCTGGTGCTGACCTCTGTTGCACCTGAGTTAGCTGAACATTTGAGAGTTGTCGGAGTGCAGCTTGGTCAGCCAGAAGCAGAGTTACCACTTAGGGCAGGATTTGACTGACTGCGATACTGGGCAACTAGTAGCCCTGTGGCAACAAGACTTCTACAAGCATGTGAGGACTTTGAGGGACATCAAACTGTGACTCAGGTCACCTCACCCCCTTTGTGGACCAAACAGTAGCTGCAGAAGACCCCTGTCAACTGGGTCGCAGCCACAGTATCCTTGGGCAACTTCAGCATCATCGATACCTTGCATCAGAGCCACATCCATAGGAATCCATTGCAAAGGAGATTAAGTGATTGGAGAGGCCTAGAGGCTGCTTTATCTGAGAAGGTAACTGGTTCAGTAGGCCATACTTGTTTCCCTGACTGGCCTTTTACTGGAGTTGGTCATCTAAAGTAAATTGCAAAACTAGCTCAATTTTTGGATGAAAAGGTTTTGTTGAATTTGCCAAAGCTTTTTTGTGGTTGAGTGAAATGCGCTGAATTATTATACCTTAAAAATTAATTATCCTCGGAACCCTCTTGTTGATCTTTTTCGGTGTGGTGTCTAAAATACATAAAAATACAGTCTATTGTTATAAATTGGTGTTGAATTTTAAGTGTCTTGTTGATTCCTCCAATTGATTTGGTGCTGTTTTTATGCTTTGCCTTTGTTCCTTTGTGTAAGCCTTGCTGCTCAGAGACACCGCTACCCAGGGTTGAGCTAAAAGGTTAAACAAGTGAAAGCTACTGGTCGTAAAGGGGTTGCTAAGTGTTGTACACAGTGCGGTCGCACAACCCGGTTACCTCGCACGTCCTCAGAAGTGTCAACCCTGAAAGGAATAAGAGCAGCAGAGGCCTCAACTTATAAGGTTTTATCAAATTGCAAATTTCTGTGGTTGGTATTAGGACACATGGGTTTTATTGTCACAATGGTTAAGTGGATAAACTTGCTGTATTTCCTGCTTATGGTACACATTAAAAACAGGCAATACAGTGTCCAATGTTTGGGACAAGTCAGGGGTGCACAACTTCCCCGCTACTTTTTTCTTTGACAAAGGAGGCATTGACTTGTAATGTGCAGTGGGTTTACGGATTAGCGGGGAGCATATGAAAAGTATAAATATAATTTGGTGGGGTTTCCTGAGAAACAGATCTGGACTCTGCTAGTACAGTCTTCCCAATCGGGAACTTGATCGTCCCCATTAGAAGAGTCTTTGACGTGGCCTGTGAAATTAACCTCATCTTCCTGTTCTAGATAAGAAGGAGTGTCATGACCTATATCTCTTTTTGGCAACTGTGAGGGGGCTTCTTAAGGGAGAATTGTTGACGTGGCAGTGTGCTTGACTGCACATCTGTCAGTGGTCTGGGTGTCAAGCCTAGAGGAGGTGTTCGAGGTGGGGCTACCAGTCTAGGCGAAGGCAGTTCCCCATAAAAAAAAAAGTATTGAATGAGCATTTTATTGTCCTGAAAAGAATATATGGGTAACTGCACCTATTACTTATATCTGGAGCTGTAGACGTTTGTATAATCTGCTGGGGAAAATTGGGAGGGGGTGATGGAGGAGGAGGGGCGACACAGTGGAGGGGCATGGGCTGTTACCCTGAGCGATGTCACCCACAAGGCTGGCTGCAGATATATTTTTCTGTGCGTCTATTCATTTTCAATGTTAATTGGTGCATTGTACACTGCTGAACTAACTCTGACTGCCAGAGATTCCTAGCCTGACATTAGGATATAATGATAATAATCCATCAAGGTGATCCTATGAAAGAACCATTGCTCCAGAAAGTTACAAGTATATATTGTGCACACAGCTCCTCACAGCTGGCTGGGCAGCGGAGATATATTTTCGTAAGTAGTAATTGTTGCAATAATTTTTGAGGAATAAACAAAACCGGTGGGGGAAAAAAAAAAAAAGTTGGGACTGTAAGCATCTTCACTTGGTTTCTTAAGGCTCAAACTCTTTTTACAGTTCAGTGCATTGATTCACGGCATCCTCCTCTTAAAATAATCTCCACATTGTGCTTCTTCTGACAACAGCAAAAACAGAATTTTTACATGACAAATTCCAAGATGTGTGGGAAGGAAGCAGAAAGGTCGGCATAGCCCACATTTCTAAATTATTCAATTTTCTTATGACTATCTAGGTTGTCCTCCTGCACTCGTTTGACAAAGTAAACTCAAGCCTGTTTTCACTGCTGGGCTGGGCTTCACAACCTTTGTCTTAAATAGGCACTTCTTCCCATGTGTGAGTTTTCAATCACCCTTAACTTTCACAGTAAAGCAGGCCAATCTTAAGAACTGCCCTTTCACAGGGGGTGGGAGGGTCAGCAGCAGTAATAAAAATGCTGCTGTGGAAAAGGAAAATATATATCAGTTTTCACAGCTTAGGACATGTTTTGCCCGACAGAAGCATCCTAATTTGGTGCACCTGCTGATAACAAATGCTTCTGGAGCGGACTGCAAAAAACATTATGGTGGGTTTGGGCCTCTGCGGCTTGACAACTGTAAATAAATTGCTTTTTGCAGGTTCTCCACCACTTTGAGGACCTAGGTGCTAGTTTCTCAACTCTGAGGTGCACTGAGCTCTGATGTCCAGGCCCCAGTACATGTGCTCTGATCCCTAAAATGTGTCCCCTTGGCTAATATCAGATTGGTATATTTAACTTGTTTACAAGTCCCTAGTATATGCTATAAGAGGTACCCAAGAGCAAGTAAGTTAGATTTCACAAGCAGATTGTAGCACTTTATTGAGCTACCAGTACAGTGGCAAGGTGAAAATGTGGCTCCAGGCCTGCTATTGCAGCCTAGTTGGGCAACTTTAAAACTGCCAACTAGACATAGCAAAAATAAACCCTTTTTGGCAAGTCAAAACCTTCCTTTTTAATATTAAAAAGTCACCCATAGCAAAGGCTATTAGAATCCACTGCCAGGGTGCTACATATTAAAAAGAAGGGCATGTTCTTCTTGTGTTTAATATGCCCAGTCAGTGAAAACTCGATATTGCAGTTGTCACTGTAGTGGGGCTGGTAGCCAAATTGGCCAACATCTATTTGGGGCTACCGACGATAGAACTCCATCAAATTAACTGTCATATTAAACACAATTTTACTGTAGGCAGCCGTTCTGAAATACTTTACTGTGGTCCATGAGACAACTTGCTGCCCTCCTGAAGAGAGGTGTGAACGACTCAGGAAAGGAAACAAAAGACCTTTACAGGAAGGAGGTGTGACCTCCTCCTTGCAGGATGGCCAGAACGGTGTGAGCCATAGAGGGAGAGCTTCACATCTGTTGAGCAAATGCAACCCACTAGTTGGTGGCTTCTCTTCTGTGAAGGCAGACAGGCTGGCATCTCTGAAGGGGAAGGAAAACCTGTCGCCAAACCGTTTTTTTCAAGGGACTGTAACCCACAGAAAGCTACACCTATGGGTTGGGCTAGGGCAGGGTTCTGCAAAGTCGGTCCTGGAGAGCCGGGTCCATGCCAGGTTTTTAGCATACCCACTTTTAGAAACAAGATGTTTCAGAAATCTAAATGTTTTTGAATGTGGATACGCTAAAAACCTAGCATGGCCCGGCTCTCCAGGACTGACTTTGCAGAACCCTGGGCTAGGGAAGTTCACACAGAAAAGGGTCTGGACAAGTTGGTAATCGGTGGATTCGTGCCCTCTGGGATAGTTTGATACCACAATTCCCCAGAAGCGATATAAAGTGAGAAGAATTGTCCTGTGGGAAATACTGCCCCATTGACCAGCGAGTTCTTCCCCCACAAACACAAAAATTTAATAAAAGTGTAACTCAAATCACTACTGGATTGGATAGAAGACTGAAGGACTGCCCTGCTGGTCCCTGGACTCAGCAATGAAAGGTTGCACCAAAGACTGGACTACACCTGGTGAGCCCAAAGGACACACAAAGAGAACTTTGCCTGCTGGGCCTACTCGTGGAAAGGAGCTCTACTTGTGCAGGACAGAAAGCGACTCCAAGGTCTATTTGGCTAGACTTCCGTTAAGCACCAGCATCACACAAGCTTAAGGAAACCTGCACTCTCGAGAGCCTAGCTGCTCCGGAACACCTGCCTATCTCTAGACACTGAAGTGTCTACTGGGGGACCGAATCAGGACCCCCATGAAGTGGGCCCCAAGCCTGTTGGGTCTGTGATCAACTTCGGATTGGACTATGGTTCCCTACACCAAAAGAAGATATACACATCTGTAAGGAACCGCCAAGACTGCTGTAACTAGGAAACCAGTTGGCTAGTGATAACTGGACCTGAACTAGACTCCACTCATGCACACTGGAGATGGAGTCCTGTAGCCGGAGACCATCTCTGATGCTCATGGAAACCAGGGTGGCCTCGGGAACACTCACCACATATCTTCAGCATCCCTAGCATCCTGTGTCATAAACATCAGGACCACTTCCTAGCTGGAGCCAAGTGCTTTACATTTGTTCTCTTGATTGAGCCAGACTCCTTTGTGCCACAATGATCTAGAAATGAGCTAGTAGTTTTATTAAAGAGACCTATCTGGCCTGATGAACATGTTACTTACCTTC
Organism: Pleurodeles waltl; assembly: GCF_031143425.1. NCBI lineage: Eukaryota > Metazoa > Chordata > Amphibia > Caudata > Salamandridae > Pleurodeles > Pleurodeles waltl. Next base: position 1,340,054,927 of record NC_090440.1, on the reverse strand, counting down.
GGTAATGCTTTTCTGAAAGAGACTAAATGCAGATTCTCAGACAGGATCTGGAAAATCTTCAGTAGTACCTCTGCAAGCCGGCAGGTAGCGTAGGCAGCTCCGCATCAACATCATCCGTATTGGATGTGATGTGCACCATACCTACAAGGGCACCACCCCAGTACATGGATATCCGTTTCTTTCATGACTAGTTCTCTGTCAAAAATTCAGTGCCACAACAATGTATTTGTGGCCAGTGTGCAGAATCTAACAAGATCTTTTGGATGAACAGCCTATTTTGCACAGCAAGGTGGATGGGAGAGCCGATGAGGAATATGCAGTTAGATAGAGCATTTTACGGCTAAAGTGTTACCAAAAGGTATATAACTTGTTCTTCGGATAGAGACTTCTAACCACAGATTTCTCACTTTAGAATAGATACTCAAGCAACATCTCCAACCAACGTGGGTCTGCGAACCAGCTTAGGCTAAAAAGTCCTGGAGGACCAAACCAGCAATATGCCGGTCCCGATGGACCTGACTGTCAGTCAGTAGTGTTTCATGAATGTGTGAATGATGCCCACATAGCAGCTTCACAGATGTCTAGGAGAGGCACTCCAAGCGCTAATGCAGTAGTAGTCGCTTATGCTCTGGTGGAATAAGCCTGCAAGCTTTGAGGAGTCTGCTTCTTAGCCAACTTGCAGCAGATTTTTATGCAGAGCACAAACCACTTTGTGTTTTTGGTGCAATCAATGTAAAAGGAGGGAGCTCATTTGGAGTCCCCAAGATAGAGCCTCTCCTCCTCCTTGGAATGATTAGGCGGCACGAAAAATGTCAACAACCTAATGTTTTAGCTAACATGGAAAGAGGTCACGACCTTCGGCTGGAAGGAGGCCTGGGTCTAAATAATCAGTTCATCTGGATAGAAGCAGGTGTCGGGGTGGTTGAACTGAAAGAGCCCGAGGCTTGCTCATCCTCCTGGGTGACGTAATTGCCACTAGAACGACTGTCTTAAGATCAATAAACAGAGGGATAGGGAGGGTTATTGGTCCAGTGTATAGCCTCCCAATAGCTACGTAAATCAAGATAATACACTGTTCCAGTAAAGAAGGAGAGGATACTCAGGAGGGGGTCCTAATTTTTAGGAGCAAAAACCTCACACACCCAAAAGGGTGTCATGCTTCATCATCGGAGTTGCTCCTCGTCAGACTGGCACTGCAATGTCTGACGGGCACCACCCCAAATGGGGGGGGGGGCTCTTTGCCGGAGTTCTTAATCAATGATGATGCCACGACCCTACATAAGAGTGTGAAGGGAGGAGATCAAAAGAAAAAAGTTTAAGATTGGCTCTCTAAATCTAGAAGGGAATGATCTATTTAATAGTCTGCACGAGGATCAGAGGCCAAGATTAAAAAATATAGTCATGAGAGTGAAACAGAGGTAATGGTCAATCACTCTATAATAAAAAAAGAGAACAGAGGGCGGGGAATTTCCAAGCCATCCCTCGTCAGGGTCAACATGTTTCGCGTCGCTAGTGGCCCAAATGGGTCCGGTGACGCTTCTTCAGGACCAGTTAGCTATATGTATCTCCTAATCATAAATAACGCGGATAGTTACACACCAAAATTGTCAGTACAAGCGTATCCAGTCACTTACACTAGTGTAGGGAGGAACTACTATTCCTATCTGTCGCCCTGTAATACAAAAGTTAAAACAGGTGAAATATCAATAGGTATGTTCATAGTGACGTATTCATCAACATAAGAGAAGAGAAAGGGGGGTGTCAGACTAACGGGTCCTGAAGAAGCGTCACCGGACCCATTTGGGCCACTAGCGACGCAAAACATGTTGACCCTGACGAGGGATGGCTTGGAAATTCCCCGCCCTCTGTTCTCTTTTTTTATTATAGAGTGATTGACCATTACCTCTGTTTCACTCTCATGACTATATTTTGTAATCTTGGCCTCTGATCCTCGTGCAGACTATTAAATAGATCATTCCCTTCTAGATTTAGAGAGCCAATCTTAAACTTTTTCCTTTTGATCTCCTCCCTTCACACTCTTATGTAGGGTCGTGGCAAAATCATTGATTAAGATCTCTGGCAAAGAGCCCCCCCCATTTGGGGTGGTGCCCGTCAGACATTGCAGTGCCAGTCTGACGAGGAGCAACTCCGATGATGAAGCATGACACCCTTTTGGGTGTGTGAGGTTTTTGCTCCTAAAAATTAGGACCCCCTCTGAGTATCCTCTCATTCTTTACTGGAACAGAGTATTATCTTGATTTACGACTGTCTTAAGAGTCAGAAGCCTTAAGGAGCAGCTGTGCATAGGCTCAAAAGGGGAACACAAACAGTACTACCAAGTTAAGGTCCCACATGGGATTAATAAAACCGTTAGGTGGAAACAGATGCTGCAAGCCCTTAAAAAAACATGTCAGAAAGGATGACTGAAAAAGGGAGGGCTGATCTGGCAACCGCAAAAACTCCAAAATGGCAGAAAGATAACCTTGAACAGTTCCCAGGTCAAGGCCTTGCTGAGCAAAGGACAAAAACAAACAATAGCACATCTGACAGGGAAGCATAAAGTTTGGGTCAATTTATTATGAGGAACACCCAACCACAAACTTGTCCCAGCAGTAGGCTTATATCTTCTTTTTTGAGGTAAGCCTGGCTCCCAGAATTACCTCACAGATGTCACTGCTGAATCTCTAATGTCAATGTTCCCACTTAGTCCCGCTCTTCTTAAGGACTCAGAGGAGGAGCGATATTGCTGGAAAGGCACATAGGAGTATCAGGGATCCCTCCCCTAGATCGTCCATGGGACTGGAAATGATGCAGGGCATTCTTGTGCCACACCACTAGGAGAGTTATGGGTTGCTCCCAGATTGAAGTTGGGAGCATCAACTGTCAGTTGGTGCAGGCCTTCGAGACATAGTCTGACCCCCCCCCCCAGCATCAAATGCTATGCAGACCATTACTCCATTACTTTGCGGGCAGTTCTCTTAGGGTGAAGTAGGAGCATCTCTTTTCTTCCCTCTTCTAGGTTAGAGTGCTAAAAACACTCAACAGATTTCCGCTATCTGAGGAGAAAACAAGCATTAATACAAAGCATTTCTTAACGTTTATGGGTGCAGAAAGCTTCAAAAGACTTATAAAATGCCTCTCTAAAACACAACACTGCATGTCCCAGAAACACTGTCGGATTTAACTACTTGCATCAAATATATGACAAATAACTCTATATTAATAGCATCTGAAATACTGCTGCTGCTTTAGAATGAGCACAAGAGCTTGTGCTAACCTTAGCAGGTGGCGGGCAATAGTGGCCCTGTCAACTGTGACTTTTGATGACGGCAGCATCACAGGGTCAACCATCAGCGCGCTCATTATTGGATCCAGGAACTCATCTGGTGCATCAGCATAGGTCTCTTCATCTTGATGCTGGCGGTCTGCAAAAGACTGAAGTGGACAGCCTGTTCAGGTTGCTTCCTGATGACACCATGATGAACCTCCTTGTGAAGCACTGACAATCGAGATGATGAACCACATCTTATTAAAACCATAACAGTCTACATTCTGAGACACCTCCCTGTCTGAACATATGCCATGTTTCAACCACTGACCAGAGGTACTACAAATCCCCTTCAGATTATTAGAGGAAAACAATGGGACAAAAACCTGTCAGAATCACTGAAAGGAAACAATATACATGTGTGCTACAGTCACAATGCAGACTGGACACGTTCTGTTAGAATCAGTACCGAGAGATCATGCTACATGTGCAACCTGTTTGAATCAGCGTTGGCAGTTATGTTTGTGGTGACAGAAATCCTTTGCAGCGGTTCTATCATAAGCCCTGCAAGAAATGTTCTCAGTGTTGTAAAAATCAGGACAAAGGGCGGTATGTTGTAGTGGCTGCACAAGGCACTGACTATTCAGATGTTCCCAAAGTAATCAAGTTATGGAGTACTCAAATTAATCGAACCCACTGGCAATTGCTGAAGGCTCCATTTCAGTCTATCCTTTTTTCCCCCAAACAATGCCAATCTAAACACTTACGCAAATTAGTTCTACTCCGCTCCTCATGGAACTAGCCCATGCTGAACTGCCAGATGAGGCCCTCTCCAGAAACTACCACAAGCCCCAAACCGGTTTCGACCTACTTAGACTTATCACTGATGTATAGCATGAGTCTCATGGCACAGTGAGCACAGGACCCACGATGGGCATACCCATTACACTTAGGGTGTCAACTAAAACAACAAGTTGATGGATGTAATGCTTAGATTAATCTCAGCCAGTGGCAATCACTTGGGTTGCATTCCAGTCCATAATTTTTTGCCAAACATGCCACTGTAGACAAAGGCCCACTTAAGCAAATCAGTACCAACCCTGCTCCTCATGGAAACTCTCCTACCCGAATTGCCAAATGAGTGGCCCTCCAGAAGGGACCACATGCAATCCTACTTGGGTATCATCAGCAAGTAAGGTATAGCTTGAGTCCTATTCCCATCTGGAGGGGGGCTGGTTGGACTGTTTCTATGGGAGCAGAACAAAGACTGATTTACATAAGAAGGGTCTATGTTTATAAAAGACATACTTCAGTGGAGAAGTGTGGCACAATGGTTAGAGCGGCAGACCCTGAAGCAGAGATCTGGCTCAAGACCAGGGTTCAAGTCCCGCTTCAGCAGGTCTTGGGCTCAATTCCCTTGGACCAGATAATTCTCGCATCAGTGCCTAATCTAATTAATGAGTCCCACTCTGCAACTCTGGGCAATAGCTTGCTTAATCTCCACAATGGCCCCAACAGCGCTTGGATGCCTGGCTTCACCCTGGGAGTGCCCAGGAGTGGGCACCTCACAGGGAAAAGCCAGGAGGGGTTCCATAGCGGTATGAGTACAGCGCCTTGAGACCCTAACGGGTGAGTAGTGCGCTATACAAGTGCAAAGTTTTTACAGTTTTTTTTTTTTTTTTACAGTTTATAAAAGCCCACTAGGCGAAAAATGATGGTCTGGAATGCGACCTAGAGCGATTGCAAGTGGCTGAGTATAATTAAAGCATTCCTTCCGTCACCTTGTTGTTTTTACAGTAGCGTGAGGGAGGTTTGCCAAAGCTTCTGAACCATGTATGGGAGGAGTGGGAGAGGTGGAAAAGCGTAGGCAAATATCCCTGACCGGTTCATCCATGGTGCATTGCACATGTATTGGGGTCTGGGAACCTGGAGTTGAAGTTTTGGCAGTTTCCTCAGTTGCAAAAAGGTCTTAGTCAGGGAACTCCCAAAGACTGAAGTACAGGAGTAGGACTTTAAGGAGGAGTTGTACTAGTGGACTTGGTGCACATTCTGCAGAGCAGCTCTTCAAATTTGTGATCCACGCCACCAATATATTTTGCTTGTAAGTGTATGTTGTTGTGGTGCCAGACCAGCGCCCACCCCAAATACTCTGCACAAGTGCTCTCAGCTGCTGAGACTGTATGTATGTATTTTGGGAGGGGGGGGAGAGAATGGGGGGAGAAACGGCACAAGCCCTGAAGATCATGTCTTGCAGATGTGCCCCTCAAACCTCCTCCCCCGCCCCCCCAACCCAACAGCCTGTGAGGGATGAGTGCAGTGTGATGGTTAACTTCGGAACTGGGTCTGAAAAGAACTGGCCCTGCAAAAGAAAGTTGCAGTTTTGACACTGCAGAGTGAGATGGTTGTTGGGCCACACAAACATTAGAGCTTCTGAGTGACCAAACGCTTGTGACCATTGCACTGCCAGGCACGCCTGTAGTGGACACATGTAACCTTACCTGGGGGACAAAGGGGATATAGTAGGCCTTTAGCCCAAGAAGGTGCATGACAGTTTTGACTGTTACATGGTGATCTGGCTAAGAAAGGCAATAACCGTTGGAACGCATGGACCCTTGCCTGGCTGGAATAAGCCTTCACTGTGATAGTGTTGAGAACTGACCCGAGGAACTGCTGGATCTTAAGGTGTTGAAGATGCTATTGACAGTACTGATGGTGATCCCTATATCTATGGAGACTTGAGTGTTTGCCAGACATTGTTGTCTGTCTGGGCTGTTGATCAGCCAGTCGGCCAAGTAAAGGAACACATGTATGCAGCTGAGATGACTGGCTACCATCGCAATGCATTTTGTAAACACCCTCAGGGCCGTAACTATCCCAAAGAGCAGGACTTTGAATTGTAAATGCTGCTCACTCACCACGAACCTCGGGTAGAAGCGTTGAGCAGGGTGAATCGGAATGTGGAAATAGATTTCCTTCAAATCAAGGGCAGTCATGAAATCACCTTGCATCAGATGGAGGAAGTCCTATGGTGTGATCATAAGGAAGTGCCCCGACAGGATGTCCTTGCTGAGTCCCCTGATATAGAGTATAGGCCTGAGGGTCCCATCTTTCTTGGCAATTATGGAGGTATAGGGAGTAAACCTGTTTGCCATGTCGGTGTTGTGGCACGGGCTCTATTGTGCCCTTGAGGATGAGCGCCTGTCCCTCCTCTGGAAGGGTGTTTGGGGAGAGAGAGGAGGGGGATGGTGTTGGGATGTTTGATGGAAATGCAGTGAGTTCCAAGCAGTAACCCTGCCTTACGATGGAGAGGACCCATTGGTTGAAGGAGATTTCTTCCCAATGAAAGTGTAGTGTGATTGGGGTGCGGAGGAGGAGAGAGAAAATCTGTGTTCTTCTGCATCCTTTCTAGCATCTGATCAACCTGTGGTCTAAAGAGGTGTTTTCTGTTGAACGGAAAGTTTAGCAGATACTGTTGGACCTCTGGCTTGCTTTATGGGGATACTGATATTGATACCCCTGGCTGCAGTTTCAGCTGCCAAAAGGGTGCACCTAATGGTTGTGTTGGAAATAATTTTGGCCTCAGAGACAAGCTTGGGGCCACTTTCCCTATACTGCTCTGGGAGGTGCTGAAGAAGTTCCTCCATCTAATCCCTGTGGGCCCTGTCATCAGGAAAAAATAAATCAACTGAATTGGCAATCCACCAGCGAGTGGCAGATTGCGAGGCATCCCTCTTGTCTGCTGCATTTATCTTCTTACTTTCGAGTCAGTGGGTGAGGGTGGTTGTATTTTTTTTATGTACACTCTCTCTCACTACTCAGACCTTTACTGGCTCCCTGAAGGTGTTGGGTCAAATTTTAAGCAGGCGCGTGAGCGTGGGCTGGAAGTGCGCAGTACACTGAGTAGTGGACAGAGTCTTGATCAGGAAGTCTTTGTCTTCCTGAATGCTGTAATGGTCTACATTTGAGAATGCGACAGCCCTGTGGATAATCTCACAGTAAAAGAGGATACCATCAGGAGGGGGAGAAGCAGGCTGAGTAGAGATCTGGATCAGTGTCTCCCAAGTGAGGGGAAGGGGGGTAAATCAAATCTGAATTTGTCCCAAAGGTTGTATTTAAGTTCAGAAGCATATGCCTCCTCAGAGATCTACAGGGTATGATGGACTGTCACCCTCCCCTGGCCCTGATCCCATCTCCCACCCACCCCTCGCACCAAAAGAGGAAAGAGGAGAACTCTCCAGGAAAGAAGGTGGAGGTGGCCTATATGGTAATGGCAGAGGGGAGGAGGTGGATGGAGAGGTAATAATTCAAGACTGATTTGCATATCACTGTGTCCAAATTAAGGCAGCATGGTGTGCAAAATAACAATGGACTGGAATGCGGCCCCAAGTAATTACCAGTGGCTGAGATCAATTTAAACTTTACATCTATCACTTTTTTGTATACTTTAGTGTGTTGCCCTAAGTGGGAAGGGTATGCCCAGATGTGGCTCCTGTGCACACTGTCACTTGAACCAGGATACACCTGGCTGATAAGCCCTAACTAGCATGAAACTGGCCATGGGTTGCTTGTGTTTGGTGTAGGAGGCTGGCTCAGTATATGGAGTACACCTATAATTGAGGCAATCCCTACTGAGCCCAGGCAACCCTTAGTGATAGTGTAGTGGTTCCAGATAACCAGAGCTCTCAAAGGCTAGCTGCGGAGAGCAGCTAAGGCTTATAAGGGAGGGTGGGAAGCAATTGCAAATACCACATAGGTCAGTCAGTGATGTACACACAAGAAAGGACCACACCAGTGGTAGAAGAATAATGTATTATTAATTAAAACACAGGCACTAAACTAACTTTGGTATATCTCCCAAACTGAGATATAGACACACAAAAATATACTTGGAAAAGGGTAAGAAAATGTATAAAATAACATGGGCCCCTATGGTGAGGAGGGGAAAACCATATACTAAAACAAAAAAAAGAAAGAAATGATGTCAAAGGCACAACTAACCAAGGCGGACACCCGAGGATCTTCAAGACTAGGGAAGTACTAAAAACAGCAAGGGTAAATAATTAGATTTCCCCAGGCACCTATGTGCCGAGGTGCTACCCCAGGACAATGTCCATAGGATAACATGGGGAAGTCGCTGTTAGAATTTTCATGCTCCTGAACCATTCCAAGAGAACCCAGAGGAAACCCATTGGAATAATAAAGGAAGTTCAAGACTGTCCCCACCTGTGGATATCCAGAGAAGTGGAGTACCTACACCAGGGAGCCCAAGTACATAGGGGTGAAGTTGTGCCGGAACCTCTTGTTGAAGCCAATGCCAAGTGTTTCAGGTTTTGGAGTCCAGCAAGGTCTAAGGGACTCAACCTTTATAGGTAAGTCAGGGCCAACCCTCAGCAAGCAGGAGGGACAGCAGGAATCGTTGGCGACCCCAAGAGAACCCTCTGGCAGCAGGCACAGGGAGTCACAGGGAAGCCTCAGCAGCACACGAAGATGGATGCCCATGCCACAGGGGTTGCAGGGAGGAATTTGTTCTTGGAGCTGTGTGGTGCTGGAGGCTGGGGATTCTTGGAGCTAGGAGGTTTTTGGTTGAAGAGCCAACAAGCCTGGGCAACAATAAACAGACATGGTGCACAGGGGTTACGGCCAAGCAGCTCCATCGAGGGAGCACAGACTTCTCAGATGCAAAGAAGTGAGCCAGACCTCTGGAGAGCCACAGAACCGCCACCTGTGTTGTAGAGCCTTGAAGAGTCTGTGGAACAGCAGGATCTACAAACCAGTTGTCGACGGTCAGGTGCCTTCGTATGCAGGGAGTGACTCCTTCACTCCAAGGGACATTCCTTCTTGCTGTCCTAAGTGCAGGAAGAGCCTTGTGACTCTGGGGGATGCACAACCACGGAGATTGCAGAGTCCTTGCAATGCACAGGGAAAAAGTTGCAGTAGGAGCCCTCCTACTCGATGCAGTCTTGTCATGGTTCCTGGTGAAGTCCGGCGGCGGTTCTAGTGTCCAGGTCGCAGAAGTGTCTTGCAGAAGAGTACTGCAGACGAATCTAGGGTCCCCACCCGCAGGGAAGCCCTTAAGTAATCTAGGAAGGGGGTTGGCCAACTTCTGCAGTGACCCACCTATTGGGGATGGGGGACGTGGGGGGGAGGGGGGCAAGGAGGAGTTTTGGGGGGTCAGGGACGCTAATCTGGTAGTCTGACCAGTCAGATCCTCCCAGGGACCTCTGCTCATCTTATTTTCAAAATGGCAGAATCAAGTGCCCACCTGGCAGAGCTTGGGTCACCTCCCTCGGGAAGGAGCTAAACAGGGGGTGGTCACTCCCCTGTCTTTTGTGTGGTTTTGCGCCAGAGCGTGAGACGGGGGCTCCTGCACTGAAGCAAACCGGTTTATGCAAGCAGGCCACCAAATATGCCCTTCAAAGCAGTCTGGTGGCACTCAAGAGCACACCTACTCTAGCCCAGAGACACCTATTTCTAAAAGAGATAGTAACACCTCTCCTCTACAGGACATTATTTGTTCTGCCTTCCCACGCCAGAGTTAGAATTAGCAGCAGGAGGGAAGACAGTGTCCAGGGTCGGCGGCAGCACTGGCTTGCACGCAGACCCTGCAAGGCTTTACAGGCAGGCATGGGGGGGGGGGGATCCTCTAAGGAACCCCCACAGAACATGGTATCATGCAACTAATACTGGAATCTGTGTAGTTGCATGATTTCAGCATGTACGATACCAAACATGACTAGGTATGGTGAAGCCATTATGTAGTTGGACATCTTGTGATGACCGGTGTCCACTACATACTTTGAAATGGCTTCCCTGCACTTACAATGCCCAGAACATGGAGTCTGGGGTGTGTAGGAGCACCTCTGCTCATGCAGGGGTGCCCTCACATTTAGAACCACGCATTCTCCCCTTTGGCTGAAGGGTCTACCTTAGGGGTGACTAATGGGGTCAGAGTGCAGTGACCGAGAGATAAGGTAAACTTTACATCTGGGGTGAAAGGTGCATGCAACATTTCACACAGGCTGGGGTGGTAGGCCTGTAGTCAAAGTCTACATGGGCTCCCATGGGTGGCATTATGCATGCTGCAGCCCATTGGGGATCCTTGAAGTACCAATGCCCTAGGTACCCAAGTACCATATACTAGGGACTTACAGGGTACACCAATATGCCAAATGTAGGGTATAAAAGTTGCTTACCAACTAAATTTAGGGGAGGATCCCTGTGCACAACTGTGAAAACACACTGACACCAGGCAAAAATTGGGGGTAACTAACGAAAGAGGACAAGACTAACCTTGCTCAGTTGATTCTTCATTTTCTATGTTCCACTGAAAAGTCCAACCCCTGTAGGGAAATGGACCACCTCAAACGTTTTGGATTCTTACCCTCTCATAAGCCATGAGATGGGCTTCTGGTCTGTCTGAACGATGAAGTGCCAAACAGGCATGACCTCAATTTCTTCAGATCCCAAACTACAGCAAAGGTCTCCCTCTCTAGGAGCCAACCTCCTGCTAATAAAAGCTATTTGTTGATCCTGGCCCTCTTTTATTAAGTTGGGATAGTACTGCTTCTATTACTATTTCTGAAGCATCAGTCTAAACAATTAACTGTTTTGAGCAGTCAGGGCTTTTTAGAATTGGAGCGGAGCACATGGCCTTCTTCAGGGCATCAAAGGCCTCTTGATGGCTAACTGTCAAGTTTACCTTTTAGGCATTTTCTTAGAGGTAAGATCATTCAGGGGTGTCAGAATGGACCCATACACCCCTTCACAAATCTCCAGTAATACCCAGTCAGGCTCAGAAAAGCTCAGGCCCAAATCTGAGTAGTGGGAGCAACCCAATCCACAATGGTTTTGATTTTGCTCTATAAAAGTTTAACTTGCCCCTCGCCTACCAGGTGGCCCAAGTAACAATTTTGCTCTGCCTTATCTGGCATATACTGGCTTTGATTGTGAGGCCTGCCTTTTTCAAGGCCTCAAGTACACTCCTGAGGTGGACCAGGTGATCCTGCAAAATGGAAGTAAAGACAGCACTATTGTCTAGATATGCTGCACTAAAGTCTTCCAAACCTGCCAGAACATGATGCGGCAACCTCTGGAATGTGGCAGGTGCATTTTGCAATTCAAAGGGCATCACAGTGAACTGGAAGTGCCCACCAGGGGTGGAAAATGCAGTTTTGGGATTGGCAGCATCTGTTAGCCTGATTTGCCAATAGCCTGTAGACAGGTCAAACATGCTTCTATACGTGACTGCAGCCAGAGTGTCAATAAGTTCATCTGCTCTGGGGATAGGATGGACATCGGTCTTTGCGACTGCACGGAGACCTCTGTAGTCTACACAGAACCTCATATCTTTCTTTCGGCCTTGGGAATGAGATTTGGGTACAAGGACTAGCCCACGGGCTGTCTGAAGTTTCATAACCCCCAACTCTAGCAGCTTGGAGACTTCTGCTCTGATACAATCTGTAACATGGCTAGGTTGCCTGTAGATGTTACCCTTAACAGGAAGACTGTCACCTGCATCCACACCATGGGCACACCAGGTAGTCTGACTGGGTGTCAGAAAAGAGTTCTGGGAACTGACTGACCACCTGTGTGCAATTAGTTTGTTGTTGGTTAGTGAGGCTGTCAGCAAAGACTACTCCATCAACTGAACCATCAACAGGGTTGTTTAAGAGGGGATCAGGGAGAGGGTCACTCTCTTCCTCATGCCCCTCTTCACTGTCGACGAGCAAGCTCATGTCAGCCCTATCAAAGTAAGGCTTTAGGCCGTTCACATGAAGCACCCTATGGGGGCTTCTTGGAAGTACCCAGGTCCACCAAATAGGTGACCTCACCTTTCTTCTCTACAATTGTATGGGGGCCACTCCATTTGTCTTGGAGTACTTTCGAGGCCACAGTTGCCAAAACCCTAGTAAAAAAGCCAGAACAGCCTTTTAGCCATGCAATAACCTTTGCAGTTCTTGGCTGGCCTCAAGTTTATTTATTTTTAGGTTGTTTTTTTTTTAGCCCTTTTCATATACTCAACCATATGTGAATGAAGGCCTAGTACATAATCCACAATGTCGTGTTTGGGAAGTTTGAGGCTGCTCCCATCCCTCCTTCACAAGACAAAGAGGACCCCTAACTGGATGTCCAAACAGAAGCTCAAATAGATTGTAGCCCACTTCCTTCTATGGAACCTCTCTGTAGGCAAACAGAAGGCAAGGTAGTAGTACATCCCATCTCCACCTGCGTTTTTCAGAGTCCCATAACCATATTTTTGAGGGTTTGTTGAATCTTTCGACTAACCAGCTTCTTTGTGGATGATAGCGGGTGGTGAATTTATAATTTACACCACACTCCTTCCATATTGCTTCCAGGAAGCCAGACATGAAGTCTGCACTTCTGTCTGACCCCAACCTCCTTACGAAAACCCACCATGGAAGAGATTCCTCAGAGGGCCTTGGCCACTGCAGGAACTGTAGTGGTTCTAATGGGAATAGCTTCTGGGTACCTGGTGGCATGGTTCACCACGTCCAGGATAAATCTGTTCCCAGATGCCGTTTAAAACTGTTCCAAGAGGGTCTAGGGGACCAACAATGCCAATCCCTACACTCTCGAAGGGAACCCCTATCACTGGTATATGGATTAATGGGGTTTCTGTAGTGCCATCTGATTTGCCACCGACATGACAGGTGACACAGGAGCAACAATACTCCTTTGTGTCTTCAGACACGTGGGGCCAATGAAAGTGTGGAACACGTCTGTCCCAAGCCTTGCTTTGCCCAAAACATCCTGAAAGGGGTATGTCATGTGCCAGGGTCAATAGAAACTCCCTAAACGTCTGAGGGACAACCAACCTCTTGGTAGCAGCAGGATTGGGGTATCTAGCCTCAGAATATAAGAGACCATCCTCCCAGTAAACCGTATGGGGTCCACTGACATCACCTGCCTCTTCTGCAGCTGCTTGTTGTCTCAGCCTTCAAGAGTGGTGCAGGATTTCTGCTCCAGACTCAATTACCTCCTGGAGGGTCTCCCCACCACCAAAAGCTCTGTGGTGTCAGGCCCAAGCCCATCTGGGGCAGTTTCCTCACAAAGGGCAAGATAATTTCCGGGAGGAGACTGATCCTCACATGAAGTCTAGGGGGGGGAGGATAATGCCTCACCCTTCCCACCTCCCTTCTTGGGAGCTGCGTGGGCCATTGATTCAGGCTGCAATGCTCCTTGTTCTCCTTGCTTCTTGGCCTTTGCTCTAGTTGCCACAAACACTCTCAGGAACATCCAGCATTGTTGCATGGGCTTGCAACTCCACTTCACTCAAGCTGAAGTCTCCAAATCATTGCCCATAAGACACTCTACAGGAATGGATGAAGATACTACAACTTTCTTAGGGCCAGTAACACCCCCCTGCTGAAATTAACCATGCCATGGGGCGGCACTTAGTGATGTTGGCGGAGTTGGTTACTTGGTAAGTGTGCCCAAGTAGGATTACCTCAGGAGACACCAGTTTTTCAGCCATCATAGTGACACTTGGACCTATGTCCCTGTAAGCCTCTGCCTCAATACCATCCATTCATGAGGGGATGCTGCCTGTATTTCCCCATATTAGGAGGCCAGGCAGCCAAAGTGGCAAAGGGCTCCTATTTGACATGGTCATCCCCACTTTCTGTCTTTCTTACATCCCCCCTTCCAAATTAAAGAGAATGAGATAACCTTTCCCAAGAGAGTCTTCATTGTCTAAGTGGAAGAACCTGGCACCTGCACTGGCATGGTCAGTCCCAGGTCTGTGTTCCACAGTAAAGTCTAATCCCTGTAGGGATATAGACCACCTCAAAAGTTTGGGGTTTTCACCTTTCATTTACATCAGCCATCTCAGAGGCCTGTGGTCAGCTTGAACAAGGAAGTGAGAACCAAACAGGTATGGTTTCAACTTCATTAGGGACCAGACCACAACAAAGGCTTCTCTCTCAAAGGCACTCCAATGCTGCTCTCCGGGGAGTAACCTCTTGCTAACGAAAGTAACAGGTTGGTCATGGCCATCATCATTGGTTTGGGACAGGACCACTTTTATCCAGTGTTCAGAGGCATCTGTCTGCACTATGAACTGCTTAAAATAATCTGGAGCTTTGAGAATGGGTGCTGAGCACATTGCTTCCTTCAGAGTGTCAAAAGCCTATTGACAGCTCACTGTCCAGATTACTTTCTTTTGCATCTTTTTGGAGGTCGGTTCTGTGAGGGGGTGCCACAATGGTACCTTACAGACCCCTTCACAAACCTCCTGTAGTACTCAGTCAAGCCAAGGAATGCTTTGCCTTGGGTCTGGGTGGTGGGAGCTTCCCAGCTCAGAATTGTCTGGATCTCATGTCACAGTGGCTGAACTTACCCTCCATCTACCAGATGACCCAAGTTTACATCCTTGTCCTATCTGTCACTTGTTTGCCTCTGCAGTGAGGCCTGCATTCCGCAGATCTTCAAGAACCTTGCCAAGGTGGATCAGGTGATCCTGCCAATTTGAGTTAAAGACAGCAATATCATTAAGATATGTTGCATTAAAGGCTTCCAACTCAGCAAGGACTTTATTCACCAATTTTTGGAAGGTGGCACAGGAATTGTTTAAACCAACTGGCTTAACAGTGAACGGATAATGCCCACCTGGGGTCGAGAAGGCTGATCTTTATTTTGCTCAAGGGGCAGACTAACCTGCTAGTACCCTGATGTCAAATCAAAGGTACTGAGAAATTTGGCTGCCCCTAACCTGTCAATCAATTTGTCTACTCTTGGAATAGGGTGTGACAGACCTCTATAGTCCACACAAAGCCTCAGGTCTTGATTGCCTCCCTTGGAATGAGGTCTGGGGCTTTCAGGGGGCTCAATCACTCATGAATCAAGCATCTTGCTTATTTTACCTCTGAGGCAATCCTTCACATGGTCAGGCTGTCTATAGATTTTACTCTCGACAGGCATGTGATCACCAGTGTCCACATCATGGACACACCAGTTAGTCTGACCATGAGTGAGGGGAAAGAACTCAGAATACTGCTGTAGGATTTGCCTGAAGTCAGCTTGCTGTTGGGCAGAGAGGGTGTCTGGAAAAAAACACTCATCAACTGACCAAGCTTCGTGGCTGTGGGAGAGGTCAGGAAGAAGCTAGCTCTCGAAGGGCCACATCAGCCTGGCCATGGAAGAGCTATAGGCCGTTCTCAAGGATGACCCTTTGAGGGTGACTGGGAATGCCTAGGTCCACCAGATAGGTGACCTCCCTTTTTTTCAAGTATGGGTTAAGGGCACCTTCATTTGTCCAGGAGTGTCCTGGGAGCCACAGGCTTCAGTGCCCACACCTTCTGCCCTGGTTGGAACTCCACCATGGCAGCCTTTTGTTTGGTCATACCAGAGCTTCTGGAGCTCTTGGCTGGCCTCAAGGTTTTTGGTTGCTTTTTCCATATACTCTGCCATTCTTGAACCTAGGCCTAGCACATAGTCCACAATATCGTGTTTGGGCTCTTTGACCGGTCTCTCCCAGCCTTCCCTCACTAGACTCAGTGGTCCTCTTACAGGATGACCAAACAGACGTTCAAAGGGAGGAAAAACCTACTCCCTTCTGTGGCTCTTCTCTTTAGGCGAAAAGCAAGCATGGTTACAGCACGTCCCATCTCCTATTGAGTTTTTCAGGGAGTCCTGAAATCATGCCCTTCTTGGTTGTGTTGAATCATACAACAAAACCATTTCCTTGTGGGTGATATGTTGTAATAAACTTATAGGTCACTCCACATGGCTTTGAGGTATGGAGACATGAAGTTACTACCTCTGTCTAATACCACCTCCTTAGGGAAGCCCACTCGAGTAAAAATACTGATTAGGGCAGTAGCAAGCGCAGGTATAGTGGTAAACCTAAGAGGTACAGCCTCAGGGTACCTGGTGGCATGTTCCATTACCACCAGTCTACATGTGTCCCTGATGCTGTTGGAGAGTCTAGGGGCCCCAACAATATCCACGCCTACCCTTTGAGAGGGAAATCCAACCACTAGGAGGGTAATTCAGGAGGCCTTTGGGTGTCCACCTGTCTTGCCACTGGCTTGACAGGTGACACAGGAATTGCAGACCTCCTTCACCTTCTGGGTAGTAACTGGCCAGTGAAAGTGAGGCACCAATCTACTCCAGAATTGAGTCCAAGCAAGATACCCAGCTAGGGGGATGTCATGAACCAAAAGTGAGTAGACACTCTCCGTATATCTAGGGCACTACCAATCCTAGTGGCACTAGTTTTGTGGTCTCTGGCCTCAGTATACCCTCCTCCCAATAGGTTCTGTGGGAGCCACTGACATCTCCCTTTTCATGGTGTGCAGCTTGCCGTCTCAGGCTCTCAAGAGTGGGACAGGTCCCCTGTTCCTGGCACAGCTCTTCCCTAGAAGGTCCCCTTGGGCCCAGGAGCTTTGCCGTTTAAGGCCCAATCTCCTGGGGCCTCAGTTCCCTCAAGAGCGGACAGGTCTTCTCCCTAAGGAGAGGGGACCTGAGCTTGCAGCTGCTCAGAAGCTGGCTTGCCATACTTCCTGCCTTTTCTCTTGGAGGGCTGGACCATTATTCCAAGCTCTAGCACCTCTTTCTCACTTTAGGCTTTGTAATGTGTTGTAGTGTTCACACACACACTCATTCAGGTATACCCAGCATAGTTGCATGGGTCTTTCTTTCTAAATCAGCCCAAGTTCAGGACTCCAGATCTTTTCCTAGCAGATAGGCTACAGGAATTATAGAGGATACCACCACCTTTGTCTGGCCATTAACCCCCCTCCTCACTCTAAGAACACCAGTGCCTTGGGGTGGACCTTAGCTTGGTTGTCAGCATTGAGGAGTGTGAAAGTTTCACCAGTTAGATACTGTTCTGGGGATATCCGTTTTTTCAGTCACCATGGTGACACTTGAGTCCAAATCCCTCAGTGCTTCAACTCTTATCCCGTTAATATGAGGCTGTTGACTGTATTTCTCCAGATGACTGGGTCAGACAGCCAGGGCAGCTACATCCACCCCACCCTCTGAGACTAAAGTTGTTCTGCCATGGTCTGAACTCACCTGGGATGCCATCTGGAGACTTACCACTGCAGCAGGGGCTGCAGGTGCACTAGGGGGATACTTTTACAGACAGATAGGGTCTCCGGGTTGGTGCCCATTGGCTTTGTAAGTGAAGCACCAAGCCTTTCCAGGGTCCCAGTTCATACCCTGGTACCTACCCTTGCTCCGTGTCTTGTTGATCACCCTCATGAACAGGTTTTTAGGGGCCTTTAGAAGACTATGTTTTAATCTTTTCCTTGATCACCATCTTTCCCTTGGGGGTCTTTTTGGCCTCTTTTTCACGGTCACCCCCAAAAGTGGTGGTCTTGGTCACCCTTGTTTTGACCCAGTGGTCTGCTTTCTTCCCCAATTCTTGAGAAGTAGTTGGACCTAGGCCTACCATGTACTGATGAAACTTCTCTACTTAATAGATGCTCTTTCAGAATTACATTATAAAGCCCATCATAATCATGCAAATTGTTACCTTTTAACCAGCCACCTAGTGTTTTGCTGAAAAGCTTACAAAATCTACCACTCCTACAGGCTTGCCACTGCTTACTTGGATGACTGACTCTAGGTTTTTTCATTTTTATTTCCTCAACTCAATTCTGTATGCTTGTGGTGGTGAGTCCAAAGCCCTTAACCAGGGGTCCTTCATAAGGTCAAAGGAATCTGTCTCACTCATTGTCAGAAGCCTGTCCCTACATTTCCCTGAGAACATCTCTCAGAGAAGAGAGCACCAATACTTTTGTTGAACTGTCTTATTGTACCGGCCCTCTCAAAGGCTGTAAACCATTTGGTGATATCATCACCTTCTACATAATTGGGGACAATCCCTTTGGGATTTTAGGGTCAAAGACTTCTTCTTTCTCCCTAGTTATAATTGTGCCGCCACCAGAGATGGGTCCTAGGCCCACCCTAGCTCTTTCTCGCTCTATAGCTAACAGTCTAGACTCTAACTCTTTCTTTTTGGCCACATTTTGGACTTCAGCATCTTCACTGTCTCTATCTCCTGGGGTAGTATCAGAAGTGCTCCCAGTGGTGTTACTGTCAGTTGAGTTGTGGAAGGATTCATCATCCTCTTCCACTTCCTCCTCAGTTTCCTGAGGGGCTCATTTGCTTGCCATGGTTTTATCATTTTCTGCAAGCAGTTGCTGCAGATGAGAGTTTGTGGGTTTAGGCCCCCTGGTAACCTTCCATGCTTGGCAGAAGACCTTAAGTTGGGCCAACTTAAGTTGTGAGTAGGGGCCCAGCTTCCACTCCAGAGATGAACCTGCTGCCTCAGTCAAGGTTTTACTGAAGTTGTAACCTTATTAGAAACTTAAAAAAATTCTAAGTGAACTACTTACAAATATTTAACTTAAGTTTTTTTGTTTTTTTTTAATTTTAAAAAGTTTGGGCTGGGGGAGTTAACAAAAGGCCCTACAGCTAATGTCAAACCATTTTGAGAAATCAAATGATTGGGAAACGTTTCCTAACTAAAGACAATTTTGGATTCCTGTAGGAAAGAGGCTCTTTTTGACATAATTACCCCTCCACATACTTTTTGGCTGGTACATGATGTGATTTTGACTAACACTGCACTCGGTTCCTTCTAAGCAGGCCCCCAGTGCCAGAGCTCTTTCCCAGAACTGCACAGTTGTTACCCCAGTTGGCAAAGCCTTTAGCACCCTCTGTAAATCCCTCATAAATGGTACCCCTGGTTCCTAGGGTACTAAAGGAGGTTCCTAAGGGCTGCAGCATGTATTGTGCCATTCTAAGGTATCCCTCACCAAGCACATGACAGGCTGTGTGTCTTAGTGAGGGCAAAAGTGAAAATGACATGGCACACAGCCTGTGTGCCATGTCTCCTAACACTGCATGCAATTATATATGTCATCCCTCTAGCAGGCAGCACAGCCGTAAGGTAGGGTGCCTTATATTACATGTGATGGCATATCTGCAAGAGTAAATATGCCCGAGCTATGTCTTAGAAAATTTTCAGACATAGTAAGTGACCAGGGAAGCCTTTTTAAATGCATGTGCCAGCTAAACGATGGCTTCACTGAAGATAGGGATGTTTGGTATCAAACATCTCGTATTGGTGAGTCCAGCCTCTGGTGTGCTCACAGACTGGGTACTACGAGCCTGCCCCACCTGAGTCGCCATTTTGGACCCCTAGGGTGAGAGCCTTTCACTCTCAAGAGGCCCAGAACAAAAGCCTGTCCAAGTAGAGGGTGTAACACCCCTCCCACAGGATGACCTTCTGATTAGCCTTCCTAAAGTGGCAAGCCTCAAAGGGATGCCATCTTTGAAATGTGAATTTGTCTCCCCTCAAAGGAGAGAACACCCGCACCCTTCCCCAAGCCCTTTTGACACCGGGACAGGCAGAAAAATTAGCTAGTCAGGTAGGCATGCCACCTCAAGGCTAGTACCACCTCTAAGGTGGGCTACTGTGAGGTTGACACAATTTTTCAGAGGTAGCCATCTTTAAGATGGCATACTTAGGAATTCTGGGACAGTGTTATGCCCACTTCTCACAATAAGTGGTCATATAGGTGGGATAGTGACCCCAAGGCCCTGATGACAGACGAAGACAAAGGACAAAAAAGAGCCGCAATAGCAAAAGGGGAGAAAAAAAGCAGCTGATCTGGTACCAACGCTGATGGCCTGTCTTCATCCCTCGTTGAAATCTGCACCAAATTAAATGAAACCCGGGAGGACTGCTTGCCTTCGAAAAAAAGTTTCAATACCTCCGATGAACAGCAGACCTGTTCTCCAACAAACTCCAAAGAAGGGACTCTGATGCCTCTGGAACCGACAAAACCCAAAACCTGAAGTCACCATTGCCTCTGCCATCTCCGATCCGAGTTGCAGTGGACAACAAGTGCCAACAAGGTTCCCCAACCCTCCAGAGTCTAAGTCCATCTTGGTTTAACCCCACCCCTCAGACTTCCCAATGATGCCTGCAGCCTCTGCACCAGCCCCCCTCTACTGCAACTGCTCTGATCAAGAAAACCCAACACCTAAGGACACCTCTGCACCCGTCGCCCCTGAGCCGTGGAGAAGACCAAAGCTGCCTACCTGTGCCTGGGCATTGAGAGGCCTGAGCCCCGCTGTTTTAGCCCGATGGGCCTCCTGGCCAGAGCCTGCAGACTCTTTTCACAGTGACCAATCTCCACAGGAATGCATTTGGCACCCAATGCTGTTTTTCATTCTGCACCCGGCCGCCCCAGTGCCGCTGATGGTGTACTGTGGGTGCTGCCTTAGACTTTGCCCACTACTCACCTTAACACCAGAAGATAGGTCCTGTAAGTCGCTGTACCCTACCCACTTACAGAACCTGTTTTTCCCCCATAGGATGACATTAAATAACTCAGAAATTGCACTGTGTCCACTTTTTAGAGTGAAAAGAATTCCTATTTAAAAATGTACTTAAACAATTTTTCTCTGATGCTTAAATATATAAAGATACTTGTTATTTTTCATAAATTGGTGTGGATCTCCTTCTTGAGTCGTGTGTCTCATTTACTGGCTATTGTGTGTAATTGTAGATATCTTGCACTCTTCTGTGTTAAGCCTAAGGCTGCTCGACCACACTACCCCTGAACAGAGCACAGCAAGCCCTCTACACTCACTGGGGAACCCCTGGACTATTTACACGGTATTCAGATACAGCATAACGGGGTGGCTTCCTTCAATTCCTTTGTGCAATCACCTATCAACCGAGTGGTACAGCAAGTGTCAAAGTCTTGTACACCACCGCTGCCACCAATGTAGGAAACTGGCTCTTTGTATGATGCATGAAAATGCGATAGATCGCATGAAGAGTCCAGGTGTTTGTTCCCTTACCAGTGGACAGAGCATGGTATGCAATCCCAAAGCACTCTATTAGGACGTAGTGTGGGTGAGCAGCCTTAGGCTTAACACAGAGGAGTGTGAGACACTTGCAAATACACACAGTCAATAAATGAGACTTGAGTCTTTGCACATTGTACCTCATTTTGATTCATTATATAAAGAACCAGCTTCCTACAGTTTTGCATCGTAAAGGGGAGATCCTGAGTTGTGTTGCCTGGTACCCCATCTCTCTTCAGAGGTCAGACTTGTTGGGCAAACCAGAATGAAATAATTTACGAGTTTTTCTTTATAAGAACTACATTTTTGGTCTATTTCTCACAGGCAGTGCTGAAAACTGCACCAGTCTACACCAATTTTATTTAATAGAATTTCTCGAGTGGAAAACCCACTTTGCTTGCACATGTGTAAACAATTAATTCCTGTTATACCCCACCACTTTCAAAATTACACCAGTTGCCAGTGTAAGTTGCCCTGCTTAATAATACTGTTGGATGAGCTGCAGAGAAGTGACGGATGCCCACCTCATCCCATGTTCCTTGACGCTGTACTGTTAGACCCCTAATTTGTAAAACTGATTCAGCTAATGCTACTAAATTGTTGGAGTGTAATCTTTTGTTCAATCCCTTTCCAACTTTTGGTAACTCATTTTCTCACTTGTGACCTCCTTTACGTATTTTGATCTATCCAGAATAACAGCGTTACCCCCTTTATCAGATGCTTTTATGAAGATTGTCATTTTGGAAATCTTGCAATGCAGACCAATCCTCCTTCATTGTGTTAGACTGACTGCATCTTGGGCATTGCCGTGCAATTCTACGTAACCCCTTTATAGTTGCCTCTTGAAACAAGTCTATCTTACTACCAGCAGGTAATGGGGGACAAAAACAAGAAATGGGTTGGCAGTGACACCTGTCGGAATCCCACTGACTGTACAAAATTCCCTATTTGGCAGGCTGTCAAGGTCACATCCATCCATGATTCCTTCAGATTCCCCCATCTAAACTGGCCAAAGCTCTGAGATGGTTCATATCCATCGTAGTAATGGGTGAAACTTCTTGTCTATTTGACGTACTGTGAGTTTTCTAGAAAATGTATACAGATAGATTCTGGCCACTGCTAAATCCATGCGTATGATTGGACAAAAAGTCAGTACTTTATTCAGAAGATTGATATGTTTGTCTTCCAACTTCTTAGAGGAGATGTTCGACATCAATTCCTTTTTGTTTCAAGTGTTTTCATTTTTTCTTGCCACCTCCTCTTTTGCCCTTTTCTCTCAGCTCTCCTTGTTCTCTTGCATTAATCTCCTGTTTGTTTTGAGGTCCCTTCCCATGTCTCTTTGTTTCCATGTAGTACAGATGCATTTCTCCTGAAAAATCCAGTTTGGGAAACATTGTGATGCTTAGGAGAGAGATATCAATATTTGATAATGAGTGTTCTTTCTCAAGTGTCTTATCCATAGCTTCGAGTGTTAGAAGTTGTTTTTCTTTAAATAATCTTTTTGAATCACAAGATTGAGTGACCACTCCTCTCGGTCCTTTGTTAGACTGTTTTCCCGAGGGTGGGTGAGGTAATAAAAAAATAGGATGTTCATGCCGTGTATATACATATGTACAGTATTTGCAGAAGAATTTTACTACAACGCCTACAGGCTTCCAGGGAGGAGGGAGGGGACATGTGAATTTATAGCACTACCGGCAACGAACAGATGTACATTGGGTAAGTGACATTTTCCGTTCAATGGCATGTGTAGCTATAGATACACACGCTTTGCATAGACTGTAAAGCAGATCCCTTTAATTAAGCGGTGGCTAGCCTGAAGGAGTTGAAGTAGCTTGAAAAATTGTCCTGAGCACTGTCTGGCCAACATTTGCTTGTTGGAGAGCTAGAACATCTACACAATAGTGCTTAGTGAATGTGTGTGGTGTAGAATAAGTAGCGGCCTTACAAATATCTGCTATTGGAATGTCTCCAAAAAAGGCCATATAAGCACCATTTTTCAGTAGAGGGGGCTCTCGGAGCTGTAGGTAATTGTCTTTTAGCTTTCAGACAACAACCTTGAATTCACTCGACTACCCATTTAGCTGTTCCATTTTTTTATTGGATTGACTTTATGAGGCATTGCAAATGCTACAAAAAAGCTGTTTAGATTTTCTGAAACTTTTAGTCCTGTCAATGTA
The DNA here is from genome assembly GCF_031143425.1 of Pleurodeles waltl. Taxonomy (NCBI): domain Eukaryota; kingdom Metazoa; phylum Chordata; class Amphibia; order Caudata; family Salamandridae; genus Pleurodeles; species Pleurodeles waltl. The sequence goes on along the minus strand of NC_090440.1, from coordinate 1,340,031,623 downwards.
ATCCATAAGAGCTCGTTTAACATCTATTGTGTGGAGAGCTCTTTCAGCGACGGAGTCTGGCTCTGGGAAAAAACAGCCAACTCAACTGATAGGTTAATGTGAAATGGCGAAACTACTTTTGAGAGAAATTTAGGGTTTGTCCTAAAGACTACTATAGCTCTATGCACTTGGAAAAAAGGATCTTCTAAAGTGAAAGCTTGCAATTCACTCACATGTCGCAAAGAAGTGATAGCCACTAAAAAGGCAACTTACCATGAAAGAAATTGCAAAGAACAGGAGTGCATAGATTCAAATGGTGGACCCAGTAAGGACAATATTAAGGTTCCATACTGGAGTTGGAGGAACCCTGGGTGGAATAACCCTTTTAAGTCCTTCCATAAACGCTTTCATTACAAGAATTCTGAACAAAGAAATATGATGTCTGTTTTGGAGGTAAGCAGCTATAGCTGCTAAATGAAGTCCAATAGATGAATATGCTAAATTTCCCTTTTGTAAATGTAGTAGATACAAATAATTTGTTGCACTTATGCTTTGAGTGGAACAATGTGTTTAGGTTGACAGTAGCATACAAAACATTTCCTTTTGCAGCATAACACCGTCTAGTTGTAGGTTTACATGCCTCTTTAAGAATGTCCATACATTCAGAGGGAAGTGGTAAATAGCCAAACTCTATGACTTCAGGAGCGATAGCCCAAGATTGGGTGTTCTGAGGTCTGGATTTCTGATTCGATCTTGCTTTTGAGTCAAAGGTCTGGTCAGTTGGGAAGGTTCTGGTGAGGAACTACAGACAGATCCAATAGTGTTGTGTACCAAATTTGACGTGCCCATGTACAGGCCACAAGGATTATGGAGAGAAAAGTTTGTGTCAGTTTGCAAACCAAAAATGGAATGAGTGGGAGAGGCAGAAAAGCGTAAGCAAATATCCAGATAAATTCACCCATAGAACATTGGCCTTGGACTAAGGGTGGGTGTATCTGGATGCAAAATTTTGGCATTTTGAATTTTCTACGGTGGCAAAGAGATCTATTGCTGGTGTTCACCATGGTGAAAGTATTGGTGAAGTACTTGTGGGTGAAGTTCCCATTTGTGGACTTGTTGCTGCATCCTGCTTAGGTGGTCTGAATACAGATTGTCAATTCCTGGGAGATATTCTCCCAGTAACTGAATGTGATTGTGAATTACCCACTTCCAAATTGTCCGAGATAGAAACTCCAAGTAGTTGATGGGATCCCAGTCGACAAACTTATCACATCTGCCTTGTATTGTAAGGTTGTTGAGGTGAGTTCTCCAGCCTATCTGTGATGCACCTGTAGTGAGAATGATCTGAGGCACAGGGTCTTAAAAGGACCGCCTTTTGAAAGGTTGGTGGGATTCCACCATTGCAGAGAGCGGTGCGTCTGGCAGTCCAACAATACTAGATCCTGAAGATGACCCTGTGACCGAGACCACTGACGAGACAGACACTGCTGTAATGGACACTAGTGTAGTCTTTCATGAGGAATGATGGCAATGCACGGAACCATCATCCCTAATAGTTGCATCACCAGTCTGACTGTGTAAGTACGGTCCTCCTGTAATTGAGACAGGAGAGTTTAGAAAGCTTGAATCTGTGCTGGGTTAGGATATGCCAACCCTGAGTGAGTACTGAGAATTGCCCCCAGATAAGGCTGTATCTGTGAAGGCTGGATATGGGATTTGAGATAGTGGATTGTAGATCCCAATGTGTGTGGAATGTTGACTGTGTACGGAGTATGCTTCTGGATATTGTTGGACGGTATCAGATTTGATGTTGTCTTCTGAGGAATGCAGTCACTAATGCTAAGCATTTTGTAAATACCCTGGGAGCTGACGTTACTCCGAATGGTAGAACCTTGAATTGATAATATTTTTATACAATGACAAATCAGAGATATTTGCGATGTGCTGGGATGTATGGGAATGTGGAAATAAGCATCTTTGAGATCTAATGCTGTCATGTAATCTCTTTGCTGTAATAGGAGAAAAACATCTTGCAGAGTGACCATATGAAAATGCTCTGAAAGTATGTACAGAATTAGCCTTAATAAGCCGTCCTTTGGTATAAGGAAGTATAAGGAATATATACTCCTAACCCTTGTTGAGATAGGGGAACTGGTACTATAGCCACTTTGAGAAGAAGGGATTGTACCTCTTATTTTAAGAGAATGAGATGATTGTGTAATAGTTTGTGAACATGAAGAAGAATATCTGGTGGAGTGGAAAGGAGTTCTAGACAATAACCAGGTTGGATAATTGATAGAACCCACTGATCTGTGGTGATATTGGATAGAAATTTGCAAGTCTTACCAACTGAAGAGGTGTGTGCTGTGGAGAGTTGTAAGAAGTCACTGTCTTGTGATTGAGGCAGAAACCTCTAGAGGTGGACGGCTTACCTCTGCCTCTATTCTTTGTGCCGCTGTAAGAGCCTCTGAAGGAACCGCAATTATAAATATGTGCTCCTTGTTTGGTTTGGGAGGTGGAAGGCTCGGCAGAGGATGTCTTGAAACCTCCCCTAAATTGTGGCTTACAAAAATTACCCCTAGTTGGTGTAGTTAGTAGGCTCCCATAGCTTTAGCTGTTTGAGTCTTTTTTCAGCTTGTCAATAATGGTATCAATATTCGGGCCAAATACGTGTTCTTTATTGAAAAGCATGTTGAGAACTGCCTGTTGTATTTCTGGCTTGAAGCCTGAGCACCTCATCCAAGCATGCCTTCTTAAAGAACAATGGTGTTTACACCACATGCTGCTGTATCTGCTGGCTCAATGGCACTGTTTGAGATGGCCTGCCCTTCTGAGACTATCTCCTGAACCCTTTTTAGATGTTCCTGTGGAAGATTGTGGAGCAGTTCCTCCATTTCGTCCCAGTGAGCGCTATCATACCTTGCCAGGAGTGTCTGACAATTTGCAATTCTCTAGTGATTTGCAGCTTGAGCAGCTACTCTTTTGCCCACTGTGTCCAGTGTTTCGCTCTAATTATCAGGAGGAGGAGGAGCATCTCTTGTGGAATGACTATAAGCCTGCTTTCGTGCCACACTTACTACAACAGAATCTGGAGGTAGTTATGATTTTATAAATGTTGAATCTGAGGGTGCAGCTTTGTGTTTTTCTTTTTATTTTTTATATAAAATCGACCCTTGGTGTAATGACTCTTGCCCTAACAGGTACTCATATATAAATATATAATTGTGGCTGTATGAAAGATGTATGAGATTGTGGAAGTGGTAGGGTAGGAGTAAGTACAGGAGAGTGAGGTGGAGAAGGATGAGGTTGATCTAGAGCCTTGCCTTTGTCCTTGGAGATTTTTTTTTTTCCCCAAGGAGGAAGAGCAGTGTCCAAGTAAGTCTCCTTTTAACTGGAATAGAAGGAGGAGAAGCAATTATTTTCCCCTGTTCCCTTTTATATATGAATCTTGCGCTGAGGAGCGTTCATGTCTTCCAAAATGGGCTCCACTGTTGAAGTCCATTCAGCTGAAATTGTGGAGTCTTTGGTGAGCATAATTTTCTGTTCCGAAATTTTCGGCATTGAAGTCTTTTTTCAAACCGAAGGTGTCGGCTCCGAAGCCAATGCTGAAGGCTGCTTTTTTCAGAGCCTAACTGCTGGAACCAAAAGCTTGACTTGATCCCGATATAGGTTTGGACGGTATTGAGTCTTTAGCCAGTGCCAAGACATCTTGGTATTTGCTAATTTTGGTGCCGAACCAGAGGGTGGGGCATCAGAATATAATTTTAAGATCCTACCATGGCCCGAAGGCAGTGGACGACCGATGACCAGCTTGGAAGTCTTTTTCAACATCTTTATGTGCGAAGATGGGGCTGATGTACTGCACTGCTGGAATAGACTGGCTCTCGATGTTACAATCTTCGTCCGACTCAGAGTCTTGGATCGAGACGGCTGCCTGATGTCCAATCTCTTCTTGTGCATGTTCCTCTCCGAAGATGTCGTGAGCGCTGTCAGGTGTCTTTGACGCCATCGCCAACTGGTCCCGGAGAGTCTTCTTAGATTGAAAAGACCTACAGGTGTTGCAGGTCTCTTTATGTTCCATGGACAAACACAAAATACACCCCAACTTTTGATCTGTGTGCTGGAACTTGGAGTGGCATCGAGGACAGAAACTAAATGGAGTTTTTTCCATTAGCCAAGCATTTTCCAACAACACTTGACAGAATAAACCCAAGAAGGGCGTGGACACCCCTGAAGGCATTGAACCAACCTAGATGCTGAAAACTGGATCGATTAAAGTGTGGAAATACGCGATTGAAATACTATACCATAGTAGAAAGAAAGACCAGGAGAAAAGTTCAAAATAGAACGATCCAAGATCTACTGGAGTTAGAGGAAACACGTCAGAACCAGACGGCGGAGAGAAAACAATCTGACAGAGGACTCGATGCCCATGCACACTATCTCTGAAAGGAGGAGGCCCTCGATCTCAAAAATATTCTTCAAAGAAAAACAACTTGTAACATTCCGAGCCCAACACTAGATGGCAGACTTATGCAAAGCATGTGTATCTACAGCCACACATTCCATTGAACATACACACCACATGTATACTGCAGATTCACATGCTATGCATTATTCCGCCATCTGGTGTTGGGCTCGGAGTGTTACAAGTTGTTTTTCTTAGAAGTAGTCTTTTCGGAGTCACAGGATCGAGTGACTCCTCCTCTCGGTTATACTGCGCATGGGCATCGACTCAATTATTAGATTGATTTCCCGCAAAAGGGTGTAGGAAGGGGTGATACAGAGTAAGAATATAAATATTCTATAAAATTAGTAAGTAAAAAATAGATGTCCATGCAAATGTAACTATATCTACATATGTACAATTAATAAAACTGCAACAATTACAGGTTTCTGAGGAGGAGGGAGGGTGCAAGTGAATCTGCAGCACTACATACCACGAACAGATGTACACTGAGTAAGTGACATTTTCTGCTCGATGGCATGTGCAGCTGCAGATACACACGCTATGCATAGACTACAAAGCAGTTAGTCTCCCCAAAAATTGCAGTGGCTAGCCTGTAGGAGTTGAATTTGTTTGAAATAATGTTCTTAAGACAGTTTGACCAACATTGGCCTGCTGCTTTGAAAATACATCTACACCATAATGTTTTGTAAATGTATGAGGAGTAGACCATGTGGCAGCTTTACATATGTCTGCCATTGGTAGGTTTCCTAAGAATGCCAAAGACGCACCTTTCTTTCTAATGGAATGTGCTGTAGGTGTGATCAAAAGTTGCTTTTTTGCCTTAATGTAAAATGTTTGTATGCATTTAACAATCCATCTTGCTAATCCTTGTTTAAAGATAGGATTGCATTTATGTGGTTGTTGAAAAGCAACAAAAAGTTGTTTTTTTCCCTAAATTCTTTAGTTCTATCTATATAGTACATTATAGCTCTTTTAAGGTCAAGAGTATGAAGTGATCTTTCTGCAAATGAGCCTGGCTGTCGAAAGAAGACTGGCAATTCACCTGTTTGGTTTATGTGAAAAGGTGATACCACTTTTGGCAGAAATTTGGGATTTGGTATAAGTACAACTTTATGTTTGTGCACTTGGAAAAAAAGTTCCTCAAGAGTGAATGCTCGTATTTCACTAACTCTTCGCAATGAAGTAATAGCTACTAAGAAGGTGACCTTCCATGTAAAAAATTGAATCTCACAAGAATGCATGGGTTCAAAAGGTGGGCCCATAAGTCTGGTGAGTACGATATTTAGATTCCAAGTAGGAACAGATGGCTCTCTAGATGAAATCATACGTTTTAATCCTTCCACGAAGGCTTTTATAACTGTAACTCTGAATAGAGAGGTGTGTTGAATAGTCTGCAAGTAGGCTGATACTGCAGTAAGATGGATTTTAATCGATGAGAAACCTAATTTGATTTCTGCAAATGAAGTAGATAGCATAAAATATCTTGTATTGATACTGTAAGTAGATCAGTATTTTTAGATTGACAGTACTAAACAAATCTTTTCCATTTGTTAGCATAACATTGTCTAGTGGTAGGTTTACATGCCTGCTTGAGCACTTCCATGCATTCTAATGGAAGTTATAGGTATCCAAACTCTATGACGTCAGGAGCCAAATCGCTAAGTTGAGAGCACTGGGGTTTGGATGCCTGATTTGACCTTTATTTTGTGTTAACAAATCTGGTCTGTTTGGAAGTTTGGAGTGAGGTACTACTGACAGGTCTAGGAGTGTGGTGTACCAATGTTGCCGTGCCCACGTTGGGGCTCGGAGTATCATGGTGAGAGATGTCTGACGTAGTTTGTTGACCAGAAAGGGAAGGAGTGGGAGAGGGGGAAATGTGTAAGCAAATATCCTCGACCAACTGATCCATAGAGCATTGCCCTTGGATAGGGGATGTGGGTGTCTGGATGCGAAGTTTTGGCATTTTGCATTTTCACTTCTTGCAAATAAGTCTACTTCTGGTGTTTCCCACTTTTGAAAGTACTTCTGAAGTACCTGAAAGTGAATCTCCCATTAGTTTGTCTTTTAGTGGGTCCTGCTTAGGAGATTCGCTAGCTGATTGTGTATTCCTGGAATGTATTCTGCCAATACATGAACGTCATTGTGAACTGCCCATTTCCATACTGTCTGAGCTAAAAGGAACAGTTGAGATGAATGTGTCCCCCTTTGTTTCTTCAGGTAATACATGGTCGTCATATTGTCTGTTTTTATCAGAACATTCTTGTGTTTGAGAAGGGGTTGAAATGCTTTTAGGGCAAGGAACACAGCTAATAATTCCAAATGGTTTATGTGAAAACTTCTTTGTTTGGAATCCCATTCCCTTTGAATGGTAAGGTTGTTGAGATGAGCTCCCCAACCTATCATTGATGCACCTGTTATTGTGGTCTGAGGCACAGGGTCTTGAAATGACTGCCCCTTCATTAAATTGCTGAGATTCTACCATCGAAGGGACGTGTGCGTTTGGCGGTCCACCAACACTAGATCTTGCAACTGACCCTGTGCCTGAGATCATTGTTGTGAGAGGCATTGTTGTAAAGGCCTCATATTGGGTCTTGCAAGCGGTACTATTGCTATGCAAGATGCCATCATTCCTAGAATTCTCATGGTAAATTTTACAGTGTATTGTTGATTTGGCTGTATTTGTGGTATGAGATTTTGGAAAGCCTGTATCCTTTGTGTATTTGGATATGCTTGGGCTTTTTGCGTTTTTAAAATAGCACCTAGTTAAGGTTGTACTTGTGCTGGTTGAAAGTGAAATTTCTGGTAATTGAGAGTGAACCCTAGTGTATGTAGGGTCTCTTTTACGTACTGAGTGTGTTGTTGGCATTGTATAAAATTTCTTGATTTTATTAGCTAATCATCTAGGTATGGAAAGACATGAATGTGTTGCCTTCTTAGGTAGGCTGCCACTACTGCTAGAAATTTAGTGAACACTCTTGGAGCTGTTATGCCGAATGACAGAACTTTGAACTGATAATGTTTTCCTGCTATGACGAACCTGAGGTAGGTTTTGAGCTGGATGGATGGGTATGGAAAATGTCACTTACCCAGTGTACATCTGTTCGTGGCATGAGACGCTGCAGATTCACATGCTGTGCACATCCCGCCATCTAGTGTTGGGCTCGGAGTGTTACAAGTTGTTTTTCTTCGAAGAAGTCTTTTCGAGTCACGAGATCGAGGGACTCCTCCCCTTTCGGCTCCATTAGGCATGGGCGTCGACTCCATCTTAGATTGTTTTCCCCACAGAGGGTGAGGTAGGAGTTGTGTATATAGTAATACTGCCCATGCAATGGAGTAAGTATGTATGTACATAATGTGACTAAAAGTGATATATTTACAGATTTACAAATGTACAAGTTTTAATTTTTGTCACCTTCGAACGGCTACAGGCTCCCGGGGAGGTGGGAGGGCGTATGTGAATCTGCAGCGTCTCATGCCACGAACAGATGTACACTGGGTAAGTGACATTTTCCGTTCGATGGCATGTGTAGCTGCAGATACACATGCTGTGCATAGACTAGTAAGCAGTTATCTCCCCAAAAGCGGTGGCTTAGCCTGTAGGGGTTGAAGTTGTTTGAAATAATGTTCTTAATACTGCTTGTCCTACTGTTGCTTGTTGTGTGGTTAACACATCCACGCAGTAATGCTTGGTAAATGTATGAGGCGTAGACCATGTGGCTGCCTTACAGATTTCAGTCATTGGTATGTTTCCTAGAAAAGCCATGGTGGCACCTTTCTTTCTAGTGGAGTGTGCCTTTGGTGTAATATGCAGTTCTCTCTTTGCTTTTATATAACAGGTTTGAATACATTTAACTATCCATCTGGCAATGCCTTGTTTGGATATTGGATTCCCTGTATGAGGTTTTTGGAAAGCAACAAACAATTGTTTTGTTTTGCGAATTTGTTTGGTTCTATCTATATAGTACATTAGTGCCCTTTTGATGTCTAATGTATGTAATGCTCTCTCAGCTACAGAATCTGGTTCTGGAAAGAACACTGGAAGTTCCACTGTTTGATTTAAGTGGAACGTGAAATGACTTTAGGTAAGAATTTTGGATTTGTGCGTAGAACTACTTTATGCTGGTGTATTTGTATAAAGGGTTCTTGTATGGTAAATGCTTGTATTTCATTTACTCTTCTGAGAGATGTGATAGCTATTAGAAAGGCTACTTTCCATGTTAAGTACTGTATCTCACATGAGTGCATGGGTTCAAATGGTGGACCCATGAGTCGTTTTAATACAATATTGAGGTTTGAGGTTCCATGAGGGAACTGGTGGTGTTCTTGGGGGTATGATTCTCTTTAGACCCTCCATAAACGCTTTGATGACTGGGATTCTAAAGAGTGATGTTGAATGTGTAATCTGCAGATAGGCAGATATTGCTGTGAGATGTATTTTAATGGACGAAAAAGCTAGATTTTATTTTTGTACGTGTAATAGGTAGCTTACAATGTTTTTTGCGGATGCATGTAGTGGTTGAATTTGATTATTATGGCAGTAATAAACAAATCTTTTCCATTTATTTGCGTAACAATGTCTTGTAGTAGGTTTTCTTGCTTGTTTAATGACCTCCATACATTCTTGTGTAAGGTCTAGATGTCCAAATTCTAAGATTTGAGGAGCCAGATTGCTAGATTGAGCGATGCTGGATTCGGGTGTCTGATCTGTTGTTTGTGTTGAGTTAACAGATCTGGTCTGTTTGGTAGTTTGATATGAGGTACTACTGACAGATCTAGTAGTGTTGAGTACCATGGCTGGCGAGCCCAAGTTGGTGCTATTAGTATTAGTTTGAGTTGGTTTTGACTCAATTTGTTTACTAGATACAGAAGGAGTGGGAGAGGGGGGAAAAGCATAAGCAAATATCCCTGACCAACTCATCCATAACGCATTGCCCTTGGAGTGAGGGTGCGGATACCTGGACGCGAAGTTTTGGCATTTTGCGTTTTCTTTTGTTGCGAATAGGTCTATTCGTGGTGTTCCCCAGCTTTGAAAGTAAGTTTGTAGTATCTGGGGATGAATTTCCCATTCGTGGGTTTATTGGTGATCTCGACAGATTGTCGGCTAACTGGTTTTGAATTCCTGGGATGTATTGTGCTATTAGGCGAATGTGATTGTGAATCGCCCAATGCCAAATCTTTTGTGCTAAGAGACACAGCTGTGATGAGTGTGTCCCTCCCTGTTTGTTTAGGTAATATATTGTTGTCATGTCGTCTGTTTTGACAAGAATGTGTTTTTTGGGCTATTAACGGTTGAAATGCTTTCAATGCTAGAAATACTGCTAGCAGTTCCAGATGATTTATATGAAGTTGGCTTTGTTGAGCGTCCCATTGTCCCTGTATGCTATGCTGGTTGAGGTGTGCTCCCCACCCTACCATGGAAGCATCTGTTGTGATCACGTATTGAGGCACAGGGTCTTGGAATGGCCGCCCTTGGTTTAAATTTATAGGATTCCACCATTGAAGCGAGGAGTGTGTTTGGCGGTCTATCAACACTAGATCTCGAAGTTGACCCTGTGCTTGTGTCCATTGTGTTGCTAGGCACTGTTGTAAGGGCTGCATGTGTAGTCTTGCGTTTGGGACAATGGCTATGCATGAAGACATCATGCCTAGAAGTTTCATCACAAACCTCACTTGATAGTGTTGGTTTGGGTGCATGTTTAGTATTACATTTTGGAATGCTTGTACCCTTTGTGGACTTGGAGTGGCAATCCCTTTTTGTGTGTTGATTGTTGCTCCTAAGTATTGTTGTATTTGACACGGTTGTAGATGTGATTTTTGGCAGTTTATAGAGAACCCTAGCTTGTGAAGGCTTTCTATGACGTATTTTGTGTGTTGAAGACACTGTTGCTGAGTGCTGGTTTTTATTAACCAATCATCTAAGTAAGGGAATACGTGCATGTGCTGCCTCCTGATATGAGCAGCTACTACCGCAAGGCATTTTGTGAATACTCTTGGTGCTGTTGTTATCCCGAACGGTAACACTTTGAATTGGTAATGCACGCCTTGGATTACAAACCTTAAGTATTTCCTGTGGGAAGGATGTATGGGTATGTGGAAGTAAGCATCCTTAAGATCTAATGTTGACATGTACTCCTGTTGTTTGAGCAAGGGAATCACGTCTTGAAGTGTCACCATGTGAAAGTGATCTGATTTGATGTAAAGATTTAGTGTTCTGAGGTCTAATATGGGTCTCAGTGTTTTGTCCTTTTTTGGAATTAGGAAATACAGGGAGTAAACACCTGTTCCTTTTTGATGATTGGGTACTAGTTCTATTGCTTCTTTTTGTAACAACGCTTGGACTTCTAGTTGTAACAGATCTAAGTGCTGTTTGGACATGTTGTGTGCTCTTGGAGGCACATTTGGTGGTATTTGTAGGAATTCTATGCAATAACCATGCTGGATAATGGCTAGGACCCACGAGTCAGTAGTTATGTGTTTCCAATTTTGGTAATAATCTGTGAGTCTTCCCCTCCACTGGTGTTGTGTGTTGGGTTTTTGTGACGTTGGAGTCACTGTTTAGTTTGTGGGGTTTTTGGGCTTTGGAATTTCCCTCTTGTTTTAGGGAACTGTCCACCCCTATATTGTCCACGGAAGCCTCCTCTTTGGTATTGGCCCTGGTATGTGGGTCTGGCCTGTGAGGTAGAAGGCTCTGTGCTTTGGGCCCGAAACCCTCCTCTAAAGTGTGGCTTCCTAAAAGTGCCTCTGCTCTGTGGGGAGTAGAGCGCGCCAATGGCTTTGGCCGTGTCAGTGTCTTTCTTTAGTTTGTCTATTGCTGTATCCACCTCCGGCCCAAACAATTGTCAGTTGAAAGGTATATTCAGCACAGCCTGCTGGATCTCTGGCTTAAATCCGGAGGTACGTAGCCACGCATGTCTCCGAATGGTGACCGCCATGTTTACTGTTCTGGCCACCATGTCTGCTGAGTCCATAGCCGACCTTATTTGATTGTTGGAGATGGTTTGGCCCTCCTCTACAACCTGTTGGGCACGCTTCTGGAACTCTTTGGGAAGGTGTTCAATGAAATGTTGCATTTCGTCCCAATGTGCCCTGTCGTATCTTGCCAATAGAGCCACCCTTTTGCCTGCAGCATCGAATTTCTGACTTTCTTTGTCGGGTGTTGGTGCGTCCCCAGAAGTTTGTGAGTTTGCCCTTTTCCGGGCTGCTCCCACTACCACTGAATCAGGAGTCAGCTGTTGCGTAATGTATACAGGGTCCGTAGGGGGAGGTTTATATTTCTTTTCCACCCTAGGTGTGATGGCTCTGCTCTTGATTAGGTCTTGAAACACCTGTTTGGCATGTTTTAACATGCCTGGTAACATTGGAAAACTTTGGTATTGGTTATGAGTTGATGACAGGGTATTGAACAAGAAGTCATCTTCTATAGGTTCTGAATGCAATGCTACGTTATGAAAAGTAGCTGCCAAGGAAACCACCTGCATGTAAGCAGTACTGTCTTCTGGTGGTGATGGCCTTGCCGGGTAGCAATCCGGACTATTATCAGAGACTGGTGCATCGTACAGATCCCATACATCTGGGTCATCTTGGCTCATCCCTGTGTGCGTTGGTGACTGCACCATTGGGGGTGTTGCTATTGGGGACAGATGTGGTGAGGCCGGTGGCGATGGCTGTGGAGAAAACTGTGGTGGTGTTTTTTCTTTAGCCACTTTTGCTTTTGGCTGCATTTCCGCCTCATGGAATGCGAGCTTCCGCTTCATCTTAATTGGGGGAAGTGTACTTATTTTCCCCGAGTCTTTCTGTATATGGAGCCTCCTCTGGGTAGGTCTGGCTCTCCCATCCCCATTTCTTGTTTAAACATGTGGCCTTGTAATTGTGAGGAAAGGCCCTGTTCGTCGTATAGGAGCTTTGTTTCGGCTCTGAGGCTGGGTGTTTCAGCACCGAAACCTTTTCAGTAGTCTTTCGGCTCCGAAGAAACCTTTTCAGCTTTCAGGGTACCGATTTCTCGGTGCCAGATCTGGTCGGAGCCAGTATCTCGGTGCAGAGTATATTCGGAGCCGGTATCTCGACCGGAGTCGGATGTCTTCGGCTGCTGTGAAGCCTTTTTCGGTGCCGATGCTTGGTCACCGTGCTTTCGGGTAAAGCCACGGCCTGTCGGCGGTGGCGTCCCCTCGGCCTTCATGATTTCGAGTGAGTTTTTGCCGGGTCTGGTTTACTCACGGTTTGTTGCCTCGTCGGCTGCTCACTCTCGGGCTCGTCCGAGTCCGAATCTGGAATGGAGAATGTCTCCTCTTCTTCGACGTCGGGGTGTCCCGCCGGTGTCGACGCCATTTGAAGTCTTCGAGCTCTCCGGTCCCGCAGCGTCTTCTTCGACCGAAATGCCCGACAGGCCTCGCACGTATCCTCTTTGTGTTCGGGGGACAAACACAAATTACAGACCAAATGTTGGTCTGTATAAGGATACTTAGCGTGGCATTTGGGGCAGAGGCGGAATGGGGTCCGTTCCATGAGCCTTGAAGACGCACGCGGTCGGGCCGACCAGGCCCCGCCGAGGAGTGGAAGCCCCGAAGGGCTGCTGGAGCTCTTCTTTTCTTCGGTGTCGATGTGCTATCACTAACCCGATACTGAGCGCAAACAATACAGTTGAATTTTCCGATTGTTAACTAACTTTTCCGAACCGAAACACGGAGCGAAGAGGAACACGTCCGAACCCGATGGCGGAAAAAAAACCAATCTAAGATGGAGTCGACGCCCATGCACAATGGAGCCGAAAGGCAGGAGTCCCTCGGTCTCGTGACTCAAAAAGACTTCTTCGAAGAAAAACAACTTGTAACACTCCGAGCCCAACACTAGATGGCAGGATAATGCACAGCATGTGTATCTGCAGCTACACATGCCATCGAACACTATATGGAAAATGTCACTTACCCAGTGTACATCTGTTCGTGGCATGAGTCGCTGCAGATTCACATGCTGTGCACAGTCCGCCGTCTGGTGTTGGGCTCGGAGTGTTACAAGTTGTTTTTCTTCGAAGAAGTGTTTTCGAGTCACGAGACCGAGGGACTCCTCCTACTTCGGTTCCATTGCGCATGGGCGTCGACTCCATCTTAGATTGTTTTCCCCGCAGAGGGTGAGGTAGGAGTTGTGTATATTAGTAATAGTGCGCCCATGCAATGGAATGAATACGTATGTACATAATAAAGGTTCAAGTAATATATTTACAAATGTACAAATGTTCAAGATCTACTTCTAAACGGCTACAGGCTCCCGGGGAGGCGGGTGGGCGCATGTGAATCTGCAGCGACTCATGCCACGAACAGATGTACACTGGGTAAGTGACATTTTCCGTTTGATGGCATGTGTAGCTGCAGATACACATGCTGTGCACTGACTAGTAAGCAGTTACCTCCCCAAAAGCGGTGGTTCCGCCTGTAGGAGTTGAAGTAGTTTGAAATAATGTTCTTAGTACTGCCTGACCTACTGTGGCTTGTTGTGCAGTTAACACATCTACACAGTAGTCCTTGGTAAATGTATGAGGCGTAGACCAGGTTGCTGCCTTACATATTTTGTTCATTGGAATATTCCCTAGAAAGGCCATGGTAGTTCCTTTCTTTCTGGTTGAGTGTGCCTTTGGTGTAATAGGCAGCTCTCTTTTTGCTTTAAGATAGCAGGTTTGAATACATTTAACTATCCACCTAGCAATGCCTTGTTTTGAAATTGGATTTCCTGTATGAGGTTTTTGAAAGGCAATAAATAGTTGTTTTGTTTTTCTAATTAGTTTCGTTCTGTCAATGTAGTACATTAGTGCTCTTTTGATGTCTAATATATGTAGTGCTCTTTCAGCTACAGAATCTGGTTGTGGGAAGAACACTGGTAATTCTACTGTTTGATTTAAGTGGAACGGTGAGATAACCTTTGGTAAAAATTTTGGATTTGTTCTTAGAACTACTTTATTTTTATGTATCTGAATAAATGGTTCTTGTATGGTAAATGCTTGAATCTCACTCACTCTTCTTAGAGATGTGATGGCAATCAAAAATGCAACTTTCCACGTTAAGTATTGCATTTCACAAGAATGCATGGGCTCGAAAGGTGGACCCATGAGTCTTGTCAAGACAATGTTGAGGTTCCATGAAGGAACAGGTGGTGTCCTTGGTGGTATGATTCTTTTTAAGCCTTTCATAAACGCTTTAATGACTGGTATTCTGAATAGTGAAGTTGAATGAGTAATTTGTAGGTAAGCTGATATTGCGGTGAGATGTATTTTTATGGAAGAGAAAGCTAGATTTGATTTTTGCAAATGTAGTAAATATCCAACTATATCTTTTGGAGATGCGGTTAATGGCTGAATTTGATTGTTGTGGCAGTAATACACGGATCTTTTCCACTTGTTTGCGTAGCAGTGTCTAGTGGTAGGTTTCCTAGCTTGTTTTATGACCTCCATACATTCTTGTGTGAGGTGCAAGTGTCCGAATTCTAGGATTTCAGGAGCCAAATCGCTAGATTCAAAGATGCTGGATTTGGATGTCTGATCTGTTGTTTGTGTTGCGTTAACAGATCTGGTTTGTTGGGTAGTTAGACATGAGGTACTACTGACAGGTCTAGTAGTGTCGTGTACCAAGGTTGTCTTGGCCATGTTGGTGCTATTAGTATGAGTTTGAGTTTGTTTTGACTCAACCTGTTTACTACATATGGAAGGAGAGGGAGAGGGGGAAAAGCGTATGCAAAGATCCCTGACCAGTTCATCCATAGAGCATTGCCTTGGGATTGCTCTTGTGGGTATCTGGATGCGAAGTTTTGGCATTTTGAGTTTTCCTTTGTTGCAAATAGATCTATTTGAGGTGTTCCCCAAATTTGAAAGTCATTGTTTAGTATTTGGGGGTGAATTTCCCATTCGTGGGTTTGTTGGTGATCTCGAGAGAGATTGTCTGCCAACTGGTTCTGAATCTCTGTAATAAATTGTGCTATTAGGCGAATGTGGTTGTGAATCGCCCAATGCCATATTTTCTGTGTTAGGAGGCACAACTGTGTCGAGTGTGTCCCTCCTTGTTTGTTTAGATAGTACATTGTTGTCATGTTGTCTGTTTTGACAAGAATGTATTTTTGGGATATTATGGGTTGAAATGCTTTCAGCGCTAGAAATACTGCTAACATTTCCAAGTGATTTATGTGAAACTGTCTGATGTATGTCCCATTGTCCTTGGATGCTGTGCTGATTGAGGTGTGCTCCCCACCCTGTCATGGAAGCATCTGTTGTTATGACGTATTGTGGCACTGGGTCTTAGAAAGGCCGCCCTCGGTTTAAATTTGTACTGTTCCACCATAGAAGCGAGAGGTATGTTTGGCAGTCTATCAACACCAGATCCAGAAGTTGACCCTGTGCTTGTGACCATTGTGATGCTAGGCACTGTTGTAAGGGCTGCATGTGCAATCTTGCCTTTGGGACAATGGCTATGCATGAAGACATCATGCCTAGTAGTTTCATTACCATTCTGACTTGTATCTTTTGTGTTGGATACATGGCCTGTATTACTTTGTGAAATGTTTGAACCCGTTGTGGACTTGGAGTGGCAATCCCTTTTGCTGTGTTGATTGTCGCTCCTAAGTATTGCTGCGTTTGACACGGCAGAAGGTGTGACTTCGCGTAGTTGATGGAGAAACCTAGCTTGTGAAGGGTTTGTATCACATATTTTGTGTGCTGTGAACACTGTTCCAGCGTATTGGTTTTGATTAGCCAGTCGTCTAAGTACGGGAACACATGTATTTGCTGCCTTCTGATATGTGCAGCTACTACTGCCAGGCATTTTGTAAAGACTCTTGGCGCAGTTGTTATTCTGAACGGCAACACTTTGAATTGGTAATGTATTCCTTGGAATACGAACCTTAGGTATTTCCTGTGTGAAGGATGTATTGGTATATGGAAATACGGATCTTTTAGATCTAATGTGGTCATGTAGTCTTGTTGTTTGAGCAGTGGTATTACGTCTTGTAACGTGACCATGTGAAAGTGGTCTGATTTTATGTAGGTATTCAGTGTTCTGAGATCTAGTATTGGTCTCAGAGTTTTGTCTTTTTTGGGTATTAGAAAGTAGTGAGTAAACTCCTGTGTTTTCCTGTTGAATTGGTACTAATTCTATTGCGTCCTTTTGTAGCAACGCTTGAACTTCTAGTCCTAGAAGATCTATATGTTGTTTTGACATCTTGTGTGTTTTCGGTGGGACGTTTGGAGGGAATTGTCGAAATTCTATGCAATAACCATGCTGGATAATTGCTAAGACCCAAGTGTCTGTTGTTATTTCCTCCCAAAGTTTGTAAAATTGGCTTAGTCTTCCCCCCACAGGTGTTATGTGATGTGGGTGTGTGACTTGTAAGTCACTGCTTATTTTGAGGGGTTTTGGGGCCCTGGAATTTTCCTCGAGTTTTTGGGAATTGGCCCCCTCTAAATTGTCCCCGAAAACCTCCCCTCTGATATTGGCCCTGGTAGGTAGGTCTTGTTTGTGAGGTTGTGGTTTCTGTGGGTTGACCTCGAAACCCTCCCCTAAAAGGTGTTTTCCGAAATGTGCCTCTGCTCTGCGGGGAGTAGAGTGCGCCCATGGCTTTGGCTGTATCGGTGTCCTTCTTGAGTTTTTCGATGGCGGTGTCTACCTCCGGCCCAAACAATTGCTGTTCATTAAACGTCATATTGAGCACAGCCTGCTGGATCTCCGGTTTGAACCCAGAAGTGCGCAGCCATGCGTGCCTCCGTATTGTGACTGCAGTGTTTATTGTTCTTGCAGCTGTATCTGCTGCATCCATGGAAGACTGTATCTGATTATTTGAGATACTTTGTCCCTCTTCCACCACCTGTTGCGCTCTTTTTTGGAACTCTTTGGGTAAAGTGTTCGATGAAATGTTGCATTTCATCCCAATGAGCCCTGTCTTATCTTGCCAAAAGTGCTTGTGAATTAGCGATACGCCACTGATTTGCTGCTTGTGCTGCAACCCTTTTTCCCGCCGCATCAAATTTGCGTCTCTCCTTGTCTGGAGGTGGTGCGTCGCCTGAGGTATGAGAGTTGGCTCTCTTACGAGCTGCCCCCACATCTACTGAGTCTGGCGTTAGTTGTGTTGTAATAAATATTGGATCAGTGGGCGGTGGCTTATATTTTTTCTCCACCCTTGGAGTTACGGCTCTGCCTTTAACTGGATCCTGAAATATTTGTTTAGAATGTCTTAGCATTCCTGGGAACATGGGAAGGCTTTGATATTGGCTATGGGTGGAGGATAGGGTGTTAAAGAGAAAGTCATCCTCAATTGGTTCTGAATGTAAGGACACATTGTGGAACTCGGCTGCCCTTGCGACCACCTGTGTATAGGATGTACTGTCCTCAGGTGGTGACGGTTTTGTAGGATAAGAGTCTGGGCTATTGTCAGACACTGGAGCATCGTAGAGGTCCCATGCATCGGGATCATCCTGACTCATCGTGGTATGAGCTGGTGAGTGCATCAGTGGTGGAGTTGTTGCCGGTGATGCATGTATTGATGGTGGTGGAGACGGTGGTGGGGTTGTTTTCCTTGCCACCTTTGCCTGTGGTTGCTTGTCCTTTTGTTGAAAGGCAAGTTTCCTTTTTATTTTGATTGGGGGAAGAGTAGTTATCTTCCCTGTGTCCTCATGAATATGAAGCCTTCTTTGTGTGTAGTCAGGCTCTGCAGATTGAAGCTCCTCTCCAAATCGATGTAATTGGGAGGTTAGTCCTTGTTCCTCTGTATAGGAACTAGTTTTCGGCTCCGAGGTTGGCTGTTTCGCAACCGAAACCTTTTCGGAAGTCTTTTTAGGCTCCGAAGAAACCTTCTTTGTTTTCGGCGTGTCTCGGTGCCGAAATTCTTCGGTGCCACTGTCTCTGTGCCGAAGTTTCTCGGAGCCGCCGTCTCGGCTCCGAGGTTGCTGTGTGGCGGTATCTCGACCGGAGTCGAATGACTTCAACACCAGCATGCCCTTTTTCGGTGCCTTGGATGGGTCACCTATTTTTCAGGTTAAGCCATGGCCTGTTGGCGGTGGCGTCCCCTGGGCTTTAGTAGACTTCTCGTGAGTCTTGATTTTCGACGTCTTACTCACGGTTTTGGTTGTTTCTTCGGGGTCGAGTTCTTCCCAATCCGACTTGCGGACGGAGAAAGCTTCTTCTTCCTCCTCGAAACGATCTTGACCTGTCGGCGTGGACGCCATTTGTAGTCTCCTGGCTCTTCGGTCTCTCAGCGTCTTCCTCGACCGAAACGCTCGACAGGCTTCACAAGTATCCTCCTTGTGCTCGGGGGACAAGCACAAGTTACAGACCAGATGGTGATCCGTATACGGATACTTGTGATGGCATTTTGGGCAGAAACGGAATGGGGTCCGTTCCATGAGCCTTGAAGTCACACGTGGCCGGGCTGACCAGGCCCCGACGGGGGATCGAAAAAACCCCGAAGGGCCACCAGAGCTCTTCAAAATTCGGTGTTGATTTGTTCTAACTAACCCGATACCGAACGCAAACAATACCGACGATTTTTTCCGAGATTCTAACTAACTTTCCGACCCGAAACACGGAGCGAAAAGGAACACGTCCGACCCCGATGGCGGAAAAAAACAATCTAAGATGGAGTCGACGCCCATGCGCAATGGAACCGAAGTGGGAGTCCCTCGGTCTCGTGACTCGAAAACACTTCTTCGAAGAAAAACAACTTGTAACACTCCGAGCCCAACACCAGACGGCGGACTGTGCACAGCATGTGAATCTGCAGCTACACATGCCATCGAACATATATATTATATGGAAAATGTCACTTACCCAGTGTACATCTGTTCGTGGCATGAGACGCTGCAGATTCACATGCTTTGCACATTCCGCCATCTAGTGTTGGGCTCGGAGTGTTACATGTTGTTTTTCTTCGAAGAAGTCTTTTCGAGTCACGCGATCGAGGGACTCCTCCCCTTTCGGCTCCATTGCGCATGGGCGTCGACTCCATCTTAGATTGTTTTCCCCGCAGAGGGTGAGGTAGGAGTTGTGTATTATAGTAATAGTGCCCATGCAATGGAGTAAATATGTATGTACATAATATGGTTTAAAGTGATATATTTACAAATTTACAAATGTTCAAGATCAACTTCGAAACGGCTACAGGCTCCCGGGGAGGCGGGTGGGCGCATGTGAATCTGCAGCTTCTCATGCCACGAACAGATGTACACTGGGTAAGTTACATTTTCTGTTCGATGGCATGTGTAGCTGCAGATACGCATGCTTTGCATAGACTAGTAAGCAGTTATCTCCCCAAAAGCGGTGGTTCAGCCTGTAGGAGTTGAAGTTGTTTGAAATAAAGTTCGTAGTACTGCTTGTCCTACTGTGGCTTGTTGTGCTGTTAACACATCCACGCAGTAGTGTTTGGTAAATGTATGAGGCGTAGACCATGTGGCTGCCTTACATATTTCAGTTATTGGAATGTTTCCTAGAAAGGCCATGGTAGCACCTTTCTTTCTAGTTGAGTGTGCCTTTGGTGTTATAGGCAGTTCTCTTTTTGCTTTGAGATAACAGGTTTGAATGCATTTAACTATCCATCTAGCAATGCCTTGTTTGGATATTGGGTTTCCTGTATGAGGTTTTTGGAAAGCAACAAACAATTGTTTCGTTTTTCGAATTTGTTTTGTTCTGCCAATGTAGTACATTAACGCTCTTTTGATGTCTAATGTATGTAGTGCTCTTTCAGCTACAGAATCTGGCTCTGGAAAGAACACTGGTAGTTCTACTGTTTGATTCAAGTGGAACAGTGATATGACTTTTGGTAAGAACTTAGGATTTGTTCGTAAAACTACTTTATGCTTGTGTATTTGAATAAATGGTTCTTGTATGGTAAATGCTTGTATCTCACTTACTCTTCTTAGAGATGTGATGGCAATTAGAAATGCTACTTTCCATGTTAAGTATTGTATTTCACATGAGTGCATAGGTTCAAACGGTGGACCCATGAGTCGTGTTAAGACAATGTTAAGGTTCCACGAAGGTACTGGTGGCGTTCTTGGTGGAATAACTCTCTTTAGGCCCTCCATAAATGCTTTTATGACTGGGATCCTAAATAATGAAGTTGAGTGCGTAATTTGTAGTTAAGCTGCAATTGCAGTAAGATGTATTTTAATGGATGAAAAAGCTAGCTTTGACTTTTGTAAATGCAGTAAGTAGCTTACGATGTCTTTAGCAGATGCGTGTAATGGTTGAATTGGATTATCATGGCAATAATAAACAAATCTTTTCCACTTATTTGCATAGCAATGTCTTGTGGTTGGTTTCCTTGCTTGTTTTATGACCTCCATACATTCCTGTGTAAGGTTTAGATGTCCGAATTCTAAGACTTCAGGAGCCAAATTGCTAGATTCAGCGATGTTGGATTTGGGTGTCTGATCTGTTGTTTGTGTTGGGTTAACAGATCTGGTCTGTTTGGTAGTTTGACATGAGGCACTACTGAGAGGTCTAGTAGTGTTGTATACCAAGGTTGTCTTGCCCAAGTTGGTGCTATTAGTAGGAGTTTGAGTTTGTTTTGACTCAATTTGTTTACCAGATATGGAAGGAGTGGGAGAGGGGGAAAAGCGTATGCAAATATCCCTGACCAACTCATCCATAATGCATTGCCCTGAGACTGATCCTGTGGGTATCTGGATGGGAAGTTTTGGCATTTTGCGTTTTCTTTTGTTGCAAATAGGTCTATTTGTGGTGTTCCCCATTTTTGGAAGTAGGTGTTTAATATTTGGGGGTGAATCTCCCATTCGTGGATCTGCTGGTGATCCCGAGAGAGATTGTATGCTAACTGATTCTGAATCCCTGGAATATACTGTGCTATTAGGCGAATGCGGTTGTGAATCGCCCAATGCCATATTCTTTGTGCCAGGAGACACAACTGTGTTGACTGTGTTCCTCCTTGTTTGTTCAGATAATACATTGTCATGTTGTCTGTTTTGACAAGAATGTGTTTGTGTGTTATTATAGGTTGAAATGCTTTCAACGCTAGAAACACTGCCCGTAGTTCTAAGTGATTTATGTGAAATTGTCTCTGCTGAGTGTCCCATTGTCCTTGGATGCTGTGTTGGTTGAGGTGTGCTCCCCACCCTATCATGGAGGCATCTGTCGTTATTACGTATTGAGGCACTGGGTCTTGGAAAGGCCGCCCTTGGTTTAAATTTATATTGTTCCACCATTGAAGCGAGGTGTATGTTTGGCGGTCTATCAACACTAGATCTAGAAGTTGACCCTGTGCCTGTGACCATTGTGATGCTAGGCACTGTTGTAAGGGCCGCATGTGCAATCTTGCGTTTGGGACAATGGCTATGCATGAGGACATCATGCCTAGTAGTTTCATCACCATCTTGACATGTATATTTTGTTTTGGATACATGACCTGTATTACATTGTGAAATGCTTGTACCCTTTGCAGACTTGGAGTGGCAATCCCTTTTATTGTGTTGATTGTCGCCCCTAAGTATTGCTGTGTTTGACACGGCTAAAGGTGTGACTTTGTGTAGCTGATTGAGAAACCTAGTTTGTGGAGGGTTTCTATGACATACTTTGTGTGTTGTGAACACCGTTCTTGCGTGTTGGTTTTGATTAACCAATCGTCTAGGTACGGGAACACATGTATTTGCTGCCTTCTGATATGAGCAGCTACTTCTGCCAGGCATTTTGTAAAACCTCTTGGCGCAGTTGTTATCCCGAATGGCAACACTTTGAATTGGTAATGTACCCCTTGGAATACAAACCTTAAGTACTTTCTGTGTGAAGGATGTATCGGTATACGGAAGTATGCATCCTTTAGGTCTAGTGTTGTCATGTAGTCTTGTTGTTTGAGCAGTGGGATTACGTCTTGTAATGTCACCATGTGAAAGTGACCCGATTTGATGAAGGTATTTAATGTTCTGAGATCTAATATGGGTCTTAGAGTCTTGTCCTTTTTGGGTATGAGAAAGTACAGAGAGTAAACTCCTGTTCCTTTTTGTTGAATTGGTACTAATTCTATTGCTCCTTTTTGTAGCAACGCTTGGACTTCTAGTCTAGAAGATCCATGTGTTGTTTTGACATATTGGCGGTCATTCTGACCCTGGCGGTCAAAGACCGCCAGGGCGGAGGACCGCGGGAGCACCGCCGACAGGCCGGCGGTGCTCCAATGGGGATTCCGACCGCGGCGGTAAAGCCGCGGTCGGACCGGCAACACTGGCGGTCTCCCGCCAGTGTACCGCCGCCCCATTGAATCCTCCAAGGCGGCGCAGCTTGCTGCGCCGCCGAGGGGATTCCGACCCCCCCTACCGCCATCCAGATCCCGGCGGTCCGACCGCCGGGAACCGGATGGCGGTAGGGGCGGTCGCGGGGCCCCTGGGGGCCCCTGTAGTGCCCATGCCACTGGCATTGCAGGGGCCCCCGTAAGAGGGCCCCTACAAGTATTTCACTGTCTGCTTGGCAGACAGTGAAATACGCGACGGGTGCCACTGCACCCGTCGCACAGCTTCCACTCCGCCGGCTCGATTCCGAGCCGGCTTCATCGTGGAAGCATCTTTCCCGCTGGGCTGGCGGGCGGCCTGAAGGCGGCCGCCCGCCAGCCCAGCGGGAAAGTCAGAATTACCGCGGCGGTCTTTTGACCGCGCAGCGGTATTCTGGCGGCCCCCGACAGGCCGGCGGCGACCGCCGCCGGTCAAAGTCGGAATGAGGGCCATTGTGTGTTTTTGGTGGGACGTTTGGAGGGAATTTGAGAAATTCTATGCAATAACCATGCTGGATAATTGCTAGGACCCAAGTGTCTGTTGTTATTTCCTCCCAACGTTTGTAAAACTTGGTTAGTCTTCCCCCCACAGGTGTTAGGTGTTGGGGATTTGTGAGTGGAAGTCACTGCTTGTTTTGAGGAGTTTTGGGACTTTGGAACTTTCCTCTACTCTTTTGGAATTGTCCCCCTCTATATTGTCCCCGAAAACTTCACGCTGATATTGGCTCTGATAAGTGGGCCTTGTTTGTGAAGTTGTGGGTTCTGTAGTTTGTCCTCAAAACCCCCCTCTAAACTGCGTTTTGCGAAATGTGCCTCTGCTCCGTGGGGAGTAGAGTGCGCCCACGGCTTTGGCCGTATCAGTGTCTTTTTTAAGTTTTTCGATAGCAGTGTCCACCTCCGGCCCAAACAACTGCTGTCCGTTAAAAGGCATATTAAGCATGGCTTGTTGTATTTCCGGCTTGAATCCTGATGTACGCAACCATGCGTGTCTCCTTATGGTTACTGCTGTATTTACTGTCCTAGCAGCTGTATCTGCTGCATCCATTGCTGACCGTATCTGATTATTTGAGATACTTTGTCCTTCCTCCACCACTTGTTGTGCTCTCTTCTGGAACTCATTGGGTAAGTGTTCAATGAAATGCTGCATTTCGTCCCAATGAGCCCTATCATATCTTGCTAGCAGTGCCTGTGAGTTGGCAATACGCCATTGGTTGGCAGCTTGTGCTGCAACCCTTTTCCCCGCAGCATCAAACTTGCGACTCTCCTTGTCTGGAGGTGGTGCGTCTCCTGAAGTGTGAGAGTTTGCTCTTTTGCGAGCTGCCCCTACTACCACAGAGTCTGGTGTTAATTGCTGCGTGATATATACAGGGTCTGTTGGCGGTGGCTTGTACTTTTTTTCTACTCTTGGAGTTATGGCCCTGCCCTTCACAGGCTCCTGAAACACCAGTTTGGAGTGTTTTAGCATTCCGGGTAGCATAGGTAAGCTTTGGTATTGGCTATGAGTCGAGGATAGTGTATTAAACAAAAAGTCATCCTCAATCGGTTCTGCGTGCAAGGTGACGTTATGAAATGCAGCTGCTCTTGACACCACCTGTGTATAAGCTGTACTGTCCTCAGGTGGCGACGGCCTAGCTGGGTAACAGTCTGGGCTGTTATCTGACACTGGCGCATCATTCCAGTATGAGTTGGGGATTGCATCAGTGGTGGAGTTGCTACCGGTGATGTGTGCGTTGATGGTGATGGGGATGGTGGCGGTGTTGTTTGTTTTGCCACCTTTGCCTGTGGCTGATTGTCCTTTTCTTGAAAGGCAAGTCTTCTTTTCATCCTAATTGGGGGAAGAGTACTTATCTTCCCTGTGTCCTTTTGGATA
This sequence comes from Pleurodeles waltl, assembly GCF_031143425.1. Lineage (NCBI taxonomy): Eukaryota > Metazoa > Chordata > Amphibia > Caudata > Salamandridae > Pleurodeles > Pleurodeles waltl. The sequence continues at coordinate 1,340,007,063 of NC_090440.1, read as the reverse complement.
TGGAGCCTTCTCTGAGTGTAGTCTGGCTCCATTGACTGTAGTTCTTGTCCGAACTTATGTCCTTGCATGTGGGAGGACAGTCCCTGTTCCTACCTGTTCCTCTGTGTAGGAACCTGATTTCGGTTCAGAGGCTGGATGTTTCGGAATGGAAATCTTCTCGGTAGCCTTTTTCGACTCAGACGACACCTTTATTTTCGGCGTCCCGGTCTCTCGGTGCCGACTTGTTTCGGTGCCGCCCTCTCGGTGTCGAACTTGCTCAGTCCCGCTGTCTCAGGCTCGAGTTTGATGTGTGCCGGTATCTCGACCGGAGTCGGATGACTTAGACACATGCGTGCACTTTTTCGGTGCCGATGGTCGGTCACCTATTTTTCGGGTTAAGCCATGGCCTGCTGGCGGTGGCGTCCCCTGGGCTTTTGTGGTTTTCTCGTGAGTTTTGTGTGTCGACGTCTTACTCACGGTTTTAGGCGTCTCTTCGGGATCGAGCTCTTCCGAGTCCGAGTCCTGGATGGAGAAGGTTTCTTCTTCATCCTCCAAGTGTCTTTGTCCTGTAGGTGCCGACGCCATTTGCAGTCTTCTTGCTCTTCGGTCTCTTCGTGTCTTCCTCGACCGAAACGCTCGACAGGCTTCACAAGTATGTTCCTTGCGTTCTGGAGACAAACACAAGTTACAGACCAGGTGCTGATCTGTATACGGATACTTGTTGTGGCATTTGGGGCAGAAGCGGAATGGGGTCCGTTCCATCAGCCTTGAAGAGACACGTGGTCGGGCCGACCAGGCCCCGACGGGGGAAATCGAAAAACCCCGAAGAGCCACCGGAGCTCTTCAAAAGTCGGTGTCGATCTGTTGTAACTAACCCGATACCGAATGCAAACAATACCGTTGAATTTTCCGAGATTCTAACTATCTTTCCGAACCGAAACACGGAGTGAAAAGGAACACGTCCGAACCCGATGGCAGAAAAAAAACAATCTAAGATGGAGTCGACGCCCATGTGCAATGGAGCCGAAAGGGAAGGAGTCCCTCGGTCTCGTAACTCAAAAAGACTTCTTAGAAGAAAAAAAACTTGTAACACTCCGAGCCAAACACTAGATGGCGGGATGTGCAAAGCATGTGTATCTGCAGCTACACATGCCATCGAACATACACATATATATATATATATATATATGGAAAATGTCACTTACCCAGTGTACATCTGTTCGTGGCATGAGACGCTGCAGATTCACATGCTGTGCATTATCCTGCCATCTAGTGTTGGGCTCAGAGTGTTACAAATTGTTTTTCTTCGAAGAAGTCTTTTCGAGTCACAAGACCGAGGGACTCTCCCTTTCGGCTCCATTGCGCATGGGCGTCGACTCCATCTTAGATTGTTTTCCCCGCAGAGGGTGAGGTAGGAGTTGTGAATATAGTAATTGTGCCCATACAATGGAGTAAGTATGTATGTACATAATGTGTCTTAAAAGTATTTATTTACAAATTTACAAGTTTACAGTTTTTATGCAACTTATAACGGCTACAGGCTCCCTGGGAGGTGGGAGGGCACATGTGAATCTGCAGCGTCTCATGCCACGAACAGATGTACACTGGGTAAGTGACATTTTCCGTTCAATGGCATGTGTAGCTGCAGATACACATGCTGTGCATAGACTAGTAAGCAGTAATCTTCCCAAAAGGCTTAGCCTGTAGAAGTTGAAGTTTGAAATAATGTTTGTAATACAGCCTGTCCTACTGTGGCTTGTGTTGTTAACACATCTACACAGTAATGTTTTGTGAATGTATGAGGCGTAGACCATGTGGCTGCCGTACATATTTCTGTCATAGGTATATTCCCTAGAAAAGCCATTGTGGTGCCTTTTTTCCTAATGGAGTGAGCCTTTGGTGTAATAGGTAGATCTCTTTTTGCTTTGATATAGCAGATCTGAATACATTTCACTATCCATCTGGCAATGCCTTGTTTGGATATTGGATTTCCTGCATGAGGTTTTTGGAAGGCTACAAATAATTGTTTTTTTTTACGAAAACGTTTTGTTCTATCGATGTAATACATTAGTGCTCTTTCAATGTCTAACGTTTGTAAGGCTCCTTCGGCTACCGAGTCTGGTTGCGGGGAAAAAGACTGGGAGTTCCACTGTTTGGTTTAGGTGGAATGGTGATATGACTTTTGGTAAGAATTTGGGATTTGTCCGGAGAACTACTTTATGTTTATGTATTTATATAAAGGGTTCTTGTATAGTGAATGCTTGTATTTCTCTTAAAGAGATGTGATAGCTATTAGGAAGGCTACTTTCCAAGTTAAATATTGCATGTCACAAGAGTGCATGGGTTCGAATGGTGGTCCCATGAGCCGTGTTAACACAATATTAAGATTCCACGAAGGGACTGGTGGTGTTCTCGGGGTATGATTCTTTTTAACCGCTTTGGTGTGGGCGTCGGCCACTGGCCGATGCCCACACACCCTCCCTGGTGCGGGTCACGACCAGTGACCGACACCAGGAAGGGCATTAATAAATCCTCGGGTGCGTTGCACCCGAGGATTTTTTTTTTTTACTCCCCCCGGGAGACACGGAAGCTACCGTGTCTCCCCCAATCCCCCACCCGCCCCTTTGTGACGCGCTGACGTTTCAAAGGTGTTTTCCCCATCAAAGCAGGAAGCAGCCTTGCGGCCGCTTCCTGCTTTGATGGGGAAAACAGCCTTTTCCACGTTCAGGAAGGCCTCGTAAGAAAGGGGAGAGTCTCCCCTTTCTTACGAGGCCTTCCTGAAAGTGTTTCCTGGCCCCCGGTCGCTGGGGGGAGGGGGGGGAAAAAAAAATGAAATGACGGGGGGTCACCCGTGGGCAGGGTGATCCCCTGTGGGGGCATTTTTTTTTTTAGATGTTGTAGGGTTTCCCTGGGGGCCATTTTGGCCCCCAAGGAAACAACACAACAACTAAAAAAAAATATATGTATATATATATCTATATATATCTATGTAGATAGATATATCTAGGTACATGGATATATCTATAGATATATCTATGTAGATATATATATATATATATATATATATATATAGGTAGATCTGTATCAAAGAGATTTATAAAGCGCGCTACTCACCTGTGAGGGTCTCAAGGCGCTGGGGGGGGACGAGGGGAGGGAAAGGGGCTGGGAGGTTCACTGTTCAAAAAGCCAGGTTTTGAGGCCCTTCCTGAAAAGAAGTAGGTTTTGGGTCTTGCGAAGGTGGGTTGTGAGTGCGTTCCAGGTTTTGGGTCTTGCGAAGGTGGGTTGTGAGTGCGTTCCAGGTTTTGGGTGCAAGGTAGGAGAAGGATCTGCCCCCGGTGGTGGTGTGTTTGATGCGGGGGACAGAGGCGAGAGAGAGGTCAGCTGAGCGGATGTTTTGTGTGGGGGTGTGGAAGGTGACTCTCGTTGAGGTAGGCAGGGCCTGTGTTGTGGAGTGATTTGTGTGCGAGGATGAGGATCTTGGAGGTGATCCTTTTGTCAATGGGGAGCCAGTGGAGGGATTTGAGGTGTGGAGAGATGTGTTTGTGTCGGCGGAGGTCGAGGATGAGTCGTGCTGCTGAGTTCTGGATGCGTGTAGTTTGCGCTTGAGTTTTAGAGTGGTGCCGGCGTAGAGGGCGTTTCCGTAATTAAGCCTGCTGCTGATGAGTGCGTGAGTGACAGTTTTTCTGGTCTCTGTGGGGATCCATTTGAATGTTTTTCAGTATACGGAGTTTGTTGAAGCATGAGGAGGTAAGAGCGTTGATTTGTTGGGTCATCGAGAGGGAGGAGTCTAGGATGATGCTGAGGTTGCGTGCGTGGTTGGCGGGGGTGGGTGCAGGGCCTAGCGTGGTGGGCCACCATGGGGGGTCCCAGGTGTTTTTGTGTGGGCCAAAGAGAATTATTTCGGTTTTGCTTGAGTTTAGTTTCAGGTGGTTGGCTGTCATATATATATCACTTTTGTCAATATGTGTGTGGTTTCCCGGGGAAAAAGGGTCCGACTTGTCTAGTGGCAGTTTTAGTGCCATAAAGAAGCGCAGAAGGTTTATATGCCTACTGCAAAGAGCACATCTGTATTTTATGTAAATAGCTGAGTACATTAGTAAAGTCTATGGAGAGATGAAGGGCACTTTTGCTGGGTGGTAATGGGAATCCGAGGAGGAGGGAGTGGGAGCACCAATAATGATTGTTGGACTGGGCGCAGGAGGTGCTAAAGACTGTGACGAATGGTATGTGACAAGGTGTTTTTTGAGTGTCTTGAAAGTACGTGCTGATTGAGGGAAGAAGCGCAGGTAAGGTGGCCTCTACTGTTGCACGTATCTCACACACACCATCGATTTTGTGACTGTCTACGTAGGCTAGTGTTTTAGAGCAACAGTTTAACCAATAGCAGCGTTGGCATCTTGATGGATGACTGCTGCCTGCACTCGGGTTATAGAGGACCGCTCTGACATAGGATCAGAGACTGAGACATCAGATACTGAGACAGCATCTGAGGGATAGGACAATGGCGCAGACTCTGGGAGTGATTTTTCAGTCAGAGGAGTCCCATTCGAAAACTCCTCTTCCAGTACATTATGAGGGAGGTGATGAGGACAGTCCTGCTGTCCCTTCGCAAGCTGTTCGTGCAACTGGGTAATAGTGGGTTAGGCCAACCCAGAGAGCAGGTGAATGCGGCGGCAAGCAGAGAGAGAGTGCTCTCTTGGGAGCTCCCCAATTTAGTTCAGCCCCAAATTCCACCACCCAAATCATATTGTGGAGACATCAAAATTGTCTATGGCAAAACAAACTGGTTTTGTAAGGCAGGCACCTGTGTTTTTGGTCCTGGATTCGGCGGCCATATAGAGAAACACACTAAACCCAAACATTTCTGGAAACTAGACATTCGGGAGAGTCCACAGAGGTGTGACTTGTGTGGATTCCCCAAAGTTTTCTTACCTATAATACCCTGCAAAGCTGAAATGTTGAAAAAAAACCTATTTTTCTCGCATTTCTGTCACACAAACTACAGGAATATGCTGGGATCCACAACATTCCTACCACCCAGTGACTCCTCACCTGTCCTGATAAAAACACTACCCCACTTGAGTGCCTACACCTAGTGCCTGTGTCAGGAATGGATCACCCCAGGGTCAACAGCTGCCTCACGTAAGGACCAACATTGACCGTTGTGTGATCTATTCCTGTCGCAGGCACCAGGCCTAACCACACAAGTGAGGTATCATATTTATCGGGAGACTTGGGGGAACGCTGGGTGGAAGGAAATTTGTGGCTATACTCAGATTCCAGAACTTTCTGTCACCGAAATGTGAGGAAAACGTGTTATTTTAGCCACATTTTGAGGTTTGCAAAGGATTCTGGGTAACAGAACCTGGTCCGCGCCCCGCAAGTCACCCCTCCTTGGATTCCCCTAGGTCTCTAGTTTTCAGAAATGCACAGGTTTGGTAGGTTTCCCTAGGTGCCGGCTGAGCTAGAGGCCAAAATCTACAGGTAGGCACTTCTCAAAAAACACCTCTGTTTTCTTCCAAAAATTTGGATGTGTCCACGTTGCGCTTTGGGGCGTTTCCTGTCGCAGGCGCTAGGCCTACCCACACAAGTGAGGTATCATTTTTATCGGGAGACTTGGGGGAACGCTGGGTGGAAGGAAATTTGAGGATCCTCTCAGATTCCAGAACTTTCTGTCACCGAAATGTTAGGAAAACGTGTTATTTTAGCCACTTTTTGAGGTTTGCAAAGGATTCTGGGTAACAGAACCTGGTCTGAGCCCCGCAAGTCACCCCTCCTTGGATTCCCCTAGGTCTCTAGTTTTCAGAAATGCACAGGTTTGGTAGGTTTCCCTAGGTGCCGGCTGAGCTAGAGGCCAAAAGCTACAGGTAGGCACTTTGGAAAAAACAGCTGTGTTTTCTATAAAAAAAAATAGGATGGGTCCATGTTGTGTTTTGGGGCATTTTCTGTCGCGGGCACTAGGCCTACCCACACAAGTGAGGTATCATTTTTATCGGGAGACTTGGGGGAACATAGAATAGCAAAACAAGTGTTATTGCCCCTTATCTTTCTCTACATTTTTTCCTTCCAAATATAAGAGAGTGTGTTAAAAAAAGACGTCTATTTGAGAAATGCCCTGCAATTCACATGCTAGTATGGGCACCTCGGAATTCAGCGATGTGCAAATAACCACTGCTCCTCAAAACCTTATCTTGATCCCATTTTGGAAATGCAAAGGTTTTCTTGATACCTCTTTTTCACTCTTCATATTTCAGCAAATGAATTGCTGTATACCCAGTATACAATGAAAACCAACTGCAGGGTGCAGCTCATTTATTGGCTCTGGGTACCTAGGGTTCTTGATGAACCTACAAGCCCTTTATATCCCCGCAACCAGAAGAGTCCAGCAGACAAAACGGTATATTGCTTTCAGAAATCTGACATCGCAGGAAAAAGTTACAGAGTAAAACAAAGAAAAATGGCTGTTGTTTTCAGCTCAATTTCAATATTTTTTTGTTTCAGCTGTTATTTTCTGTAGGAAAACCTTGTAGGATCTACACAAATGACCCCTTGCTGAATTCAGAATTTTGTCTAGTTTTCAGAAATGTTTAGCATTCCGGGATCCAGCATTGGTTTCACACCCATTCCTGTCACTAACTGGAAGGAGGCTGAAAGCACCAAATATAGTAGAAATGGGGTATGTCCCAGTAAAATGCCAAATTTGTGTTGAAAAATTTGTTTTTCTGATTCAAGTCTGCCCGTTCCTGAAAGGTGGGAAGATAGTGATTTCAGCACCAGAAACCCTTTGTTGATGGCATTTTCAGGGAAAAAACCACAAGCCTTCTTCGGCAGCCCTTTTTTCCCATTTGTTTGGAAAAAACAAAATTTTCACTGTATTTTGGCTATTTTCTTGGTCTCCTCCAGGGGAAACCACCAACTCTGGGTACCATTAGAATCCCTAGGATGTTGGAAAAAAAGGACGCAAATTTGGCGTGGTTAGCTTATGTGGACAAAAAGTTATGAAGCCCTAAGCGCGAACTACCCCAAATAGCCAAAAAAGGGCTCAGCACTGGGGGGGAAAAGGCCCAGCAGCTAAGGGGTTAATCCCTCCATAAATGCTTTGATGACGGGAATTCTAAAAAGTGATGTTGAATGTGTAATCTGCAGATAGGCAGATATTGCTGTGAGATGTACTTTAATAGAAGAGAATGCTAGTTTACATTTTGTAAGTGTAATAAGTAGCTTACAATGCTCTTTGCAGAAGCATGTAGTGGTTGAATTTGATTATTATGGCAGTAATAAACAAATCTTTTCCATTTGTTTGCATAACAATGTCTTGTAGTAGGTTTTCTAGCCTGTTTAATGACCTCCATACATTCTTGTGTAAGGTCTAAATGTCCAAATTCTAAGACTTCAGGAGCCAGATTGCTAGAATGAGCGATGCTGGATTCGGGTGTCTGATCTGTTGTTTGTGTTGAGTTAACAGATCTGATCTGTTTGGTAGTTTGATATGAGGTACTGCTGACCGGTCCAGCAGTGTTGTGTACCACGGTTGGCGAGCCCAGGTTGGTGCTATGAGTATTAGTTTGAGTCTGCTTTGACTCAATTTGTTTACCAGATAAGGAAGGAGTGGGAGAGGGGGGGAAAGCGTAAGCAAATGTCCCTGACCAACTCATCCATAGTGCATTGCCCTTGGACAGAGGGTGTGGATACCTGGACACAAAGTCTTGGCATTTTGCGTTTTCTTTTGTTGCGAATAGGTCTATTTGTGGTGTTCCCCAGCGTAGAAAGTAAGTTTGTATGATTTGGGGATGAATTTCCCATTCGTGTGTTTGTTGGTGAGCTCGACTGAGATTGTCGGCCAGCTGGTTTTGAATCCCTGGGATGTATTGTGCTATTAGGCAAATGTGATTGTGAATTGCCAATGCCAAATTTTTTGTGCTAAGAGACACAGTTGTGAGGAGTGTGTCCCTCCCTGTTTGTTGACGTAATAAATTGTCGTCATGTTGTCTGTTTTGACAAGAATGTGTTTGTGGGCTATCAGAGGTTGAAATGCCTTCAATGCTAGAAACACTGCCAACAGTTCTAAGTGATTTATGTGCAGTTGTTTCTGTTGAATGTTCCATTGTCCCTGTATATTGTGCTGGTTGAGGTGTGCTCCCCACCCTATCATGGAAGCATCTGTTGTGATCACGTATTGAGGCACTGGGTCTTGGAATGGCCACCCTTGGTTTAAATTTATAGGGTTCCACCATTGAAGCGAGAGGTGTGTTTGGTGGTCTATCAACACAAAGGGGGTCATTCCGACCCTGGCGGCCGGCGGTTTGCTGGCGGGAACACCGCCAACAGGCTGCCGGTGTCCCGCCAGCTATTGTGACCGTGGCGCAAAAGCCACGGCCAAACCGTCGGCCCCTCCACTTAACCGCCAGGCGGTCATAATCCCCAGGGCAGCAGTGCAAGCACCGCTGCCCTGGGGATTATGAGTCCCCGACCGCCAGCCTGTCCGTGGCGGTAGACACCGCCATGGAAAGGCTGGCGGTAAGGGGATGCACGGGGACCCAGGCGTAGCCCCATCGCGCATTTCACTGCCCGAATTTCGGGCAGTGAAATGCGCGACGGGTGCTACTGCACCCGCTGCACATCAACATTGCCGCCGGCTCTATTACGAGCCGGCGACAATGTTGATGTGCCATTTCCGCTGGGCCAGCGGACGGTAACGCTGTTACCGTCCGCTGGCCCAGCGGAAATGTCGGAATAGGAAGGCATGAATACCGCCGGCAATGGCGGTATTCTGTCTCCCCCGGCCTCGGTGGTCTGGAAAAAAGACCGCCGAGGTCGGAATGACCACCTAGATCTTGGAGTTCACCCTGTGCCTGTGTCCATTGTGTTGTTAGTCACTGTTGTAAGGGCCGCATGTGTAGTCTTGCATTTGGGACGATGGCTATGCATGAAGACATCATGCCTAGAAGTTGCATTACAAACCTCACTTGGTAGTGTTGGTTTGGTTGCTGAGTGCTGGTTTTTATTAACCAATCATCCAAGTAAGGGAATACATGCATGTGCTGCCTCCTGATGTGAGCGGCTACTACTGCAAGGCATTTTGTGAATACCCTTGGGGCTGTGGTTATCCAGAATGGTAACACCTTGAATTGGTAATGTACGCCTTGGATTACAAACCTTAAGTATTTCCTGTGGGAAGGATGGATGGGTATGTGAAAATATGCATCCTTGAGATCTAATGTTGACATATAGTCTTGTTTTTTTGATCAAGGGAATCACGTCTTGAAGTGTTACCATGTGAAAGTGATCTGATATGATGTAAAGATTCAGTGTTCTGAGGTCTAATATGGGTCTCAGCGTTTTGTCTTTCTTTGGAATTAGGAAATACAGGGAGTAGACCCCTGGTCCTTTTTGATGGTTGGGTACTAGTTCTATTGCTTGTTTTTGTAACAATGCTTGGACTTCTAGTTGTAACAGGTCTAAGTGTTTGGACATATTGTGTGTTCTTGGGGGCACGTCTGGTGGCAATTGTAGGAATTCTATGCAATAACCATGTTGGATAATGGCTAGGACCCATGCGTCCGTAGTTATGTTTTCCCAGTTGTGGTAGTATGCAGTAAGTGTCCCCCCCACTGGTGTTGAGTGGTGGGGGTTTGTGACATTGAAGTCACTGTTTGGTTTGAGGGGTTTTTGGGCTCTGGAATTTCCCTTTTGCCTTTGGGAATTGTCCACCCCTGTATGTTCCTTGAAAACCTCCTCTTTGATACTGGCCCTGATATGTGGGTCTGACTTGTGAGGTGGAAGGCTCTGTGGGTTGGGAACGAAAACCCCCTCTAAAGTGCGGCTTCCTAAAAGTGCCTCTGCTCTGCGGGGAGTAGAGCGTGCCTATGGCTTTGGCCGTGTCTGTGTCCTTTTTTAGTTTTTCTATTGCCGTATCCACCTCCGGCCCAAACAATTGTTCTTGGTTGAACGGCATATTTAGCACAGCTTGCTGGATTTCTGGTTTAAAACCCGAGCTCCGTAACCATGCGTGTCTACGAATGGTTACCACAGTGTTCACTGTCCTTGCTGCTGTGTCTGCAGAGTCCATTGCAGACCTTATTTGGTTGTTTGAAATAGTTTTTCCTTCCTCAACAACCTGTTGGGCATGTTTTTGGTACTCCTTGGGCAAGCGCTGAATGATATGTTGCATCTCGTCCCAATGTGCCCTGTCGTAGTGAGCCAGTAGAGCCTGAGAATTGGCAATCCGCCATTGATTGGCTGCCTGTGCTGCCACCCTCTTGCCTGCTGCATCAAATTTCCGACTTTCCTTGTCGGGCGGTGGTGTGTCTCCTGAGGATTGGGAGTTTGCCCTCTTTCGGGCTGCTCCCACTACCACCGAATCTGGAGTTAGTTGCTGTGTTATAAGCACAAGGTCCGTTGGGGGAGGTTTATATTTCTTCTCCACCCTAGGTGTAATGGCTCTGCCTTTTACTGGGTCCTGGAACACCTGTTTGGCGTGTTTTAACATGCCTGGTAGCATTGGCAAAGTTTGGTAAGAGCTGTGAGTGGTTGCCAAGGTGTTAAACAAAAAGTCATCTTCTATGGGCTCCGCATGCATGGCTACGTTATGGAAAGTAGCTGCCCTTGAAACCACCTGCATATATGCAGTGCTGTCCTCTGGTGGTGACGGCCTTGCCGGGTAGCAATCAGGACTATTGTCTGAGACCGGTGCATCATATAAATCCCATGCATCCGTGTCATCTTGGGTCATCCTCGTGTGCGTCGGCGACTGCATTGGGGGTGTTGCTACCGGGGACAGGTGTGGTGAATGCAATGGTGAAGGCTGTGGCGAAAACCTTGGTGGTGTCTTGTCTTTTGACACCTTTGCTCTTGGCTGCATTTCAGCCTCCTGGAATGCTAGCTTTCGCTTCATTTTTATTGGAGGAAGAGTTTGGATTTTCCCCGTGTCCTTCTGTATATGCAGCCTCCTCTGGGTATGGTCTGGCTCTCCCATGCCCAGTTCTTGCTCAAATCTGTGCCCTTGCAGTTTGCTGGAAAGGCCGTGCTCTTCTGTATAGGAGTCTGTTTTCGGCTCCGAAGCTTCATGTTTCGACTCCGAAGGATGCGGTACTGTCTTTTTCTGCTCAGAGGAAACCTTCTTGACTTTGGGGGTCTCGAACTCTCGGTGCAGAGATGGGTCAGACCCGGTATCTCGACCGGAGTCGGATGTCTTCGGCTGCTGGGAGGCCTTTTTCCGTGCCGATGTTTGGTCACCGTGTTTTCAGGTTAAGCCATGGCCTGTTGGCGGTGGCATCCCCTTGGCCTTTATTATTTTCGAGTGAGTCTTTGCCGGGGCTGATTTACTCTCAGTTTGTTGCTGCGTTTTCGGCTGCTCACTTTCGGACTCGTCCGAGTCCGAATCTCGAATGGAGAATCTCTCCTCTTCCTCGACGTCGATCTGTTCGGCTGGTGTCGACGCCATCTGGAGTCTTCTAGCTCTTCGATCGCGGAGGGTCTTCTTCGATCGAAATGCCCGACAGGCCTCGCAAGTATCCTCCCTGTGTTCCGGAGATAGACACAGATTACAGACCAAGTGTTGGTCTGTATAAGGATACTTTGCATGGCAATTCGGGCAGAAACGGAAGGGGGTCCGGTCCATGAGGTTTGAAGATGGACGCGGTCGGGCCGACCAGGCCCCGCCGAAGAGTGGAAGCCCCGAAGGGCTGCCGGAGTGCTTCTTTTTTTCGGTGTCGATGTGCTAACACTAAACCGGTACCGAGCGCGAAACAATACCGTCGAATTTTCCGATAACTAGCTAACTTTCCCGAATCGAACTACGGAGCGAAGAGGAACACGTCCGAACCCAATGGCGAAAAGAAAACAATCTAAGATGGAGTCGACGCCCATGCGGAATGGAGCCGAAAGGGAGGAGTCCCTCGGTCTCGTAACTCAAAAAGACTTCTTCGAAGAAAAACAACTTGTAACACTCCGAGCACAACACTAGATGGCAGGATAATGCACAGCATGTATATCTGCAGCTACACATGCCATCGAATATATATATATATATATATATATATATATATAAAATGGAAAATGTCACTTACCCAGTGTACATCTGTTCGTGGCATTAGTCGCTGCAGATTCACATGCTGTGCCCATCCCGCCATCTGGTGTTGGGCTCCGAGTGTTACAAGTTGTTTTTCATCGAAGAAGTCTTTTCGAGTCACGAGACCGAGGGACTCCTCCCATTTCGACTCCATTGCGCATGGGCGTCGACTCCATCTTAGATTGTTTTCCCCGCAGAGGGTGAGGTAGGAGTTGTGTATGCTAGTAATAGTGCCCATGCAATGGAGTGAATGCGTCTGTACATAATGAAGTTTAAAGTAATATATTTACAAATGTACAAATGTTTAAGATCTACTTCTGAACGGCTACAGGCTCCCGGGGAGGCGGGTGGGCGCATGTGAATCTGCAGCGACTAATGCCACGAACAGATGTACACTGGGTAAGTGACATTTTCCGTTCAATGGCATGTGTAGCTGCAGATACACATGCTGTGCATAGACTAATAAGCAGTTATCTCCCCAAAAGCGGTGGTTCAGCCTGTAGGAGTTGAAGTAGTTTGAAATAATGTTCTTAGTACAGCTTGACCTACTGTTGCTTGTTGTGCAGTTAACACATCTACACAGTAGTGCTTGGTAAATGTATGAGGCGTAGACCATGTTGTTGCCTTACATATTTCGTTCATTGGAATATTTCCTAGAAAGGCCATGGTAGCACCTTTCTTTCTGGTTGAGTGTGCCTTTGGTGTAATAGGCAGTTCTCTTTTAGCTTTTAGATAGCATGTTTGAATGCACTTAACTATCCATCTAGCAATGCCTTGTTTTGAAATTGGATTTCCTGTATGAGGTTTTTGAAAGGCGATAAATAGTTGTTTTGTCTTTCGAATTAGTTTTGTTCTGTCAATGTAGTACATTAGTGCTCTTTTGATGTCTAATGTATGTACTGCTCTTTCAGCTACAGAATCTGGCTGTGGGAAGAACACTGGTAATTCTACTGTTTGATTCAAATGGAACGGTGAGATTACTTTTGGTAAAAATTTAGGATTGGTCCGTAGAACAACTTTATTTTTGTGTATTTGAATAAATGATTCTTGAATGGTAAATGCTTGAATTTCACTTCTTAGAGATGTGATGGCAATTAAAAATGCAACTTTCCACGTTAAGTATTGCATTTCACAAGAGTGCATGGGCTCAAAAGGTGGACCCATGAGTCGTGTTAAGACAATGTTGAGGTTCCATGAAGGAACCGGTGGTGTTCTTGGTGGTATAATTCTCTTTAGGCCTTCCATAAACGCTTTTATGACTGGTATCCTAAATAATGAAGTTGAGTGCGTAATTTGCAGGTAAGCTGAAATTGCCGTAAGATGTATTTTAATGGAAGAGAAAGCTAGTTTAGATTTCTGCAAATGTAGTAAGTATCCTACTATCTCTTTTGCAGATGCGTGTAAAAGGTTGAATTTGATTATTATGGCAGTAATAAACAAATCTTTTCCACTTATTTGCATAACAGTGTCTAGTGGTAGGTTTTCTAGCCTGTTTTATGACCTCCATACATTCCTGTGTGAGGTCTAAGTGCCCGAATTCTAGGATTTCAGGAGCCAAATTGCTAGATTCAGCGATGCTTGATTTGAATGTCTGATCTGTTATTTGTGTTGGTTGTGAAAGGTCTAGTAGTGTTGTGTACCAAGGTTGCCTTGCCCATGTTGGTGCTATTAGTATGAGTTTGAGTTTGTTTTGACTCAACTTGTTTACTAGATATGGAAGAATTGGGAGAGGGGGAAAAGCGTACGCAAATATCCCTGACCAGTTCATCCATAGTGCATTGCCCTGAGACTGATGTTGTGGGTACCTGGATGCGAAGTTTTGGCATTTTGAGTTTTCTTTTGTTGCAAATAGATCTATTTGTGGCGTTCCCCACATTCTGAAGTAAGTGTTCAGTATTTGGGGGTGAATTTCCCATTCGTGGATCTGTTGGTGATCCCGAGAGAGATTGTCTGCTAACTGATTCTGAATCCCTGGAATAAATTGTGCTATTAGGCGAATGTGGTTGTGAATCGCCCAATGCCATATTTTTTGTGTTAGGAGACACAACTGTGTCAAGTGTGTTCCTCCCTGTTTGTTTAGGTAATACATTGTTGTCATGTAGTCTGTTTTGACAAGAGTGTATTTGTGGGTTATTATGGGTTGAAATGCTTTCAGAGCTAGAAATACCGCTAACAGTTTTAAGTGGTTTATATGAAACTGTTTTTGCTGAATGTCCCATTGTCCTTGGATGCTGTGCTGATTGAGGTGTGCTCCCCACCCTGTCATGGATGCATCTGTCGTTATTACATATTGTGGCACTGGGTCTTGAAAAGGCCGCCCTTAGTTTAAATTTATACTGTTCCACCATTGAAGCAAGATGTATGTTTGGCGGTCTATCAACACCAGATCTAGAAGTTGACCCTGTGCCTGTGACCACTGTGATGCTAGGCACTGTTGTAAGGGCCGCATGTGCAACCTTGCGTTTGGGACAATGGCTATGCATGAGGACATCATGCCTAGGAGTTTCATTACTAATTTGACCTGTATCTTTTGGTTTGGATACATGGCTTGTATGACATTTTGGAATGTTTGGACTCTTTGTGGACTTGGAGTGGCAATTCCTTTAACTGTGTTGATTGTTGCTCCTAGGTATTGCTGTGTTTGAGACGGCAGAAGGTGTGACTTTGAGTAATTGATTGAGAAACCTAGTTTGTGTAGGGTTTCTATGACGTAATTTGTGTGTTGTGAACACTGTTTTTGCGTGTTGGTTTTGATTAACCAATCGTCTAGGTACGGGAACACATGTATTTGCTGCCTTCTGATATGTGCAGCTACTACTGCTAGACATTTTGTAAAAACTCTTGGCGCAGTTGTTATTCCGAATGGCAACACTTTCAATTGGTAATGTATCCCTTGGAATACAAACCTTAGGTACTTCCTGTGTGAAGGATGTATTGGTATATGGAAATATGCATCCTTTAGATCCAGTGTTGTCATGTAGTCTTGTTGTTTGAGCAGTGGGATTACTTCTTGTAATGTAACCATGTGAAAATGGTCTGATTTGATGTATGTATTTAATATTCTGAGATCTAGTATAGGTCTTAGAGTTTTGTCTTTTTTGGGTATCAGAAAGTACAGTGAGTAAACTCCTTCGTTTAGTTCTTGTTTTGGTACTAATTCTATTGCTTCTTTTTGGAGCAATGCTTGAACTTCTAATCCTAGAAGATTTATATGTTGTTTCGACATACTGTGTGTTTTCGGTGGGACTGTTGGAGGGAATTCGCGAAATTCTATGCAATAACCATGCTGGATAACTGCTAGTACCCAAGTATCTGTTGTTATCTCCTCCCAATGTTTGTAAAATTGGCTTAATCTTCCCCCCCACAGGTGTTATGTGATGGGGATGTGTGACTTGTGAGTCACTGCCTATTTTGAGGACTTTTGGGGCTTTGGAATTTTCCTCTACTTCTTTGGAATTGTCCCCCTCTATATTTCCCCCGAAAACTTCCCCGCTGATATTGGCTTTGGTAAGTGGGCCTTGTTTGTGATGTTGTGGTTTCTGTAGGTTGTCCTCGAAACCCTCCCCTAAAAGGTGTTTTGCGAAAGGTGCCTCTGCTCTGCGGGGAGTAGAGTGCGCCCATGGCTTTTGCCATATCAGTGTCTTTCTTGAGTTTCTCAATAGCAGTGTCGACTTCCGGCCCAAACAACTGCTGTTCATTAAATGGCATATTTAGCACGGCTTGTTGAATTTCCGGCTTGAAACCCGACGTGCGGAGCCATGCGTGCCTTCTTATTGTTATTGCAGTATTTACTGTCCTTGCAGCCGTATCTGCTGCATCCATTGAAGACCGTTTCTGATTATTAGAGATACTTTGTCCTTCTTCCACCACTTGTTGTGCTCTTTTTTGGAACTCCTTGGGTAAGTGTTCTATCAAATGTTGCATCTCATCCCAGTGAGCTCTGTCATATCTTGCCAAAAGCGCTTGTGAATTGGCAATGCGCCATTGGTTTGCTGCAACCCTTTTGCCCGCAGCATCAAATTTGCGACTCTCTTTGTCTGGAGGTGGTGCGTCTCCCGAGGTATGAGAGTTTGCTCTCTTACGAGCTGCCCCGACAACTACTGAGTCTGGAGTTAACTGCGTTGTAATATAAACAGGATCTGTTGGCGGTGGCTTGTACTTTTTCTCCACCCTTGGAGTTATGGCTCGGCCTTTAACAGGATCCTGAAAGATTTGTTTTGAATGTTTTAGCATTCCTGGGAGCATAGGTAGTCTTTGGTACTGGCTACGAGTGGAGGTTAGCGTGTTAAACAAGAAGTCATCCTCAATTGGTTCTGAATGCAAGGTGACGTTATGGAAAGCAGCTGCCCTTGCGATCACCTGTGTGTAAGATGTACTGTCCTCAGGAGGGGACGGCCTGGTAGGGTACGAGTCTGGGCTGTTGTCCGATACTGGAGCATCGTAAAGGTCCCATGCATCGGGATCATCTTGACTCATGGCAGTATGAGTCGGGGAGTGCATCAGTGGAGGAGTTGCTACTGGTGATGTGTGCACTGATGGTGGTGGAGAAGGTGGTGGAGTTGTTTTCTTTGCCACCTTTGCCTGTGGCTCCTTGTCCTTTTCGTGAAAGCAAGTTTTCTTTTTGTTTTAATTGGAGGAAGAGTGGTTATCTTCCCTGTGTCTTGATGAATGTGGAGCCTCCTTTGAGTATAGTCTGGCTCTACAGCTTGAAGTTCCTCTCCAAATCTATGTTTTTCCATTTGTGAGGCTAATCCTTGTTCCTCTGTATAGGAACCTGTTCTCGGCTCCAAGGCTGGATGTTTCGGAACCAAAACTTTTTCGGAGGTCTTTTTAGGCTCCGAAGAAACCTTTGCAATTTTCGGCGTGGTGGTGTCTCGGTGCCGAATTTGTTCGGTGCCGCTATCACGGTGCCGAAATTTCTCAGAGCCGACGTCTCGGGTCCGAGATTGCTGTGTGGCGGTATCTCGACCGGAGTCGGATGACTTCGACACCAGCGTGGCCTTTTTCGGTGCCTTGGTTCGGTCACTGCTTTTTTGGGTTAAGCCATGGCCTGTTGGCGGTGGCATCCCCTGGGCTCTTGTTGACTTCTCGTGAGTCTTATGTTTCGACGTCTTACTCACGGTTTTTGGCGTTTCTTCGGCCTCGAGCTCGTCCGAGTCCGATTCGTGGATAGAGAAAGCTTCCTCTTCTTCCTCGAAACGCTTTTGTTCTGTCGGCGTCTACGCCATCTGCAGTCTTCTGGCTCTTCGGTCTCTTAACGTCTTTCTGGACCGAAACGCTCGACAGGCCTCACAAGTATCTTCCTTGTGCTCTGGGGACAAGCACAAGTTACAGACCAGATGCTGATCCGTATACGGATACTTGTTATGGCATTTTGGACAGAAGCGGAATGGGGACTGTAGGAAGTTGGCTCTGTATGTGCTATTTCAAAGTAAGGAATAGCATGCACAGAGTCCAAGGGTTCCCCTTAGAGGTAAAATAGTGGTAAAAATAGATAATACTAATGCTCTATTTTGTGGTAGTGTGGTCGAGCAGTAGGCTTATCCAAGGAGTAGTGTTAAGCATTTGTTGTACATACACATAGACAATAAATGAGGTACACACACTCAGAGACAAATCCAGCCAATAGGTTTTTATATAGAAAAATATCTTTTCTTAGTTTATTTTAAGAACCACAGGTTCAAATTCTACATGTAATATCTCATTCGAAAGGTATTGCAGGTAAGTACTTTAGGAACTTTAAATCATCAAAATTGCATGTATACTTTTCAAGTTATTGACAAATAGCTGTTTTAAAAGTGGACACTTAGTGCAATTTTCACAGTTCCTAGGGAGGTAAGTATTTGTTAGGTTAACCAGGTAAGTAAGACACTTACAGGGCTTAGTTCTTGGTCCAAGGTAGCCCACCGTTGGGGGTTCAGAGCAACCCCAAAGTCACCACACCAGCAGCTCAGGGCCGGTCAGGTGCAGAGTTCAAAGTGGTGCCCAAAACACATAGGCTAGAATGGAGAGAAGGGGGTGCCCCGGTTCCGGTCTGCTTGCAGGTAAGTACCCGCGTCTTCGGAGGGCAGACCAGGGGGGTTTTGTAGGGCACCGGGGGGGACACAAGCCCACACAGAAATTTCACCCTCAGCAGCGCGGGGGCGGCCGGGTGCAGTGTAGAAACAAGCGTCGGGTTTGTAATGGAAGTCAATGGGAGATCTAGGGATCTCTTCAGCGCTGCAGGCAGGCAAGGGGGGGGTTCCTCGGGGAAACCTCCACTTGATCAAGGGAGAGGGACTCCTGGGGGTCACTCTTCCAGTGAAAGTCCGGTCCTTCAGGTCCTGGGGGCTGCGGGTGCAGGGTCTCTCCCAGGTGTCGGGACTTTAGGTTCAAAGAGTCGCGGTCAGGGGAAGCCTCGGGATTCCCTCTGCAGGCGGCGCTGTGGGGGCTCAGGGGGGACAGGTTTTTGTACTCACAGTCTTAGAGTAGTCCTGGGGTCCCTCCTGAGGTGTTGGATCGCCACCAGCCGAGTCGGGGTCGCCGGGTGCAGTGTTGCAAGTCTCACGCTTCTTGCGGGGAGCTTGCAGGGTTCTTTAAAGCTGCTGGAAACAAAGTTGCAGCTTTTCTTGGAGCAGGTCCGCTGTCCTCGGGAGTTTCTTGTCTTTTCGAAGCAGGGGCAGTCCTCAGAGGATGTCGAGGTCGCTGGTCCCTTTGGAAGGCGTCGCTGGAGCAGGATCTTTGGAAGGCAGGAGACAGGCCGGTGAGTTTCTGGAGCCAAGGCAGTTGTCGTCTTCTGGTCTTCCGCTGCAGGGGTTTTCAGCTAGGCAGTCCTTCTTCTTGTAGTTGCAGGAATCTAATTTTCTAGGGTTCAGGGTAGCCCTTAAATACTAAATTTAAGGGCGTGTTTAGGTCTGGGGGGTTAGTAGCCAATGGCTACTAGCCCTGAGGGTGGGTACACCCTCTTTGTGCCTCCTCCCAAGGGGAGGGGGACACAATCCTAACCCTATTGGGGGAATCCTCCATCTGCAAGATGGAGGATTTCTAAAAGTCAGAGTCACCTCAGCTCAGGACACCTTAGGGGCTGTCCTGACTGGCCAGTGACTCCTCCTTGTTGCTTTCTTTGTTCCCTCCAGCCTTGCCGCCAAAAGTGGGGGCCGTGGCCGGAGGGGGCGGGCAACTCCACTAAGCTGGAGTGCCCTGCTGGGCTGTGACAAAGGGGTGAGCCTTTGAGGCTCACCGCCAGGTGTCACAGCTCCTGCCTGGGGGAGGTGTTAGCATCTCCACCCAGTGCAGGCTTTGTTACTGGCCTCAGAGTGACAAAGGCACTCTCCCCATGGGGCCAGCAACATGTCTCTGGTGTGGCAGGCTGCTGGAACTAGTCAGCCTACACAGACAGGCGGTTAAGTTTCAGGGGGCACCTCTAAGGTGCCCTCTGGGGTGTATTTTGCAATAAAATGTACACTGGTATCAGTGTGCATTTATTGTGCTGAGAAGTTTGATACCAAACTTCCCAGTTTTCAGTGTAGCCATTATGGTGCTGTGGAGTTCGTGTTTGACAGACTCCCAGACCATATACTCTTATGGCTACCCTGCACTTACAATGTCTAAGGTTTTGTTTAGACACTGTAGGGGTACCATGCTCATGCACTGGTACCCTCACCTATGGTATAGTGCACCCTGCCTTAGGGCTGTAAGGCCTGCTAGAGGGGTGTCTTACCTATACTGCATAGGCAGTGAGAGGCTGGCATGGCACCCTGAGGGGAGTGCCATGTCGACTTACTCGTTTTGTCCTCACTAGCACACACAAGCTGGCAAGCAGTGTGTCTGTGCTGAGTGAGAGGTCTCCAGGGTGGCATAAGACATGCTGCAGCCCTTAGAGACCTTCCTTGGCATCAGGGCCCTTGGTACTAGAAGTACCAGTTACAAGGGACTTATCTGGATGCCAGGGTCTGCCAATTGTGGATACAAAAGTACAGGTTAGGGAAAGAACACTGGTGCTGGGGCCTGGTTAGCAGGCCTCAGCACACTTTCAATCGTAAACATAGCATCAGCAAAGGCAAAAAGTCAGGGGGCAACCATGCCAAGGAGGCATTTCCTTACAGGGACCGTTCCATCAGCCTTGAATTCACACGTGGCCTGGCCGACCAGGCCCGACGGGGGATCGAAAAAACCCCAAAGGGCCACCGGAACTCTTCTAAATTCGGTGTCGATCTGTTGTAACTAACCCGATACCGAACGCAAACAATACCGAAGTTTTTTCCGAGATTCTAACTAACTTTCCGACCCGAAACACGGAGCGAAAAGGAACACGTCCGAACCCGATGGCGGAAAAAAAACAATCTAAGATGGAGTCGACGCCCATGCGCAATGGAGTCGAAATGGGAGGAGTCCCTCGGTCTCGTGACTCGAAAAGACTTCTTCGAAGAAAAACAACTTGTAACACTCCGAGCCCAACACCAGATGGCGGGATGTGCACAGCATGTGTATCTGCAGCTACACATGCCATCGAACATATATATATATATATATATATAGATAGAAAGAGAGAGAGAGACAGACACACACTACCTACTGACGGTCACTAGTAAGTTGTAATAGTTAAGACCTAGTTTACATACAAAAAGCGTTTTTTTGACTTGTCTATATCTTTGGCACAGTTTGACAAAATATCAAAAATAAAGTGTGCCCGAGAATCTTGTTGTGCTTGGGCTGTTTTTGGGGTGATCCGTCAAGCTTGTGTTGGGGGAATTTCCCATTTTAATTCCCTTAGAGATTTTAGACCAGACTACAACCCGAACTGCTGGACAGAAAAACACCAAATTTGGCAGGAAGGTTGCTCTTGGTCCAGAAAGAGTGCTTTTTAAGTTTTGCCTGCATGCGGTTGCTTCTGAAACCTATTGTTAATTAAACTAATTGCAAAATCTATGGTTAAAAAAACCTTTAAAAAAATAAACACATTAAAGCGGTTTAGGCCTAGCCCCTTACTTGCCTGAACTTACCATTGGCTTAGTCTAGTGTCACTTTGATTTACGCACTTCTGATTGGCCAGCACGTCGTCCTGTTTCACTTTTTGTTGTCTTCTTTACCGTTCTTGCCGTTGGATTGCCTGTGGACCTAGTACTTCTTCCCGTCACTTCTCATTGGACACTGGCCAGTGTCCTTCCTCTTTGGCTACCACGCAGAAGGCACTACTTTTTCTTTTACTTTATGCTCTTTGGCGATATGTTGATTGGGCATGCTGTTTCTGGTCACTGTTTCTTTGGTGTCTGCACCCATCGACTATGCCATCTCACCTTACGCCTGTGGCCCTGGCAGTACTCTTCCATCTCAACCCACAACTGTCTGGGGGCATTTAGTTTTCACCAGGACGACTGTGCCTACTAGCCCCTGCCTTCCAGCGCCTGTGCCGTACCAGGTGCATTGTGAGAGGCTGTGCTGTTGGGGCATCTGGGAAGGTCGGTCCCCAACTGACTTGTCAAGCAAATGGCATCTCCATGAGATAAAAGCAGCACAAGGCACTCAAAGCGTCAAAGTCAGCTGGAGCAGCATGCTTCCATTGTCCGCTCCAGATGCTTAGTCTGTTTTTCCCTCAAGCTCTTTTGCCTGGTTGTGTTGCTTGTGTATGTGAGCAAGGATTAGTGTGTGCAGTATACTTTCTTCAACCTTGCACTGTCATTTAAAGAACTAAACAATGCGTTCACAGAAACAATACAAGCAATAACATTCAAACCAAAATGTTTTTTAAAAACATCTTTAAAAAATATTCAGTGTCAGTCTGTTCGTTTGGGTAAAAGATTTGGTTTTGCCTACGTGCAGAATTGTCTGCATGGCACTGTGCATGGCCTACAATCCTGCACTGTGTGATCTTATGCAGGGTCTGCAAACAAACCAAATCTCTATTTAGAGTGCCAGTCAATAAAGCTTTCATGGAGGGTCTAAAACAAATCATACCTCCAAGAATGCCACCAGTACCCTCATGGAATCTTAACATTATACTTACGACTAATGGGTCCACCCTTTAGACCCACGCACTCGTCAGATTCAATTCCTAACTTGGAAAGTAGCATTTCTAGTAGCAATCACTTCATTACGAAGAGTTAGTGAAATACAAGCATCCACTATTGAACAACCATTTATACAAGTACACAAATATAAGGTTGTACTTCACACAAACCCTAAATTTCTACCTAAAGTCATCTCACTGTTTCATTTAAACCAAACAGTGGAACTCCCAGTCTTCTTTCCCACAGCCAGACTCAGTGGCAGAAAGAGCACTACATACATTAGATATTAAGAGAGCTTTAATGTATTACATCGACAGAACAAAATCATTTCGTAAAACTAAACAATTGTTCGTCGCATTCCAAAAACTCCATACTGGTAATCCTATATCAAAACAAGGAACAGCCAGGTGGATAGTGAAATGTAGGGTCAGTTCATAGTACGACTGTATGTTTATATACTTGTATGAACGCTTGAATTTCACTAACTGTTCGCAATGAAGTAATTGCGACTAGGAAGGTGACTTCTCATGTCAAGAATTGTATTTGACATGAGTGCATAGGTTCAATTGGTGGGGCCATAAGTCACGTAAGCACTATGTTTAGGTTCCACAAAGGCAGTGGAGGTGTTCTAGGTGGGATGATGCGTTTTAACCCTTCCATGAAAGCTTTGATACCAGGAACTCTAAATAAAGAGCTGTGCTGTATATTTTGCAAATATGCGGAAATTGCAGTGAGATGTATTTTTATGGAAGAAAAAGCTAAATTTGATTTTTGCAAATGAAGCAAATAGCATACAATATCTTGTATTGATGCTGAAAGAGGGGCAATTTGTTTAGATTGACAGTAATATACAAATCTTTTCCATTTGTTGGCATAGCACTGCCTGGTAGTGGGTTTTCTTGCTTGCTTAACTACTTCCATACATTCAGTTGGTAGTTGTAGATACCCAAATTCTATGACCTCAGGAGCCAAATCGCTAGATTGAGTGTGTTGGGCTTCGGATGCCTGATCTGCCCTTTCTTTTGTGCCAACAGATCTGGTCAGTTTGGGAGTTTGGAGTGTGGTACTACTGACAGGTCTAATAGTGTTGTGTACCACGGTTGACGTGACCACGTTGGCGCCATGAGTATCAGATTGAGCGTGTTTTGACACAGTTTGTTGACTATAAATGGAAAGAGTGGGGAGAGGGGGTGTGGGGGGGGGGAAGCGTAAGCAAGTATCCCTGACAAACTGATCCATAGAGCATTGCCCTTGGATAGGGGATGTGGGTATCTGGATGCGAAGTTTTGGCATTTTGCGTTTTCGCTGGTGGCGAACAGATCTATGTCTGGTGTTCCCCATTGTTGAAAGTACTGTTGAAGTACTTGAGGGTGAATCTCCCACTTGTGTGTTTGTTGGTGATTTCTGCTGAGAACATCTGCCAATTGGTTGTGTATCCCTGGAATGTATTGTGTGCTACCAGGTGTTTTTGGTTGTGGATTGCCCATTTCCAATTTTTTTGGGCTGGGAGGGAGAGTTGGGACGAATGTGTCCCTCCTTGATTGTTTAGGTACTACATGGTTGTCATGTTGTCTGTTTTGATAAGGATTTTTGTGAGTGAGAATAGGTTGAAAAGCTTTGAGTGCTAGGAAGACAGCTAACAACTCTAAGTGATTTATGTGTAGCTGTTTGTGTTCGGCCTCCCATTGTCCTTGAATGTTGTGATTGTTGAGGTGAGCTCCCCAAACAATCATTGATGCATCTGTTGTAAGTATGGTCTGAGGCACAGGGTCTTTAAATGGCTGCCCTTTGTTTAGGTTTGTGGAATTCCACCACTGAAGGGACATGTAATTTTGGCAGTCTATCAACACTAGATCTTGAAGTTGACCCTGTGCCTATGACCATTGCTGTGCAAGGCACTGTTGCAAGGGCCGCATGTTTAGCCTTGTATGTGGAACAATCGCAATCCAGGATGCCATCATGCCCAACAGTTTCATGACAAATTTGACAGTGTACTGTTGACCTGTCTGTATTTGTGCTAATATATTGTGAAATGCTTGTATTCTTTGCGGATTTGGGCTTGCAAGCGCTTCTTGAGTATTTATTATCTCCCCTAAATTCTGTTGAATTTGCGCAGGTTGTAGTTGTGACTTTTGGTAGTTTATGGAGAACTCTAGGGTTTGCAGGGTTTGTATTATATAATGCGCATGGTTTTGACATTGTGTATGACTGTTTGGTTTTATTAGCCAATCATCCAGATATGGAAAGACATAAATGTGTTGCCTCCTTAGGTAAGTTGCAACTACCCCCAGGCATTTTGTGAATACCCTGGGAGCTGTTGTTATTCCAAAGGTAACACTTTGAACGGATAATGCTTTCCTTGAATGACAAACCTGAGATATTTTCTGTGCACTGGATGGAAGGGTGGGTACGTGAAAATACGCATCTTTGAGGTCTAATGTTGCCATGAAATCTTGTTGTTGAAGTAGTGGGATAACATCCTGTAGTATCACCATGTGGAAGTGTTCTGACAGGATGTAAAGATTGAGGGTTCTGAGATCTAATATTGGCCCTAAGGTCCCGTCCTTTTTGGGAATAAGAAAATACAGTGAGTAAACTCCTGACCCTATTTGATTTTGTGGCACAGTTTCTATTGCTTATTTGAGTAATAGAGATTTGGCTTCTTCTTGCAACATGATATGGTCTGTGGACAGCTTGTGTGGTTTTGGTGGAATATTTGGCAGAGTTTGTGTCAATTCTATGCACTAGCCATTGCGGATAATTGATACTACCCAGCTGTCTGTGGTAATGCCTAGCCAATTGTTGTGGAACTTTTACAGTCTTCCCCCCAACAGGTGAGGTGTGAATTGGGAAGGAATGGAACAAGTCACTGCTTAGTTTGATGTTTGATATTTTCCCCTGCCTCTGGGGTACTGGCCTCTATAAGTGCTTTTGAAACCAATTTGTTGGTATTGAGGTTGGTAGGTCGACTTTGGCTGCAAGGTGGATGCCTCTGCAGTTTGGGCTCTAAATCCACCTCTATATTGGGGTTTAAAGGATCCCCTGTATTGTGTGGTATATAGTGCACCCATGGCTTTTGCGGTGTCTGAATCCTTTTTCATCTTTTCAATTGCCGTGTCAACCTCTGGGCCGAAAAGTTGTTTTTGGTTGAACGGCAAATTGAGCACTGCCTGTTGGATTTCAGGCTTGAATCCTCAAGACCTAAGCCATACATGTCTCCTTATGGTTACAGCAGTGTTGACGGTTCTGGCTGCTGTATCTGCAGAATCTAGGGCTGACCTGATCTGATGATTAGTGATGGTTTGCCCTTCTTCTACTATCTGTTGTGCCCTTTTTTGATGTTCCTTGGGGAGATGTTGAATTATGCCTTTCATCTCATCCCAGTGGCCCCTGTTCCTCCTGTGGCGTCAGATCCGGAACGTCCTATGGCGCTCTAGGCGAGAAGCGAGGACTCTCCTGAGGCTCAACCACCTCGAAGACTGACGGCGCCGGAGAAGCCTGAGGACTCCGAGGTGATGGAGTCACCGGACTAACCTCCCACGTCACTGACTGGATGGAGGCCTCGATCGGGACCGACCTCTATCCGAATGATGCCGGGAATCATGCCGACGCCGTTTCTTGTGTGACCTTGAGGATTTTCCAGAAGAAGACATCGGATGACTCCTATGCTTCTTCTTCTTCGCCATGGCCAAAAAGAGTTTGGCCTCCCGCTCCTTGAGCGCCTTCGGGTTCATTCTCTGGCATGAACCACACTCCTCAAAACCATGCACAGAACTCAAGCACCACGGGCAGTCATTGTGCGGGTCAGTCACCGACATGCGGCCCCCGCACTCCCGACAAGGCTTAAACCCAGATTTTTTGAGGAGGAGACTTTGTAACCTACAATTAAACACCTTCGACAACAGTAACTCCCAAGTGCTAGGAAAAAAACTTTATGCTTCGAAGGCATGGAAAAAAGGGAACTGACGTCAGCACGCCGGCAAGGACCTTTATTGCCACACTGACGTCAGACGGAGTCACGTGGGAGTCGGGTAATTGTGACGTCCTCGTCGACGTGGAGAGCTGGGAAGAAAATTTCCGTCGAATGATGGTGCATTGGGAGAATTCATAAGGTGAGGAATCCACAGGTAGTTGTATCCATCAGAAACAAATTTGTTTACCTGTAGGCGAGAAAGCTTTGTGAATACTCCTGATCTCATGCAGAGATCTTATTGGCTTCCAACACTTCAACCAGGAAGTGCGGACAGCCATTTTGAGACTCTGCTTCCATCGAGTCTCAAAAAGAAATGTAATTTAAAAAAAAAAAAAAAAAAAAAAAAAAGAAAAGGGTCTTAAGGCTTAGAAATTATATATATTTTTTTAAATAAAATCATAGGGAAAATCGTGGCAGATCTGGGAATTTTGCAGTGATTTAAAAATAAATAAATAAAATAAAAAAATGTAAAAAAGGCCCAGTCTTCAGTACTTGCTTTTAATTGTGCCCACCGGAGGGCCAGGTCTTGGGGGCATTTCGGGCAAATTAAGAGGGGAGGGGGGCGTATGGGGCCCCTCACCTAGGGCTTATATTTCTTAGTAATACAACGAGGGAGTCCGGTGATCACCACATTCCTAGAGCAACATAGACAGGCATTTTCAATGCAACGGGTCTCGCATTCGCTCGAGTTAGAGCTATTAGCGTTGTTAACTCCTAACCGGACTTTTCTTGCCACACAAATTAAAAGAAAAAAAAATGCAAGGCGATCGTGCTGCGTGGAAAATGAACAGATAAAGTAGTCCGGAAACCATGCTGAAAACCTCGAGCCTCGCTATGTTTCTAGTAGTTTGAGGGTGCTGTGTAGGTGGGCTAAGCACCGGAAAAGGCATGACATATGCATGCCTTTCACTAATGAAGGCAAGCGGATTTTCAAAGGCAAGCCCACGAACCAATGAAAATCACTGACGTGACATGGACATGGTTGGAAGTTCAAAGAGAGATTACAGCATGGGACAGAGCGCTTTGCGCTCGCCCATAAAAAACAAACAGGGAGGCCTATTGACCCCCCCCCCCCAGATCCCAAGGACCACCATCTCCCTGGGGCTACAATGGATATAAGAAGGTGGTCCATCGCAGTCCCTCCAGCCCTCAGGGACAGCTCCTGCTACCTCCCAAGATGCCCACACTTGGAAGGTAGCTGTCTGCTTGGCAGGAGCGGACATCTCCTGCCAAGCAAAAGCAAAAGCAAAAGCAAACATAACTGCTTTCAGCAAGTGGGAGCAGTGAAACAGCTTCTGTTTGCTGAAAGAGTTTTCAGCTCTTTCCCTGCACGCTAACACCTGTGCAAGGAAAGAAATTAAAATATTGCTCCAGCAAGCAGGGATCTATTATTTGAAGCAGCTCCCTGCTTGTGGGAGTAATGCTAGCTTCCACAGGAGACATGAGCCGGCTGGGACAGCGGGCCTCTAGGACCCCCCCCACGGTCCTCATGTGATTAAATTAAGTGTGTTGTCTCTGGAGCTCCACACTGTAAAGTTATTTGTTGAAGATGCTCAAGGAAGAATCACATTGGCAAAGTTCCAGATAGACAAGGTCACTGAAGACATTTCCTCGATGTCCTTTACGCAGCTGTAGTGTAGGAGATGCACTAAACATTTACCCCCAATATTTAGCACTTACGAACTAGCCAGTACAAAGTATTCCAGTTGGGTAGACATTTTTCACAAAATGGTGTCTCTTATTGGATAAATAGGCATGGCAGGATTCAATATGGCACAATGCTCATTTCAGAGAAATTAAACCTCAACAGGAAGCACTTACAGATATAAACAAACCAGGTACCGAAATTCAACGTCCACTTCTGTAAAGTACTAACTATCTTAATTTCTTCCACATGGTCAAGGAAAAGCAAGTGTTTTTTCTTTGCACTTTCACCTTGAAAGGTTATCTGTTAACATTCCTGTAGGTGTTTGCATCCTTGCTTTTTTTTAGCGCAAAATCTCAAGTAGTGACTGACAAGTGGGTTCTTTCTCGTCAACTGCTGCTGACAGCCAACCCACGCCTTGGCCGTGCGTGACGTGGAGTTGGGTAGTTATTGGGGGTTGGCTGTAGAACCTGGCCACAGGCCAGGCCCTATGGCCAATCCCCACTGCACACGGCCAAAGACAGCACAAGGCGAGGGTTGGGTGGTTATAGGGGCCCTTTGCACAAAACCCCACTACGCATGCCTGAAGGCTGTGCACGGCGGTGGCTGGATCAACATATGGTAATTAAAATTACTTTACGAAACAAGAAAAAAAAAAATAGCAACTCACTTAAAAAACCCAAAGGTTACAGGGACTTTATAGTTGGCTTAATTTCAAAGGTATGAAACCATAGAAATTCAGCAGTTATAGCTAGAATTATTTTAAGTAACTATAGCTTGTGCCATAAGGTAACCATAACTTGCGCCCTCGCCATGCACTGTTAAGTACACCTCCTATTGCAACACTCGTGACATCTTTGATGATGATATTGATAATTTCAATTTTGATGAAAAAACTGTGCATGGTGAGGGCGGGCGGGAGTTATAGTAACTTGAAATAGCTAACTACAACTGCTGAACACACACACACACACACCCGACAGATGATCATGATGCAGAATCTGAACGGAGGTATTGTCTTTGTTTTGTATATGGGCTGAAGAGATGCTTTCAATAAAACTGCTGTAATGTTTGATAACTAAAAAAAATAAAAAGGTGTTAGAAAAATACTTCTGGGGGACTTGTCTTTAAAAGGAGATCAGAGGAATTAAAAACTGAAGTCAAGATAAAACGAGAAAGAAGATGTTTGGTGCATGCTGAGTTTAGTCTCACATCACCCTTCCTTTTTACATTTAGGCATATTTCTGATCTATGCCTCAATGCACAATAGCTGAACAATTTTTAAGATGCCATTGCCCCTAAACCACTTAAATCACATAGGTGACCATGCACATTACACCACCCTCCATCAATGCTTGCAAAAATGATTACTCCACCCTCAATCACAGGTCAACTTATAAACTAGTAGTACTTCTCTGACCCCAAATGCCGCTTACTGGAAAAAAAAGAATAACTACAAGAATTTAGGGTTTGGAGGAAGATGACTAATAGGCCTTGAACCTTCACTTCATGGCAATGAGAGGATCAAAGCCCCCCTTCAACATGGTGTAGCAAAAATGGAGAGAGAAAATACCATCCCAATTAAACTGAGAACAGAGGAATAGGCATATCTGGCCTGAGAAAGAGGTTTACTAACTCACATCCCCTTGATACAGACCGCAAGATAGCCAAGCCATGTTATCAATACAATGCCTGCCACCTCTCCCCTTTCTGTGCACAGACTTGTGCCACATCACTCACCTTAATCACCTCTGCTAGGTTACTGAAACCCACAATCATGCTTCCAGGCTTGTTGATTTTTTTCAGGACCCGCAATGTCTGGGCAAGAAGCATTGGTGAGTATGAGCGTCCATCCTTTGGCACTGTGGCACAGAAATTCTCCTCATTGCTAGTGGGAGAACAGGAATGAAAGAAAGATTACAACCAGTAGTGGAAAACGGATTACAAGAAGTGAAGGGGTGTGGAGAAGAAAGTGGACACAACCAGGGAGGAAGAGGGAAAATGTAATATAGCAACTGGGGAGAGGAACACTGATTATAATAGGTTGGGAGAGGAGTGATTCCATCTAATTAGGAGAGGGAATCACGTTACAACAGGATAGAATAAAAAAACGAAAACAAACCAAGCCCCAAATGAAGACATTTTACCTGGCAGGGTAGAGTACAAAACCCAAAGATATCCCTTACCCATAGTTTGGGTACTTTTGAAAGGTACAGTAACACAACCCTTACCCCAGATTCAGGTAGATGGTACAAATATCAGACACCAGCTGCTGAGGTTTGAAGTCAAACTCACTGAAGTCCTTCACTTTCAAAGCACCCATCTTTGGTCCCACCAAGTGCTGCAGGAAGTAGTTTAGCATAGAGATGATTCGCTCAGCAAGGAAGGGGTGAACAAACAGTGATCGGATCTCTGGGGAAGAAACAGAGTCTTGGGTGAAAACTCTCCACTTCAAGAATGAGGAGCGGAGAATGACAATCACCAAGAACAGGCAGCAGTAAATCTCCAATACCCTCAATGTTATGTTATGTTATGTTATGTTATAATGGTTTATATAGCACCTAAACTGCCCAGAGGCCTCGTAGCGCTTATACTGCCATGGCGGAGATGTACTGTTTATGTTCATACAGGAGTTTAGATTTTAAATAGCCAAGTCTTCAGATCCTTCCTAAAAGACATCTCTTGTGGATTAGATCTCATCTTGAAAGGGAGGTTGTTCCAGAGCAAGGCACCTTGATATCCTAGTGATCTTCCTCCCCATCTTGCTTTCCTCGCTATTGGTACTATGGCCAGGTTAGCTGAGGAGGATCTGAGTGTCCTGGCTGGAATGTAGACCTGTGCCAGTGTTTTAAGCATTTCAGGACCATTATCGAATATGGCTCTATGAAAGTGACAAAGGGTCTTGAACTGAATCTTTTCCTCCACAGGGAGCCAGTGTAGGGATGCGATCCCTGTCCGTATCGAGTGTTGTCTAGGAGTTTTTAACAATGACTGTCTGATACTCAATCGAGCTGGTTCCAACAGGTGGGGAGAGGCAGATTTGTAGGGCTCATAACAGAGGAGAGGAAGAGCAACGTAGCATTACACAAGGGAAGGCATAGTCCTTATCAGACGTGAAGAAGATGAGAGAACAGCTTTTATCCAGGGTGAGAGCATAAATCTTACCAGAGGTGAAGAAGCATGTTTTCTTAGCAGAGCAAAGAAATAGAAGGGTTTTTTGCTGAGGTGAGGAAGTGCAAAGCTCTAAACCAAGGTGAGAAAGAAGGTCTCTTGGCTCTAGTAAGAAGTGCTGGACTTTTTCCCAAAAAGCAGAAGCACATAATTCTTAGCTTCAGGGAAGAAGGTGGTATATTACTGGAAATTTGGAAGGTTCTTACCAGAGGTGAGGAATGCCAGAGTTCCAATCGTTTCATTGGACATGATGTTGTGAAATCGGGCCAACTGTCCGAGCATCTGCAGGCTGGCCTCCTTTTCTCTGCGAACCTCGGTGGACAAGTTCTCCCACTCTCCCCGGTCTTTCTCGATTTGCTGGATCTTAATTTTACTCAAGTACTGCGAGCAGAAAGAAAATCACCCCACTTAAGATTGGTCAAAAGAACAGTATTGAAAATGTCACTTACCCAGTGTACATCTGTTCGTGGCATTAGTCGCTGCAGATTCACATGTTTGGCACAGTCCGCTGCCTGGTGTTGGGCTCGGAGTATTACAAGTTGTTTTTCTTCGAAGAAGTCTTTTTTGGTCACGGGACCGAAGGACTCCTCCCTCTTCGGCTCCATTGCGCATGGGCGTCGACTCCATCTTAGATTGTTTTCCCCGCAGAGGGTGAGGATGGAGTTGTTTGCTATAAATAGTGCCCATGCAATGGAGTGAATATGTATGTACGTTAAGAGTTTATAATAATTATTTACAAATGTACAAATGTTTAAGATTTAAGATCTACTTCTAAACGGCTACAGGCTTCCCGGGGAGGCGGGAGGGTACATGTGAATCTGCAGCGACTAATGCCACGAACAGATGTACACTGGGTAAGTGACATTTTCAGTTCGATGGCATATGTTGCTGCAGATACACATGTTTGGCATAGACTATAAAGCAGTTACCTCCCCTAAAAGCGGTGGTTTAGCCTGTAGGAGTTGAAGTAGTTTGGAATAATGTTCTTAGTACAGCTTGGCCCACTGTAGCTTGTTGTGCATTTAGTACGTCTACCCAGTAGTGTTTAGTAAACGTATGAGGCGTAGACCAGGTTGCAGACTTACATATTTCGCTCATAGGAATGTTTCCTAGAAAGGCCATTGTAGCACCTTTCTTTCTGGTTGAGTGTGCCTTTGGTGTAATAGGCAATTCTCTTTTGGCTTTAAGATAGCATGTTTGAATACATCTGACTATCCATCTAGCAATGCCTTGTTTAGAGATTGGATTTCCTATGTGTGGTTTTTGAAAAGCTATGAACAGTTGTTTTGTTTTCCTGATTAGCTTTGTTCTGTCAATGTAGTACATTAGTGCTCTTTTGATGTCTAATGTATGTAGTGCCCTTTCAGCCACGGAATCTGGTTGTGGGAAGAACACTGGCAATTCTACTGTTTGATTTAAATGGAATGGTGAGATTACTTTTGGCAGAAATTTTGGATTTGTTCTTAGAACTATTTTATTTTTGTGTATTTGAATAAATGGTTCTTGTATGGTAAATGCCTGTATTTCACTTACTCTTCTGAGGGATGTGATTGCAATGAGAAATGCGACTTTCCAGGTTAGATATTGCATTTCACAGGAATGCATGGGTTCGAAAGGTGGACCCATGAGTCTTGTTAAGACGATGTTAAGGTTCCATGAAGGAACTGGTGGTGTTCTTGGTGGTATAATTCTTTTTAGCCCTTCCATGAATGCTTTAATAACTGGTATTCTAAATAGAGACGATGAATGAGTAGTTTGTAGGTAAGCAGATATTGCTGCGAGGTGTATTTTTATAGATGAAAAAGCGAGATTCGCTTTTTGCAAATGTAGTAAGTATCCTACTATGTCCTTTGTAGAGGCATGTAATGGTTGTATTTGATTGGTATGGCAGTAGTAAACAAATCTTTTCCACTTAGATGCATAGCAGTGTCTAGTGGAAGATTTTCTAGCTTGTTTTATGACCTCCATGCATTCTTGTGTGAGGTCTAAGTGTCCGAATTCTAGGATTTCAGGAGCCAAATTGCCAGATTCAATGATGCCGGGTTTGGATGCCTGATCTGTTGTTTGTGTTGTGTTAACAGATCTGGTCTGTTGGGTAGTTTGACATGCGGTACTAGTGAAAGGTCTAGTAGAGTTGTATACCAAGGTTGTCTTGCCCATGTGGGTGCTATCAGTATGAGTTTGAGTTGGTTTTGACTCAACTTGTTTACTAGATATGGAAGGAGAGGGAGAGGGGGAAAAGCGTATGCAAATATCCCTGACCAACTCATCCATAGAGCATTGCCTTGTGATTCGCGGTGTGGGTACCTGGATGCGAAGTTTTGGCATTTTGAGTTTTCTTTTGTTGTGAACAAATCTATCTGGGGTGTTCCCCAAATTTGAAAGTACTTGTTCAGAACTTGGGGGTGAATTTCCCATTCGTGGACTTGTTGGTGGTTTCGCGAAAGGTTGTCTGCTAGTTGGTTTTGTATTCCTGGAATAAATTGTGCTATTAGGCGAATGTGGTTGTGAATCGCCCACTGCCATATTTTTTGTGTTAGGAGGCACAATTGTGTTGAGTGTGTTCCTCCTTGTTTGTTTAAATAATACATTGTTGTCATGTTGTCTGTTTTGACAAGAATGTATTTGTGTGTTATAATGGGTTGAAAGGCTTTTAACGCTAGAAATACTGCTAACAGTTCTAGGTAATTGATATGAAATTTTGTTTGGTGTATTTCCCATTGTCCTTGAATGCTGTGGTGATTGAGGTGTGCTCCCCACCCTGTCATGGAAGCATCTGTTGTTATAACGTATTGAGGTACTGGGTCCTGAAATGTCCGCCCTTTGTTTAAATTTTTGCTGTTCCACCATAGAAGCGAGAGGTATGTTTGGCGGTCTACCAACACCAGATCTTGAAGTTGACCCTGTGCCTGTGACCATTGTGATGCTAGGCACTGTTGTAAGGGTCGCATGTGTAGTCTTGCGTTTGGGACAATGGCTATGCATGATGACATCATGCCTAGAAGTTTTAGCACAAATTTTGCTTGTATCTTTTGGTTTGGAAACATAGCACTTATTACCTTGTGGAATGCCTGCACTCTTTGTGGACTTGGAGTGGCAATTCCCTTTGATGTGTTGATGGTTGCTCCTAGATATTGTTGTGTCTGACACGGTTCTAGGTGTGATTTTGTATAGTTGATGGAAAACCCCAGTTTGTGAAGGGTTTGTATGACATATGTGGTGTCGTTTGCGCCTTTTTTTACTGTGTTGGTCTTGATTAGCCAATCGTCTAGGTAAGGGAACACATGTATCTGTTGTCTCCTGATGTGTGCTGCTACTACTGCTAGACATTTTGTGAACACTCTTGGTGCAGTTGTAATTCCGAATGGCAACACTTTGAATTGGTAATGTATTCCTTTGAATACGAACCTTAGGTACTTTCTGTGAGAAGGGTGTATTGGTATATGAAAGTACGCATCCTTTAGGTCTAATGTGGTCATGTAATCTTGCTGTTTGAGCAGTGGAATGATGTCTTGTAGTGTGACCATGTGAAAATGGTCCGATATGATGTAGGTATTTAGTGTCCTGAGATCTAATATTGGTCTTAATGTTTTGTCTTTTTTTGGAATTAGAAAGTACAGGGAGTAAACTCCTGTGTTTTTTTGTTGTACTGGTACTAACTCTATTGCATCCTTTTGCAGTAGTGCTTGAACTTCTAGTCCTAAAAGTTCTAAATGTTGTGGTGACATTTTGCGTGTTTTGGGAGGGATGTTTGGTGGGAATTTGTGGAATTCTATGCAATAGCCATGTTGGATTATTGCTAATACCCAATTGTCTGTTGTAATCTGTTGCCAAGATTGGTAGAATTGGCTTAGTCTTCCCCCCACTGGTGATGAGTGAAGGGGTTGCGTGACTTGAAAGTCACTGTTTAGGTGGAGGTGTTTTTGGAGTCTGGAATCTTCCCCTACTCCTTGGGAATTGACCCCCTCTATATCCCCTGAAACCTCCCCTTTGGAATGAACCCTGATATGGTGTGGTTCTTGTTTGTTGGCTGGTGGTGTCTGTGGGTTGGCCACGAAACCCCCCTCTAAATGGAGTTTTTCTAAAAGAGCCTCTGCTCTGCGGGGAGTAGAGTGCGCCCATGGCTTTGGCCGTGTCTGTGTCCTTTTTAAGTTTTTCAATGGCTGTGTCCACTTCAGGGCCAAAAAGTTGTTTTTCGTTGAAGGGCATATTAAGGACAGCCTGCTGGATTTCAGGTTTGAAGCCTGAAGTGCGGAGCCAAGCGTGTCTCCTTATGGTGACAGCAGTGTTGACTGTTCTCGCTGCAGTATCGGCTGCGTCCAGTGAAGAGCGGATTTGATTGTTTGAGATCGTTTGTCCCTCTTCAACTATTTGCTGCGCCCGTTTTTGGTATTCTTGGGGAAGATGGTCTACGAGAAGTTGCATCTCATCCCAGTATGCGCCGTCATATCTGGCCAGCAGCGCTTGAGAATTTGCGATGCGCCACTGGTTGGCTGCCTGTGATGCTACTCTTTTTCCTGCCGCATCAAATTTTCTGCTTTCTTTGTCCGGAGGTGGGGCGTCGCCAGATGTATGGGAATTTGCTCTTTTGCGAGCTGCCCCTACTACTACGGAGTCAGGTGGTAACTGCGAAGTAATAAACACTGGGTCTGTGGGTGGTGGTTTGTATTTTTTATCCACCCTTGGGGTGATGGCTCTTGATTTTACGGGCTCTTCAAAAATTTGTTTTGCGTGCCGTAACATCCCTGGTAGCATTGGGAGACATTGATATTGGCTATGTGTAGCCGAGAGGGTGTTAAATAAAAAATCATCCTCTATAGGATCGGAATGCAGTTGGACATTGTGGAATTCTGCAGCCCTAGCCACCAGTTGCGAGTATGAGGTACTGTCCTCTGGCGGTGACGGCTTTGTGGGGTATGAATCTGGATCATTGTCCGGCACTGGGGTGTCGTATAGGTCCCAAGCGTCTTGATCCTGATTATCTTGACTTATGGTAGTTTGCGCTGGTGAGTGCATTTGTGGCGGTGTTTGTGCCGGCGATGCCTGTTGTGGTGGAGAGGGCGGAGGCGTGACTTTTTTGACCACTTTGGCTTGTGGTTGTGCGTCATCCTTGAGGAGACCGATCCTTCTTTTCCTCATTATTGGGGGAAGGGTTGATATCTTCCCTGTGTCTTGCTGGATGTACAGTCTCTTTTGTGTGTAGTCTGATTCTACACTTTGGAGCTCTTGTCCAAATCTGTGCATCTGGCCACTTATTCCTTGTTCCTCTGTGTAGGATGAAGGTGTGGAAATTTTCGGCGCCGAGAGAGAATCTTTTTTCGGCTTCGGCACCAACAGAATTTTTGTTCCTTTCGGCATGGAGTCTCGGTGCCGATGTTTTTCGGTGCCGGTATCTTGTTTTTGTCTCTCGGAGCCGCTATCTCGGCTCCGAGGTTGCTCCATGGCGGTCCCTCGACCGGAGTCGGGTGTCTTCGCTATGGGCGTGCCCTTTTTCGGCGCCTTCGACGGGTCGCCTGATTTATGGGTCGAGCCATGGCCTGTTGGCAGTGGCGTCCCCTGGGCTTTCGTTTTCTCGATGGTTTTACTTTTCGACGTCTTACTCACAGTTTGTTGCTGTTGTTCGACGTCGGAGTCTCCGGATTCTGAGTCCGGAACCGAGAATGTTTCCTCTTCGTCGTCGAAACGTTGTTTTGTCGGCGTGGACGCCATTTGTAGACGCCTGGCTCTTCGGTCCCGGAGTGTTTTTCTGGACCGGAAGGCTCGACAGGCCTCACAGGTATCCTCCTTGTGCTCGGGGGACAAGCACAAGTTACAGACCAAGTGCTGATCTGTATAAGGATACTTACTGTGACATTTTGGGCAGAAACGGAACGGGGTCCGTTCCATCGGCTTCGATGTCGCACGCGGTCGGGCCGACCAGGCCCCGATGGGGGAATCGAAGCTACCCCAAAGTCTTCCGATGATCGGTGTCGATGTACCTAACTATCCCGATACCGAACGGAACAATACCGACGCTTTCTTCCGAGATTCTGACTAACTTTCCGAACCAAAACACGGAGCGAAAAGGAATACGTCCGAACCCGACAGCGGAAAAAAACAATCTAAGATGGAGTCGACGCCCATGCGCAATGGAGCCGAAGAGGGAGGAGTCCTTCGGTCCTGTGACCAAAAAAGACTTCTTCGAAGAAAAACAACTTGTAATACTCCGAGCCCAACACCAGGCAGCGGACTGTGCCAAACATGTGTATCTGCAGCAACATATGCCATCGAACATATGCTTACCCTCTGCGCTTGAGCGAAGAAAAATGTTTGAATACGTTTCGGAAAATGCTCAAAACTGCTGTGATCAGCATCTCTTCACAGGGACTGAGACTTTTCCAACACAAGCCTTAGAACAGCACAGGATACCATTCTTCTTAATAACCACATGCTTCATAATGAAAATGTCACTTACCCAGTGTACATCTGTTCGTGGCATCAGTCGCAGTAGATTCGCATGTTCTGCAATAGCTCGCCATCTGGTGTTGGGCCGGAGTGTTACAAGTTGTTTTTCTTCGAAGAAGTCTTTCGAGTCACGGGACCGAGTGACTCCTCCTTTTGTCTCCATTGCGCATGGGCGTCGACTCCATCTTCGATTGTTTTTCCCCGCAGAGGGTGAGGTAGGAGTTGAATTGTAGTAATAGTGCCCATGCAATGGAGTGACTAAGTATGCACCTATTTAAGGTTGAGATGACACATATATAAATAATTGAAGGTAACTTCCAAACTGCTACAGGCTCCCGGGGAGGCGGGTGGGCACATGCGAATCTACTGCGACTGATGCCACGAACAGATGTACACTGGGTAAGTGACATTTTCAGTTCGATGGCATCTGTCGCTGTAGATACGCATGTTCTGCATAGACTAGTAAGCAGTTATTTCCCCAAAAGCGGTGGATCAGCCTGTAGGAGTGGAAGTAGTCTGAAATAATGTTCTTAATACAGCTTGACCTACTGTGGCTTGTTGTGCGGATAACACGTCTACACAGTAGTGCTTGGTGAATGTGTGAGGCGTAGACCATGTGGCTGCCTTACATATTTCTTGCATTGGGATGTTTCCTAGAAAGGCCATGGTAGCACCTTTCTTTCTGGTTGAGTGTGCCCTTGGTGTAATGGGCAGCTGTCGTTTAGCTTTAAGGTAGCAGATTTGGATGCATTTAACTATCCATCTGGCTATACCTTGTTTTGAAATTGGGTTTCCTGCATGAGGTTTTTGAAATGCAATAAAGAGTTGTTTAGTCTTTCTGATGTTTTTTGTTCTGTCAATGTAATACATCAATGCTCTTTTGACATC
Source organism: Pleurodeles waltl (assembly GCF_031143425.1). NCBI lineage: Eukaryota > Metazoa > Chordata > Amphibia > Caudata > Salamandridae > Pleurodeles > Pleurodeles waltl. The sequence continues at coordinate 1,339,968,907 of NC_090440.1, read as the reverse complement.
TAATGTATGTAGTGCCCTTTCAGCTACGGTATCTGGCTGTGGAAAGAACACTGGAAGTTCCACTGTTTGATTTAGATGGAACGGTGAAATAACCTTTGGCAAAAATTTAGGATTGGTCCTTAGGACGACTTTATTTTTGTGTAGTTGTATAAAAGGTTCCTGTATTGTAAACGCCTGAATCTCGCTTACTCTTCTTAGGGAAGTAATGGCGATGAGAAATGCCACCTTCCAGGTTAGGAACTGTATGTCGCAGGAGTGCATGGGTTCAAAAGGTGGACCCATAAGTCTAGTTAGGACAACATTTAGGTTCCATGAAGGAACAGGTAGTGTTCTTGGTGGTATAATTCTCCTAAGGCCCTCCATGAATGCTTTAATGACTGGTATCTTATATAGGGAAGTTGAATAGGTAGTCTGCAGGTATGCAGATATTGCTGCAAGGTGTATTTTAATGGAAGAGAAAGCTAGGTTAGATTTTTGTAAGTGAAGCAAGTAACCCACTACATGTTCTGGAGTTGTGTGTAATGGTTGTATTTGATTAATATGGCAGTAGCAAACAAACCTCTTCCATTTACTTGCATAGCAGTGCCTGGTGGATGGCCTTCTGGCTTGTTTTATGACTTCCATACATTCTTGGGTAAGTTGTAAGTGCCCGAATTCTAGGATTTCAGGAGCCAGATTGCTAGATTCAGCGATGCTGGATCTGGGTGTCTGATCTTTTGGTTGTGCTGTGTCAACAGATCTGGCCTGTTGGGCAATTTGATGCAGGGTACCACTGATAGGTCTAGCAGCGTTGTGTACCAGGGTTGCCTTGCCCAAGTTGGTGCTATCAATATGAGTTTGAGTTTGCTTTGACTGAGTTTGTTTACCAGGTAAGGAAGGAGAGGGAGAGGAGGAAAAGCGTAAGCAAATATCCCTGACCAGTTCATCCATAGGGCATTGCCTTGGGATTGTTTGTGTGGGTATCTGGATGCGAAGTTTTGGCATTTTGCGTTCTCCCTTGTCGCAAACAAGTCTATCTGAGGTGTTCCCCAGAGTTTGAAATAAGTGTTCAGAATTTGGGGGTGAATTTCCCATTCGTGGACCTGTTGATGATCTCGAGAGAGATTGTCTACGAGTTGATTTTGGATCCCTGGTATAAACTGTGCTATTAGGCGAATTTGGTTGTGAATTGCCCAATGCCAAATTTTTTGTGCTAGCAGGCTTAACTGCGTGGAGTGCGTCCCTCCCTGCTTGTTTAGATAATACATTGTTGTCATGTTGTCTGTTTTGACGAGAATGTATTTGTGAACTATTATTGGTTGGAAAGCTTTTAGTGCTTGAAAAACTGCTAGAAGTTCTAGGTGGTTGATATGCAGTTTTGTTTGATGTACGTTCCATTGTCCTTGTATGCTGTGTTGATCGAGGTGTGCTCCCCACCCTGTCATGGAAGCATCTGTTGTTATTACGTATTGTGGCACTGGGTCTTGGAAAGGCCGCCCCTTGTTTAAATTTATGTTGTTCCACCACAGAAGCGAGAGGTAAGTTTGACGGTCTATTAACACCAGATCTAGAAGGTGACCCTGTGCTTGAGACCACTGTGATGCTAGGCATTGTTGTAAGGGCCTCATGTGCAGTCTTGTGTTTGGGACAATGGCTATGCATGAAGACATCATGCCTAGGAGTTGTAATACCATCTTTGCCTGTATCTTTTGTGTTGGATACATGCGTTGTATGATGGTGTTGAAATTTAGAATTCTTTGTGGACTTGGAGTGGCTACTCCCTTTGATGTGTCTATTATGGCTCCTAGGTATTGTTGTACCTTGCGCGGCAGAATGTTGGATTTTGTAAAGTTGACGGTGAACCCGAGTTTGAAGAGGGTTTGTATGATCTGATTTGTGTGATTTGAGCACTGTATGAACGAATGGGCCTTGATTAGCCAGTCGTCCAAATATGGGAACACATGTATTTGCTGCCTTCTTATGTGTGCAGCGACTACCGCTAGACATTTGGTAAAGACTCTTGGTGCGGTTGTTAATCCGAAAGGCAGTACCTTGAATTGGTAATGTATTCCTTTGAATACAAACCTTAGGTATTTCCTGTGCGATGGGTGTATTGGTATATGGAAATAAGCATCCTTGAGGTCTAAAGTTGCCATGTAGTCGTGTAGTTTTAGCAATGGCAATACTTCTTGTAGTGTGACCATGTGGAAGTGGTCTGATTTGATGAAAGTGTTCACTACTCTGAGGTCTAGGATTGGTCTCAGTGTTTTGTCCTTCTTTGGTATCAGAAAGTACAGTGAGTAAACTCCTGTGTTTATTTGTGTGTTTGGCACTAATTCGATTGCATTCTTTTGCAATAGTGCCTGCACTTCTATCTCCAGGAGATTGGAATGGTGTGTTGTTAACTTTTGTGCTTTTGGTGGTATGTTTGGAGGGAATTGTAGAAATTCTATGCAATAACCATGTTGGATAATTGCTAGAACCCAAGTGTCTGTAGTGATTTTCTCCCATGCTTTGTAATAGTGACCTATTCTTCCCCCCACTGGTGTTGTGTGGAGGGGGTGAGTGACATGTGAGTCACTGTTTAGTAGTAGGGGGTTTGGGGCTTTGAAATCTTCCTCTATTTCTAGGGAATTGCCCTCCTCTATATTGTCCCCGAAAACCTCCTCTATATTGTCCCTGGTAACTGGACGGTGTGGCTTGTGAGGTGCTGGCTTGTGTGCTTTGACCCCGAAACCCCCCTCGAAAGGGCGTTTTACGGAATGTGCTGTAATTCCCTCTGCTCTGCGGGGAGTAGAGTGCGCCCATGGCTTTGGCAGTGTCCGTATCTTTTTTGAGTTTCTCAATCGCTGTGTCCACTTCTGGACCGAACAGTTCTTTTTCATTAAAAGGCATATTGAGAACTGCTTGTTGAATCTCTGGTTTAAATCCAGACGTTCGGAGCCATGCATGCCTTCTGATAGTTACAGATGTATTAATTGTCCGTGCAGCTGTATCTGCAGCGTCCATGGAGGAGCGTATCTGGTTGTTGGAGATGGTCTGTCCCTCCTCAACCACTTGTTTTGCCCTATTTTGTAAGTCCTTGGGCAGATGTTCAATGAGATGTTGCATCTTGTCCCAGTGGGCTCTGTCATAGCGCGCAAGTAGTGCCTGGGAGTTCGCGATGCGCCACTGGTTTGCAGCTTGTGCTGCGACTCTTTTACCAGCTGCATCGAACTTGCGGCTTTCTTTATCTGGGGGTGGTGCATCTCCAGATGTGTGAGAGTTGGCCCTTTTCCTAGCTGCTCCTACAACGACAGAGTCTGGTGGCAGCTGTGTAGTGATGAAAACCGGGTCCGTAGGAGGCGCCTTATACTTTTTTTCCACCCTTGGTGTGATTGCTCTACTTTTGACCGGCTCCTTAAAGATGTCTTTTGCGTGCCGGAGCATACCAGGGAGCATAGGCAGGCTTTGGTATGAGCTGTGGGTGGAGGAGAGTGTGTTGAATAAGAAATCATCCTCGACCTGTTCTGAGTGGAGGCTTACGTTGTGAAATTGTGCTGCTCTAGCCACCACTTGAGAGTACGCGGTGCTGTCTTCTGGTGGAGATGGCTTTGTAGGGTATGCCTCCAGACTGTTATCTGACACTGGGGCGTCGTATAGGTCCCATGCGTCCTGATCTTGGTCACCCTGGCTCATGGTGGTGTGAGCTGGGGAGTGTGATGGAGTTTGTGCTGGTGAAACGTTAATCACGGGCGGAGGAGAGGGTGGTGGGGTAACTCTTTTCACCACTTTTGGTTGTGGTGTTTGTTCCGTCTGGAACTCCAACCTTCTCTTTCTCCTAATGGGGGGAAGGGTGCTTATTTTTCCTGTCCCCTGCTGAATGAAGATACGCTTTTGCGTATGGTCCACATCAGTTGCTTGTAGCTCTTCCTCAAACCTATGCTTCTGCATTTGGGAGGTTAGCGAGTGCTCTTCTGTATAAGAGCCTGAAGCTGGGTCGCTTGCAGTTTGTTTCGGCATCGAAACTTTGTCTGCGTGTTTTTTCGGCTCCGAGGTGACTTTTTTCCTTTTCGGGGCCGAAACCTCTCGGCGTCGATCTGTTTCGGTGCCGCTGTCTCGGTGTCGAGCCGTGTCCACACCGGCATCTCGGTGTCGAGGCTTGTCTCCAGCACTTTCTCGGTCCCGAGAAGGCTGCGTGCCGGTGTCTCGACCGGAGTCGGACGATCTCGGCACTGTTTGGGCCTTTTTCGGTGCCGACGGTCGGTCACCGAATTTATGGGTCGAGCCATGGCCTGGTGGCAGTGGCGTCCCCTGGGCCTTGTAAATGTTCCTCTGAGTGGATTTCGACGTCTTACTCACGGTTTGTGTATCGTCGAATCCTTCGGAGTCTGAGTCTTGGATCGAGAAGGTACCTTCCTCTTCCTGTTCCTCGAACTCCCGTTGGGCTGTCGGTGCGGACGCCATCTGAAGTCTTCTGGCTCGACGGTCTCGGAGTGTTTTTCGGGACCGGAACGCACGACAGGCCTCGCAGGTGTCTTCGCTGTGCTCAGGTGACAGGCACAGGTTGCAGACCAAGTGTTGGTCTGTGTAGGGGTATTTATTGTGGCATTTGGGGCAGAAACGGAACGGGGTCCGTTCCATCGGCGTTCTTCAGCACGCGGTCGGGCCGACCAGGCCCCGACGGAGGATCGAAAAACTACCCCGAAGGGCACCGGAGCTCTTCGATCTTCGATGCGGTGTGGAATCTAAGTACGCCGATCCCGAACGCAACAATACCGACGAAAATCTTCTGAAATTAGCTAATTTTCCGTTCCGAAACTCGGAGCGACAGGAACACGTCCGAACCCGATGGCGGAAAAAAAACAATCGAAGATGGAGTCGACGCCCATGCGCAATGGAGACAAAAGGAGGAGTCACTCGGTCCCGTGACTCGAAAGACTTCTTCGAAGAAAAACAACTTGTAACACTCCGGCCCAACACCAGATGGCGAGCTATTGCAGAACATGCGTATCTACAGCGACAGATGCCATCGAACATTCATATCATATTTGTAACTGCCATTTTAGAAGTATAAATGCTCTGATAATGCTGCTCTGTTGCCAAATATCACACTCTTTCCATCCTACTATAAACTCTTTAGTGCTCCTCTACCTTCTGTACTAGAGACCATCCTTTCTATGCAAGTAGAGAATAAATGCCCTCCCCAAGTTTGCTGGCCCAGGATGTTACACCACGTTAAACCTCCCTGAACAGTTTTGGTAGCTTAGAGTAGATAAATGGAGGATGTGCATACTGCAGAGCAATCAAGGCAGATCTTCCTCAGAAACTGAAGAGGTATGTAAAGAGATATATTAAAATGAAATTGGGTAAGAATCCAAGTACAAGCACAGCTCAGGGTTACATATCACCTGGATGGCTTCATCCAGCAGAAAGATGGCGTCATTCATCAACAGGTTCAGGAAGCGCAGAAATAGCGGGGGATTCATGGCTTCCAGGTTCTCTGAAGCATAGTTTGCCAGTTGCTGCAAAGGCACCAAAGAACAGTCAGTTGTAATGCAGAGCCCCTGCACAGATAACAAAGCAGCCCGTCTGGGAACAAAGTTCCTGTACTGGCAACAAAGCACAATCAGATGGCGAGCAGAGTCTGTGCATGCACCTCCAGAAACATTTCCAAGGACCCCTTCAGAAAGAATGATTCATGCCTCCCAACAAAGTCTCTGAAGTAGGACAAGTCATCAGTTTACAGTAAAGGAATTGTTTAACTCTTGACAGTGCTGCTCTGGCTGAAAGGAGACCAATGTACACAATGAAAAAAACTGCTGCGCATGTTCACATAATGCACACCTCTGTAAGCTCTCCCACTTTTCACACAGGTGCTTTATTTTATAAACAACAGGCAGTGGCAGACATTATTTCATAGGTTTGAGTATAAGAGATTGTACAAGTCCCCAGGCATGCTTCATGCTATTAAAACACATACACAAAAAAAAAAAAAAAAAAAACAATTACACCTGCTCCCTCACCTTGATACTCCGCCGGTAGGACTCTTGACCCCACATATACTTCAAGATCGGATACATGGGTCGGCGATAGTTGAACTTTTGTTCAAACTGATGTGGGTCACCTGGACAAAAGGCACAGCCAAATGTATCCATGTGAGAAAGGAAATCAAGACAGTTGGGATCAATAAAACCCAGAGAGATGCACACTTCTTATTCATAGCTTTCCTGCCTATTCATTGCTTTTCCTCACTACAGTGTATTGAATATTTAAAACAGGACTTTAAACAAAATTCCTCAGTACATTTGAACAAGGGCCGTTACAGGCATCTAATGCCTGACGTTTTGGAGGTGTAGTTAAGATGCTCGCCTATAGGAAGCTGTAACACTAAACCTTGGAACACGGCAGCCACTATGTGTCTTTGACTGGAATCCAAACCTTCAGATCCTATCGACATTTAGGAAGCCTTTGCTGAAAGAGCTCTTTTTTGTCACTTCATGTCCTAGCCTTTCACACCTGCTCAGCAGATAAGTGAGAAAGTGGCTTTTTTTAAATGGTTCATTTTTTAATTCGCGAAAAGGAGAAGCTGGATGTTTTACCTCCATTGACAGGGAAGTGGAAATGATATTGTGACTCTTTAGAAGATTCAAAACTACAATTATAATAACTACTTGTGTGAGCTGTACTTATCAAACAAAAAAGGCCATTCTTTTACAAATGCCCAATATCTTACGCTACCTCAACCACTCTCAAATACAGCAGACATTTAAGATCACCCAGGATTTCTCTTTGTAGCCACTCTATTATTTTAGCGTATCTAAATCAGCCCAGATCCATCTAGCGCAAAGACAGGAGATGTCAAATGATATTCTGGCCTCAATGATGGGTCACTGACCAATCATAGGGTTTACTTCCAAAGGGTGAGCTCAGCATGTAATAATCTTGAGTGTGTTTACATTAGTACTAGGAGTTAAAACACAAGCCATAACGTTTTAAAGCTCCAGAAAATACATTTCACTACTGAAAAGGTAACTCAGCTGTACCAATGGTTTTAAAGCTTGAATCTAGCTTACCTTCACTGGTTTTATACTAGTCTACCATCCTGCCACTATTCTCACACATAGCAAACCGCAGTTTCAGTCTTCATTCTTAAAACCTACTGCCTCCTTTGGTTTATCAGTTTCCTCTATGTATCTGTCATTTTGTGGGGAAAGCAGAGAACAAGTGAAGTGGATAACTCCAATTGCAATCATCAGACAATAGCTACAAGCCCTTTGTGTCTAAACTGGCAAAACAAATGAAAATTGAACACTTTCGGTAAAAAGCCCGGAAGTGGTTTGAAAACACAAACCAACAGGAAATGATGGTCCAATACTTCCCAACAAATAAACAATATTTGAAAATGGCCCTCACTCCTAACTGTTGTCCGAGGCAACAAAGGGGATGCAGAATGTGACAATGTTAGGGGGATTCTACTATGCACACCCAAGACAAATATCTTGTTTCTACAGCTAACCAAATCTTCCCTCCAGCATTTGAAAGGTAACAATATTAAGGGTGTGCATGGGGGATATGTGACTGGACTCAAAGTTGATGGGTTCTACAACTATCACCAACCTGAAGCAGACAATGGAGCATGACAGACTCAGTCTATGTGCAATGATTCAGATCATTTAGGTAGCTGCCCACAATAGTTGGTTGACAATGTGATTAAGTTAGAAAGGACCTCTCAATCTCCCCACAATTATTCAGAGCCCAGGTGTAGGACAGTACCTTCTTTCTTGGCATGGTTACCCCATTTTCTGGCTGTTGTCAGTATGTTTGACTGTGTCTACTGGGATCCTGCTAACCAGGACCCCAGTAACTTTGCTCTTTCCTCTTAATTGTACCTTTCTCTTCCCACAATTGGCATACTGGCCCCCCCATGTAAGCCCCTCGAATATGGTACCTAGATACCCAGGGCATTGGGGTTCCAGGGGATCCCTACTGGCTGCAGCAGTCATTCTGCCACCCATAGGGAGCCCATGCAAAGGGTTCTGTAGGCCTGCCATTGCAGTTTGCATGAAACAGGTGCATGCACCCGTTTTCACTACAATGCACTGCACCAGCTCACTAGAAGTCCCCCCCCATGGTAGGTCCTCTCAGCCCAGTGGGCAGGGTGCAGGTGCCGGTGTGTGAGGGCACCCCTGCACTAGCAGAGGTGACCCCACAACCTCCAGAACTATTTTCCTAGACTTTGTGAGTGCGGGGATGCCATTTTAAGGATGTACTGGACATAGATCACTACCTATGTCCAGCTACCTAATGGTAACTCTGAACCTGGGCATGTTTGGTATTAAACATGACGGAATCATACCCCAATACTGTAGCAAGTATTGTAAGTATGATTCCATGCACTCTGGGGGCTCCTTAGAGGAACCCCCGCATTGCTACCAGCAGTCTTACAGGGTTTTCCAGGCAGCCCAGCTGCTGATATCCCTCAGACAGGTTTCTAGCCCTCCCTCTGCTTGATTTGATCAAGCCCAGGAAGACAGAACAAAGGATTTCCTTTGGGCGAGGGACGTAACACCCTCTCCTTTTGGAAATTGGTGTGACTTGCTTGGGAGGGGTAGCCTCCCCAAGCCACTGGTTTGCTCTGAAGGGCACATTTGGTGCCCTCTATGCATAAACTAGTCCACACCAGGTAAGGGACCCCCAGACCCTGCTCTGACTTGAAGCTGGACAATGGAAAGGCGAGTGACCACTCCCCTGTCAATCGCCGCCCCAGGGGTGGTGCCCAGAGCTCTTCCAGAGGATCCCTGGGTTCTGCCACCTATTTCCAAGGTTGGCAGGGATCTCTGGGAGCATCTGAGTGTACAGGCCAGGCAGGTGACATCAGAGCCCCCTCCTGATAGGTGCTTACCTGGTTAGGTGATCCATCCACCTTTCATGGCTATTTAGGGTCTCTCTCTTGGGTGGGTCCTCAGATTAGGATTGCAAGATTCCAGCAGGACTCCTTTGCAACCTCTGCTTGGACTTCTGGACACTGGAACCGCGACTGGACCCCAAAGGAACTGACAGCTTCTACAAAGAAGACTCTTCTGCAACTTAGTTTCCATGTCTCCTGCCATCTTTGCAACATTTCCCTGGTTCAAATGAAATCAAATCATAAACATTTATAAAGCGCGCTACTCACCGGTGCGGGTCTCAAGGCGCTAGGGGGAAGGGGTTACTGCTGCTCAAAGAGCCAGGTCTTGAGTTGCCTCCGGAATGCGGAGTGGTCCTGGGTGGTCCTGAGGTTGGTGGGGAGGGAATTCCATGTTTTGGCCGTCAGGTAGGAGAAGGATTTCCCACCTGCTGTGGTGCGGCGGATGCGAGGGACGGCGGCGAGAGCGAGGTTGGCGGAGCGAAGTTGACGGGTGGGTGTGTAGAAACTGAGGCGACGGTTGAGGTATTCGGGTCCCTTGTTGTGGAGGGCTTTGTGTGCGTGGGTGAGGAGTCGGAAGGTTGTGCATCCTCAGAAGACTGCAACTCATCAGCCAGCACAAGAAGAAGAAGGAATCTCCCTTGGAGTGAAGGAGTCATTCCCCTGCAACCACAGGCACCTACAGCATGCGACGACCGGCTGCGTGGACCGGAGTAGTCTTCTCGGTCCTCTCTGCCAGCTGTCCAACTTTGGTGGAGGTAAGCCCATGCGCTGAGTCCCTTGCAGCTGCCAAGGCTTGTTTGCATCTTCTCCAATGGATTTTCAGGGACGTGTAGCTCCAGCCCCAGGACTCCATCCTGCAAAGTACAGCCTCCTGCGTGGTTCTCCTTTGTAGTGCTGCGTGGGCTTCTTCTGCGACATCTGTGTCCCCGTCCTGTGGGACTCCTGTGGGTGCTGCCTGTGGACTCTCTGCACCGCCGCAAGTCTCCTGTGACTCCCCCTCCTGGGTTGAGTCCTCCCGGGCTATGCTGGCAGCACCACTTTTCCACTAACTGCAGGTTTGCCGCTGCCAAGGCTTGTTGGTGGAATTCCTGCACCGACATCCGTCTGCAATCTTACTTTCAGAATGGAACATCATCTGCATCCATCAGGAACTCTTCTTCGGCTCCAGGGCTGACCTGTTCTTCATCACCATCGACCAACTCCTGCAACTACAGCTGAGTGGGTAGTAGCTCCTACTGGGCTCCACTGTGACTCTTGGTCCCCTCTCGCCACAGGTCTTCTGTCTTCAGGAATCCACCGCTGGTTTGCTTGCAGTCTTGTCTGGGTGTCTTTTCTTATTTTCATACTTTTGGGTGGTTTGGGGAAAATCCATTGATTCACTCCTGCATTGCTGGTCGCTTGGGGGGGTTGGGGGGGAAAGAGAGGGAGTACTGGGTTACTTACCGCTGCGGTTTTCTATTACTTCCAGCTCCCCTCTACACATCTTGCTTACCTAGATGGGGGTACCTTATTCCCATTCCATCTTTTAGTATATGATTTGTGCTCCCCCTAGGGTCACTATTGGTTATTGCTATTTGCACTTTTTTCTAAGCTTTTCTACCTATTTCTGATTGCTAGTGTGTATGTGTAGTGTATTACTTGCCTCCTAGTGATGGGTTACCCTTCTAGTATTTTGTGGCGATTTGTTCCAAAAATAAAGTACCTTTATTTTTGTACAACTGAGGGTTTCATGTGTGTCAGTATTGTGTAACTACAGTGGTATTGCAGGAGCTTTGCATGTCTCCTAAATAAGCTTTGGCTGCTCATCAACAGCTACCTCTAGAGAGCCTGGCTTCTAGACACTGCCTATACTTCACTAAGAGGGGATACCTGGATCTGGTATATGGTGTAAGTACCATAGGTACCCACCACACACCAGGCCAGCTTCCTACACTAGGTTTTGATGGATTCCTGTGTTCCCAGATTGGGATTTGTAAGAAAGAACTGATAAAATAAAACAGTAGTACATGCACTTTTAACAGGAAAAACATATACATGTATTTCTCACTGTAGTAAACTGGACTCTTTGCAAATGTTTTCCATTTGAACAACTCGATGCCGGTTTTCGACTCCAACAGTGCACTGAAGCCTTCTAACCAGGCTACAGTGCCAGTGTTCTTTCTCCTAAAAATGAAATACTCAATTGTAACCCAATTGGCAAGGACTTCAGCACCCGTGTAGCCCCTAGTAAATGGTACCTCTGATACATAGACCATGGGTATTAAAGAAGGTCCCTATGGGCTGCAGCATGTATTATGCCACAGTAAGGGACCCACACTAAAACAGTGCAAACTGCCATCGCAGAATGCATGAAATGATGCGAACCATTTTGAAAACCCGACACCGCATACACCCTGTGTACAATACCCAAGTACACTGCTTGTCTTATATGCAAGTTACCCGTACAGCAGGCCTTAAGAGCCCTAAGGCAGGGTGCATTAGAATACATGTGAAGGCATATCTGCATGAGATATCTAATTCTATTACTAGATTTTACAATTAAACAGGGAAGCAATCTTAAATGATGTACTGGGCACGGGTCAATACAATTTACCCAGCAACATAATGGCTTCACTGAGAACTAGGGTGTTTGGTATCAAATACCTCGTCTAAGTAAATCCATACTGATGCCAGTATGGATTTACTATGAGATGCACCTCAGATGTGCTCCCTGAAAGCTACTAGTTTTCAAGTGCGCTGGCTGACTGGAATCAACCAGCCTGCCACCACAGACCAGTTTCTGACACCCTGGAGGTGAGACACTGTGCTCTCAGAAGCCAGAAACAATACCTGCTCCAGAGGACAGTGTGATCTCAAACAGCAGGATGGCTAGTAAATCCGCATATCAGGGGTGGAGCCTTCAAAACCTCTACCACCCTTTGATATGTGACCTTGGCTTCTCCCAAACCAGAGGAATGCCCTCTCTCCAATTCCCTCCACCCTAACCCATGGTCCATATAGAGCCACGATAGGCGGGAAATTAGCTATGGAGTAGGACTGTTGCTCCTCCAAGCTAGTCACACCCCTAAGGAGGGCTGCCAGGGTGCTCCGTGGAGGAAGGGTTACACAATCTTATTTTTGGTGGAATTAGGAATTCTGGGACAAAGTTATGCTAACTCCCCACAGGAAATGGTCATACAGGGGACATAGTGACTCAAGAGGTAGGTAGACCATTGGTTACTACCTTTCACTCCCCTGAAAGCCCCTAATTTCAGTATTTAGGTGGCCACCTGACACCAGGAACTCAGATTTGCCTGACTATAAGAAGGACAAAGAAGAGCTGAAGACTCAAGAACTGTGGACTAGCTGTGGATGTGGCACCAAACCCTGCCTGACTACTCCTGTCCCACCAATTGCAAAGACGTGACTTGCCCTGCCCTGCCCAACTGTGCATCTGCCCAAAACCTTACATGACGGCCAGCACTTCACCAACTAGCCAGCATCTCCATTGAAGTGGAGGAGCCACTTTCCTTTACCAGCAGACACAGAAGGCCCAGGAGGTCAGCCCCCGTCGACCCATCCAGTCTTTGAGACATTGAGACTGCCCGGAGCCTCACTGCACCAATACCAGTGGTACTGCCACCAGTTGCAAGCACCAAGGCTTTTTTGTGCTTAGCCTGGACACCAACACCACCAAGACAGACCTACTGACGTGGGACGTCAGCATCACAGAGCCAATCGTTGAGTGGCCCTATTGTCTGGTTTTGCCCCCTCAATCTCCAGGTCGAACTAAAAAGAGAGAGCCTCCAACTCAAGTGACCTGCCGGACAAAACACCTCTGCACCTGAGCCGCAAAGCCTGGGTCTGAGCTTCCCGACTTTGCATTCTTGAGACAGAGACCATCAAGTGCAGAGTCCGCCCCCTCCCCAAACCCCTCACCTCCTTCTCTTTGGGGTCCACCAGACTGGTCCCCTTTTTCCCACTTGCAGCCTATTTCTGTTACAGGTTTCTCCACTGATTTCAGCAGTAGGATTTGAGGCTACCCTTGCGACCAGCACCTCTGCACCTAGACACACCAGGGAAGGTAACTCAAAACTGCTGGTGGTTCTAAGGACCTTTCCCCCTACTTACCTTAAGTCCAGAAGAACAATCCAGTAAGTCGTTTGTAGGTGACCTTATGCAGTATATGTTTCTCTCACTGGATAACATTACTGTGTTCGAGGCTCAAGCCTTAAATCTGACAGCTGTATTTTATGTGCATTTAGGTATTGCTAGTTCGAAAACTACTTACCTGATTTTGAAGAGCGTGGTGTGTAAATTAATTTGAAACTGTTATTTTTCTAAATTGGTCTCGAGTTTCTTCTTGGGCGTATGTCACATTTATTGACTATGTGCTTAACACTATCCTCTGATAAGCCTAAACTGCTCGCCAACACTACCACAAAAACAGCATTTGGGATTATTAATTTAGGCCCCGTAAACCAATAAGGGTCAACTGGACTATCTGTATGGTATACCTGTGCATTGGTACACTACATAGAGAGCCAGCTTCCTACACTCACTAGCACTTGTTCCATATTCCTGACACTATCACTGATAGCATCTAACATATCCAAGACTGGCTATATTCAAAGTACCCCCAAGTAGCACTACCAACATAGCATATACCCACCACAGACACTGGTCCATCAAAATTCATGCCACTAGCATTCATTCTGTCCTACATACCTGTGAACTCAATGTCCACGAAGACTTTGATCAGGGCCTCTGCAAGGTGTGGTGCATGGCGGTAGGAGCAGAACACTCGTTCCCGTTGGAAGACACTGGACAACATGGGATTCTGGATAGTTTCCAGATGAGGCATTACGGCCTCCAGCACTTCCGCCAGCTTAGCACGAAGGTGGGGGTTTTTCATCCTGCAGACACATGCAAAATCACATTGGGTTCCAGGGTAGACTGGGGAGGACATGTCCTACAAAACATAGGGGTTACAAGTGGAAGTTAACTCTAATGGCAAGTGCTCCCACCTGTCTGTGATGGAGAAAATACCCAGAGACAAGACAGGTGGGGGCAACTGATACAAATGCAAGGATACAAGGGGCACAAGTAATTGAAATAGCAGCCACTGACAGCTATGGGCAAGTACAACATGAGAAAGGAATCCCAGATGCATGCAGTAGTGGATGTACTACATGGGACAATACAGATAGTAGTGCTTACTACATAGAACAGATATCTTTAAGGAAGATAGCAAGAGGCAAATGTTACATAGGGTGGGGAGCTGAGGCAGACGGCCTTGCCTCACTCTACATAGTATTGAAATATCTCACGCAATCAGTTGGGCAGGGTGCTAAACAGGAAATCAGCAGACTGATTTGGGTACAAGAAAACACTGTAGCAGACAGCTACGAGCATACACTACACAAAACTGGAATATCATCTGCATATGGGGATATATGCTAAATTTCTAGGAACTTTAAAACTAGTTTACGGAGTGTTTAGGAGAAAAAAAAAATAGAGGGTTTGCAGTGATCTTCAAATGGAGGGCGTGAAGAATGCAGACATTTGATGTTCATGATTAGCACTGAAGGAGATTATTCTACACTTTAAACCACAAACAAGAATGCAGTTTCACAAAACTCACAAAGCACATGCCCTGTAGTCTGAAATCTCTGCACCATCTTATTGTGCCAGCACTGAAGAAATTGTCATTCCACCCTGACAGTACATCCTGTTATCACCATGTACCATGTGTGTGTCTTCCTCAGCACCCTATTTTCTGTGCTACTACATCACCCAACCAACGATGCCTTCCATACACGTCCTTCCCATCCTGGCACATGGGTTCTGACCACTCCAGACTGCCCCCCCTAATATAAATGCCTCTCTCTTCGTTACTCTATACCCCCTCCTGTGTCAAGGAGGCCTTATTTAGGGTCATTGTCCTGGCATAATGGTTTCTTACCTCTCTAAACTACCAATTCAAATTCAATGAGGACCAACCCAGACTACAAGCTCTGTACCCACAGCCCGTACACTATGCATTCTGGGTCACCCAGAGTTTTGTTGCGCTACATTCCAAGTACATGCCAGGAAGGGTCAGTCAGCTCTTCAAAATGACTCCACCTAGTACAGAGGACCTCTACAACTAACCACTCCTTGGCCTGGTGCACAGGGACAGCCAGTTCTTAACACCACCTGTCCAATGCCACTACGGTCCCATTAATGTCCTACACCTCATTCATGCTTGCAAGTGCTCCTCACCTCTCTACGCTCCCAGTGAAGATAGTGACAAAGTGCAAGACATTCTCCAAGGAGTCTGCAGAGGTCTCCAGGATGTCATCTGCAAAGCGCCTTAGGAAGATGAAGAAGTCCCCTAGGTTATCAGCAAAGAACTCTGCAAGCACAACAGATGTTATGATTAGGGATGGAACAGCAGTATACATTAGTATCTGGGTTGGGGGAAGAGGAATGGAGATGCTGTGACCCCAGAACACATTTACTGAAATACAGATCAACTATCTGGCTATAGGGTCATCTCCTCCTTACAGACAATACAAGAAGTAAGCAGTGGCCGAAAATATTAAAGGTGCACAGATGTAGAAATGTAAAAGTGATTGTCAGCAAATTAAAAAAATTCATATGCCTTTCAGTCACAAAGAGAAAGTGTTAGATTCGAGTCAACCAGGCAAAATAATTTGGAGGTGTTGCTACTGATGGGTAAAAATGGACAGATCTAGTTTTCTTCATGGTGTTCTATGAATCCACAGTGTACTCAAGTTCACAGTTAGGCTTGTATACACACTCGTCGACAACTCTGATGGAGGGTAAAAGTGAAAACAAAATTTATTTTCTGGCTGGATGCTCCGAGGTTTTTGGTATATTTTATTATGCAACATATTCCAATAAAAAATGTCCTGTGCTGTGTATTGGCAGAAGCCCTTTCTAGTCTTTTTCTAACAAACTTACTTCAAGCCATCCCAAATTCTTCCTTGTTGTCTCTCAAAATTCTTTTGGGACCTAAGGTGTATTTACTGTAACAGACTAAGCATCAGTGGGACCCGAGCATAAACTAAATGTACTCCAGCAAAGAAGCAATAATAACTTAGTAGCATTTAGCACAGAAAAAACAACATGCTAGCATTCAAGGTGTAAAGATATGTGAAGTTTAGCTGGTGGCTTTGGGCTTCAGGCTTGAAAGAAAATTGTCTCTTACTAGGGTATAAAGTTTACATCAAAGAGGAATCGGGAAGGACAAATTAATAACAAACTCCAGTATACCTGTAACAAACACTTCATTGATGTTTAATCTGTGCTACGTTAAATCACTGGTAAAAAAGTTTAAAAGCAAAGTGATTCTACTGTGGCCGTATGGAGCCTAAGTGTCAAGCTTAGACAGATTGGTTCTACTTGAAAGCAGCTAGTTTATAGCAAGTTTTCAAGCCAGAGTGCAGATGTCGATTTCCATGGCATTGCTATTTACTTTTTAGGAAGAATCTGCACCAGGAGTGCAAATCTGTTCTTGGATTTCACATTTTTCTGTCTTACATCACTCCTAGAAGAGAAATCAGGTCTAGTTAAGTTGGATTGTCCTGGTAACTCAGTAATAAGATCCGCAGCAGCTTTCCAGCAGTCAAATAATTCAGTGCAAGATCAAAACATGTGCAATAGGTCAGTGGTCCCTTACTGGAATCGCAAGCAATTTTTAGGATCGAGTGTGCAAGCGCTCTAGGCTGCTGTAATCTGTGGGTTTTTAACCACACCCACCGCACGCCCATCAGTTTAGTTGGTTTGAGGGCTTGCCTTTTAAAAATCGCTTGATTCTATTTGTGAAAGGCATGCATACCTAATGCCTTTTCTGGTGTTTAGTCCTCCTCGAGCGCACCCGTAAACTACTGAAAATATATGAGGCACCGTGTTTTCAGCATGGTTTCTTCACTACTTTTTCTTTTTATTTCTTATGCAGCGCGATCTCGCTGCACATTTGCCGTATGATATGTTTGACTGCGAGCGAACTTCTGTTTCATTTTGTCTACTTCACGCTCATGGCATGGCGCTTTAAATCGGCTTGCATACGTAAAACTATTACTTTTCATTTTATGTGGCAATAAAAGGCCGGTTAGGACTTTACAACGCTGAAAGCTCTAAGTCAAGAAAATGTGAGACCCATTGTAAATGCTTGTTTGTCATTTTTTTATGCAGTCCCTGTTGTGTCAAATATGCCCTTTGTAGAATATTAAATTGAATTAGTTTAAATCAAATATTCCTCGATGCCTGCAAGGGGAGTGGTGTTGCTGTTATCTATTCTGCATCTCTAAACGGTCTGCCCAGTGGGTGTGTCCAAGATGGCACCTGAGTAGCTGTGTTTCCACGGAGCTCGCCGCACATAGATGAACAAATGGCAGGTGCAGCATGCTGGGCTGTTACCAGGATTTGGCTCTGCAGGGGAAACACCCAACACATGAGAAGCTGCATTGTCCCTCAGAAGCTGCAGTGGCACCTGCTACTGTGGATTGAAGCCTACAGGGCCAGGCGCTGCCCTAACAAAATGGAGTCCCAATTCCAGTGGCTCAGGCAGACCATGCCAGATTGCAACAGACTCCTCCCCTCACCCCACTCCAAACACAGCAGAGGGAAGGCTTGAGGCAAGACTGCCTGCTCAGGATACACCAGCTGGTGTATCCTGAGCAGAGCTCATTAACAGCGTGGGGGCTCACAAAGGGTGCAGATTGGGAGGAAGTCAAAGAAAGGCTGGGGAGGACCTCTCCAGGACCATAAGACATCACCGGGGCATCAGGGGTTGCCAGGACGCAGCACCATTTCAAGGTAGGAGATCCAGGAACAACAAAAAGGGAGTAGCACTGATGATGGATGAAATGTGTGACTGGTCGGGCCCTGGGGGATAACAGGGAGCACCTCTACCTCCCAGACAGTCATCCTGAGGGCCCAGCACAGAGAAGCAGATGGGAGATGCCTTGAGGAACACTAGTTCATATGGAGATGTTTGAGATTAGTGCAAGCCCACTAAAGTAGGGACCCCAGAGGAGGGCATAGCACTGCAGCCGATGCCATTTCGGGATCCCTCCTGCACAATCTGTGGCTCCCGCACGACGTGCTCGGCCCTCATCATCACAGGGGGTCCCCTCACTTCGGTGGCCTCTGCAGACTCTGGATCTTTCAAACTTATAGACTCAACAGTAGTTGGGGCCAGGCCTTCATGCAACCACAGTGCACCTGGTGGACCCTTTGGGGAGGGTCCCCCCCCCCCCATCCACCCCACAGATGGATGCTTGAGGCCATCATGACTAGAGGCACTATTCGAGGACCCTTGTATTTTAGGGGTGTGGGTTTGGCCTTTCCTTCTCCTCCTAGCCTCACTCTTCTGGCAGACCTTTGTGGTGGTGCTCTTACCAAGTGGGCCTTGCTGGGTGGCAGTGACCATTGACTTTGAGCTCTCTCCCAGGCCATGTTGGTGGCATTATCTTGGGTTAAAATTGCCACCCACCACAGCAGCAAAAAAAGACACAATCCTAAAGGACATGCTCACTATGCCTTCCACCAAAAGAATCTCAACAGCATAAGGATGCCTCACCTTTCCCGTCCTCTCCTGTGCCTGCGAACAACCCAGACCCCCAATGAGGAGGGTACATTCATCACTCGCGATTTTTTGGAGAAGATCTTTAGCACCAAAGAGATGACATTGCGGTCCTCAAACAAGACATAGCAGCAGATGTCAAGGACCCGGGAGAGCTGGGCCAGAGGATGATCATCACTGAACAGGCCAGTGATTCACATGAAGAGGAACTCAACGATCACTGGCATGAATTACTAGAAATGCAGAACTACAATACCAACTAGAACACCTCGAAAATAGATCTCGGTGCTCCGATATAGAAATTTAAGGGGGTCCTCTCCAGCCAGACTCCAGAAAACTGGAGAGCTGGGCCATAGGGTGAACACCCTGGAACAGACCAGTGATTCACATGAAGACGAGCTCATTGATCACCGGCATAAATTATTAGAAGTATGTGAAAAATGCAGAACTAAAATACCAACCAGAGGACCTCAGACTCCGCTTGAGAAGTTCTTTTTTCACTGAACCTTGGTTACACGAGAGATCTGCCCCGGATGTGGGCCAAGCATTTCTTCCTGGTTACTCTATCTCCAGACTAGACCGGCTGGGAAAAGAAGGGAGGGGGGGGGAGCACTTGCCTTATCTATGGCAGGTTTTGGGTAGTGTAGTCAAGCATTTAGGCATATCAGAGGGTAGTGCTAAAGCATGTGAGGCACACACATACAGTAAGTGAGACATGCTCAAAGAAATACAACACCATTTAACAATAACACGTACTTTTATATACACTTTGATACCAAGAACCGGAATCAGGTGATTACTTTTTACAGTATACATTTTTAGAGTTTTGAAAAGGTGGCATTTATTGCAATTTTCACATGCAACTATGTTATCCTATGGAGGAAGAACAACCACAGTATACAGGTAGAATACAGCAAATTACAGGATCAATCTCCTGAACTTAAAGTGAGTATGGACTTAGGTCCAAGGCTATGCCAATAGGTCACCTCAGACCGCTGTGGTGCGTACGGGTAGAGAGGTGTGTTATAGCATCGGGGTCCCGTTCTATTCTATGGGAATCAGTCCGGTTGCAAAGTTGCTGCAGAGATGGACTGGAAGGATAGTCCAGGGAAACCCACGGGGGGGCTCGACGCTTGGTGGTCTTGGGGACACCGTCAATCCACTCCTCCACGGGCTGTAGAGCGCAGGCGCAGTGGTGTCTTCTGGTATGTGGTACAGTGCTGGAGTTCCTCATGGTTGCATGGGGGCCCGCAGAAACAGTCTGGGCTCTTGTCTCAGGAGGCTGGGAGACGTGGAGACGCCCTTGGTCCTCTTCGCCTCGGTTTTATTTGGGGGGGTAGGGGGGGTGGAGGAGGGAGACAGGTGCAGAGGTGTCCTGAGGCATTGGGTTTCTGTCTTCTGATCACTCACGGTTGCAGGGGGGTCTGCAGAGAGGCTAGAGATGCCATCTTGAAGTCAACAGTGGGTGAAGTAAAGGTGAGCTTTGTCTCTAGAGGGCCACTGGGATGACACGGACACCGTTGACCCACTTCAGCTTGGGCTAGGTGGTTCAGGTGCAGTGGTGATGCCTGGTGTCGGGTTTTTGGCAGTCCAGGTCATTACAGTTCTTTCTTGGGTGCCTGCGGATGCAGCGGAGCAGCTCCTCTACTCCAAAGGAGTTGTTCTGGGTGATTTGCAAAGAACTGGCAGCTCTCCCAGTTTCTTGGAGACTGCAGCGGCAGGATAGGTCAATTGCTCCTCGAGGGTCAGTGCAGCAGAGAGGCCGGCAAGGTTGGTGCCAAGTCAGTCGTGCTCTTCGGTTCTTGGGTTCAGCAGGCTTTTTGCCCACTCCTTTTGTGTCCAGTGAAGATCTGAGGTCCTGGTATCAGGGGGGTGCCTACATGCTCAATTTAGGGGGAGTTAAGGAAGTGAAGGGTAGTAGCCAATGGGCTACCTACCTTTGGGGTCGTTACAACCCCTAGATGATCACTTCCTGCAGGAAGTGGTCATCACCTTGTCCAGAGCTCCTAAATACCACCACCAAGAAGATGGCATAACTTTCCTAAGTTGTGTCCACTTCAGGCTGGTTGCCCTAGGGGTGTTCCTAGTCTGAAAATGTGATACGCCTCCTGCATAACTATTTTTGCCACCTGTCCAGGTGCCAGATGTACTCTGGGGTAGCGGGGTTGTCATCTTTTTCTGAGGAAGATGAGATCTACATACCAAAGGCAGTGGGTTTCATTGAATCCCTCTGCCTTGGAATGCAAGTCATCCTGTGGAGAGGGGTGTTCCACACCCCGGCCCAGACAGGCTTTAGATTCGGACCTCCAGAGAGTGAAGCCTCTCATCCTGAGAGGTCAGATTCTTGTTTGTTGGTGACAGACTGGCAGAACTGGTCAGTGAGCTCACCAGTAGTTGGTAGGTTTTTCAGGGGGCATCTCTAATGCCCTCTGAGTGCATGTATTAATAAATCCATCACTGGAATCAGTGAGGGTTTATTAACATTAGATGTTTGATACCAAACATCCCTATGCTCAGAGAAGCCATCACGTAGGTGGGGAACTCGAATTGAGCAGTGTCCAGCACATGTACCGAAAATGGCTTCCCTGCACACTTACTATGTCAAAGAATCGACAAAGACACAGTAGGGGCATATCTGCTCATGCATATATTACCTCACTTGTGAAATAATGCACCCTGCCTTAAGCCTAAAACGCCTGCTGCAGGGGTGATTTACAAATATACAAGCAGTGTTTTAGGGGACATGGCACACAAGCATGTGCACCTTGTCATGCAGCCTGCAGCGAGTCTGCACAAGTTTGGTGGTGGGGTCCATTAGAGTGGCACACGTTGTGCTGCAGCTCTTAGGGGCCCTCTTCAGTACCAATGCCTAAGGTACCAGTGGTACCACTTACAGAGGTGCTAGAGGGCCTGGTAACTTGAGGATCAAGTAACCAGGTGTCTTGTATTGGGGAAGGAACACTGGCACTGAGGGCCTGGTTAGCAGGAACCCTATGCACCTCAGTCAAAGTTGCACCAAAAACCCAGGTAAAAAGTGGGTGGGTACTGCAACCAGAACCTAGCTTCCTACAGTGGCTGTGAACATTCTGATCCAGGACCTGGGGTCTTTGCAGCTGAAGTAACTTGTGAAGGGGCCCACCCATGATAGAGGTCATACCATTGATTTAGTATTTGGTAACTCTAATTATCTCTAAATTCGGTGCAACACTTCTTTAATTTGGTTTCCTGGTCCCATTTACTTTATCTGTCCATTTGCCACCCTCTTTTAAGCCTTTGTCAAATCGGTCTGACAGTTGTTGGTCAAAGTTAAATACAGGGGCAGCAGCCTTCCAGACCAGGAGACATCACCTAATGGACTGTCACTTCCTCAACCTGCTGTTTCAATTAATGGTTTATGAATTAGTTGGACATGGTTCTACTTGTCAAGAGGCTCAAGAACTCTTCCCAGGGGAAAAATCCCCTTGGTTTAATGCCAACCTCCTATTTTTTAAAAAGGACTGTACACACCTGGAAAGATGTTGGAGGAAGTCTTACAATGATGGGTGCAAAAGCACATGTAGGAGCTCTGTAAGGTACCATCACGTTGCAATAAAATCAGCCCAGTCAGCGTATTATTTTGCAAAAATTGAGCTCATGGTCAATTCTCCCAGAGAGATTTTCAGATTTTGAAAGATATTACTGAGCCTAAATCGGTGGATATTTATTAATCCTTCCCGAATAAATTATCAAGGACACCCCAGGCAATGAGTCCCTATCTGCACTGTCAGCAGGGACGCTTTCAGCCTTTCCTGAATTTACTGTTAGTCTATTCATGGATTTTTTTTTTTTCCCATCAACAGTCAAATCTGAATCTTACCTCGACCCTGGTCCCCTACACATCCTATGTCAACGTCTTGACAGCATTGCCCCATTCTTGGCTGACTTTTTGAATCTCTCTTACTATGGGGCAAGTTCCCCTGCAAGGGACGCATGCTGTGGTCAAACCTTTGCTATAAAAAATAAAATAAAAAGAAAAGTGGATTAGTCCCTTGCTGCCCGTGTAACTTTAGACCCATCTCTCTCTTGCATGGTCTATCAAAGCTTCTGGAAAAACATGTTAAACATCTCTCTTTTCCTTCTTCGAGTGGTATGGTGAACCCTTTCATACTGATACACAGAATTTCCAAAGTGGGTGTCACCGGCCCCCCCTGAAATGGCTTTTTTTAAAAAACATTTTTTAAAATTTTCTTTTATTTAAAACAGAAACTTCCCGGTTCTCTATCATTCCTGGTATTCTGCAAGTCTCCTAGGTTATTGGTTGCCATAGGGCTCCTCCGTCAGCTCACTCTCTTTAATCTTTACATGCTTCCTATAGCCAACATTGTATGCTTCTTCGGGTTGTCACTGGTTTTCAATGCAGATGACATCCAAATAGTGATATCCATCTCACCTGATCCTAGCTCCAACCACCTTAATCTGGCTCCTGGCCTCCCAGCCATGTCGAGCTGGATGACCAACAGTAAGCTTAAGCTTAATGCAGATAAAAACTGAGATTTTGATACAGGGTAATAACCTCTGTAAAGAAGTCCCAATTACCCTGCCAGCATGTCTAGAAGGAATCCCTAGCCCCAAAGGCATGTTAAAAAGTCTTGGAATGTGCCTTGACTCCAGTCTTAATATGGAGTATCAATCTAAAAAGCGGGTGGCTAACTGTTTTGGCATCCTCAGACTTTTGAGAAAGGTCTTAAATCTTCTCCCTTTTTAGCAAGAAGATAATTGTTCAGGCGCTCATCTCCTGCCTTGATTATGGCAATGTCCTTTATCTCGGCTCTCCTCGATAAATGACAAATAGGTTACAGATTATACAAAATGCTACCGCCAGGCTACTGATGAGTTTCCCAAGGTATCTTTCCGCAAGAAGGGAGTTGAAGGTCTTTCACTGGCTTCCTGTCGAGCAATGTATTCAATTCAAGATCCTATGTATTTTGCATAAATCACTCCACAACAGAGGCACCTCCTTGTTGAGATCTTTTGCACACTCCCTATATCCTGAGAAGACCTCTCACATCTTCCTCTGCCCATTTGCTTCAAGCTGCCAAAGTGAAGAAATCTAGATGAGGTGGAATCCTTTTTCATCACCTAACCTTTTGAATTGAGTCTACCACCTACTGTGCTTTCTTTTCGCAAGGTCTTAAAAACCTGGCTATATAAAAACTAACTCCCACTGGCTGGTTGACATTTTGGTACTGTTGTAGTGCTGGGTGGCCTACGGGTAGCCATGCGCTTTAGAAATCCCCCGGAATAGAATAGAATAGAATATAAAATCGATCTAGGTGCTCTAATATAGGAATTAAAGGGGCCCCTTTCCAGGCAGACTCAGAAAAACTGGAGGACTAGGTCATCCTATTGTTCCGCCACGTGGCACCAGACCGTGGGGAAAAGGGCACTGTGTTAGATCGAACTCAGAGCGGGCCAACCAGCCAAGTCCCGTGCTATGCAAAAAGACATCCTGACCTGCCTACACCATGACCATGAGAAAGAGGCCGGAGGCCATCATGTGTGCAGTACAAGACCGAAACACTGTCACCTTTGAAAGGGCAAAGGAAAGGTTGTACCAGGATTTATCGCCTATAATCCTGCAGCGCCGCAGAACACTCCAACCTATCACAGAGTTTCTATGGGAAAGGGGGTTCCGATACAAGTGGAACCACCCTTTCAGACTCATCTTCACCTAGAACAATGAGACCCACATAAACAAAGAGCTGCAAAGAGAGGGCAGTCTTGCTGTGTAAGCTTCAGCGCCAAGATAGAACATCAAATCCAGACAATGACTAATGACAGAATGGACAGTTTGTTCGTAATTTACTGGAAACTCGGCTCACTTAATGCAGCCCTTGGTGCTCCCCCGGTTCAGACCTGAAGAGGCTTTGCAGCTAAAGCCCCCTTTCATTAACGCTTAATCTTCAAGTGGAGGCGCTCCACCCGTGCTTCAATTCATGTGCAGATACAACCATCCACCATAGACATGGACTCCATGTATCCTGTTTATTGTGTTCCCAAGAAGGGAACGTCTCCATTGTATTGTTCTGTTACACCTGCTCTCCCCTTGTTCGACAACCCCTGCACTAACACTTTCACTTCAGATAATAATGGCTAGACAGGGGGTTGGGGAGGCCGCCGCTCTCCTCAACCCATCCTACTTAGCTTCAATTTTACAGGCCTCAATGCTCCAGTGGAGCGCTTGACGCTTATCTCCATGCTTAAAGAATCTAGGTGCAACATCTGCCTTATCCATAAAAAAAAACACCTTCGCAAAAGCATACTGGAAACGCTTGCGATTCTATTGATTTGACCGCCAATAATGCTTTTCCAGCCCAGACAAATAGGAGAGGGTGGCGGTTGAACTGGCCACACATTTCCTGGGAAGGGTCGCCCAGACAGGCAGAACTACCAGGCAGACTCTTATACTTGCGCGCCCCTATGAAAAATTAACATTTACCCTTGCAAACATCTACGCCCCAAATGATCACTAGGAGGCCTTCCTCATGGATGCAGTGGGCTGAGTGATGGCCCTGACACTCTTTTAGAGGAAGACTTTAATCTCATCCATGATGCACTCCTCGGCTTGTCGGTTCAGGGCAAATCCCAATGATGAGTCAGTGGTTGGCAGACATGGGGCGTGCTGTGAATGAATCATTCAGCAGCAAAGGTCTATACCTTTTTTTCAATTAGAAAAGGACATTCATCCCAATGAAGTACTCTTGGCCATAACCCACCTGCAACCAAGTGAAGCGCCTGGTCAAGAAGGCTACATCTCCGACTTTAATATGTTTGTAGCTTTCCTGTGCACCATCCTGGCCTGCCTTTACATCTCCTTTAGCGCATCCGTTTATCTCACAATGTGAGAGCGGCTACCATCACAGTGCTCCCTAAACCTGGAAAGTACCCCGTGCTCTGCATATCACCACATCTCCCCATTAAATGTCAACAACAAACTTCACCAGTATCTTGGCGACCTGCCTTGCCCCTTATATGCAGGGCCTGGTAAACCCTGACAAGGTTGTGTTCTACCAGAGGCAGGTGCCTCTGTTACCACTCCTTTTTGCCCTTCATGTGGAACCGTTCACTGAAATAATATGCAGACACCCACAATTAGCGGGTATCACAATGGCAGGCAGGAAACAAACTAGCACTGTACGCGGAGGATGTTATGAAAGCCTTTACACAACCATTCATCCCCCTTATCCCCACTGATGGAGGAACTGGAGGAGCTTGGAAGAGCACCTGGCATTTAGGTAAACATCCAGAAATCCTGAGCGCTTAACCTTACCATCCCAATAGCGGATTAACTCCAGCTTTGACGTCTCATTCTCTTCTCCTGGGCCACCCAAAGTCACGTACTTGGGCTTGCACATATACCCCATACAGCAGTGTACCACAGAGCTCAATTACGGTGCACAACTCTCCACTGTCCGATCAGATTTACAGGCGTGGAAGGGAAACACCCTCTCTTGGTTGGGAAGGATCGCAGCACTTAAAATGACCTTACTGCCTAAGATACTGTTAATGCAGACAGTGCACCCCCTAACCCCACTACTAACTGGTAAGCTGCAACATCTAATTGATGACTACATCTGGGCTGGCAGAAAGGCACGCATGGCATAAAAAAACAGGCATTTCCTGCTCCGGTGGAGCGTGGCCTAGGTAGGCATGCTCCACTTGATGCTGTACTATCAGGCGGCACAACTCTGATTCTTGATGGAGTGGTCGAGGCCTCCTACAGAGAATCAATGGTGCTTAATGGACCTGGCAGTAGCCAGAATCAACATCTGGATGGTGCCATGGCTACTCAGGCCACACCTGCCACTAAGGGGTTTATATTTCTCCTGTAGTTAGGGCAACAATGGGAACCTGGGACAAGGTACAGCTGACACGGAAGCTCTCCACCGGATTCTCACCCCAGACACCGGTCATGGGGAATCTCAACTTTCCTCCGGATCTTCAGGGGATTACATTTTTAGAGTCGCAAAACACCAATTGTAAGAGGGTGGGAGGCAGGTGACTTATTTGACCAAGATGGTTTTATGGACTTTGCGCAGAGCCAGTCTAACTATGGCACTCCACCCAGTGCACATTGGCAATATTCTGCCATCTGCCACTGGGTTACACAGCCACACATACGCCCACATGCCAGCCGGCACCTTACACCACTTGAGAAGTGGCTCCTCACCTGTCGCATGGACAAAAACCTCCTCTCCGACATCTAGGCCTTCCTGAACGCCCCAATGGCCCCTCCAAATCTTCAAAGTGATGATGACAATTAGAATGCGAATGCCCCTTTACCCCTAAAGAGAGGTCTACATACATTACGAGCTCGCACATCAAATTGTAGTGTTTCCAGTAAGGAGACGTTACTCAAAATCATGCACTACTGGTATACACCCTGGCTAGAAAAATAGCTAAATGGAAGCAGGGCAGGGATTATAACTGTTAAAAGCAATGCGGACATTTAGGCACCATGACACTTTCTCTGGCATTGCCTCAAATTACAACAATACTGGATAGATGTCCTGACAGACATTAAGGAGCTGTACAACACTGACCTCCCCAGGTTACACCGTTACATTTTACTGGGCCTCTCCAACGCACTAACATACCCCCTACTATTAGTAAATGGAAGGGCTAGTACCCTTGCCCTTTGTGCAAACAAGTAAGTCATACTGTCCACGTGGTGCACAGATAAGATGCAGACGCAGCTGGACTGGCAGCATAAACTGTGGGAACTACTGGCATGGAAAAGCTGACGGCAGTGGTTGACTGCAAACTGACACAATTCGACAACGTTTGGGGCCCTGTATACGATTCCTATCCCACATATTCAGGGAGTGGTCTTGTCCAGCCTATCTACGAATACTCAGTCTTATGTGCACAGATCATAGTAATGGTGGAGGTACAGAAGCAAGGACTCACCTAGTACTCCTCACCCCACGCCCGGACCATCTTGCTAATGGGAGTTGTCGAACAGATCCCCCAAACCCCCTTCCTTTGTCATCCCTTTCTACCATATGTTCTCTCCCTTCCTGCCAACCTGCCCGTCCAATCTCCCTCTCCACCAGTTACCTCATCACCCACTTTGTTGTACCTCACTGACCAGTGGATGTAGGTGAGAAGAGTTGTATTGTTTATCCTCTGAAAAATTAATAAAACAGATTTAAACTTAAACTGTTTGACCAGATCTGTGACCCACTTGTCCCAGAGGGTGCCTAGGTCAGTTTTGGCATTTCTAGTAGAATACGGTATACCAAGAAGTCTAGTTACAGGCTTCTCCATGAGTGAGGTGAGTGACATGTTGTACAAGTCGTCGCCTACATAGATCCATGTCCATCTAGTTAGTCTGGTGAGTATACCATGCTTCTGAAATTGTCAAACCGGTATTGCCTGAGATTGTCATAGTTCATCATGTGTTAGCAAGATCCCATTTGCAAAGAAGTCTGGTTTTCAGGTGTTAGCTCATACCATTCTGCAGTTCTCAATATTTCTTTAAATTTGGAATGAGGTCACAGAAGTACCTCCTACCAAGTAAGTCCATTTAGTTTTGCTACACACAACATTGTGGTCAGCAGTATCTGGCTGTTTCGTGTAATTGTGTGCATGGTTGTGGCATGCCATGAGGGACAACTGTCAGGTGAGTCAGTGTAGGAAAGTACCATCTTGCCTGGCATGTTACCCCCATTTTGTACTGTATGTATGTTTGTTTTTGCCTGTGTCACTGGGATCCTGCTAGCCTGGACCCCAGTGCTCATAAAGTATGCCCTGTATGTGTTCCCTGTGTGGTGCCTAACTATCACTGAGGCTCTGCTAACCAGAACCTCAGTGTTTATGCTCTCTCTGCTTTAAAAAAATTGTCACTGCAGGCTAGTGACTAATTTTACCAATCCTGATTGACACACTGGAACACCCTTATAATTCCCTAGTATATGGTACCTAGGTACCCAGGGTATTGGGGTTCCAGGAGATCCCTAAGGGCTGCAGGATTTCTTTTGCCATCCATAGGGAGCTCAGACAATTCTTACACAGGACTGCCAGGGCAGCCTGAGTGAAATAACGTCCACGTTATTTCACAGCCACTGAACACTGCACATAAGCAACTTATAAGTCACCTATATGTCCAACCTTCACTTAGTGAAGGTTAGGTGCAAAGTTACTTAGGCCCTCATTCTGACCCTGGCGGTCGGCGGAGAGACGGCGGTCGGACCGCGAACAGACCGGCGGTATTAAAAATGGCATTCTGACCGCGGCGGTCCCCGCCGCGACCGACCGCTACTTCTCCGCTCCGACCGCCGCGGCGGTCATGACCGCGGGGCTGGAGTTTGCGCACTCCGGCCCCGCGGTCGTCCCAAGACCGCCAAGGGTATTATGACCCTGCCTACCGCCGCGGTTTCTTGCGGGCGGGAACCGCCGTGCGAACCATGGCGGTAAGCACTATCGGGGCCAGGGAATTCCTTCCCTGGCACTGATAGGGGTCTCCCCCACCCCCCACTACCCACCCGAGTCCTCCCCCCACACCCTCCACCCCCCTGCCACCCCCCAGAGGTGGTACGAACCCCCTCCCCACCCCCACCCCGACATGCACATACATGTACCCCGACATGCACACACCCCCAACATGCACATATACACACCCCCTACACACACATACACAACGGGGACACATACCCGCACACATACATGCCGACATGCGCACCTGCCGAACAGCACACATTACCCATAGACACAACAGCACCCCTCTACACAACCACACGCACACCCCCATGCACGCACACATCACACAACACCCCCCCACCCCCTCCCCTCACGGACGATCAACTTACCTTGTGCGTTGGTCCTCCGGGAGGCGACGGGAGCCATAGGGACGTGACCGCCAACAGAAGACCGCCAACAGAAGACCGCCACACAGAAATGTGGGTCGTAATTCTGGGGGCGGTGTTCTGCTGGCGCGGCGGTGGAGGTTGACCAGTCTCCACTTTCCCGCCGACCGCCAGTGTGGCTGCTGGCGGTTTTCCGGCGGAACGCTCCCAGCGGTCAGAATGCGCACAGCGGCACACCGCCGCGGTCGGCGGTCTTCACCGCGGCGGTAACTCGGCGGTCTTGCGAAAAGACCGCCAAGGTCAGAATGAGGGCCTTAGTGTGAGGGCACCCTGGCACTAGCCCAGGTGCCCCCACATTGTTCAGGGCAAATTCCCCAGACTTTGTGAGTGCAGGGACACCATTACACGTGTGCACTACATATAGGTGAATACCTATATGTAGCATCACAATGGTAACTCCAAACATGGCTATGTAGCATGTCTAGGATCATGGAATTGTCCCCCCAATACCATCTTGGTATTGGGGGGACAATTCCATGCATCCCCGGGTCTCCAGCATAGAGCCCGGGTACTGCCAAACGAACTTCCCGGGGTTATCTCTGCAGCTACCGCTGCTGCCTACCCTCAGACAGGTTTCTGCCCCCCTGGGGCCTGGGCAGCCCAGTCCCAGGAAGGCAGAACAAAGGATTTCATCTGAGAGAGGGTGTTACACCCTCTCTCTTTGGAAATAGGCGTGAAGGGCCTGAAAGGAGTAGCCTCTCCTGGCATCTGGAAATGCTTTGAAGGGCACAGATGGTGCCCTCCTTGCATAAGCCAGTCTACACCAGTTCAGAGATTTCCCCCACCCAGCCCTGCTCTGGCGCGAAACTGGACAAAGGAAAGGGGAGTGACCACTCTCCTGACCAGCACCTCCCAGACATCTGCCATCTTGGACGCAGAAGTGTGAGGGCACAATGGACACCTCTGAGTGGCCAGTGCCAGCAGGTGACGTCAGAGACCCCTACTGATAGGTGCTTACCTTTCTCTGTAGCCAATCGTCCTCCGAGGGCTATTTAGGGTCTCTCCTGTTGGTATCTCACCAGATAACGAATGCAAGAGCTCACCAGTGTTCCTCTGCACTTCCCTCTTTGACTTCTGCCAAGGATCGACTGCTGACTGCTCCAGTACGCCTGCAAAACCGCAACAAAGTAGCAAAAAGACTACCAGCAACATTGTAGCGCCTCATCCTGTCGGCTTTCTCGACTGTTTCCCTGCACTGGAAGCCAAGAAGAAATCTCCCGTGGGTCGACGGAATCTTCCCCCGCCAACGCAGGCACCAAACTTCTACATCACCGGTCCTCTGGGTCCCCTCTCATTTTGACGAGCGTGGTCCCTGGAACACAGGAGCTGGATCCAGGTGTCCCCGACAGTCCAGTGGCCCTTCTGTCCAAATTTGGTGGAGGTAAGTCCTTGCCTCCCCACGCCAGACAGTAATCCTGTGTACTGCGTGAACTGCAGCTGCTCGGGCTTCTGTGCACTTTTGCAAGACTTCCTTCGTGCACAGCCTAGCCCAGATCCCCAGCACTCCGTCCTGCATTGCCCAACTCGCTGAGTTGGACTCCGACTTTGTGGGACTCCCTTTTGTTGTGCTGAGTCGACCGTCGTGCTCAGATCTTCTGAACACCTGTTCAGGTGCTTCTGCGGGTGCTGCCTGCTTCTGCGTTGGCTCTCCGTGTTGCTGAGCGCCCCCTCTGTCTCCTCCTCCAAGGGGCAACCTCCTGATCCTTCCTGGGCCCTGGCAGCACCCAAAATCCTCAACCACGACTCTTGCAGCTAGCAAGGCTTGTTTGCAGTCTTTCTGCATGGAAACGACTCTGCATCCTCCAGCACGCCGTGGGACATCTTCTGACCAAAGGAGAAGTTTGTAGCACCTTCCGTTGTTGCAGAATCTTCGGCTTCTTCCACCCGGAGGTAGCCCTTTTGCACCTCCATCTGGGGTTTAGTGGGCTCCTGCCCCCCCTGGACACTTGCGTGACTCTTGGACTTGGTCCCCTTCCTTTACAGGTCCAGGAATCCGTCTTCAGTGCTTTGCAGTCAGTTGTTGTCCTTGCAGAATCCCCTATCCTTGACTTTACTGTCTTTCTGGGGTAGTAGGGTAACTTTACTCCTACTTTTCAGGGTCTTGGGGTGGGGTATCTTGGACACCCTTAGTGTTTTCTTACACTCCCAGTGACCCTCTACACACTACACTAGGCCTGGGCTCCATTCGTGGTTCGCATTCCACTTTTGGAGTATATGGTTTGTGTTGCCCCTAGGCCTTTTTTTACCTATTGCATTCTATTGTGTTCTACACTGTTTGCACTACTTTTCTAACTGTTACTTACCTGATTTTGGTTTGTGTGTGTATATTTTGTGTGTATTACTTACATCCTAAGGGAGTATATCCTCTGAGATACTTTTGGCATATTGTCACTAAAATAAAGTACCTTTATTTTTGGTAACTCTGAGTATTGTGTTCTCTTATGATACAGTGCTACAAGTGGTATAGTAGGAGCTTTGCATGTCTCCTAGTTCAGCCTAAGCTGCTAGAACACTACTGATCTAATAATAAGAGATAACTGGACCTGGCACAAGGTGAAAGTACCACAAGGTACCCACTATAACCCAGGCCAGCCTCCTACAGTCAGTGATAAGCCATGGAGGAAACCTCAAAGGACTTATGTTCTTAGGCATCAACATTATTTAATCATCTAGCTACCCAGTGATGTATAGTAAATGTTTGAGTCCGCCCCACCACACCCCATTGTTTCCCTTTGCGGTTGTCAATTACAGTTTTTGTAGGGCTACTAACTCCTAATACGAGATAAATTTAACAGTGAGTTTAAGGCCTTTCATTCTTTCCTTGGCACTTTCATAGGTATGTTTGTAAAAAAATATAAACCGTGGCACCACAATCATTTTGTAGAATGCAGGTCTATCCATGACTGACAGCAACAACTTTTTCCTAAATTGGATAGATTCTCTGGTGATTGTAGATGCTTTGCCAATGTTTCCATTTGTGTCCCCAGGGTACACCTGGCCCCCCAGGTATCCAAACAGTGTTCAATTCCAATTACAGGCATAATGTAGGTGGGGTTTCTTCATTTCAATGGGGCAGGGTGGAGAGTTGGGTGCAGAGGCAGCAAACACACAGTTTGTCCCTGTTCTTTTCCAAACCAGGCATTTGACCACATTGTTCAAGTTTCAACATCAGAGATGCACAATTCTCGTACAGATTTCAGGGATATAGAAACATCTTCTCCTTAAAGGGACTGCATGTGGTTTTTCAGTACTACGCCCATTTGCCTTTCCATCTTGATCATTTCAGTCATAAATTTCCATTGGTGGGGATATTGGGCATTTCGGTCTCATCCCGTTTGGCACCCATCACAATTCAGATACTACCTGACAGATCAGCAGTCAGGCAAGAAATAGTGGTTGTATTCACTCTAAATTCATTCCATGATCTCATCTAATCCAAGACAAAGTATTGCCTGTCAAGTGTGTTAAAGGCTTTTTAAAGGTCAATGACTGCACTACTGATTTTGCCACTATCAAGGGGTTAAGGACACAGTACAGGTGTCTCACATTCTGGACCCGGTGCATGCCAGGCAAAAAGCATGAATAGTGGAGATGCAGGATGCCCAGTAGAGCTTAGTTTTCCACTCTTGCTAGTATTTTACCCAGGATTTTATATTGAAGATTCAACATGGCTAGTGGGCAGTAAGAGGCCACATTTGTGGGTCTTTAATTGGGTTTGGGAGAGCTATCATCATTGCATCCCAGGTAGGAGAGGGTACAGTTCCTAACTTTTTTGCTGGCAGGAACATTTCCAACAGGTGTGGGGCAAGTATATTCTTGTAAGTTACGTAAAATTCAGCTTGGAGTACGTTGATGCCTGGGGCTTACCATTTGCCAGACTTCGGATTTGCCCAATACAAAGTAGTACATCTAGTTGTGTCATTTGTTTGGAAGTTAGTCATTTTAAACCTTTCCTTGCCCGCGTACCCATTTTCTGTCCTTGTAACAGTTGTGCCAGACCCGAACAGGACGCTGTAGAACTGCTACAATGTGTTGTTAATGTCTGTTTGAGTGTTTGCAACTAATTTGTCAAGCTTCAGAAATGTCCTTATGGGTGAGCGGTTCTTTTAAGAGTTTACCAAAAAGGTAAGGAGGTGTCTGGCTTTGCCTCCTTCACTGGGTTTCTTAGCCAAGCATTTCCTCCTTGAACAGATTAAGGGGGTTATTACAACTTTGGAGGAGGTGTTAATCCGTCCCAAAAGTGACGGTAAAGTGATGGATATACCACCAGCCGTATTACGAGTCCATTATATCCTATGGAACTCGTAATACGGCTGGTGGTATATCCGTCACTTTACCGTCACTTTTGGGACGGATTAACACCTCCTCCAAAGTTGTAATAACCCCCTAAGTCTGTTTGATAATTTAGTGTATTCTGCTGTTGACCTTGCTAGCTGCCACCTTGCATCTATGTCCATTATACAAATCCCTTCTATGTCTATCGAACACTGTTTTCATACTGTGGTTCAGTACTATACAGGTTTCCCTGGTACAGACAATAAATGCCTTCCACTCGGCAAGCAGACTGCTCATCATTGATGTACTGTTGATAAAGGATTGCTATACACAGTTAAAAGTTTCCCTAAAGGTTGAATCTTGGAGAGCCACTGCTTACAGTCGTGAGGAAGGGACTTGTGTTGGATACCTGACCTACTATAGCATCATAGGAAGGGGATATGACCGGATTATGTTTTACTCAAATATTCTGTGGGTATTATTAGCCCCTGTATCTATGTATTGTGCAGGAGTATGCCAATGTTGGCATGAAGGAAGTGTATGTAAGATTGAAAGGAGTACTACCACTCTAGAGGGTGCCTGCTGTGCCATGTCTGTCAGTCCCAAGTTGAGTTGCCAGATTCAAGGTGTCCTGAAGTGGTGCTGGCGGTTGTCCCATGCAGTGGTGGGTGTGTTTGGGTCCATGACCCTGTTGAAGGCCTCTTGCCATTTCATAGGAACCTAGAGGGGATTTGATCTCAATTGTAGGATATGTTTATAAATTTAAATCGGTTCGCCATCAGCTCCCTTTCCAGTATGATTCATCTGCAGGCTTGGTCCCTCATTACTTCTATCATTACGAAAGGCATATTCGGGGCAACCCTCAATAATGCAACTCTGGCACAGGAAGAATAAGTTGTGTAATACTGTTTAGTTTCTCTTCTTCCCCCTTGGTCACATAAGTCTCCTAAAAGAACGCAAAGTCAACCCTTCCTGTATATGAGGAAAAGAATAGAGAACTCTGGGTAGTTCCCAAGTTTAGGTGGAGAGCAGCTCTAGTAAGGAGCACTCTGTAACACCAGTGACACTCTAGATTTGCTCACCTCAAATGTCTGTTTATCTAGCAAAGTTTTTAAGCATTGGATCAGCACAGTGCTATCCACGCCGAGCTAGATAGTGACAAAGTCTTTTGCCATCTGTTCCGTTCCATAGGTTCTGCACCAAGACAAGTCAAGACACACAGATAGGAAGCAGCCCAGGAACATAAACACAATCTCAATCAGATGTGCTGTTTGTGGAGTGAATTGTGGAGTGAACACGGCTGCTCGCAATCATGGCAAGGGTCCAACTGACCTCATCCAGCATGAATACTGTCAGAAAGGGGGCCTTTATTCCTTTCACATTGGGCAAGTAGGTCTTTGGAAGGCAGTGATGTACCAGGTATCACTTGCATATTCAACCTGTTGGTTGATTGTGGTGTCTGTTCCTTGAATAAGTCTGTTCATCAGAGACATTTTTATTCTTTTGTAAGTAGAAAAAGTACATTTGATATAGAAAAGGCTACACATGTTCATTTCGCCTGCTGTGGCTCTATGATCACCATGGCCTTAGTTCTTGGGTGGTGAGTGGGTCTTTTTCACTGGCACCTGCTTAGACTTTGTAAGAGAGTCGTCATTCATTATTTCATCAGTTATCATGGGTGTGACTACCGGTATGACAGGGAGTTTTCTTTGATGTCTTCCTCTTCTGATTCTGTTCTGGTAGCAGTAGTATCAGATGTGCCTCTTTTGTAGGTGAATTTCTTTTTGCTCGACACAGAGTTGAAATCAGTTTCTTGTTCTTCAGAGAATTGGGCAGTTGTGGGTTTAGCCAAACTCATGTCTGAGTTTCTCAGTCTCTTCAGGCATCTGGGGCATGGATGCATGTTCATCACTCCTGGTCCTTTGCCACTGGAGTGCCTGTGTACAACTAAATGTAGTAAGCATCTTCGACATTTAAATTAGCCAGGAACAGTATAATGTATTTGACATGCACTTGTGAGCGTTTGTTTGGCTTATAGTGAGGCAAACCCTTCATAATGTATTGTTGCAGTATTATTGGGAAAAGATAGATCCTGATATTGTTCATTACCATTAGGCACTTCTTGGAGCTGTACATCACAGTTTCTACATTTCAATAGTCAGGCCACTAATTGGTCAGGTGGCAAGCCTGGTTTTGGTGGGCTGCCTCCAACAGTAAAGAGCTTAGAGAAGCCATTGAGGGGCATATTGCTTCCAATTGATCTTTCCAAGAACGAGCCCATGTTTGGTCCCTGTGACCTCTCAAGTAGTACAGTGATTCTCATGGTGTTGCACTGGGACCATGCCTCTAAGTCTTCCACTCTGCACTCTAGCACTAAAGTGCTAGTACTCTTGTCGCTTCACAATTTTTTTTTTTTTTTACATAGGTCCTTGACTTCAGGAATGAGTTCAGCCAGAGTGTTTTCAGTATATGTGACTTTCTGTGCCAGTTTTTTTTTATTGCTTTACTCGCATAAGACTCAAGCCAATAGCAACTAAGCATGCGACGAAGTATATCAATTGGGGTCATGGTGCTGCTGCAGTCTGCTTGGCCTAGTTGGGACAAGTCATCCTCCAGTAGATCACCACATATTTTTGCTGCCTTAATATGTTCCATATTACTGGCAATGATTTGATAAAGGGACGATGGGGTAGAGGCAGATCATTGCAGTAAAAGATTGTGGTTCCCCGCAGGCGTGTGGTCTACAGTTCCGGCACTGTGGAGTTCCTGGCCCTATGATACTTTCCCTACTGATGGATCAATAAGTTTAGTAATACAGCTAAGGCAGTTTTAAAGAATGCAGTTTAATTGGCTTAATTTGTCCAGAAATAGAGTCTCTTAGGCATTGTACAATCACTACTACCAACCAACACCCCCTCCCCAAGGTACACTGCATAATTGCTCTGGTGTCAAACAGCTGTTAACCAGAATATCTTGTACTTTATCAGAGGGTATACTCCGTGCATATTGTGGCTCTGTGGGCTTACACAGTTAGTTGTGGGTCCCTTCATGTATTCACTGTTGCACATGTGCCTTTGGACAAGTGCAACCTCAAGGGGAGAGAGTAGAAGGAGTATCAGCCTCTGACCACTTCCCATGCTCAGTGCCCACCTTCCAGTCGTCCTCTATTTATATGTGTGGCCTCCTGCTGTCCCACCATCGCCTCCAATCCCTCCCTGTTCAATAGCCTATCTAAGCACAGAGTCCTTCGAGCTGCATCCCAGTGCCCCGCCCTCCCCAGCAGTCAGAAGGTAGTATGACAGGAGTCACATGGCAGACTTCGACCTGTAGAGAGAAGCCAGGCATGGCCAATGGAGACACAAGGGAGATCATGCCACACACTGACTTGGTATTTGCCATACCTCCCTACAGGTTCAGAGGTTGGATCGTTTCTCTGGCTCTCATCTTAATTCGTCCCTTGAGGCTTCATCTGCATTGCATCACCCCAACTTCTCACAGGTTCTGTATTTTTATTCAGAGGTAGCTGCCACCCTGATTTCAAGTTCACACTTGCAAAAAGCATTTTCACCTTTCATTTCTGAACGAGAAATGATTAATACAAAACTCCATTTATGGTACTTCTCAGGGGGGGAACTGCAAAGGAAGAAGCATTGGGTCATATTCTTTTAGGCATCTTAGAGTCAGGATTAAACAGAACAATCTTAGTCATGCATCTGGCTCTGTATTCAGTGTTTGTTTTCTTTACCCATTTCTGCTGCTAAACAAGGCTTTAAACTGCAGCTGTGCCTCACACATGAGGTGCTGTGGCCCAAACTCAGTCTGTAAGCTTTTTTCACTCATTAAAATGTGCATATTCTTTATAATTTATTGGTGTCCAATATTAGATGCAAAACGTTAGCATGGGATAGTCTGTTATATAGTTAGATTTGTGATGTTACCGAATGTTATCTTTCCTCCATTAGAACTCCTGCACACTAGCTGTTTTAGGAGGGTCGGACACAAGTGGTTTGTTTCTTTTTTATACCCTATACCTGCCTTATTAATCCCACTCTTTCTTCCTGCCTCAGTTGTTAGATAGTATTCCACTATTGATGGCTATTGCTGGGACTGTTGAGCTGTTAATCTATGGTAGCGGTTGTTTGACTTTACCAGTGGTCTTGCAAGACAGAGTCCCATGTGACAAAACACATTAAGTCCTGTTTAGTTAGTGCTGTCCTCTGGGTCCTAGATTCCTGGGATTTGCAGCTATATGGTGGGGGGCTGTCACTTCAGAATGGGGTTCTCAGTTTAGCTAGCGCACACATATAGGTTGTAATGGTTACAATGGTATATCTTAGGTGATCTGCATCGGTTTTTCACACAGAATATGTTAAGGATGTGGAACTAGAAAGCCAGTGGCAGCAGTGATAACCCCCTGGCAAGCAGATGTATTGACTTAGTACATTCAGATATGCTTCACTCCCTGCAAGGTTATTTGAAAGGAAAACACTCTGCCTTCTAAGCAACGCCAATGCAAAGCAATCGAAGCCCACCTACAGTTTTTGATCCATCTGAGAAGTTGAAGAGAGATCCTGTCAGTTCTTACAGTACTATGGCCCCAGCCTTCTCTCAGGAGAACAGACTGGGCCACGACATTGTGACTCCTCTGTTTAAATAGGATGGCAAAGTTCTCATTCATTGATTTGGAATGCCCAGGTGATCTAATGACTGCCATCCATCAGGGAGGGAGGGAAGAAGTATACATTCACCCAGGACCAGATAGAGGGTACACTTCAATCAGTGGTTTGGAATACTGCCCCAACTGAAGATTAGGAAGATCTTTTTGACTCAAGTGACCTACACCATTCCCACGCTTTGAAGTGGTGCCCTTTGAGAAAAGTTACTGCTTATGTGCAGGAGAGGCTTAGTAAGCCTCTAGAGAAGGAGGATAGAAGCTACATGTGAACAGTACCCCAGGCCCTCAGTCGAAAGAGGATAGAAGCTACCTCTCGGTCAAGAGCAAGGTATCCTTAACACCAGAAATAGACACTAAGAAGGAAAAATAAAGATCCCAAGAAGAGTGTTGATCCCTGTTGGTCTGCATGCAAAGGCAAACTTATTGACAATGCAGATTCTATAACTAAGATAATGGAAAAGGCTGAGGCAGCCAAAGATAGTGATACTTTACTGATACAGCTAGGATACCACGGTAGACCTGCATACTTTTTATCTGCTTGGAAATGTGGCTAATACCATTTTTACGGAATGCAGCAGATCTTATTCTGTTGAGAATTTGTCCTCAAACTGTTTGGGAAAGGAGGCGGGTATAGCCTCCTTGAAGGCCGGGTCCATAGCTGGATCCATATTTGATGTAAATGCACACCTGATGTAAAGAGAGTAAGACAAGTGAAGACTCATCTTCCTTCAGGTCTATGGTGTGCAAGAACAGGATACTCTATTGTAGAAGACTGGGCTTTTGTTGCAGTGGTCCTCCCACTTTTTAACCTGGTATATGATGCAACTGTGACTGAAGAGCACTGGGTTCCTGCTAACCAGGTCCCCAGTGCCAGTGTTCTTTCCCCAAAACTGCACAATTGCACCCCTCCCCACCAACTGGCAATATATTTGGCACCCCAGTAAGTCCTTAGTAAATGGTACCCTAGGTGGCTAGTGCCTGGGTGCGAAAGAGGGTCTCCAAGAGTTCCAGCATGTATTGTACCACCCTCAGAGACCCTTGCCTAGTTCTTGCAGACTGCCACTGCAGGCTGTGTGTCTTGGTGCAGCAAAAGGTGAAATCCTAACATGACACACAGCCTGTATGCCATGCCCACTACCACTGCATGCAATATATGACAGTCACCCCCTACAGCAGGCCTTCCATCCCTAAGGCAGGGTGCTTTATATTACATGTGTGAGCATATCTGGAAGAGCAGATATGCCCCGGTTCTGTCTGTCGATTCTTAAATAATGCAAAAAGGGGTATTCAGTTCCTTGACAGACCACATAAAAGGAGACAGAAAACAGGTCAGAAAGGGAACTGAGCCATCAGATACAAAGTATCTGGTTGCTCAGTAGCAAGAGCCCTCACACACCCAGATGGGTGCCATGCTTCATCGTAGGGCATGCTCCTCACTGGCAGGCACCCACGAAGGGGATCTTTGCCGGAAATCTTTTGTTGTATGCCATACGTGAAATCTAGCGGCAGGTGAACGGGCTCAGCCAGTGTAAATTGGTGTGAAGAAATGTGAAGTAAAATAGGCTGACATATCCTAACAATTTTAATATGTGGGTACTCTTGTCTAGAGTAAAAACGTAGAGTAGGGCCTCAGGACTTTGACAGTTGATTCTTAGACATAGTAAGTTATCAGGGAAACCATTTTAAGAACATGTGCTGGACAATGGTCAATACGAGTTCCCCAGCCACATGAAGGCTTCACTTAAAACAGGGATGTTTGGTATCAACCATCTAGTATCAATAGACCCACATGGATTCCAATGATGGATTTATGAACACAGGCACCCAGAGTGCACCTTGGAGGTGCTCCCCTGAAAAACCTACCAACCGCTGGTTTATTAACTGACTAGGATTAGCCAGCCTGCACCAACAGACACGTGTTTTTAAGGAGGGGTCAGTCCACAGGAACAAAAGCTTGCTTTTGCAGGGGTATTAACACATCCCTCCCAACAGGAGGGCCTGCAAATCTGCATTCAAAGGCAGGAACCTTCATATAAGCCCACCTCTTAGTTATGCATATCTGGCCGTCTTCAAAGGAAGAGGCCGACCCTCCTGCCCAGGGTCTATCGGTCACCTGGGCTGGTGCAAAAAGTTGTCAGAAAGGCGTGCCACCCTCAGATCAGTTCCACCGCTAAGGTGAGGTGCCTGATGTGGACACAACATTTGAAAGTCTGCCATCTTGGTGATGGCAGAACTAGGGACATTGGGACAGGCTTATGCCCACTTCCGACAGGAAGTGGCCATCTAGGGTGCGTAATGACACTAGGGGTAAGCATCTCATTGGCTAATACCCTATACTCCCCCTAACACTCCTAAACTCAGTATTTAGGGAAGCCCTTGGCACCGGGAAATCTAATCCTGCTGACCTAAAAGACAGACTCTGAAGAGTCGTAAAAACAAGAACAGAAGATGACTCGACCCCAGCCCGCCTCCCTGCTGTACTCAACAATTACGCCAAAGACGGCTTGTCCTACAACTGCCTGTGCCTTCAAAAGCCTGGGAGGACTGTCAGCCTTCAACCAATACCCAGAAACTCCTGTGGAGTAGCAGAGCTGCTCCCCTGCATCCTGCAGGCACCCCAGAAGAACTACAAAGTCTGCAGACCACCAAAACCAAATAAAGGAAAACACCACTGCACCCGGGGCCCCTAGCCCAAGTTGAAGTGGGCCAATGGTGCCAGCGTGATCCCTCAATCCGCCAGAGATGAAGTCCACCTTGGATATGCCAACTGTGGACTTCCCGACACCACCTGTAGCCTCTTTCTGCAGGCCTCCTCCAACCACGAGTATCTCCTGAACCGAATCCAGACGCCAAAAGACTGCACTGAGACAAGACAGTCCAAGGAGAAGTGGGCCAACTGTGTCCTTACGTGCCAGAGGATCTCAAAGGTCGAGCCTCCCCGTGGGTTTCCCTGGACTGGCTCTCCAGTGCCTGCTTGCAGCCTTTTTTTCACCGGATCGATCTCCATTGAAGTGAGTGGGACACCCAACACTGTAACACACCTCTGCACCTGGAAGCCCCAGAGTCCCCCCTGTAGGGAGCTGGCTTTATATTGTAGACCAAAATGAGTTACACTGTGCAAAGAGTCCAAGCAATCCCCAGAGGTATCACAGAGGCACAAATGACATCCCAAACACTCTTTTTTGGGGTAGTGTAGTTGAGGAATTAGGCATATCAGAGGGGAGTGTGAAACATGTGAGACACACACTCAATAAAAAAATCCGACACCAATTTAAAAAAGAAAAAAAAGAAAAAACACAACATGTACTTTTACATAAACTCTGATACCAAGATTATCGAAATCAGGTGATCACTTTTCAAGATATACATTT
This sequence comes from Pleurodeles waltl, assembly GCF_031143425.1. Taxonomy (NCBI): domain Eukaryota; kingdom Metazoa; phylum Chordata; class Amphibia; order Caudata; family Salamandridae; genus Pleurodeles; species Pleurodeles waltl. Next base: position 1,339,927,236 of record NC_090440.1, on the reverse strand, counting down.
TTACAGTTTTTAAAAGTTGCCACTTAGTGCAATTTTCAGATGCAGTATTGCTATCCTATGAAGGAAAAACAAGCACTGCATACAGGTAGAGTACAGCGACTTACAGTCCAATCTCCTGGACGTAAGGTGAATATGGGGCTAGTCCAAGGCCACACCAACAGGTCACCTCGGGAGGCTGTGGAGCGTACAGGTGCGTTACGGCATCAGGTGACCCATTCAAGTCTATGGGAATCGGTCCAGTTACAAAGTTGCTGCAGGGATGGACTGGAAAGAAAATCAGTCCCAGGGAACCCACAGGTGGCTGGACCCTTGAGGTCCTCGGGCACATCGTTGGTTCACTCCTCGCACTGTAGGATGCGGTGCAGGGGAGTCTTCTGGTGCCTTATCAGGTGCTGGAGTTCCTTGCAGTTGCAGGGGAGCCCGAAGAAACAGTCTGCAGGCATGGACTGGGGGTCCAGTCCAACCATGCCAACAAGTGGGCTCAGGTCTCACGAGGCTGAGAGACGTGGGACACCTTTGGTTCTCTTTTCCTTTGTACAGGGTGGACAGGTAGAGGGGTGTCTTGCGGCGTCAGGTCTTTGTCTCCTGATCACTTGTGGCTGCAGGGGGTGTGTGCAGAAACAGTCTGCAGACCCTGTTGTGAAGTCCATAGTGGGTGCACTCAAGGTGTGCTTAGTCCCTGGAGGACCTGGGGACCACACTGCCAACACTGGCCTACTTCAACATGGGCTAGAAAGCTCGAGTGCAGGGGTGATGTCTGGTGTCGGGTTTCTGGCAGTCACAGCCCTCTCAGGTCTTTCCTAGGTGCCTTCGGATGCAGGGGAGCAGCTCCTCTACTCCAAGGACTTCTTCTTGGCTGGACAAGTCGGTTGCTCCTAGAAGGTCGGGCATAGCAGGCAGGCAGGGTTGGCACCAAGTCAGTTGTGCTCCTCCGTTCTCTAGTTCAGAAGGCTTCTTGTACACTATTCCTTTTGTTGCCAGCAAAGATCGGAGGTCGTTGTATCAGAAGGTCCCCTAAACTCTCAATTTAGGGGGCATAAAGGGGAGTAAAAGGGTAGCAGGCAATGGGCTTCTTACCCTTGGGGGGGAGGGCACAACACCCCCTAGATGACCATTTTCTGTGGGGCGTGGGCATCACCCTGTCAAAAGTTCCTAAATTCCACCACACACAAGATGGCGGAATTTCCTAAGTTATGTCCACTTCAGACTGGTCATCCTAGGCGTGTTCCCAGTCTGGAAAGTGACACGTCTCCTGCATAGCTTATTTTCCCATCTGTCCAGGTGCAAGATGAGCCCTAGGGAAGGTTGGTTGGCATCTTCCTCTGAGGAAGGCAAGATCTGCATACCAAAGGTGGTAGGCTTCTTTAAAGCTCCCTCCTGTGGGGTGGAGTGTTCTGCACCCCAGCCTCAGAAGGCTTTTGTTTCTGACCTCCAGAGAGCGAAGTCTCTCACCCTGGGAGGTCAGATTCTTGTCTGTTGGTGGCAGACCTGTCAGAGAGCTCACCGGTAGTTGGTAGGTTTTTCATCAGGCACCTCTAAGGTGCCCTCTGGGTGCATGTATTAATACATCCATCACTGGAATCAGTGAGGGTTTAATAATACGAGATATTTGATACCGAACAGCTCTATGTACAGAGAAGCCATAACATAGCTGGGGAACTTGTGTTGACCAGTGTACAGCAGATGTATTTAAAATGGCTTCTCTGTTCACTTACTATATCTAAAAATCGACAAAGGCAAAGTAAGGGCATACCTGCTCAGGCATATATGCCATAACTTGTAATATAATGCACCCTGGCTTAGGGCTGAAAGGTATGCTGTAGGGGTGACTTACAGATATTACAAGCAGTGTTTTAGGGCACATGGCACACAAGTGTATGCCATGTACTGTTTTCACTTTTGGAAGCACCTTGTCACGCGGCATGCAATGGAAGTCTGCATAAGTTTAGTGCTGGGTCCCTCAAAGTGATAAGAAGGGGCAACCCAAAATGCCCTTGTGAGCTTGGATATAAATAAGATAAAGTAATGTAAAGTTGCCAACAAGGGACTTAGTTAAACCAAATAAATGTGAATTAAATCATGAATAATTTCAAGATGTTCAAATTGTAGTAACATCTATATAAAAATAAAGTAGTATCCGTTTAGTGTGATCCAGTCACAAAGGAACTAAGCCGTATGTGTATGGACACAGAAGGTTTTTTTGTATTTTGTGCAATCAGACAACGTCAAACAAAAACTTCACAGGGGTGCATAAACCAAACACGCACAGTTACAGACATGGTAGGTCTAATGCTATCAATACTGTCATCAAACTATATGTTCATGTAACAGTAACCCACTCAATAAGAATGTCTACAACAATTATTCATGCGTGATAATCTAGGACTCCACAATGGAGAAATTGAAGTTGAGTTGGGTAGCGCGTTGACGTACCTCATTTTGGTATACCATATAGAGACTGAGCTTCCTAAATCTCTGCTCTGCCAGAACCTTCAGACTATTTAATTTCGGGCTGATAAGGAAACATGTCGGCATCAAAGGAGGGACGCCACCCCCAGGACTGATGCACAGAGCCACAAAAAGCTACCTCAGCCAGTCACAGCCCTTTGGATGTTAGTGGAAAGCCTTCCAAAGATTCCAGCTTCCCTTCCTGACAAGTATTCACCTCGCTTTATGGGTTATCAAGTATGTTTCTTCTTTTTTCAGGTTATGATATGATGAACACAGATTACTTGGAGTCCGCCTGAAAAGAGGGACTAATCACCCTATTATGAGGCGTGGATCTGTCCTAGAAGCACAAAATGAGAAAATTACACGTGTCTCTGACTGCTATGCTGGGTAAGGGGCACTTCAAAAACAACAGATGGAGCAGCAGATGTCTTGTACTGTTGGGTACATAATTCTACTTCTAATATGCCTTGGTACAAGATACACGAGCACAGGTTCACTTTAGCATTGACCTGCTCCTAGAGTATAATGTACTGCAGGATAGGGTGTACCGGTGCTGCATACTGCTCTTCCACAAAAGTTGGTGTGGAGGCCTTAAGAAAGATGCTAACGGCTCAGAGTACTTGAAATCAAAGAGCAGTGGGCACTTACGCTTACACTGCATACCTGCTAAGCGCGACATCTGGAAGCACTCCAGCAACACGATCGGAAGAGGTTAAGTAATATTTCCATACCTTTGAAGCAGGCAAAGCAGATTACAAGGTACTAACTCGAGTCAGAGTATAAGTGGGAGGATAATCACGGGTGAGCAAACAGGTGTACTTGGGCTATACCATCCTCCAATGACCCTCTTACCTGGTACGAATGCCAGCATGCTATGCTGCACCTCAGGTAATGGAAACGTTAGCTCAAGTGGCTCAGTCCCTTGGTTTCCAATAGCAAACTGCACCAGAAGGAGTGCCATGGACACCTGCAGGTTTAAGCAGTTCTGCAGCATCTGGGGCTCAGTCATGATCGCCTTAGTAGAGAGGTAGACTGTCATCAGACGTTCAAATTGCTCCAATAGTGCTTCTGATGTTGGGCTGGAGCTTTGCTGAGCCTCCCGCCATGAAACCTGCAAACGGTGTAGGCTCTGGTTCATCTTAACCATCTGATCGTGCAGTCTGAGGAAGGGTAGAGAAAACGGGCATTAGAAAGACAGATCTTGGGGAGACTGAAGACATGGCATGGCATGCGTTACAAAAAAAACTTTAAATCTTGGCTTGGGTTTCTGAAAACTCTAAGGGAAAGAAAGACAAAAGGTGGAGATTAGCTTAAGATCAGAGGTCAGCACCATATCTGGTTAACAGAGATCCTCGAGTGATTGCAGCGATACGGCAGGGTTTAAAGTGTGATGTTAGACAGGACAATTTTTCAGAGCTGTGAAGCACAGCAGAGGCAGAGCAGGCATCAGGATGAGCTCTGGGGAGCCAGATACTATTAACAGCTCTAATGAGTGCATCAAAGGCAATATAGCTTTAACAGAGGGCAGAGACAATGAATAGGTTAAACAGTCCATAGTGAAGGGCTAGACTGTGGAAGTGATGACCAAGAACTTTAAACAACGGCAAAGGTAAGGCAGTGACCAGCTCCAAAACAAAGTACAGCTTTAAAGGAAATTGGGGTGACGGCAGTTAAATGGTAAGGATTGAAAGGATTTTTGTAATAAGTGCTCTGAAAGAGGGCAGAAAAATGGCAGAGATTCATGGCATCTACTGCAAAGGGTCAGGGTTAGGACAGACATTAGTGAAAGGTAAGATACAGGAGCAGGAGGCATTCAAAATATATGGCAGGAATTATACAGCAGGCATGATAGAGGTCATAAATATCACAGGCACTGGAGAGCCACATTAGGTTGCACTCAGAAATTCAGCAGGGATTAGAGGGAAGGGTACATTAAGAAACACTGCAGGGAGTACAACCAGCTCTTGACAGGTGAATCTAAAAACTTGCAGCATCTCTATGTGAAAAAGAAGTACAGTATCATGTGGTAATCACACTTAAAAATAAAGTCTCATACCTTATGTCGCAGAAAAAGATGCTTTCCGTTGAGCACAGAACAGGTGCAGCAGAAGTACTAGCAGCGCAGTCTGCTCTCATGCACAGTAGAATTACAAACTGTATAGCTAGGAAACAGCAAGCTCCTCTCACAAAGCACTGCAAGCCTGACTCATCCACAGAAGAAGTACATGATAGCAACAGCAAGGCAACTGGCAGTCAGTCACAGCATAGGTACAGAATAGGCTAAAGTACGGCAGTTTTACCTCACACAGTCTAGGACTGAGAGTTTATAAAAAATATTTTGAATCCATTATAGCCAATGAGGCTTGTATGTGCCCTTAGGTCACCTGATGAGAACTCGTTTTCTTTCTGTCCTGCTGTAAAATTACCTGTGAAAGCCCAGGTGCAGTGTGTACTGGGTTAGAACCAAATTCTCAGTCACAAGGTTGTAGCTCTGAGCAAAAGCCAGCTGTTGGTCAGTCGCAGCTGGTATAAGACATGTTTCTTTATCCAGACCTACGAATAAAGAAGGGAATATGTAAATGACTGCAGTGGCTGCAACAATCTTTACACCCCTACCTTTGTAGTGCCCATTATTTGTGCCCCATTGACCACCCAGAGGATAGCATCCCAATCTAAGAGTGTTCGTTCTAGCCAGCTGATTTTAGACTCCTTGTCGGCTGGTATGTCACCATCGGTTTTGTAAGGCTGAGGCCTGCCCAATCATAAATCCTTCAACTAGACAGAGGGCCTTGGATTACGCGCCTCTGACCCAGAGCCGCCTGTGGAGGATACAGCAGGGTACAATCCATGTGCTTCAGCCATAAAAATCAACGATTCCTGCATGATTTGGAACCTTGAGGAATGATTACCATCTGGGCAGAGGCACCTATTCAGGAATTGACAACATGGAAGCAGAGGGCCGCTGCCTAAATAGAAGGGGAATGAGATTGGGTGCGAGACCTGAACATCAGCCGATGAACACGGTTGAACTGCAGATTTTGCGGCCATTGATTTTAGTAGTCAGATCAAGAGAATAATCTAAACTCGAAAGAATGTGAAGAAAAAGTCAAAGCAAGTGGTACTGTCAGATTTGGATAAAGGTTAGAATGTTGAGGTATGCAAACTTTGTGCTTGTTCTTTTTGCCAACAGACATTTCACCGCCTGCACCGCAGCGCCAATTGAAATGGCGATGTAGTTGGAGGTGACAAAATGCCAGAGAGCAGGGTGAGACTTGAGGATGAGTGAGGGGGCAGGAGCAACCCCTCCTCCTTCGGTAAAACACACAAAAAAAAAACATTTAAAAAAAAATGGCAGTCACCATGGACAAACACCGGCTTTACGAGTGTGCCGGTTTGTGTCCTACAGTAAAATGTCTGCAAGTCTAATGCTAGGAACAAGGTAAAAATAAAAGCAATACTTTAAATTAGAACTGGAATATATAGTAGTAAACAAAGAGGGAAACCCAGGGTATCAGGACAGAGAAGAAGAGGGAGAAGGAACATGCAAGAAACACAAGTAACAAGCATAGTAAACAAATCCGAAGAAAAGAATGGACACAGTGTGAAATAGAACACATAAAATAAAACGTGCTCAGGCTGCATTTTCTTAGACACACACTTGCCATCTGCATTGGCTTAGGCACCTGCATTCAACTTTTGTCTAGACCCTAACTTCATGCATTTGCCAGGACTGTAAATTAGTAGCTCCTATGGATTCGCCCTGACCAATATGCAATGCCCATAGCATATGCCTAACCTCAGTACTCGTTCAATGCACTTGCCTAGATCTAGTCTCCACCTTGCATTTACTAAGACCCTTAGTGACCCACTCCCTTTGCGTTTATAAAGACAATGCAGCTCCAACCCTGCTTTTGCCACGACTGTTAGCTCCTGCTCCTTCCATCTGCTTAGATTATACATTTCCACTCTGATTTTGAGCAGTTTTGGTCCCTGCTCCATAACACGTATTCCACCCAATTGCATTTGCCAAGACTTAGTCTAAATTATTTGCATAGATCATGCATCTTCCCCCTTCTGCACTTTCATATACCCCAACCCTACACCCAAACCACGGCCTGTTCTGCCTACCTTTCATGTGGACATTCTTGCTCTTCCGCTCTTCCTCATTCAGCTCCTTCAGGGCACAGTAGGTGGGATTAAAGGTCAGCAGACGGGGAGACTTGGGTTTGCAGAAGGGCTGGCACAACTTCAGCAGGGCTGCCCCCAGATTCAGGAAAAAGGCGTCAGAGGCATACATTTGGAAGAATATATCTGGCATTTGATTAGCCCAAATCTTGATTCTTCCGCTATTGGCATGGAGACAGTTTCCAAGCCAAGACAGGATGCGGTGCTTGGTTTCTGGGGAAAGTTGCAGCAGGTTCTTAAGCATCTGGTAGATCTTCTCATGAAATTGGGACAAGAACTGGGAATGAGAGAAGGAGAAACATTTGTTCAAAGTATAAACTTTACAAAATGACTCCAGGATTCTATGGGCTTATAATAAAAGTGGTTTCATAACGTGTACATTCTTGCCCTTTTATCTTTAAGAATGCTCCTCTGTATGTGTAGTGCATGCCTAAGCTTTGAGCCTTTTTGGTAAGCCTAAAGTCATTGACAATTGTGCTTTCTACTTCATGCATGTCTGCAATCCATCCAACTGCTCCTAACTGTTCAATGTGGCACTTCATTTCAGAGCATTTGGATGACATGGCTGGCAAACATCAAAGGGGTAGACAAAAACACTTTATGAATTTCTTAGCAAACTCAGACAGCAATCATAATAAATAGCTGAATAACATAGCAAATCATAACATTAGTAACGCTTACTTCAAAAATGATTCAACTAGTTGTAACCAAGGAGGCATGAACAATTTCTGAACTCTTTTTGGAGAAAACTGTTTTGAGAAAATACTCGTAGTTTGTGAAGGAGAGATGCAAAATTCAAGGACTTTAGCGTACAGCAAGGAAAAGAGAAACTAATATATGCAAAGCTCTTTTGTGAGATATTTTTCGTCCTTGAAGGTGATCAAACTACTTACTTGAGTGAACATCTTCAGCGTGCATCACAGTTCAAGAGATTGGATTCATTGTAGAGGCCAAAACATTACAAGGCTCCTACATGAGAAAATCTCTACATGCTTGTTGCAATATGCCAGTCTGCAGGAACCAACACATTTTAATGTATTTTTCGTGGTAATGCCCAATACATACCAGAAAAACATCTAGTGTCTAGGCACGAGAGAAAGACCAACAAGGATGGCGGGCAGGAGAGGAAGGAGAACTAAAGGGGGAGAGCGTTAGCAAGAAGGACATTACAAACAGTTGAGACACTCTAGTCAGTTCATCAGATGCCTTTTCAGTGTAGTATTAATAAAGTTTTTAAAGTCAGGGCGTTGAAAATGAAAGATTAAGTTAATTCCATAATCTGGTGACTCCTGTAGTGAGCAGTACCACAGTTAGCCTTTTTCTTTGCAGTTTGGTGGTACAGAGCCTACAGTCTTTGTTAAAGAAGTGCTTCCTTTCAGTCTTGATCTTTATCAAAATGTCAGCGAGGCATTTGAGGGCCTTATAGTAGGCAGACTTTGAAATGAAAGAGGTTACTTCATTTGAGTTAGTTGAGGGCTAGCACATTTAATTTGGTTCCTTAGGTGGATATATAGGGCCCTGATTACAACTTTGGAGGAGGTGTTAATCCGTCCCAAAAGTGACGGTAAAGTGACGGATATACCACCAGCCGTATTACGAGTCCATTATATTCTATGGAACTCGTAATACGGCTGGTGGTATATCTGTCACATTTGGGACGGATTAACACCTCCTCCAAAGTTGTAATCAGGCCCATAGTCTTTTTTTCCCCAAACCAAGGACTGTTCTGGGCTATTGTAAATTTGACATTGTCTTCAATGCAGTGTTAAGGAAAACTGATAGAGTAGTATGGATAGGACTATTGCTTGAATGAGGGTTTGCTGGCGTATGCACAGTATTGAACAGATTTGTGAGATGTTGAATAGTTGATGGGTTTTTTCTAGTTATTGCTTGGGCTTGTGGGTTTGAAAGGGGGGGGTGTCAGAGTCAAAGAGAACTAAGTGCTGTGCTGTTTTGACAGGAGCTGGAACAGGGGTTTCGAGCTCTGTTGAAGACTGAGTTAACATGGTGAACTGGCTAACATGCAACTGTGCTGAGAAAAAGTCTGATGTCATGATGAATATAGTTTTTATGTGTCCAATAAGTTTTGGTTAGTGTAAGCCCTTTATTAAAACCATTATTTATGCAGGGAAATATTGGAACTGTGTAGGAAGAATTCTATTTGGTGTTCAGGTGCAATTTTGTTCAGGTGCAATTTGTACATAGTCTGTAAGGTGGTGGAACAATTTCATAAAAGCCCGTACTAAGAAAATTAAGTTTTAATTTGATTTATGAGGTGATATGTAGATGACTGTGTGATGGTTATATGGATAATATCTTAATAAGCAATAAATAATGATAATTTGAAAGTACTCACTACATTATTTTTATATCAACTGATAGAATTTCATGTTTGTTAGTGTGGAGGAAGATACATTTTGGTTCACCCATTATTTTGTGGTTAACAGAACTTTAAAACTGATAAATACTACAGGGAGTGAACAAGTGCGATTGTGTGACTTATCTGTCTCACTTTCCAGAATGGGTATATGATACAAGCAAAGCTTTGAACGAAAACATGCAGCATCAATGTCTCAGTAGGAATACACATGAAAGTGAAACCCATGTATAAACTGCACCATGTAAAGAGATGATACAGTCACTGAACAATGGAGGATACTCTTTCTGGCTTCATTTTATATAAAAAATAAAACTCAGAAAAATATTAAAAAGTAAAACAAAAAACAGATTTGCAATTACATCAATAGGGAAAAAAGTGAAAAGTTTAAATATGTTGGATGATGGCACACAGTTTAGATACAAATATAAAAAATGCTGCCAAATTAAGCTAACAACAAAAGTCAGAAATTTGGCAGGGTGAAATTGGCTACAAGTCAATTCTTACTGAATTTGGCATCCAGTAGAACTGCTTCATTAATATAATTTAAAAAAAAGGTATTTTGGTTTTCAGTGCTGAAGAGGACCCCTAGAAAATGAGTTCCATTAGGACTGAGGGGGAGAGTGGGATCGGGCTGGAGATACACTGATTGGGACAAAAGCGATAGTGGGTCGAGAAGGAGTTGGACACAGAGGGTTGGCCCAATTTTATACAGACCATCTTAAAAACTGGTAAGGGTTATGCTTTACCACTCACCATTTTGGCATATACATTTCAGTACAAATAGATATGCTTATACTGATAAGACTTGTTGAGACTGGGATTTTTAGAAACAAATGTTTCAACATTGAATGCTCCAAAGCCATAGTCTAAAATCCTTCAGCAGTGCACTCTATAGCTTTCAAAACAATCTACAGATACGGTATGGATACTTTACCTGATGGATGTTGGATTCCTGCACTTTGATTTCCTGTGGACTGGACCGTGAAGGGCTGAGAAAGTAGCCATGATTCTCCACCACTCCAGGTGTTTTCAGCAAGCAGGAGATATTTAAAATAGTCCCTAGCAGAGTCTTCTGATACATGTGACCGTTTGAGGGGTCTTTTGGTTGAATGTACTCCACAAACACCTGAATAAGAAATAAAGAATAGCAACTGCTGTGCTTACACTTCTGCATACATCCAACAAGTGCCAGTGGGTCACAACAGGTGCCTTTATTTTTGTGTAGCTGCTAACTAAAAGAGGAAGAGGTCTCCTCAGTAGTGTTCAAATGTGTTATACTGAGAGCCGAGACCCCCCCCCCCCACCACACACACACACACACCCCTTCCCCCTCCCCCCGCATCTTCTCCCTATCTGTTCTGGGAAATAGCTTTAATGTATTCCTTTGCCAGGTCTAACTGCCTGGATGCAATAGATCACATTGCTCCTTTTTCTAGGCTCCAAATTCAAAGACGGCTCTGTCTACAGATAGAAACTGAACAATATCTTACACCACACTGAAACTGATTGACTGCAGTGTTGTCTTTTCACTGTGGCTTTGTGGGAGTGAATATCCAGCGGTGCACTACTCTATATTAAAAATTTCATATTTTCAAAACAGTTCATTGCCTCTGCAAGGCTGGTATATCGTGGGCTGAGGTAGCTGTAGGAAGCGGGCCTTTTATGTGGTATGTGAATACCGTATAAAGGGTCCAGGCGTTCCCCAGTGAAAGGACAGCGTTTACTATGCAATCCCAAAGTGCTCTATTTAGGAGTAGTGTGATCGAGCAGCCTTAGGCTTAAGACAGAGGAGTGCACAACATCTACAAATACACACAATAGTTAATAAATGAGACACAAGACTCAAGAAGGAGAGCCACAACAATTTCTAAAAATAGGAAGTATAAGTTTAGGCATCAGAGAAAAATCGTTCGGGTAAGTATGTTTTAAATAGAAATTCTTTTCAATTTAAAAAGAAGACAGTGCAATTTCTGAGCTCTGCAATGCTATTCTATGAGAGGAAAAACAAGTTCTGCAATCTGGTACCGTTTGATCACTTATGGGACCAATCTCCGAGACTTACGGTGAGTACTGGGCAAGGGTCAGAACCACACCAACAGGTCACTCCGGGTGGCTGGGTGCAGAGGTGTAGTATGGTGTTGGGTGCCCATGTATATCAATGTAGATTGGTCTCTGTGGAAAAAGGCTGCAGGTTCTGGCCAGGACGCCATTCGAGGTCAACCAACAGGTAGGTTACACATGTGGGGTGCTCTGGGGCGTAGGTGCATTTTTGGTTCTTTTCTCCATGGGTCAGGGACGAAGGGTGCAAAGATGTCCTTTGGTGTTGGGCTTCTGTGTCCGGGAGCACTCGCGGTTGAGGGGTCCTGTAGTCTGAAGCTGCAGGTGTCGCAGGGGAGTCCAGCAGGAGTGAAACCACAGTGGACTCGAGCTCAGGAGAGTTAAGGGACTTGGTTGACATGAGGGGCCCACTTCAAGTCCGAACAGAGGCGACGGGTGCAGTGGTTGTTTTAGGCGTCGGGTTTCTCTCACCAACGAAGCTGCAGGAAAGGAGGCCTGGATGCAGAGGCTGCAGGTGACTTTGAGGAGTCCACACAATGTACTCACACTCTGGGTAGGTGGTAAACCGTGTTGGCACCGGGGTCCACCTCACCACTGGGACGGCGGGTGCGGCAGTGATTTCAGGTGTCGGCTTTTGGTGGTTCAAGACACTTTAAAGTCCCTTCTTTTGAGGTTTTTGGAGAACAGGTCCGCTGAACATGGGAGGTCTTGAGTTTTTTTGAAGGCAGACAGTCCTCCCAGGTTTCTGGAGTCACCAGCTGCATGACAAGTTGACTTCTGGTGCAGGATTCGCCAAGGGATACAGACAGGCCGGCGGGGTTGGTACCAGGTCAGTGGCTTTTCTCCTCTTAAGCTGTAGCAGCTCTTCGATGCCCTTTGTCTTCTTAGGTCATCAGGATCTGCTTCTCTAGTGCTAGGGGCCTCCCTAAATACTGAATTGAGGTGCGTTAGAGGTGTGTAGGGTAGTAGCCAATGGGCTTCCAGTGAGAAGTGGTCACAACCCTGTCCCAGAATTCCCAAGTATGCCATCACCAGGATGGCTACTTCTGAAAAATTGTGTCCACCTCGTAGTAGCCCCCATTTCAGCGTGGTACTAGCCTTGGGGTGGCATGCTTACCTGACTAATTCTCCCGCCTCTCCAGGAGCCAAAGGGGCTCTGGACAGGGGGGCAGCTTCCTCTCCTGTGAGGGGTGCCAGATTCACATTTCAAAAGCGGCAGCCTTTTGAGGCTTCCTGCCTTAGGAAGGCTAATCAGCAGGTCATCACATGAGGGGGTGTTAGACACTCTTCCTGGATAGGTTTTTGTTCTGGACCTCCTGAGAGCAGAGGACTCTCACCTTAGAGGTCCAGAACGGTGACTCGGGTGGAAGTCTGGCAGAAACTGGTCAGCGAGTACACCAGAGGCTGGCAGGGCTTCAGGGGGCACTTCTAAGGTGCCCTCTGTGTGTATGTATTGGTAAATACAACACTGGCATGAGTGTGTGTTCACCAATACAAGATGTTTGATACCAAACACCCCTACTTAAGAAAGCCATAATGTAGCTGGGGAACTCAAAATGAGTAGAGTCCAGGACATGCATTTAAATGGTTTCCCTGTGCACTTACTTTGTCTGAGAATTGACAAAGACAAAGCAGGGACATATCTGCTCCTGCAGATAAGCCCTCACATGTAAGATAATGCACCCTGCCTTAGGGCTGTAAGGCCTGCTAGGGAGTGACTTGCCTTTACTGATTGCAGTGTTAGGGGGCATGGCACACAGACTGGTGTGCTATGTCATGTTTTCACTTTTGTCTGCACCAAAACACACAGCCAGCAATGACAGCCTGTCATGTGCTTGGTGAGGGATCCCTTCGGGTGGCACAATTCGTGCGGCAGCCCCTAGGGACTCCCTTTAGTACCTCAGGCCCTAGGGTACCAGGGGTACCAGTTACTAGGGACTTACAGAGGGTGCTAAAGGATTTGCAAATTGGACAGTTGTGGGGGAAAGAACACTGGCACTGGGGACCTAGTTGGCAGGGACCCAGGGCTCTTCAGTCAAAGTTGCATCAAATACCAGGCAAAAAGTGGGGAAGTACTGCGACAAAAACCCAGTTCCCTACAGTAGCCACCATTCAAGCTCCTTTTGGTTTCCATATACATCTAAACCTCTCTTGTGAGTGTATTCCTAAGCTCTTTGAATGAATTTCTAACCCGAATTTCAAAAAGAAAACTATTCTCCTGAGAAGAGGTTTTATAGCCGTACAACACCACTATAAATAGTGCCAGATATTTCAGAAACTGAAGACAAAAAATGTCCCATCAAACAGGTCAACTAACTAATGCAATTTGTGGGTTTTGTCCAATTCCACTATTCCGCATATTTTGTGGTCAATCTCATATTGCACAGCTTTGATGTCTGAGCTTGTTATTTGTTGAGATTTTGTCTACTTTTATTATAGCTTAGTTTGTCTGGTTTTATTGCCCCTCTTTACAGCACAATTTTGGAATGCTAGCACCTTGCACACTGGACAGTTCCATTAGTTGAATTAACATATAACTCATTTTCATCTTAAAATACACTGCAGCAAACTATGATACTCAAGCAAACATGCAACTTATTTTTGCCAGCTTTGCAGTCTTCCAGAAGGTCCATTCAGTTGGAAAACCACTCAATGTCCCCTAAAAGCCAACCAGGCATCGTGAAGATGTTGTTCTGCGTGCAGACTGTACCAACAGTATTCTGTGTAAATACATGTGCTGTACTACCAAGTGAGGTGTTAGGTCTCCTCACTCCATACAAGGTACAATAAATTATTTCACAGACCTGCTCAGTGAGTCTTCCTACTGAATAGGACAGTAAAATAAATCCACCCACATAGTAGAAGGACTCTCACCTTGGCAATGTCCTTCTGCCGTGTGAAATAGAGCAGCACATCCAGATATGTGTAGAGCACCATCTGGCAAAGATCCAAATCCTTCACTCTTCCAAGAAGCACGTCAAAAAGTGGCATGATGACCTCTGTGAAGGTGCGCACCTCCTCATCCGCCAGGATCGCTTCAATCACCTCTTCCAGGAAAGATGTCACTTCTTCAAGCTCTGAATTCAATGGGGGAACACAATTATAGGATGTTTAGTCATCTGATAGGATGTAGAATGTTCCTAACTTATACTTTGTGGCATCCATAAAAAAAAAAAAATTAAAAAAAAAAAAAAAAAAAAAAAAAAGAGTCAATGGTTTACTACAACGAGTCATCCCAATTCATTCAAAAGATAAGTGGAGCAAAATCCTGTTGGCACCAGTGACCTGGTTTACATTTGTGTTGTACTTAACGGCCTTTCCTTGACATATCATGCACAATTTCCCCATGTGGAACTTTTCTCCACTTCTTCTCAGCTTTTATGTGGCTCAGAGAACTAAGGGCCAGATGTATCAAAGTATCGTTTGGCATTTCCTAAATATAAAATAACATTTTAAGAAATCGCTTTTTGAGAAATGCAAAATGGTATGTAAGAAAATAGCGAATCCCTAATAGCGATTTCGTAAAATTTGCATTTGCTATTAGGGAATGGACTTCATTCATCCCTATGTGTCTGAAAGACCATAGGTGCGAATGGTTTTGCATTTCCTAATTTGTGAACTTCTTTTAGGAATTCGCAACTTAGGTAATGCAAATCCAAGGGTGCTGGGGGCCGAAGGACCCCTATGATGAACCTTCCCCCAAAAAATATGTGCACATGTAAAGCGCACACATGCCCTATGGGCATGTGCTACATGGCACTTTAAAAAAATTGATTTTCAATGCATTTTTTTTAAATTGCACATGGTTACCACCAACTTGGAGTTGGTGGTAACTGCATTTTCTAAATGCATAGTTCGCATTTAGGAAATGCATGATACCTGTACATAGGTAATCGCAAATAGATATTTCCTATTTAAGGAATTGCAATTTGCGAGTCGCTAAATTGAGTCGCAAATAGCTATTTTAGCAATTCCTTAAAGTTGCACTGCAAATGCCTTTGATAAATCGTGAAAGGCTATTTTGAATTCGTAAATGGTGGAATTTTGAGATTCGCACCGCTGGCGAGTGCAAAATTGTTTGATACATCTGGCCCTAAGAGTCCATAGTATGAACAGGTTGGGACCCAGGTCAGTCCCTCATCTTGTACGAGATTTGGAAAGTGGGCACTATTATGTTGTGGTTCTTTTCAGTTGTATTATTAAGAAACACACTATATTGTTTATTAGACAACACACAAATGCCAAAGTATAAACAAGAAAGATCTAATATCAGGTTTTTTATATATTCTGAAAAGACCTACAAGGTCAATGAGGCTGATATAAACCTGTGACTAGCCACAATCCTTGCAGTGACTTTAGACCTTTGAACTGGCTGTAACAGCGATTTGTAATGTTACTGCAGTAAAAATCTTTAATTGCAATTCTGAAAAGATGGACATAGCAAAAAAAAAAAAGAAATAGCAATCTTTCAAACCGCGGAGAGATAGTATAGGTTGCACATATATCATGGGTTATACAATAGATTAAGAGACGTGCGTACGGGCTCCTCTGAAAGCTTCCAACAGCAGGTCCAACAGCTGCTCATAAATGTTCTGGTTCTCGTAAATTTCTGGAGTAAGGAACACTGTGCGAGAGTTGCAGACAATCAGGTTTTTGCAACGGATAGCATATGGAAGCAAGTTCTCCGGAACTTTTGTGATCTGCATGGACAGAGGCAAGTAGAAAAAAACTTCAATTGAGTCCTGTCAGACAACACACTGGCAATTCAACCAAACCCTGCCCTTTTTACCAAACAGAAATGACACACCCTAACAATGAAAATCTGAGAATAGGCCAAACTAATTCCTACAATGGAATACATACACTTCAAGAGGAAGTGAAACATACTAATATCATCTAATAGAGAAAAAGTTATATCATTTTTTAGCTTCTTCTTGCTATCAAGTATAACTTTTTGATATGGCCTCTGATTATTTATTTTTTAAGTCACTTTTTATCCTTAGACCTTTTTTTGGTGTCTTTTACGTTCAACCCTTCTTACTTCTCTCTTTATCCCCTATAGATGTAGGTTAAAGCAGCTACTAAGTTTGGGGTTATCGCTGCATCGGCCCATTTTTATGGGGATAGTTAGTCAACATTACTGCTTCTAATTTGTCGACATAACTTCTAAGAGTTGTATTAGATTAGGAGATTGAGCAGGTTGCCGTAACAGCCCATTACATGAAATTAGAGGAATTCTGTCAAGCTATCTACATTCAGATTCTTTAAATTTAGATACCCCCCTTGTTTGCTGCCATGTGCTACGTTCTTATACAGCGAGGATACCAGTGTATGCTTGCACTGCACAATGATTGCTCAGTCAAGACTGACTATGTCAGTCATGTACCTCAAAGGATTATCTGTGTGTATCCAGTCAACATTGTGACCTTTGATAAGAGCGTTTTTCTTGACAATTTGATAAAAGCCTTCTTGCCCAGCAAGTGCTTCAAACCTCTGTAACTAGCTCGTCTTGACATAAATTGTAATTTCCCAGAAATCATCATACTGGCATTGGATAAGAATGAGCGAAGTGATTCTTCTAGCAACTAATTGACAAAGAGATCTAGATTCTTCATAGGTCTCTAAATCAACATTAAGGTCCACAAAGCAGTAGGGCTAGCAGTGATTTAGCTAAAAGCTGTCAAATGAACCTATGTATTTTGACATACTGTGGTTAGATTTAGTGATGATCTGAAAAGTAATGCTACCTCCACCTTTCCCAATATTTCCATTTCACTTGCAATTGCAGTCTCAGAATGGCTACAAAGCACTATCACAACACTCACTCACTGGCTAGAAGATGTCCTGCTGCTTTTAACTAGATCTCAAACATGCACTTTGATCAAGAATGTAATTTGTAACTAGGCTTCATCCCATGGTGCAAGAATGATGGGTGATGTGCATCATATAATGTCAGCACTTGCTTGCGATGGCTCAGCAGATCTCAAAGTCTCAGTCATGTGTCCTTTCACCAAAGAGGTCCGTTTCACTACTAGCACAAATGAGGCAGAACATTACAGATGGATTGCAGAAAACTGGGTCATGGTTGCAGAAGCCCACCTCGTTTTTGCTAGCCAGTGTTCCTATCCCACAAAAACAAGACCACTGGTCACTTGATCCCAAGTGACCAGGTCTTTAGCACCTTTTGTAAGTCCCTGGTAAATGGTACCTCTGGTACCTAGGGACCCTCTTTAGTACCTATGCCCTAGGAGTTGCAGCATTACTTGTGCCACTCTAAGGGACCCAGCACCAAACTCATGAAGACAGCCACTGCAGGCTGCGTGACAAGGTGCCCCAAAAAGTGAAAACACAACTTGGCGCACAGCCTGTGTGCCATGTCCCCTAACATTGCATGCAAAACATGCAAGTCACCCCTACAGCACGCCTTATAGCCTCAAGGCAAGGTTCATGATATTACATACGAGGACATATATGCAAGCGCAAATATGCCCCTGTATTGTCTTTTTCGATTCTCAGACCTAGTAAATGAACAGGGAAACCAATGTAAGTACATGTAGTTGACAATGGTCACTACAAGTTCCCCCGCTACATGATGGCTTCACTAAAAATAGGGATGTTTGGTATCAAACATCTTGTATTAATAAACCCTCACTGATGTCAGTGATGGATTTATTAACATGCACCCAGAGGGTACCTTAGGGGATTCCCCCTGAAAAACCTACCCTTTACCTGTGTGCTGGCTGACTAGTTTTAGCTAGTCTACCACCAACAGACAGGTTTCTGAGCCTTTGCTCTTGGGCAGACAGGTAAACACCCTGCTCTGGCAGGGATGTTAACACACCCATCCCTACAGGATGACCTGCAAACCTGCATTCAAGGCTGGGGCTTCAAATAAGTCCACTACCCTTGGTATACAGATCTGGCTTCCCTCAAAAGGGAGATGCCACCCCCGAGCCCATTAGGAACCTGGATGGGTGAGAAATCTGGTATTCCCAGAGGTGTGTCCATCCCTAAGGTCAGTCACACCCCCAAGGCTGAGCAGCCTGATGTGGACACAACATTTAGAAACCTGCCATTTTGTGTTGGCAGAATTAGGAACTTTGGGACAGGGTTATGCTCGGTGGGGAGGGGGGATGGGGGCAAAGGGTGAGTAGCCCATTGGCTACTACCCTACACTTCCCTAAACACCCCTATTTGTAGTAGTTAGGGTAGCCCCTGACACTAGGAAATCAGATTCCTGCTGACCTGCGAAGGACACTCAAGAGCCGTGAAAGCAAAGACTGAGAAAAAAAACACCCGACTTGGCAGCAGTCGGCTGGCCTGTCTGCTGTTCCTGCCAAACCTCACCAAAGTCGCCTTGTCCTGCAAGCTGTTGTGTCTCCAAAAGTCTGGGAAATCTGTCTGCTTTCAACAGAGACCCAAGAACTCCTGTGGAGCAGCTCTGGACTGCCAAAACCAGACACCAGAAAGTACCACTGCACCTGTGCCACCTAGCTTGAGTTGAAGTAGGCCAACGGTGCCAGCTTGGTCCCCAGCCCTCCAGAGAAAGCCCACTTTGGACTCTGCGCCACCACCAGCCTCTCTTTGAAGCCCCCCTCCCCTCAATTGCGAGTGCTCCCGATGACAAAAATTCGATGCCTCATGACACCTCTGCACACGTCACCCCTGGCCCGCGGAGAAGAGGACCTAAGGTGTCCCTACGTCCCTGAGCATCGCGAGAGCTGACCCCTCTTACTAGTCCAGCCCAACTAGCCTACCAGTCCATATGTGCAGTCTCTTTTTTAATCGGATCAATCCCCAATGACTAACATTGGGCACCCAAAGCTGAAAAGCACCTCTGCACCCATCCGTCCCAGTGCCGCCAGAGGTGATCTGTTGGTGCTGCAGGGGACCTTGCCCATTACTTACCTTAAGTCCATGAGATTGGTCCCGTAAGTCACTGTACTATACCTGAATGCAGCATTTGTTTTTCCTCCATAGGATAACTTTGCCACCTCTGAAAAATGCAGTCGACTTTTAAAACCTAAAAGTATTTCTCTTGCAAAACATACTCACCTGATCGTATTGATTCTGGTGCCTAAATAGATATAAAGATGTGTTATTATTATTATTTTTTTTTAATGGGAGTGGATCCCCTTATTGAGACGTGTGCCTCAATTATTGACTGTGTGTATCTACAGATGTCCAACACTCCTCTCTGATAAGCCTACGGCTGTTCAACCACAGCACCCCCTAATGGAGCACTTTGGGCTTGCTAGAGCAAGCTCCTGTCCAATAGTAAGGGAAACCATGGACTCTCTGCACAGTAAATCTCATTTTGATATACTATATAAAGTGCCAGCTTTCTACATGGATGTAGGAAAGTACCCTCTTTCTTGGCATGGTTACCCCCATTTTCTGCCCGTTGTTAGTGTGTTTGACTGTGTTAACTGGGACTCTGCTAACCAGGACTCCAGTGATTGTGCTCTCTCCCTTCAAACTTGGTTACTTGAACCACTTACACACCACATTTTGCATACTGGTGCCCACATGTATTTCCCTAGTATATGTTACCAAGTCCATTGGGGTATCAGGAGATTTCCCCCCTGTGCCCCCCCCCCAACCACCCATGGGCTGCAGCATGTATTAAGCCACCCATGGGGAGACCATGCAAAGTGTATCTGCAGGCCTGCCATTGCAGCCTGAGTGAAAGGGTGCATGCACCCTTTTCACTACAGGTCACTGCACCAGGTCACTATAAGTGACCCCTATGGCAGGCCTTACTAGCCCTGAGGGCACGGTGCAAGTACCTGTGTGTGAGGGCACCCTTGCACTAGCAGAGGTGCCCCCACGAACTACAGTTCCATTTTCCTGGACTTCGTGAGTGCAGGAACGCCACACGCGACGTTGCTTAGTTACAAATCTAACACGGAAGACGCGGCTCCAAACACACGCGCTGAAGCGATCGATTCGGCCTGTACGCGCCGAATACGGGAGATGATATAAACAGCAATCTTTCTGACTCCAGATGGGCGGCTCTAAGTAGTAGGGTCCATCGGTTAAGCTAATTGAAGAAGATATACAGGAGTCCTTTGGTCCATTTTGATCTTTATAATTAAGAATTTCATTTGCCCTTCTCCAGTCCTGATGAGGCCTTAAATCAGTAGGCCGAAACGCGTTGACTTGTTGTATTGCAAGTGTATTGGGCTTGTTAAAGAATGGAATATATTGTAAAAACTTAAGTTGCACTATATCACACTTATGTGAAAGTAATGCACAACACCTTGATAAGTGAGTGTACGTAAAAGCCCAGTTCCTTAGCATTTAGAAGTGGATCACATGTGGAGTTATAACAGTGACCACCAGTCAAATATATAGGGCATTGTTTCCTTATACTGTTATATCTGTGATGAAGTCTATTGTGAATATTTTGTCTATTTTATGTGTACAGTTATTATTGTAGTGTATGTAAGTTTTACGTCTTCCCAGATCCTTTTTTGCTATTAAAAAAATCGGTTGGAAATAAATTTGAGTAAGAAATAAACTCAGAAGCTACAGAATAGAGGTCTGTTCTTATCACTTAGGATTAAATTTGTCTCTACCTGCCATCTTTCTCTTTGTTGACCTTACTAGCCCTGAGGGCACGGTGCAAGTACCTGTGTGTGAGGGCACCCTTGCACTAGCAGAGGTGCCCCCACGAACTACAGTTCCATTTTCCTGGACTTCGTGAGTGCAGGAACGCCATTTTATGCATATATTGGACATAGGTCACTACTTATGTCCAGCTACATAATGGTAACTCCGAACCTAGGCATGTTTGGTATCAAATATGTCCGAATAATACCCCAATACAGTTGCCAGTATTGGAAGTTTGATTCCATGCACTCTGGGGCTCCTTAGAAGACCCCCCAGCATTGCCCCTACCAGCCTTCCGGTGTTTTCCAGGCAGCCCAAGCTGCTGCCACCCCCTCAAGACAGTTTCTGACCACCTGCTGCTTGAACAGCTCAGGCCTGGGGAGGCAGAACAAAGGATTTTCTTTGGGAGAGGGGGTAACACCCTCTCCCTTTTGAAATAGGTGTTACATGGCTTGGGAGGGGTAGCCTCCTCAAGCCACTGGTATGCTTTGAAGGGCACATTTGGTGCCCTCTGCACATAAACCAGTCTACACCGGTTCAGGGACCCCTAGTCCCTGCTCTGGTGCAAAACTGGACAATAAAAGGGGGAGTGACCACTTCCCTGTCCGTCACCACCCCAGTGGTGGTGCCCAGAGCTCCTCCAGAGGGTCCCTGGGTTCTGCCATCTTGAATCCAAGGTTGGCAGGGACCTCTGGTAGTATCTGTGAGGCCAGGTCAGGCAGGAGACAGCAGAGCCCCCTCCTGATAGGTGCTTACCTGGCTAGGTGACCAATCACTCTTTCAGGTCTATTTAGGGTCTCTCTCTTGGGTGGGTCCTCAGATTCTGCTTGCAAGATTACAGCAGGATTCCTCTGCAACCTCGACTTCTGGCCTCTGGAACCACAAGTGGGCCCTCCAGGAACCGATAATCTAGATCCATGACGAAGGCTCTGCTTGCAACAATGATTTCACGGCTCTTTCCAGCTTCTGAAAAATATTCCCGGCTGTGCATCGCCTGAGGGCGGCAATTCTTCAGTCTGCACAAAAAGGAAGAAGTAATCTCCCTTGGAGTGAAGAAGTCACTCCCCTGCATTCGCAGGCACCAACTGCAATGACGACCAGCAGCGTGGATCTCCTCTCATCCTGAGCTGCGTGGATCCTGCATCACGGGTGGTGGTCCGGAGTAGACCTCTTGGTCATCTCTGCCAGTTGTCCAACTTTGGTGGAGGTAAGCTCTTGCCTTCCCACGCAGAACCGTACCCCTGCCCCATGCACCGAGCCTCTTGCAGCTACCAAGGCTTGTTGGCATCTCCTCCAAGGGATCTTCAGGGTCTGTGTAGCCCCAGCCCCCAGCACTCCTTCCTGCAATGCACAGCTCTCTGCGTGCTTCTCCTGTGGCGTGGGACCCTTCTCCAGTTGTGCTGCGTGGGCTTCTCTGCAACTCCTGGTTCCTCATCTAGTGGGTCTCCTGTGGGGGCTGCCTCTTCTTCTGTGGACTCTAACTTGAAGAGGGGTCCACTAGGAATCCCCTTCCTCCACCCCTCCATTTCCAACTCCCCCCCGAGTTGAGTCCTTCTGGACCTTGCTGTTCCCGGGCAGCCCCAATTTTGCTTCACCTTGACTTCAGCCTTTGCTGAGACTTGGTGGTGGTTATTCCACGCCACTGACCAACTGCAATCATCCATCTGGCGTGGGACGTCGACTGCATCCTCCAGGAACTCTTCACCTGCTCCAGGGCTGCCTTACTGACTGTCTTCGTCCTATTGTCGACAAACTCCTGCAACCACAATTGGGGGGTAATGGCTCCTGCGGCCACTGAACTCTAGGACTTCTGGACTTGGTCCCCTTCTTCCACAAGTCTTCCTCTTCAGGAATCCACCACTAGTTTCTTGCAGTCTTGTCTGGGTGTTGAACTTTCTTCTTTTTCTTCCTTTTGGGTCATTTCTAGAAAATCCAGTAACATACTCCATTCTTCCTGGATGCTGGGGGTAGTATGGTACTTACCTTTGGGGTTTCCTAGTTCCCCAGCCCCCCTCTACACATCCCACTTACCTAGGTGCGGTCCTCCATTCGCATTTCATTTTTTTTAGTATATGGTTTGGGCTTCCCCCTAGTGTCACTATTGTCTATTGCTATTTGCACTGTTTTCTATGCCTATTTCCGATTACTAGTGTTGTTATCTAGTGTGTTACTTACCTCCTATTGGAGGGTTGCCTCTCTAATACTTTTTGGTAATTGTGTCACTAAAACAAAGTACCTTTTTTTGTAACACTGAGTGTTTTCTTTCATGTGTGTAAGTGGTATTGCATGAGCTTTGCGTGTCTCCTTGCGCCTTAGCTGCCCATCCACAGATACCTCTAGAGAACCTGGCTTCTATTCACTGCCCACACTACACTAATAGGGGATAACTGGACCTGGTATAGGGTATAAGTACCTTAGGTACCACCCACATGCCAGGCCAGCTTCCTACAATGAATCAGTAAAATAAATGAAGTGTGTCTTTCATCTATAAGGAAGGGGCAAAGGGAAGGACTATAGCTACATGCCCTGAATCCCATGGCCACCCACATACAATAAAGTGCAAATGAAATTAACCGCTTGTATCCACTCATGGTTCATTTTCCTCCCCTGCATATTTTTGTATTTACAACTAGCCCTATTTGTATTCTCAACCTTTAGCTCACAAAGTCCAACATAATAAACTCAAATTTTGAAACCGGTAGTCCATACCATAGAAAGCAGATTGATGTGGTAGGCCCCAAATGACTGATGTGGCAAATTGTATCACATCTACGTAAACACACAGTTCATCTTAGTACTCAAAAATCAATGAATACTTTAATTGAATGATGATATTAATTACCACTTCGACTACCATAAACATTAGAACGATATTAAAAGAGAAGAAACAACTCCTCGACTTCTCATTTTCGTACCACCTGCTCCACACTACAGCTAGCACACCTCAAGCCTCAGCCATCACAAACCTCTTCCTTTGCCCTCTGGAAGCAGGCATTAAGGTATGGGATAATGTGCTTCTCCCCAGCATCACGATCTGCTGAGAGGTTTTGTGTGCCCGCAGAAGTCATGCAGATCAGGTGGTTGCCGGGTTCTGGAAGCAGCAGTCGACTGAAGACGGCCTGAGAAGGGAGAGAAAAAATAAATAAATACAACTTCTGAGACCAAACACAAAGGAATGCCAATAGCTGGGTATTACCCACACATCCAAGAAAAGACTAACAACAACCAATTGGAATGTTTATAAAAAGAACCCTCCTCTCCCCCTCCAAGAACAGAATCTCAAAACCACAGTGTTTAGGAAACAAAACTGAAACCTAAGTGGTAGGGTCTACAAAACACAACCAGGAAAGAAGTTCCCATACAATGGCAGGGAGTGTTCATTAAAACATTTATTATTTCAGAAGCTTTAACCCCAGAAGGCCAAGAAGATCCAGTACTGCAGGATTTGCCCGATCCCAGAACAGTGTACACATCACAAAAATTAGATGAGAGGTTCTCCAAACACCAAAATAAAGCCCCAGGGTCAGGATGAGCCAATGGAAAATACAACCAAGCGATCAAAATAAATTCAGGACCTAGGAAAAAATTATCTTCTCCTCTCGCCATAGAGGTGGCTATGTGCAAAACATTGCCATAATCAGATGGCTCAAATGGCAGTGACATAGGTTCCCCTGCAGTATCCATAACCTTAATTTGCTTTCAGTAACATTTTCCAGAAAAATACAAAATGCGAAGTGCTGTTAATGCTAGAAGAGACCAGAAACAACTATTTGATCCCTGACAGAAGGGAAGTCATTCATGAACCTGTTCCACATTCTCCATGTCGAGCCAGTCCTGTCCATCCAGATCAGCCGCCATCTCTTCGAGGTAGACGCATCGCATTGGAATTCCATTCCCGCCCTTCAGGCTGGGGTCACCTGGGAAGACAGAGTACATACTATAAATGGACACAGCCTGCCACTAGTAGGTGACTCAGTGATAGGTCCAGCCAACACATACTGCTGTTTCATTATGGACATATGCATGTGCATTCTAAAAACACTCACTCAAATGAGTTGTGGAAACGTTACTGAACACAATTTATAGCTAAATATCAACGTCACTGCTGGGTTGCCCGAATACGCATTAATTTTCAAAAATGTTACTTTATAGCCCTCTGTAAAAGGCTTCCTATGATTAAGAAGGGTAGGTACTCTTATCACTTCGTTAGTTTACAACATTGGAATCTAATTATGGCATTCTTTGGCTGCTCTCTTGGTTTACCCAGCAGAAGAGCATCAAATATTTATGACATAAGTGCAGCAAATTAAGGATATATTGTGGCAAATGCCGAGGTGTCAACACACTGAAGTAAAAACAGCTACTAAAAACATTTAATCATTGAGAACTTTGGAGACAATGTCTAAGTAGCAACAACCTTTTTTCTTTCAACCATGCTGGATTTAAAGCACCAAGTTTTGGCAGTTCAGCTTTCAAACAGACTTACTGCTATCTAAATACATAATGTGGTCTTGGGGGGGGGGGGGGGGGGGTGGTTCATCCCTTTCAACTTTCTCTGAACTGCCTCTTTCAGCCATTGGCTTGAGATTTTGTCTATTCCATCTTGGCTCAGGCAAACGGATTATTTATCTCCCACCTAATGCTACTAGCTGTTTGTATGTGCTTCCTCAATTGTATGTCTTACTAATGTGCTAACGCAATCTACATTGGCATATCAAAGCCAGACCTACCCACATTGTCAACGCTTATTCTAATGTGATTTGGTAATTTTACTAACTTTGAACTGCATAAAAAGTTACATCTGTGCATCAAATACGTTTACAGCCCAAGGATGGTAAGAGTGCAAAGGAACATGGACTGTCACAGTATTTTTTTCTGACCAAGAATTTATACACTCACCAAGTACTGAACACAATGAATCTTGAAACAGAATTAATCCCAAGTAAATATGTTCTATTTAACATAAAGATTAATAGACTGAAATATACTGTATGTAAACTTGCTGTTTCCGTGGTTATATCTCTGATACAAATGGGTTTGTGAAAGGAATGCACTATAATGACGTTACCACTGTCAGTGTGAAACATATCTATTAAAAGAATCTAATGCGGGAAACTGAGTTTTCCCCTCTTACTCCTTTCGGAAGTTCAATCACAAGAGTTTATGGAGGGTCCCAGTACCAATGGCAGTAGGTCTTACCCGCTTCTGCGGTATCGAACCTTTCAGCTGCACAGTGAAGTCCTGCTATGTATTGGCAAAGTCCACTGCATGAGGTCACATGTGGCAACACCCGGCAGGAGCAGGCTCTCTCCCATGAGCCACGCTACTGGCTCGTTCTAGCAATCAGGGTTATTTGTGGCGGGGAACAGGATGATCTCCTTGCTCCTGACGGGGCTCTAGTGAGCTCCTTCGATCCTCTGTCCTCCTGTGGTGTAGTTCGCAGAATGCACGCTGAACCTGCCTTGGTCACAGTAGCAGTTTCTCTGTTCCAGGTGACAGCCGGACCCTTGGCCTCAGCAACTCCAGGGTCCCTTCTGGCATACAAGGTCACTACCACGGCACTCACAAATCCAGTCACCTTGACCTGGTGTTAAAGTTCACGGTGATCCCCTCTCTAGCACCCAGGGACACCCACCTTGACATCGTGAAGGACTGGCTCCCTCCACACAACTCTTGCTCCTCGACCTAGTCCACAGTGGCCCCTCCTGGTACACTGGGGTTGCTAAATTGATACAGCACACAGGCTACAGCCCATCAGTGCAAAAGAGGTCTTCTCACACCTCGCAAAGGGAGTCCTCATGATAGGATCACCTCCCCCACAGCCCCCTAGGAACTTGCTCCTTTCAGCGCTCTCCGCTTCATCAAAGGGCGCACTGGTCTTGGTGAGCAGGGAGGTGCTGGTGCTCCAGGGCAGGCAGTCTTGGTTTCCCTGGGTGGTGTCCCCTCACCCAGCGTGGACACTGGCATGACTGGGCACCTCCCCAGTCCTGGTCACAGGCAGGCATCTTGAGAAGCTTCCCCTCCTCGCACAGCCCATCTGGCTGCTCGGCAGATGACAGTTTGGGGCTTCAAACTCAACCAGAGAGGTAGGAGAACAACCCTTACAACCCCACTCAGTCCCAATCCATAATTCAAATGCACAAAACGTGGGATGGGTTTCTATTGCACTTTCAACACTTTGCCAGTTTTTTCTATATACCGAGTACCTGGTCCTTCAGGAAGATATATCCCTGTTATGGATGGAAAGGCCTCACCCACTTAGTTCTGACTTTACATATTCTTACTGTCTTCAAACGTAAGGGGTGCAGTTACACATAGTGGCACAGAGATGGGAACAACCATAAAGAGTTAAACTCCTCTCATGGTGGTTTTTCCCGTGATGCGGCAGCAGAACTTCAAGTCAGTGCCACCTGAAAACCCCTCGGCAGGCCTAAAGAGCACATCCAGAAAGCAACCAGAACAAAAGTCAGACAAAATGTTACTTATATACAAAGTCAACCCAATGCACACAGAGGAATAGCTCATACAGTTTCAACAATGTTTAAAACTTAAAAGCATGGATGAAACAGGGTCTGCCACACAACGCATGCCCACCCTCCACGCGGCCCACTTGCTGTCTCAGATGGGCAGGTACCAAATAGACTACATGCTGCGTTTGTGGCGAGGGGCAGCGAAGCATTTGAGGTAGTGCAGTGACTGGACGGAGACCAGTGTGTTGGAGTAAGGCTAATGTCACTTTATTTACTTAGGGCAAAAATTATTTGCAAAGCAGTGCTCTTACTTTTTGATGTTAGGAGCAAATATGCTGTATTTCAAGTTTTTTGGGGGAGACATTTAGGAACCTACCCCCAAACCTTTTGCCTCCTCTACTTCACTGGCACATGCATCCTCCAGGCAGCCCTTCCTCCCACTCACGATCTACGGCACATATCCATGGTGCCGCATAACCAAGCTTGGCGGAAGGCTACATATGTACATGAGGGAGAGAGCTGGAAAACGTATGCACTCTCACAGTGCGCATAACAAAAAAGTCGCTCCTGAAAACAGACCAGTAAGGCAAGCAAATGAGAGGGACAATGAAGCCAACCAACGGTAAGCAATGGGTGGACTTCTAGTCCACTCTAATTTACCAATATGGCCTGCAACAGACAGCACATGAGCTATCTTCAGATAGACCTAGAAATTAAGAGTGTTCCTGGGGCTAAGCGGAACAATGCAAAAACTATTTTTGGGGAGTGATGTGAATCAGACTATAGGAAATAGCTCACCTTTTACATTAGTCTTTTGGTATGTGTTTCCGATATAAATATTGCAGTTAGGCAAAAGAAAGATGGCTATGAGAAAGTCAACAAACACATCAAATGACCACAAACAGGGCAATGCAATCACTTGAACTGGCATTCTCAAATTTGGCAATTGCAAGAAGTGAAACAAACATGAGTACGCATTTGTTCTGTAGAGTTCCCCTACAATTTCTTTTAAGAAAGTTAGGTATTACTGTAAATAAATTTAAATAGCCCTTACTATCCATGACAAGGCACTGACGTGCTTTGTGGTGTAAAGTATGCTGCTTCGGATCCCAAGGTTAGTGGTTAACCCACTGGTTGGACTTCTTGATTATTTATAATTGTCTTGTGTTCTCAATGAAAGGATTCCATGCATTTCGTCCAATGTGTGTAGTAGATTATATTAGTTGGTGTTAGAAGGCCTGGAATAATCATAAAAGTGTTACTAGACTAGCAGGTGTAGTAACATGAATAATCTACTCAACCTCACTGAAATGTACTTCACCCGTAAACTGGTCTCAAATTGTGTGATCCTAGGCAAATATTTAGTTTTATGGAGCTTCCTTTTTCTTCATGATCACATACGAAAGCATCTTTAAATATGCGAGTTCACTATTTCTACTGTACAAAAAAACTCTTGATTTACTAGACTAAAAACATTTGCTCCTTGTATAATAAGATGGAGCCCACATATAGGGTACACATGACCCCTGGCTTGCCTCTTAGTCCACTAATAGCATTGTCATCAGGGCAGGAATATTCCCTAGTTTATGTTTAAAAACTCACTTTTAATATATATTACTAAAGCATGATGTGATATTGCACTGCTATATAAAGACAGCACATTTTCCATTTGAATGGCCACATTTTCCCCCACTAACATTCAGTTTTACTGCTAAAACTATATAGCACGTAAATAATGTTTGGAAATTGGGTTTCAGCTAAAATATTTAATATATGTACATCACTAAGTAAAGTACTCCGATTTGTTTACAGCCTATAAAAATCTTTTTTCCACCACACTGGATTACAAACGTGCCTCCATAACACTGAAATATATTTTGAAATATTTGTACAGTTCACCTATCTAGTTCATTGTTGTGTTACAAAAAAGCCTGGAATCTTACAGCCTTTCATTTCACACGCTTTGCACAGCACGATTGTCACATAGTTCAATTTACAAAAGCCTCTAAATTCACCTTCAGAGACAGAGAAGTAAATGTAGGAAGACAAACTGACTTTTGACCTCTGTCTCTGAATGCTGAGTAAAGGTGACAAGATATAAACAAGATTTAAAAGGCATCTTTATTGCTCATTCACTTTGTGAGTGAACAGAACACCTTGTATTTGTCAACTCGCAGGAACAGGCGAGTAGGCCCTAAAAACAGCTTATCCTGATTAAATCAGAGTCGCCATAGTGAGCAGAAGAGTAGATTTCTCACGCCCTGGTTAGATATAATCATTAATAAGGGTATGGGAGTATATGAAGAAGGTTGGGACGACTATATAGGCTAGAAAATATTAAATATTGTTAGGTTGCAGGATTATGGTTTCAAAGGAGAAATTGTGATCTACTAAATGAGGCCTGGCCAATAGCAGAAATAAAATGATAAACACAACTGTCATGTGACTTAAAGTAGGCTGGACTCAAAGTGGAGACATACGGACACTGAAGATATAGTGAGGGCCATTCAACAGAAGAAAAAAAATGAGGAAAACAATCAATAGTTTATGTCAATGGCCATTTTGCTTGCAGGATTTGAGGGCTATAGTGGGAGAAGACGTTTTGGATCACAAACAATCTGAGGATGTAGAACTAGAACAAAATATGTGCGGTGCTGAAATGCTGATACGCACTGTTAGCTTACTACAGCATGTGGGTTAGAGTTTGGAAGTTGTCTCTGCTTTGGACCTATGTAGAAAGATCCATGTGGAGACAACTAAGGTGCGGTTATCATATTAAGGGGTGAGGAGCTTGGCAGCGAAATAATTCCACCTCTATGGAAACAGTTGTCAATTTTAAATTTTGTGATATGCTAAATGCAATGATTAACACCACAGGCCTCTATTCTGCTGGTAGGTTTGTTTATCTATTTTATTTTAAGTTCTCAATCTCATTCTCTAGGTTGGTTGTGGCAGGTCGTCATTCACTCCGATCTTCTAGATCTGGGGGAGATTACAGGTGTGGACAATAAATGAGCGTGAATCAGAGATCTGCCTAGGCACACAGCATTATAGTTCTCCTTTAAAAGATTGCTATTGTGTGACACAAAATGCAGAGATTTGCCAAGATGTACTGGGTTATAAAAATCCTTTTGTTATAAGAGGATGTTGGTGTTCATGCTTTATTACTATATCTTCAATGGATTATATTGGGGCCCTCTAATCACCAGCAATATGTGGCAGACCACTTCAGTCTTCACAGACCCATCTTGTAAATATTGAGTGGTTAGTTAGGTGGGGTACTAGATCCTGTTTCTGTCCCCTCCATTTGCCAGCAAGACTCTACAAGACGTTTCATACTTTATACAGGTGTCCCACTGAGAATGAGGCAATCGGGTAGTAAATTAGTATATGGTAATGTCTTGCAACACATACTACATGTAGTTGAGACCAGGAGAACCATCAGAAAGACTACAGTCTTATGCTTAGACAAATAGTGCGTTTATCCTGGTGCGGGTGTTTGAATACGAAGTTGATGCTCCAAGGTGGCAAGTAGGCTGTACCCAGGGTGACAGACTCCTGGAGACTAGTGGGTGGGCAGTAGGGAGGAGTGATAATCACTTAGAGCCCAGATGATTGTCCGTACAGAAGGGTGATAGTCGCCTAGAGCCCAGTATCAGTGATCATCATCTTGCGGTTATATATAAAGGTTTGTAAACAAGCGCACTAATCTCCTACAGTACGACAGCAAATACCTCTCATAGTGGTGAATAGCTGCTAACCTTGTTGTTTTGGAGGTAAAGAGGTAGGGTTTCTGGCCATAGGCTCTTTTCAAACCTTAACAGACTCAAACAAGCAGCCCCCCTAAACTGGCACCATTTACCTGGACCTCCACAATGGATGCCCTAAAAGACCGGTTCAAGTGGCAGGAAATGCACTAGTTGACAGGTGAGCTAGCAACAATGGAACCCTGCGAGTTAGACTCAGCGGCCTAAAGCTAGGCCAATTAAGAACCCAACAAAAATGTTTAACAAGCAGAGCCCTGCTGCTAGGAAAATCTCCTTAGTTTGAAAGGTACATGAAGAAAACGAGGTAAAGGTGGTGCAAATACGTCCTTAATGGTCAGTAATGCTACTAAACACAAAGCCATTTAATCTAAATTTCAATAAATAAAAATTTGGGAGGCATAAACTCAAGCAGATAGTGTGTGTAGATCAGTCCTCTGTAGCACAACACCATTGCAAAATGGGCCCTGCAAGCATTACAATTTTAGACTGCTTTACAAGGACGGGAAATAACCCTGGTGCTTAAAGGATTTGACTACAACGACAGCCTTTGGAGTCAGACTAGGCAGCCTAACTGAACTAACTATACATTTTAACCAACAGGAACCCCCCTTCCTCGGACTGAGGCAGATGGCGTCAGCGTAGCCGCGTCCACGCTACGCCACGCCCACCTCCAGTGCCGGCTCGAACGTAGGCTGAGGACGTTCCTCAGCCCGGGAGAAATGCTGCCCTTTGTTTTTCTTTTTCCGCCCGTATCGGAGGGCACTTGGCGGCCGGGGCTCCTCGCCTCTTTCTGCGCAGAGCAAGCGAGGTCACTGTGATGCCGCCGCCTCGCCGCTCCGTGAGGATTAGAGAGTCCCCCTGCACGCCGAAGCCGGGTCGCACCTAGAGGCTTGGCACGCACCGGCCTGTCATCGTGTTTTGTTTGCTTGGATTTCTTTCTGATTAAAGCGGACTCCACTTTATTACAACATCGGCATCGGTTTGGGGCCCCCGTGCCCCCCCTCCCCTCCCCGTTCCTGGGATGTAAGAAGCAGCAGGAGGGTGAAAAATAAAAAAAGACTAAAGCTCCAGGAGGATAGCCAGAAGCGGCTGGGCTACAAATCTAACCAGGTACCGGGTCTGTGGCAAAGGCTCCATAAGGGCCATACTACTTTATCTTCTATGGGACCAGCCACCCCCTTTTTCTGCAGGACTACTGACTATCAATCTACGAACTTGGTGGGCTCTTTGCTTCCTTTTTGTGAGTTGGCTCTTGCATAGTGCATGATACATGGTCATGGCATGAATGGGACTACGGGACGGTGCTAAAAAGTAATAAACTGTTAAGCTAGAGCTTGCAGGAGTAATGATCTTTTGAAATACCCAGATTGAAAACTGTTCTCAGAATTGAACTGGATTAGACATCAGGATATGTACAGCCAAGCCTACTTGAAGTTTGTGAATTTATGTTCCTTGAAAACCTTTGGCAAATTGTTGTTGAGCGCGCAAACTGGGCTAGTACGTTTGGAAAGAACTTGTGATTTAATTATTAGCAATCTTATGGTTATCATGGCACCCAAAAACAGTCGAAACCTTGGGGAGAAAGGAGAAGGGGCACGAGCTGCCCGGGCTAAAAAGTCTAGTGGCGAAATGGCCACCGGCAATAAAAGACCAACCCTAACGCTTGGGAAAATAAGCGGGAAACAGGCTATGGGAACAAGTAGACAAGCCAAAAACAATGGCCCTCTAATGTTCCCCCCGGGGGAAAGAAAACACAGTCTATAATTACGGGCTTTTGTAAAGGAGGCATACAAGAGGGCAATCTTGAGCATTTCTCCCCCCACCCCCAAGTAGGAATGCAATCGACAGTAGGCATGAAACAGGTGGATGATAGAGAAGTGAAAGAGCTTCCTGAGGATGGAAGTCATGAGAAGGACTGCCCTTCGGACTGGCAGAAAACTTCTATGCCCTTGAAAGTCGCTGAGAGCGCAGCGCTCAAGGGGGGGAAGAGGAGTCCGTAAGGCAAAAGGATGTAGAGACATATACGCCCTTGAAGGGAATCCTCAATTCAGACTTAAAGAACATGGAAATTGTGTCCTACCCCAAGTCACTCAAGAAGCTATCTGTATATCAAAGGATTCTGCGAGGGGGGCCAGAATAGTCTAAAGATGGAGGGGACAAATTTTATTCTTTAACAGAGGACTCAGACTCTACTAACAGTGGTCCAGGGTCAAGTGAAAGTAGAGATAGTATCTCTTCTGAATCTGCTAGCTTTTTATCCGTTGCAGAGTCCACGGTGCGACAGCAGCAGCGGAAAAGCAAGGGGTTGGACCCCAGTAGAGATAATGCAGAGTCCTCAGCCCAGACCCGGAAAGCTCTCAAATGGGACTATTCAGGTACAAATCTTATGAGCACAGTAGAGGCCCATCCCTCCCAGAATGCAACTAAGGGGGCTGAAGAATCGGTATGTGGCCCAGCTCATACAATTGATGATCAACATACAGATTCTGAAATGCTACAGTCTATATACAATTTAATAAAAGGAACTACAAACTGAGACAAGAGCAGAAAGCCAGAGGGCACGGTTGGCTACAAAACAGCTACAAGGAACAGTGCGTAAGGTGGTCAAATCCTGCACAGAAATTGTGGGGAAACTATATTCAATGGAAGAGAGGTCATCGGTCGTTGAAGGAGAGATCGAGGCACCTAGGCGACACCAACATTCAGGCCAACGGTGGTCTGACTGTCTCGAGGGGGGTGGGGGACAGAGAGGGAGTGTTTGGGGGGGTGGGGACAAGCTCAGTTTGGGGTAGGGGACGGGGGGGGGGGGGCGGGGAGAGAAAAATGTGTACCCAAAAAGAAGTGTAGCGTTATGTATGATGCTACCAATATAAGATGGTCACGGGTTAGGTGTAAGGCTAAACCACCCAAGTTAGTCAAAGATTGTCAATTGAGATTGTACACATGTCAAGTATTAGGATAGCAACCATTAATATATGTGGGCTAAATACCCCCCGGAAGAGGGAAAAAACGCAGATGATTTGAGAATGTTAAAAGCAGATATTTACTGCCTGCAAGAAACACATGTAGAAAAAGCAGATAGGAAATTGTTAGAAAGCCTAGGTTTGCGGTTATTAGGGTGTACCGAACAGGTGACCAAAACAAAGGGGGTTGCGATCATGGCAGATAGTGCTAACTGCATTGTTAATCGGCAGAAAGTAGATACAAATTGGTAGGTGGGTAATAATGGAGTGTTTAGTAGGTAATGTTAGATTTACGTTATGTTAATTATATGGCTCAATGGAAGATGACCCCTCATTATTTGATTTTATATCTGTAGAACTGACACTATGGCTCGCACCATACATTATCTGTGGCGATTTTAACTTTAATGGGTCAAGGGATGAGGCACAGAGCCTAAGAGATATTAGAAGGAATAAATAAATATCCAGGGCGGAAGCCTAGAGTTTTTCAGGCTCTTAAGAATATGCAAAGGGAGGTTGGATTAATAGATGCATGGTTAGCTCTGGAAGGCCCTAAACCGGGATATACTTATTTTTCTGCACCGCATAGGAAATTTGCTACATTGGTTTATTTTTTAGTGTCTCCAATATTCCTAGACGAATTAGAGATTAAGTTATACCCTCGCTTTATGGCGGACCATAACCCACTGGTATTAGTGATTAAGGATAGAGAACGCTAGAGAGTTCAGACGAACTGGACATTTGAGCGCGGTTTGCTGAATGATCCTTTGTATATACAGCACATGAGTGTGCGGCTAAAGGAATTTTTAGATTTCAATATTGGAACAGCCCCAATAGAAATAGTTTGGGATATATTAAAGGCAGTTATACTGGGGGAAACTATGGGCTACAGTATTACGCGACGGAAGCAGGCGACAACTCAGCTTCAGATCAGCTTATCCGGGCTATTAGGAAGGATGTTGGGGTCAAGGATGCTATACATCAGGTTTCAGTCGCAAAAATGGCCTTCGGGAACTATTCAACCGAGAGGTTAGCGTGAAAAATAGCAAAAAAACGAAGTGAGTGTTATGAATGCAGTGAAAACGTAGGGCACATATTAGCCATGCGGATCTGCCAGTGGGCAACTTCAGGTATAATCCTACAAGTACAAAATGAGGCTGGGCTGACAGTAACGAGGCCTGACTCTATTAGGGAAGCCTTCCAGGAATACTATACAGAATTATATGACACAGCTAATATGGGACAGGAGCATATTGATAACCACTGGCTGATGCCGACTAGGTATAGCCAGATTACAGCAGACGATCAAAAAATACTGGAACAGGAGGTGACAGTGGAGGAAATGTTAGACGCACTTGAGGCACTTCCAAGTGGGAAAGCTGTGGGGCCAGATGGCATTCCTTTAGAGTTATACAAACACTTTAAGAAGGTGCTCTCATCAGTTTTGTTGGAATTTATGAATCATGTGAAGATGGGAGGTAACCCCCCTCCATCCTGGGGCTCTGCTAATATTGTGGTATTTTTAAAGAAAGGGAGGAACCCGGATAGCTTAAGCTCATACCGCCCTATCACCTTGATGAATAGGGATGCAAAAATGTATTCCAAAATATTAGCGACTCAACTGTCTGGATGCATTCGTAAGCTGGTTAGCTGTAACCAACATGGTTTTGTTCCCAGTAGGAATACAACTGATCACATAAGGAGGGTTATAGCATTATTCAATGCTACACATGTGGCAGCAGAGCCTTTGGCCATGATTTTATTGGATGCAGAGAAAGCATTTGACAGAGTTAACTGGAAGTATCTTTGGGATATATTAAGGGTATATGGCTTAGGAGAAAGATTTACCACAGCTGTCAAAGCACTATATAAGGAACCAAGTGCTGGCATCCGGATCGGGGGAGAATGCTCCCATCCCTTTAGGATTAGACTGGGTACATGGCAAGGATGTCCATGCTCACCATTATTTTTTGTGCTTTACTTAGATCTCTTCCTACGATTTTTGGAAAAGAATACGAATGTTCAGCCAGTTATTAGTCATGGGTGGTCAACATAAATTTTGGCTTATGCAGATGATGTGGCAGTTATAACTGCGAACCCTGATCTTGCCCTGAGAGAGATTGAGGATGTAGCAGAAAAGTTTCTGGCAGTTTCTGGCTATCTCCTCAACAGGGATAAGACACAAATAGTTATGAATGAGTATTGTAGGTCGTCAGATATACGGAAAGTAGAACACGCAGTGTACTTAGGGATTGATAATTGACCTCAGGAAGAGGAGACTGTCCGGTCTAATCATTTGCCTATTATAGAAAATGCCAGATATAATTTTAGTAGATGGAACAACTTGCACATGACGATCATGGGGCGGTGTAATCTGATAAAGATGACCTTTCTACCGAAAATACTATATTTATTTCGTACATCCCATTGGAAATTGAGAAATATTTGTTTAGGAAATTAGACCAACTAATCATGCGGTTTGTTTGGTCATACGTTAAGATACGCAGGACAAGCAAATATATGACACTTTCAAGGGGGGTCCCTCCCCAACTTTAAATTGTATCAGATGGCAGCTGCAATGCAGTATATGCAATCATTGTTTATAAGGGGAACACGGGTAAATGATAGGGAATATGTCCCTAGTATTTATGAGGTATTAATTGGCCCGGATGCAAAAGGGGCGATGTTCAAGCGTTTGGAACCAAGCTATTTTAAGAAAACTCGGTTTAAAGGTCTTCAGGCAGCTTTTAAAATTTGGGGTTTATTGCGAAAGAAAATTGGGCTGGGAAGGTATAATTACTACACTCTGATCAAAGAGAACATGTTCCTCCCTGGGATTTTTCACGACAGTATTATGGAGCAGTGGAATCAACAGGGCATACAAAGGCTCAGGGATTTCATTGAGGATTCTACAATTATGGCTTTTGGAAGCCTACGGGGGAAATTCAAATTAGCCCAAACAAGCTTTTTCAAATACTTACAAGTAAGAGACTTTGGGCCAGATGTAGCAAAGGTTTATACCCATTCTGTGTCTATGGGAAAAAGTGTTCGTACATATGGCCCTTTATCTTACGAAAGATTGGTGGACCAGTAGGGTTTGTTAAGAATTATTTTCTAGAAAAGATTAATTCACCTGATAAGTATACAATACGATTATTATATGTGGAATTGACAGAAAATCTTTCTGATGATCTGGTGAAGCATAGTCAAATATTGAGTTTTAAGCTAAATGTGGAAGAGGAAGCCTTCTAGGAGTCTCTAGAGTTAGGGTCTACCTCCCTGCTGTCAGCATCTCTCCAGGCACAACATTATAAAACAATATTTGACCTGTATATTACGCCCAGGAAATTAACACAATGGGGTCGGGAACAAGGGGTACATTGCCCAAGATGTCAGCAATATGGGGTGGATATAATCCATATGTTTGCGACCTGAATAAAATTAGTGAATCTTCAAGGGAAACTGGAAAAGTTTGTTAAAGATGTTGTAGGATTAGAAATTGAGTTAACACCGGGGGTGGTTATATTAGGAGTCACAGAGCAAAGGAAGCCTACTGTCAGAAAATTTATTTTTATGATTATGTCAGTATATCGACTGTGTATTTCTTCGGCCTGGCTTGATCAAACACCCCCTACATATCAGAATTGGTTAGATCGTCTCCTTGCAGTATACCAGCTGGAAAAGGCCCTGTATGAGCGAAAAGGGAAAAGAGGGAGACAAAAAGGGCGAGAAATATGGTTTTTTTTGGGTGAATGGCTTGCCAATAAGTGACGACTGTACGAGATATGTTACATGTGGTCAAATGATCTACAGATTTATTGATGCGATTGTTGGTAACTATACATATGTTTATTTACGGTTGTTTTGGGTACTATTACAAATTATTTTTAAAAAATTTAAAAAAGGAACCCCCCTTCCTGAGATACACTACTTCGCTTGGAAGGGGGATGAAAATAAAGAGTGAAGCTGATCCATAATTTGTATCAAATGCTCAGAAACACATTTAAACACAATGCTAAGAAATATAAACTTTTGAGGTTGAAATAAAAACCAAACTGTTTAACACAGAAGCCAAAAGCGGCACTCTGAAATAAAACTCATTTTTGGGGCACCTTCTTTCTCTGGGTTCAGCAGGGAAAAATGTGTATATCAGTCTTCTGCAGAATCTCTCTCAAATGGGCCTGCAGGAATTACCTACAGTAGTGGTGTGGCAGACTTTCAATTTTGAAAACAGCTTCCAAAAAGCAGAACTAAGTTTTTCACTTCAACTACATGACAAATGCAAATTGAATAAACTCAAATGCCTGGAAAATGTCCTCCTGGAAGACTTTCACACTGCAGGCACTAACGCATTGTTCTTACTTAATGGTTGATGCAGTAATGGCTTCATCAATATGAAGACAAATACAATGCTCACTTACTGTTATCCAATGTGATGAGGAAGATCCGCTGAAGCATGTGGTTGATGTTGAGCTGCTCGCAAAGCTCTTGTTGTGAACGGAACGAACGGCTGATCTCGGCCACAGAGTCATCATAGTCATCCAGGCTCTCTGACACACTGTTATCGGAGTCATCTTGGTCACTCAGAGCCTCTTCTGCTGGTAATGAGACAATAAATACACCTGCACTCACCCACAATGCTTGCATAGCTTTGTTAATGCACACCCCCAAAAACACTTAGATGGAGAGACATGAACTTATATGTAAATGTTCCTTATCAAAAACACAAGACCCTGTTGTCAGTGCACACAAAGCTTAACCCTAGGATATGACAGAGGTGTGAAATAGACTGTATTATATGATGTACTTGTGAGACCTCACAGTGTAATACACAACCAACCCTTCTTAGGACCAGTCAGGCTTTGTTTGTCAAATGTTGGCTCAACCCTGGATAGCTGTGGCTTCGAGCAGTCAAGCTTTAACCAAACAAACAAGCATAAGGCATTTAAACAGCACCAAAACAATTGAAGAAGGAAAAAAACATGACTCAGGAAATTTGACACCAATTTTTAACCCCTTTGCTGCCAGGCCTTTCCCCCTCCTGTGCGAGCCTTTTTTTTAGCTATTTGGGGCAGTTCGCGCTTAGGCCCTCATAACTTTTTGTTCACATAAGCTACCCACGCCAAATTTGCGTCCTTTTTTTCCAACATCCTAGGGATTCTAGAGGTACCCAGACTTTGTGGGTTCCCCAGAAGGAGGCCAAGAAATTAGCCAAAATAGAGTGAAAATGTTGTTGTTTTTTAAAAAAAAAAAAAGGGAAAAAGGGGCTGCAGAAGAAGGCTTGTGGTTTTTTCCCTGAAAATGGCATCAACAAAGGGTTTGCGGTGCTAAAATCACCAGCTTCCCAGCTTTCAGGAACAGGCAGACTTGAATCAGAAAACCCAATTTTTCAACACAATTTTGGCATTTTACTGGGACATACCCCATTTTTACGATTTTTTGTGCTTTCAGCCTCCTTCCAGTCAGTGACAGAAATGGGCATGAAACCAACGCTGGATCCCAGAAACCGCAACCTTTCTGAAAAGTAGACAAAATTCTGAATTCAGCAAGGGGTAATTTGTGTAGATCCTACAAGGGTTTCCTACAGAAAATAACAACTGAAAAAGAAAAATATTGAAATTGCGGTGAAAAAATCTGCAATTTTTCTCTACGTTTTACTCTGTAACTTTTTCCTGCAATGTCAAATTTTCGAAAGCAATATACCGTTACATCTGCTGGACTCTTCTGGTTGTGGGGATATATAGTGCTTGTAGGTTCATCAAGAACTCTAGGTACCCAGAGCCAATAAATGACCTGCACCCTGTAGTGGGTTTTCATTCTATACCGGGTATACAGCAATTAATTTGCTGAAATATAAAGAGTAAAAAATAGCTATCAAGAAAACCTTTGTATTTCCAAAATGGGCACAAGATAAGGTGTTGAGAAGCAGTGGTTATTTGCACATCTCTGAATTCCGGGGTGCCCATACTAGCATGTGAATTACAGGGCATTTCTCAAATAGACGTCTTTTTTTACACACTGTCTTACATTTGGAAGGGAAAAATGTAGAGAAAGACAAGGGGCAATAACACTTGTTTTGCTATTCTATGTTCCCCCAAGTCTCCCGATAAAAATGATACCTCACTTGAGTGGGTAGACCTAGCGCCCGGGACAGGATATGCCCCAAAACACAACGTGGACACATCACAGAAAACAGAGCTGTTTTTTGCAAAGTGCCTACTTGTAGATTTTGGCCTCTAGCTCAGCCGGCACCTAGGGAAACCTACCAAACCTGTGCATTTTTTAAAACTAGAGACCTAGGGGAATCCAAGATGGGGTGACTTGTGGGGCTCTGACCAGGTTCTGTTACCCAGAATCCTTTGCAAACCTCAAAATTTGGCTAAAAAAAAAAAAACATTTTCCTCTCATTTCGGTGACAGAAAGTTCTGGAATCTGAGAGGAGCCACAAATTTCCTTCCACCCAGAGCTCCCCCAAGTCTCCCGATAAAAATTATACCTCACTTGTGTGGGTAGGCCTAGCGCCCGTGACAGGAAATGGCCCAAAACACAACCTGGACACATCACATTTTTTCATAGAAAACAGTGCCTACCTGTGGATTTTGGCCTCTAGCTCATCCGGCACCTGGGGAAACCTAGCACACCAGCACATTTTTGAAAACTAGAAACCCAGGGGAATCCATGATGGGGTGACTTGTGGGGCTCTGACCAGGTTCTGTTACCCAGAATCCTTTGCAAACCTAAAAATGTGGCTAAAAAAAACACGTTTTCCTCACATTTCGGTGACAGAAAGTTCTGGAATCTGAGAGGAGCCACAAATTTCCTTTGACCCAGCGTTCCCCCAAGCCTCCTGATAAAAAGGATACCTCACTTGTGTGGTTAGGCCTAGCGCCCGCGACAGGAAATAGCCCAAAACACAACGTGGACACATCACATTTTTTCATAGAAAACAGTGCCTACCTGTGGATTTTGGCCTGTAGCTCAGCCGGCCCCAGGGGGGCAGAAATGGCCTAAATACAATTTGTCCCTCCAGGGGAGCGACCCTTGCCTAAGGGGTCGCTCCCCATCTCTAAAAAAAAAAAAAAAACAGACAAAAAAAAAAAAAATTGCCCTGGCGCCTAGAGGTTCCCCCCCCCCCCCCCCCCCGGCAGATCGGCCTAATAACAATAGGCCGATCTGCCCCCAGTAGGGGGCAGAAATGGCCTAAAATAAATTCCCCCTCCCCACCCCCACCCCGGGGAGCGACCCTTGCCTACAAGGTCGCTCCCCTTGCGTGACGGCGCAAAAAAAAGATCCCTGGTGCCTAGTGGTTTCTGCCCAACCTAAAATCGGCTGATCTGCCCCCAAAGCAGGCAGAAATGGCCTGTGGAAGGGGAAGGGCTTCTCCTTCCATCCCTGACTTGGGGGGGAACCCCTCTGGCTCTGTGACCAGTACGTAATGGTTACGTCCTGGGCACAGAACGGGTTAACAATAGGTTGTATTTTATGAATTTATAAGCACCAACCAAAATGAAAAAAAGATCCTCAGGAGGGTTCTGGAGATAGAGGTTTTATAAGAAATAATTAATCAAGACTTTTCATCCAACCGCAAACAAGCATTGGCAAATTCAATGGTCTGACGCATATTTTCTGCAAAAGGCTACTTCAAGGATGATGCAGTTAATTAGAAGTACTTTGGTAAGACCACCGGCTGGGGAGCCAGTCAAGTGGACCAACACAATCCGAAGAAACAGTTACCTTATCAGAAAAGCAGCCTCCAGTCCACTTCCAGCATCAATGGCCACTTGCCATGGACTTTAATGGAACGATCCTAATGCAACAGATACAAGATGCTGAAGATACTCAAGGATGGTGTGCAATCAATTTTGGGGAGTGGGACAGATGGCGGTGGGGGGAGGATCTACCTTGGGCTACTCTTTCTACTCTTTAGTCCATGGTCCAGATGGAGCTACTTTGGCCATAGGGGTTAATGTACATCAATATCTTCTTTAATCCTGCCAAATGACAGTTGCCACTGGACTACTGGTCACCGTGCACAAGAAAAATAGCAGTTCCCTTCTTTTTGTGAGCAACCAAACTACACTTCAACTCTTCTGGGTCCAGCAGACTCCGGTGCAAATCTCGGGCATCAGATCTCGGTCTCCCAGGATGCACTGTGACGAAGAGTGATGATCCGGTCTACCAATTAGCCCAGGTAGGCTTACTCAGCTTTTGTGGTTATTTGTACTGGCCAGTGGTGCTACCAGCTCCCTTACAGTAAAAACAACAATTTAGGGATAATACTGTCAGAGCTTGTGAAACACAGGTTTTTGCTTTGTAATATATTGCACCCTGCCTTAGGGCTAGAGAGGCTTGCAGTATGGTGACATGTTAAACAAGCATTTGCAATGCAATCGGTCTCGCATTTGCTAGAGTTTGAGCTACTGGCGTTGTAAATGACAATGTTTTTGCCTATGTGTTTTGGTTTGGAATAGAGTGGATGTATGTTGTGTGGCATGGAATTGTGTGGGTTATGTTGTGCGGTGTAATGTTATGCTATGTTATGTTGTGCTAGGTTGTGTTGTCATGCTATATTTTATGTTGTGCTATGCTGTTTTCTGTTGTGTTCTGCTATGATAGGCTATGTTTCTTATGTTGTGTTCTCCTAGGCTAAGGTTGTGTTATGCTATATTATGTTGTGTGCTGTTCTATATTATCCTATGTTGTGTTAGGTTATGCTATGTTGGGTTATGCTGTGTTATGCTATGATATATTGTGTTATGTCATGCTATGCTGTGTTATGCTATGTAGTATGTTGTGCTATGCTGTCTTCTGTTTTATGCTATGACAGGCTATGTTGTGTGCTGCTAGGCTATGCTGTCTTATGTTGTTTTATACTATGTTATGTTGTGCTATGCTCTCATGTTATATTATGGTATGCTGTGTTGGGTTATGCTATGTTATGCTATTCTGAGGTCCTCTGCGAAGTTACCAAAAAAACTCCACTACGCGGTGTTCCGCAAGAGCGGTGTGCGTTAGGGTAGGTTGTGATATATTGTGTTATTTTATGTTATGCTGTGTTGTGTTGTGCTCGATTGTATTATGC
Source organism: Pleurodeles waltl (assembly GCF_031143425.1). Taxonomy (NCBI): domain Eukaryota; kingdom Metazoa; phylum Chordata; class Amphibia; order Caudata; family Salamandridae; genus Pleurodeles; species Pleurodeles waltl. The sequence continues at coordinate 1,339,884,265 of NC_090440.1, read as the reverse complement.
CATGTTATGTTATACTGTGTTACGCTGGATTATGCTATGCTGGGTTATGTTATGCTATGCTATGTTGGGGCATGTTATACTCTGTTATGCTATGGTGTGTTATGCTAAGGTCTGGGTGGAGTTCTGCTACGTGGAACTACGCCAATTGACCAAAAAACTCAGCCGCGCAGAGTGCGTTAGAACACGCCATTCGTGCGGATTTTATGCGCTGGGTGTTTGTCTTGCGCTGAAAAATCAGCACGAACTGCACCATGCACAGTGCAAGAGGGCGCTGCTTCTTTTCTGCCACTCGAATATATTTTCTACGTGAACTGCAACTTCCTCAATGCGAACTGAAAATTTCTCAGCGCAAGTGGTTGCGACCATCCGCAAACGCCTGTGTTGGGAAATCTCGCTGTGAGGTGGCAGTTTTCCTTGCTGACCCTCACCAACTCAATGTTGGCACTGCGCTCGCGCAGAGTGGGAAAAACACAGCAACCTCCGTCAGCAGAGTTCACCGCTCCACCCTAGTTATGTTGTGTTTTGCTATGCTGTGTTATGTTATGTTATGCTAGTTTGTGTTATGTTATATGTTATGATATGCTGTGTTATATTGAGGTATGCTGTTATTTTAAACTGTTATAGTGTTATGCTATGTTGTGCTATGTTGTGTTATGTTATATTGTGTTATGTTATGTTATGTTGAGTTATGTTATCCTGTGTTTTATGCTATGCTATATTGCTATGTTGGATTATGCTATGCAATGTTGGGTTAGATTATGCTATGTGATGTTGTGTTATGTTATGCTATGTTGGATTATGTTAAATTGACCAAAAATCTCCACCGCACTACGTTGAGTTCCGCAAGTGGCGAAGTGCGTTAGGTGACACCGTTCACGCCGATGTTAAGCGCTGTGTGTTTGTTTTGCGCTGAAATTTCAGCAGGAACAGCAAGACGTGCAGCCTTTTCTACCCCATAGCTAGTAAAGAACAGAAGAAGAACCCTTCAGCTATTCCAAAGCAATAAGATATGCAGACATTTACCTAGCCTTAAAACGGATTGAGTGGCCTTAGGTTTTTAACTGCTAACAACGTCGCATAGGAATATGCAACCCTGACATATCGAGCAGTGCCCAAATGTCATTGGCATTACTTTGGCCAATTAACTGGCACCTTGGCTTTTGATGTACCCTAGCATATTCAGCAATGTAATGTAATGTAATTTAACATGCCTGCAACGTTGAGAAGCACCTTTACGTATGAGCACCAGCACAGCTGCTTAGCTGGCACATTAAACAGCTCCCCTGACGCACTGAGCAGTGCCGTGGCTTGCCATGCAGCACCCTGCCACCAGCAACCCAATGGCTTTTCTAGTTGTACTGTGCTGTTATGACCAGGACCAAGTGTTATTTGCACCTGCTGTGCAAAAGTGTTGGCCAGTGTGGCGTATTGATTCACGCCAGGTTTATTACTGGCAGCGCCCTGGCATAAGCACAGAGAAATGTTGATGCCATTCCAATACAGAACGAAAGAAGCCGTCTGTAGGGACAAGTGCTGTCTCTTTGGCTCTGAAGAGTCAGATGTTAGGTACTTACTAGGTAAATGAGGTATGGCCTGAGGGGTGAAGAGGAAGCAGAAATAGGCCTAATAATCCTCTGGTCGATTCTGTGCTTAAAAGCATGAAAGTGGTCTACTTTATGTGGTTTTGTTTCACTGCGTTTTACTTTATATGCTGAAATTCGGACTGAGTCTTAAGTAACATAGAATAAAAAAAAAATAAAGACAAGCATTTGCAATGCTATAGGTTTCGCGCATTTCGAACAAGTTGTCATCTTTTGACAACAGAACCCACGAGCATTTAAAAAAAAAAAAAAAAAAAAAGCTCTAATGAAGTTTGCAGAACAGCCTAAAGAGAAAAAGAGAAAAAGACACTCTGAGATGCCACGCGAGGGCACATTATTTGTTTAAGAAAATAAGCTTATTTTAGGAGCAGGGTAGAGGACAGCACTGGAATAAAGCCAAAACAAATGTTGGCGACATGGGAGGAAGAACGGAATGCTGCAATAAAACGCAGGCAGCTACCAGCCTAACACACCCACAGTAAAAGGGGAGCACCAAATAAATTACAAAAATATTCTGTCAGAGCACCAGATAAAAAAAACAAAGTGGAATAATACAGTAGCAGGTCATTGCTCTGAAACAAAAAAAAAGGAGGGAGAAAAAGACAGAACTGACCACTAGCGAGCAAGAATTTATAAAGGACACCACAATAGACAAATGAAATTGCTTTAACCCACAGTAGAAGTATACTTCAACATACACCAGGTCGAACGTTAACACTCAACCTAAAAAGGAAGTTTTGGGCTTTGCCATTACTTTAAATGGCCAAGCCAGGTTAGCAGTTAAAACTGTTCTGCCTGTCTGCTGTGGCAGCCTAGGAAACCTATTTTACTGAGTCGTGCTTGGGGTGGTAAACTAGTGCTGCGGTCTACGAGTAACACCTTAACTTACAGGCCCAAGTTACCTCTGGTACTATATATTGGGGACTTACAAGTGAGTTAAACTATACAAATTGGGTACATGTCATTCAAACATACACTTGTATAAGGGTTGGAGCATATGCACTGAGTGCTGGTTATCAGGGTTTGAGGCATTCCGCAGTCATTACACCAGTGCCTAATAGTCACAAAGGGTATCCAAAACTCCTCCTTGCATAGAAAAATGCATACTACAACATAAATACTCTTTGTCTGCCAAATACAAACTGGGCGCTCAAAACCCGGAAGACTATTTATCATGACAAACCCTGCAAGCAACCAGTGAAGAAGCAAGAACTCAGGAAACAGCAGAGTACTGGTAGAGAGATCTTGGCTGCGGTCAATATCGCTTGATTAGATCCTTAAAGCAACTCTGGCACGATTGCCTACAATTGGCTGTGGGCGCCATCCGGAGTGGCGACTTGAAGAGCCTCAAGTCAAACGTGCAACATCAGACAGAAGACTCTCAACTGAATTTGTCATCCTTTTACCAAGTCCGGTAGGAGCTGGCCATCTCTACCGAAGGTTGCTTCCTGAGAGGTTCTCGGCAGACAATTCTTCAAAGCCTGACCAGGGGTGCTTGTACATCTGTGGCATGGAGCACACCAGGGCATGGTCAAGACCAAGAGAAGAATCAGGAGCATAGTATGGATTCTCAGGCTAGACAAAATGGTGAAAGTAGCTGTTCGAACATATGAGATGTGCCAAGCTACTAAGAACATGAGCCTCATCCCTCCTATCATCACAGAGGCAATTCCCAGTCACCCTGGTTCTATGCCAGTGCTGACTTCGGGGGCATGTAGGATGGCAGATACATATTAGTGATGAATGATCACTCCATCCAGAGGTGGAAATTGTTTCTACTACTCCTGCCAGCAAAGTAAACGCAAAAAATCTTGGGTACCGAAAGACTCATCCAGGAGATCTGGACTGGCAATGGTTCGGAACAAACTAGCGGACCATTCAGATCTCCCTCTATGAAGTATTGCATGATCACAACATGGTGGTCCCCAAAGCCAGCACCGAAGCAGAAATGTTTATGTGCACTTCTTCAAAAGTCATTCGCATTGCTCAGACTACCAACAACTATATAGAGTGGGACATTCATTTTTTCCTGCGAGAGTACAGAACTCCCATGTGAACAAGGGCCTCACCCTAAGTCTGGGCTGCCTGTGCAGGATGGTTGTAAACACGATCCTGCATCATCCAAAACGGATCCCATAGCAACCATCAGGAGACCAGGCACACTAATGAAGGGAGAGTCCTAATGTTCAGGTCAGCAGTCACTGATGAGTGAAAAGAAGAGAAATGCTAGTGGGAATCTGATGCTTGGGGGAGGGGGTTGGGAATAAGACATCCAGGTAGTCACTCCGGCTCCATTTTAAAAGAGCTCTATGGAGAGTCACTTGGATACAGGGTACCATGGTGTCGGTCCAGAGAGGGGCTAAAGACACCACAAGGAACACATTGTTTTTACGAACTTCTGAAGTCACACCCCTTCTTTTCTGGGACTGAACAGGTTGACAACTCTACAGCACGTGGCAACTCTTTACAACAATAGTAATGAGGTTGCTCAAGAGAATGAGCCGCAGGCAACTGACTCACCAGTGGGGTGATGACTGGACGAGCTGATTCCAGCCAGAAAGTCCCTGTCCAAAAAGAGGTCTCTCGGGGGAGGGTAGGACTGAGCCTCAGAGCCAGTGAGGAGGTCACCGCCAATACAATCTCAGAGCAGACAACCCCTTCTCAGAAGGGCAATGATTCTGTGCATGAACCATGGCTGGGGCCAGGAGGATCTGTACTGACTGCTGGCAAAATGTTCCCTGGGTACTGTTTTTAGTTATGTTTTATTTGTTGCGTTTGTGAGCGGAATGTAGTATTGTGCAATACTGGGTAGGTAAAATTGGCATGAACTATGTTTAGCATGTGGGGTTTGATCAGTTTGGTTTGCTCCAGGTGAGGATGTGGCATTACAGCCAGAGCTGCAACTTTGGGATGGGGAATCAGGTTTGAGAATCTGCATCTGCTCATCATCCTGCGATTCTGAGCAAATCACTTAATCTCCCTGTGCCTTAAAAAAATATGAATGTGACCTTGTTTAATGTTACTGGTGTAGGAGGCTGGACTGGCTTGTAGTGAGTACCAAGGGGTACTTGCACCTTGCACCAGGCCCAGTTATCCCTTATTAGTGTATAGGGTGTCTAGCAGCTTAGGCTGATAGATAATGGTAGCTTAGCAGAGCAGCTTAGGCTGAACTAGGAGACGTGTGAAGCTACTACAGTACCACTTAGTGTCATATGCACAATATCATAAGAAAACACAATACACAGTTATACTAAAAATAAAGGTACTTTATTTTTATGACAATATGCCAAAGTATCTTAGAGTGTACCCTCAGTGAGAGGATAGGAAATATACACAAGATATATATACACAATAGCAAAAATATGCAGTATAGTCTTAGAAAACAGTGCAAACAATGTATAGTTACAATAGGATGCAATGGGGAAACATAGGGATAGGGGCAACACAAACCATATACTCCAAAAGTGGAATGCGAACCACGAATGGACCCCAAACCTATGTGACCTTGTAGAGGGTCGCTGGGACTATTAGAAAATAGTGAGAGTTAGAAAAATAACCCTCCCCAAGACCCTGAAAAGTGAGTGCAAAGTGCACTAAAGTTCCCCTAAGGACAAAGAAGTCGTGTTAGAGGAATAATGCAGGAAAGACACAAACCAACAATGCAACAACTGTGGATTTCCAATCTAGGGTACCTGTGGAACAAGGGGACCAAGTCCAAAAGTCACAAGCAAGTCGGAAATGGGCAGATGCCCAGGAAATGCCAGCTGCGGGTGCAAAGAAGCTTTTACTGGACAGAAGAAGCTGCGGTTTCTGCAGGAACGCAAAGGGCTAGAGACTTCCCCTTTGGAGGACGGATCCCTCTCGCCTTGTAGAGTCGTGCAGAAGTGTTTTCCCGCCGAAAGAACGCCAACAAGCCTTGCTAGCTGGAAATCGTGCCGTTAGCGTTTTTGGACGCTGCTGTGGCCCTGGAGGGACCAGGAGGTCGCAAATTGGACCAGGAGAGAGAGGGGACGTCGAGCAAGACAAGGAGCCCTCTCAGCAGCAGGTAGCACCCGGAGAAGTGCCAGAAACAGGCACTACGAGGATGCGTGAAACGGTGCTCACCCGAAGTCGCACAAAGAAGTCCCACGTCGCCGGAGAACAACTTAGGAGGTCGTGCAATGCAGGTTAGAGAGCCGTGGACCCAGGCTGGACTGTGCACAAAGGATTTCCGCCGGAAGTGCACGGAGGCCGGAGTAGCTGCAAAAGTCGCGGTTCCCAGCAATGCAGTCTAGCGAGGTGAGGCAAGGACTTACGTCCACCAAACTTGGACTGACGAGTCACTGGACTGTGGGGGCCACTTGGACAGAGTTGCTGGATTCGAGGGACCTCGCTCGTCGTGCTGAGAGGAGACCCAAGGGACCGGTAATGCAGCTTTTTGGTGCCTGCGGTTGCAGGGGGAAGATTCGTCGACCCACGGGAGATTTCTTCGGAGCTTCTGGTGCAGAGAGGAGGCAGACTACCCCCACAGCATGCACAAACAGGAAAACAGTCGAGAAGGCGGCAGGATCAGCGTTACAGAGTTGCAGTAGTCGTCTTAGCTACTTTGTTGCAGTTTTGCAGGCTTCCAGCGCGGTCAGCAGTCGATTCCTTATCAGAAGGTGAAGAGAGAGATGCAGAGGAACTCGGCTGAGCTCTTGCATTCGTTATCTAAAGTTTCCCCAGAGACAGAGACCCTAAATAGCCAGAAAAGAGGGTTTGGCTACCTAGGAGAGAGGATAGGCTAGCAACACCTGAAGGAGCCTATCACAAGGAGTCTCTGACGTCACCTGGTGGCACTGGCCACTCAGAGCAGTCCAGTGTGCCAGCAGCACCTCTGTTTCCAAGATGGCAGAGGTCTGGAGCACACTGGAGGAGCTCTGGACACCTCCCAGGGGAGGTGCAGGTCAGGGGAGTGGTCACTCCCCTTTCTTTTGTCCAGTTTCGCGCCAGAGCAGGGCTAAGGGGTCCCCTGAACCGGTGTAGGCTGGCTTATGCAGAATTGGGCACATCTCCTGCCCAAGAAAGCATTTCCAGAGGCTGGGGGAGGCTACTCCTCCCCTGCCTTCACACCATTTTCCAAAGGGAGAGGGTGTCACACCCTCTCTCAGAGGAAGTTCTTTGTTCTGCCATCCTGGGCCAGGCCTGGCTGGACCCCAGGAGGGCAGATGCCTGTCTGAGGGGTTGGCAGCAGCTGCAGTGAAACCCCAGGAAGGGCAGTTTGGCAGTACCAGGGTCTGTGCTACAGACCACTGGGATCATGGGATTGTGCCAACTATGCCAGGATGGCATAGAGGGGGCAATTCCATGATCATAGACATGTTACATGGCCATATTCGGAGTTACCATTGTGAAGCTACATATAGGTAGTGACCTATATGTAGTGCACGCGTGTAATGGTGTCCCCGCACTCACAAAGTCCGGGGAATTGGCCCTGAACAATGTGGGGGCACCTTGGCTAGTGCCAGGGTGCCCACACACTAAGTAACTTAGCACCCAACCTTTACCAGGTAAAGGTTAGACATATAGGTGACTTATAAGTTACTTAAGTGCAGTGTAAAATGGCTGTGAAATAACGTGGACGTTATTTCACTCAGGCTGCAGTGGCAGGCCTGTGTAAGAATTGTCAGAGCTCCCTATGGGTGGCAAAAGAAATGCTGCAGCCCATAGGGATCTCCTGGAACCCCAATACCCTGGGTACCTCAGTACCATATACTAGGGAATTATAAGGGTGTTCCAGTAAGCCAATGTAAATTGGTAAAATTGGTCACTAGCCTGTTAGTGACAATTTGTAAAGAGAGAGCATAACCACTGAGGTTCTGGTTAGCAGAGCCTCTGTGAGACAGTTAGGCATCACACAGGGAACACATACCTATAGGTCACAAACTTATGAGCACTGGGGTCCTGACTAGCAGGGTCCCAGTGACACATAACAAACATACTGAAAACATAGGGTTTTCACTATGAGCACTGGGCCCTGGCAAGCAGGATACCAGTGAGACAGTGAAAACACCCTGACATACACTCACAAACAGGCCCAAAGTGGGGGTAACAAGGCTAGAAAGAGGCTACTTTCTCACAACTGGTGCTTGTGAAAAGCGATGCAATAACTTTGGGTCCAGTTCACACTATATAAAACAGCCACACACAAAAAACACCAATAAAGGGGTCTTCGCACTGTACAGGATCACACAAATTAACTAGTGTCCGTGCTTGAATATAAGGATGCAGGCAACACAACACAACTCCAGCTTTACATGGGCAGGTATTGTCTGGTGCAGAGCACCACGCCCACTGGTCTCAAAGGGCGTTAGCCTTCCACCCCGTCAGGGTCATGGGCTGGGCTGGAGGGGCTGCAGCTCAGGGCCTCTAGGCCCGTCACCTCCAAAACGACTGCTCTCGTCCTCAGTAAGGACGTTTACAAACTTTCCAAACCTCCATTTGTTTTTTATTCTGAGAACATCTCTGCTCAACTCTGTAAGCGTAATCTTTTTAGCTCAGAGTTAATAAGCAGTAAAGTGTAGTGTTTAAATGGAGTGGGGGACTGGTGTGAAGTCACAGCAGAGATGAATCTGCTGTTACCACACCCTTCTTCACTTACAAATAAACAATAGGGGTGCCCAGCAACAATCCTACGAAAACAAAGAATCAATGCAATTAAAATAAATAACCAGATTCAACAGAAATATGTCCCCTGGGGCCCTTGAACATACATTTGAATATCGGTTTCATTTTTCTGACCTGTACGAGTAACGATAAAGTGCAGAGCTATTAAAAAAAATAACTGAACAAAAGAAAGATTGTGATCTTAACAATCCTTCCATTTCATGCAAGTGATATTCATCTTTTTGCAGGTGGGATATGTGCCACTACTGACAGCCCTGCATATATCTATGTGAAACTGCAGTGGTTTTGAATTCCAGCAGTTTCCTCATCCATATTATAAGAAGGATGACAGTCTATCACTAAGCTGATGTCAGCACACTTGCCATTTACAGTCCTAAAAAACAGACTAATCTGCTTTAACAAGTACTTTCTGAGCTAAAAATTATGGAGTCGGTAAATGAAAAAAAGAAAAGTTTCATTAAAGGTGAGCCTCCGATAGCCATTTATGAAAACACACAAAAAAGGCTCTAAAGTACCAAAACACATCAGTTAAGCTGCTTTTATTTAAGCAAACAAAAAAAAGCAAAAAAAACATAGCACTAGAAAACAAAAATGCACAATTGGGTTGTGGAGTAATAGTAGACAGTCAGAATTAATTAATGATTCAGCAGTGGTGTTTTTTCATTAAAAAGCAGTTCAACAGATGTATTTCGGTATGCTTGCAATATATTTTTCAATCAATCAGTATTTGTAAAGCGTGGCTACTCACCCGTGAGGGTCTCAAGGTGCTATTTTTAAAATGTTAAGTCTATACCCATTACGTCCTTTGACGCCTCCTGAAAACTTTGGGCCTCAACTACAACAAACTGGCATATCGATTTTGATGTGCCAGTTTGCTTGAGCCACGCTGCCCACTCCCTCCCCCAACTACACCATGGTAGTGCTGTATTTACCATACAGCGCACCATGGTGCTCGTTAGCACAGCTGAGTCAGACTTTCTGACGCAGTTGTGCCACTTTGCTGGACTAGTGTCAAATACTTTAATACTAGTCCAGCAAAGCTCGGGGAGGCCCATTCAAAACAGCCTAGAGTCACTTTAATGCCTGCCCTGAGCAGGCGTTAAAATTATGGCTCTAGAATGATGCAGTAAAATCTTGAAGAATTCACTGTGCCATTCCCGGGTGAACGCCTCCCTTGCATACATTATACCTGGCACAGGTATAGCGAGGTGCCAGGGTTTCGAAACTGGCATAGGGTGGGGGACTGTTCTGCACCGCCATAGCCTAAAAAAATAAAAATAAACAAATAAAAAATTACGCCGTAGCGACGCAAGGGACTTGTAAATTAGCCCCTTTGTGTTTCCTGAATGATCAAGAATGAATGAGGCGAGTGATCAAGTGCAATTATGTAGCGTACAGTAACGTTTTGTCCTGTCTGAGTATGAATCCTTTTTCTATGTTTGTCTAGCAAAGTGCAAGTGCATGCAACATTGGGGCTGATTCACAAAGACAGTAGTAAATTTACATTCACAGTTTTACATCTATGCCTACGTGTAGGGACATTAGTTTCGGAATTACATAAATTGCGCACCAAACCCACATGGGAAGGTGCACCTGGAGCAGGTTTGCACACGGAGTCCTTGGAAAATCATGTAATTTCCAAATTTAGATCTTGGTTCCCCTGTACAGAGATTTCCGTGGCGAGGAACTCCACACAGATGGAATGGAATTCCGTGTGCAAATGTATTTGTTCTTTCTTGATTGGAAATATATTTGGTCCATGGACAACCCCGTTACTTTAACCCCCTGCCCCCATCAAATGTGGGGGTGATCCATTTCTCTTCTCACCCTGGAACAAGATATATGTCAGCCTTTGGTTGAGGGTAAAGCTAGGACCCTTTCCAGGTTGTAAACGAAAGTGCGAGAAGTTTGTGAAAGCTCACAATCAAGGGCTAACCATGCCCTGAAATGCCCCAAAACGCCCTAGGACCCACCCCGGAGTGTGATTTACGGTTGCTGTGCTCTCACACTGGTTGGAGGGGATCTCTGCATCTGTAAAACGGCTTACAACTGCCAGGAATCTCTTTGTGACATCCTGGCAGGCATAACTAAGGTGAATTTTGTTGTAAACGTACATTTACAAACATATTTTGTTTTGTAGGATCCGTTATGGGTTTCTAAATATTTATGCTTCTTTGGTTGGTCGTATATTTCATACACGTTTACTTGTCTTCTTTAAATGTGTTGTTGGGTGGCTAATCTATAAACTCACATTTCTTTGACGGACTTGCCGTTGTAACGGCTTTTCCCAATACTGCACAATTCATGTGTTTTTGGATAATGACTAGACATGAGTTTGTTCTATTGAAACACACCCACAGCGTGGGTAAATCTTCAATATGCGTAACATGTTTTCTGAAATACATTAGGCAAGCTTATCATTACATTTGGGCTATATAGATTATAAGTCCTTCGCAATGACTGAGTGATAGCATGAACAGGATTTATTTGTTTTCTGGCTGCCACAGCAGTGCAGAAAGGACTGCTCATAGCAGGCATTGTCCTTGCTGCTTCAATAAAAGGAAGGGGGAAAAAAGGAGGATTGGGCGGTCCAGTGTACACCCTCCCGACAATGTAATAATATAATATGGTACACTGTTCCGAAATTTAGAAAAGAGGAAAGAGAAGGAGTCCTGATAATCAGGAGCAATAGTCCTCACACGCCATATTTGGTGTCATGCTTCATCATCGGACAGCTCCTCGTCAGACCGGCGCTGCAATGTCTGACGGGCACCCCCCGAGGGGGGGCTCTTTGCCGGAGATCTTTTTTATATACTCGATGATGCCGCGGAGCCATTTGGCTCCGCGGCATCATCGAGTACATAGAAAAGATCTCCGGCAAAGAGCCCCCCCTCGGGGGGTGCCCGTCAGACATTGCAGCGCCGGTCTGACGAGGAGCTGTCCGATGATGAAGCATTGTCCTTGCTGCTCCTCAGTCCTTTAAAACATGCAGAGTTCCAGTGTTGCGGACAATTTCTTCTCTTCAGGCATGCAGGGAAAGAATGGGCCTAGCTTGGGTGTGTTTCTCGTAAACAACTATTGGACGTCAGCTAAATTTGTTTTAATCACAGGTCAACTTTACAGAGAGACATCTCTTGTGGCATTGGTGTTCTATGCCAATTGCACCAGGACTGGACACTCTAAAAGGGCAGAGGTTAGGTTGGGAGTCCTTTGTGTACCTTATTTAATACATATTAGGATGTAGCTCAGAAAGAATAATTTTCTTTCATCAGAAGTAGCTCTCGCTATAAAAGAAGTTGGAGACCTTTATGCTAGACTATCCCATCATCTGGTTGCAGGAATCCTGCTAGAGGCATATTTTGCCTCAGAATACGGTAGTAACTTCATGCAATGTACAGGTGATGCCTCAACATACACCTTCCTCATGAGCCCAACCTTAGCTGTATTGTGGAACCATACATCTTCAGCATCTATACCAGCATCCCTTGCTATTCCACCTGCAGCAGTTAATTCCTTAGGGCCTATTTGGAGGTCCCAGGGTGGCATAATTACATGTTGTGTACCATCTTCCGTGGGGTCCAAGTGCCACCCTATTTGCTGACCCCCAAAGTTCCATCATCTTGAGTTTATTGTCTTCCTGGTGCAGCGTGTTCTGGTGCTTCCATAATTATACATGAGACATTGCTGAGTCTTTATGGAGTTGATTATGATGGAGTAGCCCTGAGTGGTTGTTTGCTGCTGAAGTATTGGCCCCTTGGCTGCCTTACTAATCCAGAACAGCAGTGACTTCCCTGTATTTCACGACTTCTAGTATCTAGTTCCACCCCTTTTACTGACTGTTGAGTTGTTATCAATTGCTACCACCGGAGTGCTTCTGCTCCTCTCTCATTCCTCACTATGAGATCTACCACATTTGGCCCCTGACTGTTTTAATACTTTTACTGTGTACTATTTAGTCTACAAATAGACCGCCTTTGTTTTCATCAGGCAGGATTGGACCCTACTTCGTTGTGAAAATTAGTTGAACAGCAAAGGCTGGACAGGCTGTAACTGATGTATATGAGACTTTGAAATGCCCATAAAGTGTGTTGCCATAAATCTGGTATTTTGACAGAATATCAGAAACAAAAATACTGTGGGACAAAATATTATGTCAAGAAAATTGAGGACATAAATATTGTGAAGGTAAGTTTCTATAGCTGAGAAAAAATTTACTATATATACTCCACATCTACGTACCTTGAAGATACTTGTATATTCAAGGTACATAGATGTGGAGTTAAGAATAGTAAATCTGTACCTTCTCGCTATTTTGGTCCTCAATATTTTTGACACAAAATTCTGTTCACACAATAGCTTTGTTTCAAATATTCTTTCAGTGATCCCATAAATCTATACTAATGTTTATCATGCAGTCACCATATGCCTCGAGTGCTCTCATGTTGGAAGTGAAGTGTTTTGTAGTTGACTCAAGTCTGGGTTCGAAACAGAAATTACGTATTTAACACTGTCCTTTTGTTTGGTGGAACTCCCAAAATAGCTGGCATTGTGAGCAGAGTGTAGAGGAAAATATATACATTAAGAATACAAAAGAAAAAAAACTCCATTCTGTCGCTTGATACAGTGTTATGTTTTTCCTTTGGCCACCGACTCAAAGATTAAATTCAATGTTATCAATATCGGAAGGTAAATGAAGCACTGTGACTAATAAGTCCTAAAGACCTGTTCTGGCTACCTCTAAACTGTGTTTTATGATGTTGAGGTTGTCTTGCATACTTTGGGTTATACTAGTGAAACCATGTTCCACCCTGTGTTTTTTGCCCATAATGTTGGTGATACCTACGAAGTAAGTGTCTAATATTAGACTGTTGAGATTTTGGGTGAACAATGCGTTTGATACCTATTGGGATGCTGTGCTTTATGTGGTTTTTATCTCAGGATGATAAGTACAGTAATTTTCCTCTTTCACCACTCCATCTCCAATCCTATCTTGTTGAATCAGCCCTGTTCTGAAGTAACAACCTATCCCTAATCGCCTCACTTTCCTGTCTCCACAATAACTCAGGTTCCTGCACCCGACGCCTGGATTATGTGCCCCCCCTTGCCCTCATACTTCTCCTCTCCACCACCGTCCTAGTAACACCCTTCCCTTATCCCCACCACCCTCCTCCTCCACAATTTCCCATCATGGCCACCGCTCGAATTAAGTCGGGAATTAATTGCTACAAAATCATCTACCCTTCTAAGCTGACTAAAGCTGCAACAAAACGTTTCAAGCATAACACCATTGAAAGTTTCCCCGATTCTCTTTTTGTCGATCAGTTTTACAATGGTCGGTATGGGGGGCTCAAAAACGATCTAATTTTTTTCACCCACGACATACCCTCTTGGTCTACCAGCTTTTACAATTCCTTTAACGTCACCTCCTCCTCCTCTATCCCTCATGGGAAACAGCTAAAAATTTCCCCATCTGTGGGTTTTAACGGTTCCCTCACTATCTCACTCTATAACAACGGTACTGTTATGATCCAAGCCAAAGACACCTATCTCTCTCTCTTTGACCGCCTCTTCCCTTCCCTACTCCCCTCCCCTGCGACCGGGCTATCCCTTGACTCTCCATCCAGCTCCACCAATTACTCCCTTTCTCCTCCCTTGACCCCCCCACTCTCCAATAGGCTGCACCCTGGGGAGGCACAGGTCAACCCTCTTCGCTCCCCTCGGACCTCCCCTCTCATTCTTCCCCCCTCACAGTATGCCCCTCCCCTCTTCACTTCAGCCTCACCTCTAGCTAACACGCTCCTCGTCCATTCTGCACCATTCCGGCACTCTATTCTCATCTCCTCCCCCCTATCCCTTACGGCCACCCCCCTCCTTAGACCACCTCTCCTCCAGCCCTCTCCCCTTGTCTATGTTCCCTTTGTTCCCCTTGTTCCCTCCTCCTCTCTGCTTTTCCGCCCACTCCTCCCCTCACTATGTACCCCGATTTCCCCACAAATACATTCCATCTCTCTCCCTCCCCACTCTCCTCCAGCAATGCTGTGCTACCCCCTTTCCTACTCTGGTAACCCCTGCCCTCCCTCGGACCGAGCAGAATCGCTTCCTTTCTTCAACTTCCCTTTCTCCCAATCCCCCCCACTCTGCCTGTTACCCGCTCCCTCACAGCCGCCTCACTTAGCGACCAGGTCCTATCCAACCCCCTCCCCTCCCTTCCTTCCACACCTCCCTAATCCCTATGACTCCTCACACTCTTCCCCTCTCCTACCGCCCCACCTCCCCACTCCTCTGCTATCGCCCCCTAATTCTGCCCTTTATTCCTATCCTTCTTGCAATGCCAACAACGTCAACTCTCCTCTCACCCCTGGCGCACCAACTCCTGCTCTCATCCTAAACCGTTCCCCACCTCTGAACCCTAAACCCCTACTCCCCTCCCATTCCCCCACCTCTCCCTGCCGTACACTGCCTAGTGCATCCCCTCCTGTTTCCATCGAGTCACCCAACATTCCGTGCTCTTCCTTACTCTCTCTGGAAAATAAGCTAGGCTCTCTAATCACCGCCATCTCCCAACTTGAAGCTACCATTCTAGTTTTAAGCTCCAAGATCTCGACTTTTCCACACACCTCATTTCCTTTGGCAAACACTCACCCTTCCACGAGATGTACCTCACCCTCACACCCAGTTATAGCTAAGCATAGCCTGTTGTCTGCAAATCCACACAAGCACTCGATCGCCACCCTTCCTTCACTTCCACTTCCCAGTAACCCTGTTATCTACACTATTCCGACCATCTCCTCTATCAGAACCACTCGCCTACCTAAACCCTCCCGAGCGCCCTCATATAAGTACAATATCCCAATTACCCCTCATAGCCCAAGTGCTCCCGTCACCAAAACAGTTGCGTCAGAGCTGCGCTGTTTACTCCACAACTGCAGATCTGCAATAAAACACAAACTTGAAATCTCCGATACCATCAACTTGCACAATATTGACATGCTCTTCCTCACAGAGACCTGGTTCAACGATACCTCTCACTCAATGTTTGATCTCCTTGTACCCACAGGCTATTCTATACTTAGAAATGACAGAATTGACAAAATTGGGGGAGGTGTTGCAGTCATCTTTAGAAACTCCCTTCAACTTAAGGCTCTTCCTCACAGCTCCTTTCACACCTTTGAATGCCTATCTCTTGAGCTTCAATTGCACCACCGCTCACCCCTCAGATTCCATGCTATTTACCACCCGCCTGGTAGCAGCCCTTAGTTTTTGGAGGAACTCAGGGACTGCATCAGCGACCAATACACACAAAGTGACAATCAGATCTTCGTGGGTGACTTCAATGTCCACTGGGGCTCGCCTTAAGACACCTATGCGAACTTGCTGGCCACCTTCCTCTCTGCAAACGATCTTATCCAACACTGCACAGAAACAACACACTCTAAAGGCTCAATCCTGGACCTTGTTATTTCTAAAGCAGGCTTGCTGACTATCGCTACCCCTATTCATGTAGGCTGGTAGGACCACCTCCTCATCCCATTCTCTCTTCACCTATCACACTCTATAACTCTTGGCCAGCCTAAGAGGGCTACTTCCTGGTTCCGTGACACTAAAGATATTGACCTCAGTACCCTCTGTGATTCTGCTTTGCTATCACTTCCAAGGCTAGACCCGGACCTTGATGTTAACGATCTCACCTCCCAATGCCTCACAGTCCTTGCAGTCGAAATCAATAATGTCGCTCCTCTCCAAAGCAAAAAGAAAAGGCCCACTCCCTCAGCACCTTGGTTCAACAAATCCCTCTATGAAGAAAGGAAGCTCCTAAGAGCCCTTGAGAAACAATGGAGACAAGTGCCCTCCACTGAAAATTTGGCCATGCTTCGTTCAGCAAGATCCAAGTACCACAAACTCATCTTCCTTGGAAAAGCGTCGCACTACAAATCCCTCCTTGACTCAGCCAAAAATAGACCAAAAAAAACTATTCGACCTCATCAAGAACCCAAACAGCTCACCCCCAACCTCCAAATTGGAAGATTCCACAAAGAAAGCAGCGGAATTCGCTGTATTCTTTGACGATAAGGTAAAATCACTTGTAGACCAGGTCATTCAGCCTACCCCTACAGATGAGCGCAAATCCTTAACCATTTGGCAAAACTTTGACGATGCTCTCCTTAAATGCATCCTCGATACAAAGCCCTCTAACCATTCTCTTGACCCCATCCCTAGTGCCATTGCCATTGACTTCTTTACTAATTCTCTTTCCTATTGGACCACTCTGGTCAACCTCTCCCTCAGTCAAGGCTCCCTTCCTGTTTCCTTCAAAACTGGGCAGGTCACCCCCCTGCTTAAAAAACCCACTGCTGATGCGAACGACCTTAACAACTACCGTCCCATCACTAACCTACCCTTCCTTGCGAAAATCACAGAAAAATGTGTAGCGAAACAACTCTCTCGCCATATCAAGGAAAATGATCTTCTTGACAATTTCCAGTCCGGCTTCATTCAAAACTGCAGCACTGAAACAGCCCTGCTGCTAGTGATTGATGACGCGCTGCGGATACTCGATTCAGGGGAGTCTTGTCTTCTAATTCTTCTGGACCTTTCTGCAGCCTTTGACACTGTTAATCACAACACTCTCCTTAACACTCTTCAACAGAGAATGGGCATGGAGGGCACGGTGCTCAAATGGTTTGCCTCCTTCCTCTCTGATAGATCCCAAATGATCAAAATAGCGAACAGTCATTCAGCTCCTTTGGCGGTCAGGCAGGGTGTTCCTCAAGGCTCCATACTTGCACCCACACTGTTCAATCTCTATTTAGAACCGTTGGGAAATCTCCTGAGTAAATCCGGGATCCACTATCACCTATATGCGGATGACACTCAGATCTACCTTAAGGTGGCCTCCACTCACGATCTCTCCTTCCTTAGCTCTACTCTCGACTCCATTCAAATCTGGATGCTAACTCATCAACTGATTCTGAATCCCTCCAAAACAGAATTCCTCCTCTTCTCCTCCTCACTTTCTCATCCCCCAGTGCAATCATGGATGGATCAGATCAATCTAATGAACAATAAGCCCATCATTGTCGAGAGCGCAAAATCCCTTGGTGTCATACTCGACAAAAAAACTCAATCTACTCTCCCACATCGACTCCATTGCAAAGTCTGCTCGGCACCAACTGCGCCTTCTTTGGGGGATTCGTCGCTTCTTCCCCGAGCACGACCTTAAAACCCTGGTCCAATCGCTGGTTCTCTCCAGATTGGACTACTGCAACTCTCTTCTTACTGGCCTTCCCAAATACCACCTTTCCCCCCTGAAGTCTATTCTCCATTCAGCAGCTCGTTTCATATATGGGGCCAAAAGAAGCGACCACATCACACCCATTTTATCCACCCTCCGTTGGCTTCCCATAGAGGCAAGATCTATCTACAAAACTGCATGTATCACCCACAAAGCCTTGCACGCCTCCTCCCCTCGCTACCTGGTGAATAAACTGAAACTATCTGGGGGCTCCAGACCATCACGTAATGCAAAAAAGTTTTTACTTGAACCACCCATTTTCAAGAAGGAAAGATCGATGGCCCAATCCTTTTCAGGCAACGCGGTGAGAATCTGGAACTCACTTCCGCCTCAGCTTCGGACCACCACCTCTTCCCAGGCCTTCAAAACCGACCTCAAAGCTCTCCTCCTTCAAAGACACTTCCAAATTTAATTCAAGCCCTCCGTTTTCTGAAGGAAGTCCTTCCATTATAGGAAAATCTGTTCTCCATGCCTATAGAAGTGCCTTCCCAGGATGTTTTTGTGTTTTGAGTGTCTGCCATTTAGTGCAGTATTTTACCTCTACCTGTATTTTGTACTCTTTTGTAACTTGCACACGGCACACCTTTCCTTTTACAACGTATCATTTGCTACCTCTTATTTCTTGTTTGCTTTTGATATATGCACAACGGCCACCACTGCCTCATGTAACGTAATTATAGTTTTAGTGTTTTGAGTGTCTACCATCTATTGCAATTTTATTTTATTTTTTTACCTCTATTCGTACTTTATTCGCTCTTGTAACCTGCACACGTCACTTTTTCCTTTCGCAACATATCGTTTGCTACCTCGTGTATTTTTTTGCTCTTGATACTTGCACAATTATCACTATTGCCTCATGTAATGTAACATTGTTTTTGTAACAGGCACACTTGTAATTTTTCTCTTTGTGTATCTTTACTTTGCCTATTGTGAAGCGCTCGGACACCTTCGGGTAAAGTCTGCGCTATATAAAAACGCATTAAATAAATAAATAAATAAAATAAATATACATTTAGGAAATGGAGAAACACGCTGAATCTTGAGGAACCCCACATATGATGGGTAGGGATACTGAGATGAAGGTCAAAGTTTGACTTACTGTGTTCTGCCTGCCAAGGGGAACAGAAGTGACATTGCACACAATTTGAACACCGATTTCATCATGCGAGTGACCGCAAGATCCACCCTTAACCATTCAAGAACCTCCTATGTACTAGCTGGAGACAACAAAGTGTAAAGAAAGAAGTCTGGACTTTTAGAGCTGTGTTTACTTTCCTATGCTGCCAATGCCTTCATGAGCCCTGAAACCAGGAGTAGTAATGGCAAAGCCAGGGGTATCAAATGACATGCCAATTGTAGCAGCTTCTGATAAAGGTCAATGTGTGCTATGAGGGCAACATGGATATTTACACCTGACCAGTTTCTGATTACTGTGTCACAAGCGCCAAAATATTTCAAAACGTGGGTTTCAGTTCAGGCTGTGGTTATGACCAAGCAAATCCAAACCATGAATACTTTATTGTAGATTGAGGGTTTTCATGTAGCACCATAGAGCACAACTTGAACAGTCTGTGTAGCATAGGCATGAAAGATCCTTCCTTCTGACAATAGAGTTTTCTCCTGTACTAACATCATATCCTGCAAACAACGGAAAGGTATCCTCTACTGCCAAATGCACTATAAACAAAACAATACTTAAAGGAATATTTGTATACTGCATTATTTGCTAATGATTTTCCAAACTATTCTATTGGAGAGGACGCTTAAATATCTTATAAAAGTTGTTTTGGAAAGTTAAGATAAATGAAACTTGGTTATTATAGTTAAGAATGCACCATTAATTGTTCCTGACACATGAACCTCAAATATTAAATCCTGCTCGGTCTGCTGGACACTTTGTATAAAATTCAGCATTTTCCATCCATTATTTTAAAAATCGTTGAGGAAAGCCCTTAAACCCTGTAAAGAACGTATAATTCACACCATTGTTAGTGGTCCTTGATGCATCACTGATCAAATAGGGCCAAGAAAATGCCCACCCGTATCATGCAGTGCAGCAAAAGACTGAAAGGAACATCCCATGTCCTTTTCAGTTTAGTTCTTAATAAGGCACTGCCCCGACAGTTCTAATTGTTAGCCGCCTCCAATTCCCCCCAAGTTTGGGCCCAGTTGCGCCCCTGGTGCATAGTACCTGCACTTCCTCGACTTGAAAGGTAGAGTACCTGCACTTCTTAGCACGGCTGCAATAAACTGAACTAGTGAATACCAGCACATCTCAACTGCCAACAAGTGCTCTAAATAGTGAGTATCAGCACTTCTACATTTACTATTTAAAGCACAGCAACTAGAAGCTTTTGTTATTTCTTGGGACTTTGCCTTCCCTCTGCCCTCCGCACTTTTTAAGAACCACAACTTACCAGAGCGCTGTTGCTTTTGCACTGAGGCAAACTGCTTGGCATCAGCCACGGAACTGAATAGAGCTGCAAAAGGGTTTTGAGAAATGCTGTTGTTGTTCTCTTGGTCAGTCATGTCTTGCCGACCTCTACTCCATACAGATCGACGGCTACAGGAAGAAAGCGAAAGAGATCGTGAAGCATGTCCTCAAAATAAACATCCAGGTGCCATCGTCGCTATTTTCGCAACTCAAAAGTACCTATCATTCTCCGAGAACCAGTGTCTCAAGTGTCTCAAAACGATCATTTGCCCACATATGCACAACACCCCAGTGGCCGACCACACCAGGGACTACTATCTACCATTGACCATAACAGATGGCAAGCATACGGAACACGCAAAGGTACCTGTAGAGAATTTGCAGAGGCCGATTTGTAATAGGGACCACCTGCCCACTATTAACACAGACAGACCATAAATGCAACCAAATGCCCGTTATCGATCTTAAACGGGTGACATTTGTTCGTAATTTCAGTTCTTCCGGGTCGCATCGCAGCCAATCCTAGCGCTGATCATAGTTTGGAGTCGTCTCGCAGTGGGAGGATAACCCAAAATGTAAGACGCCCTTGGATTGGAGTATGGTCGACACCTCAACCAATCGTGTTACGCTATGCGGAATTCCTTAGTGCTATTTGGCTGGGAAGTTTACACGTGCCTCTCTAATACGTAAACACTGTCCGTTTTTGATGACTATCGAAGGCAAGTGAGCCACGATTGGTCATTAAACTGTGGCAGGGGTAGGGCTTGGTGACAGCGGCCCTGGCAGATGACCACTGCCAAAGCCCTCTGGGCGGGTTGCTGGGAGAGGTCCGGCTATAGAATGGGCTGTCAGAGCATGGTTCGATGTAGGCTGTGAGTGGTGATCGGACACCAGTTGGGGGTTCCGCCCCGTTGTTCTGACCTCCGCAAGGAATACGACCGGTTGTGGTTTCACGTGCCCCTCGTCCTCCCGATGTCACATTTATCATCAGAATCGTCTTTTTAATCAGTTCACATGGGAACTGGATGGGTAGTCGGAAATTTGTTCAGCATGACTCTTGCGTACTAACTTGTCTGTTTTTGTGTGAAACTTTACTTTTCCGTCATTCTCAACGATGCTAATGAACTTTTTTAGTTTCTCTTTATCAACATTTGTCCTCCCTATAGGAAGCGTTTGTCGCTGTTCACCACCCCTATGCATGCCTACACTTCCCGTTCTAATAGCAAGTACTTCAGTTTGGGACTTGCATGAAGTTCTCCGTACCTTTGTTTTGATGTAAATAGTGCATAGTAAGTTAGACTTGCATCTGTTGTTACACATATTAAAAGGCCTCATCAGATGACGAGCTGCGGAGTCACTCATTCGTAACGTACATTTATTTTCTAAAGCACTCTGTTACTTAAAAGGTGACCCGACATGGAAAGAACACTAGCAAAATATAATGTATACGCCAGCCCTCTTATTACAATAAGGAACTGAGGGAATTAAGGAGGTCAAGGGTGCGGCCCCTCCTCACAGCGAAACATCAAAGTTAACCCCAGATTTCTAAACCCTATGTGATCCTTAATAGATGTACCTTATGGACTTCATTATCATCAGGACTCCCACTTTTATGGTATTTTGGTTTTTTGCATTTACGTTTGTATTTATCTATATTTATTTTTTAGCCATTTTACTGGTATTTATCCGTTTTTATTTTATGTTTTGTGAATAAATGGATTGGTAAAATGATATATTTCTTCAGTTGATAAACATGCACTCATACATTGATGCCTGTCGTGTTATAGCAGATGAAGCAGCAAAATATGACAAAACACTCCACTGGCAGGTAAATATGAGCCTTTTATACAAGTATAGGTTAACAAATGCCTGTATTTAAGGGAATGTCATCCTGTTTTTGAATCCCTGTAGTGTCTATCTGCTTAGCAGTTGGTCTGGAATTCATGATGGACAAATAGAGTCACAAGAAGCACAATGTTCGGTATTTTTCTGCTTTTTAAAATAAATACAGACAGGAAATAGATTGTTTCTTTACGAATTTATCTGTAAAAACCAGTATAAGCGGAAAACTAGAAGCCTTGATTATTATCAAGGTAAAGAACATGTCAACAAGGTTCCTAGGGAGTGTCGGTTATGAATTGTTAGACATGGGGTCTCTAGTTGGCAGTTTGCACCCTGTCCAAGTAGGGACCTTCATTCTAGTCAGGATAAGGGAGATACCCACTCAGATAACCCTTGCTCATCCCCTTGGCACAAACAGTAAAGCTTATCTCAGAAGCAATGTGTAAAGCATTTGCACATAACACACAGTAATACAGTAAAAACTCTACAAAAGGACACTACACCAATTTAAGAAAAATAGCCAATATTTATCTGTGTAAAACAAGACTAGAAGGAGAAAAATCCAACATACAATTATAAAGATGAATTTGCAAGAATTACTTCAAAATACAGTTCCTTGAAGTCGATAGCTCCACCTGGGGCTATCACGCGTTGTGATCAACAAAACCAACAGTTTAGGCCGGCCAAGGTGTCGGGGGCCAACTACGGTGTCAGGAAGACCTGCAAATAGTACCTTGGAAATGCAGGGCATTGTGATCCTCGCGATTAAGGCCAGAGAGTGGATTTGCAGTGTCACTTGCGGGGGTCGTGGGGCACTTGAAGTCACATGCGTTGCAGTTCGAACTCCGGGGCTGATGACGTCAGGAGCAATAGCATGGATGGTGTCGGTGCTGCGGAGTGAAGTGGGACGATGCGGTGCCCACAGTTCACGGTGCAGGCAGCGGCTCAGTGACGGCGTCCAGCGGCTTCGGTGAGACCAGGGTTGCGGTGTGAAGCAGGGCGGTGCAACGTGTGGTGTCACCAGGTGACGGTGCAGGCAGTGGCATCGTTGTTGCTGAATCGCTGTCGTCAGTAGGCTTAAGTCAGCGGTGCGGCGCGGGACGGGCTCCGTGCGACGTCCACAGGGTGTGGTGCAGACAGAGACGCCTGGTGACGACTCTGGAGTCGGTGGTGCTGGCGTCGGTGGGCTGGGGCTCCGGTGCGGGATGGGACGGTGCTTTGTGTACCTCACGCGCGGTGTCCACAGGCCATGGTGCAGGCAGCAGTGCCAGTGTCAGCAGGAGTGGCGTCTTCGGGGGATGCCCAGGCTACAGTGTGAGCAAGGCGATGCTGGAGTGCGGGCCCCACTGGTCACGATGCAAGCAGTGGTTTGGTGGTGGCATCAGATGGCAGCGTTAGTGAGACCAGGGTTGCAGTGCAAAGCAGGGCAGTGCGGCTCCGTGCGGCGTCAGCAGGTTACAGTGCAGGCCAGCAGCGTCGGCGGCGTCGCAGTGGTTTGTCTTCCTGAACAGCACAAAACTCACACTTCTCAGTACTGTAGGCAGATGAAACTGAAGTCTTTGGTGTCCCTGAGACTTCCAACAGGAGGCAAGCTCTACTCCACGCCCTTGGAGAAATCTGTCAAGCAGAATACACAGAAAAGTTCACCCTTTGCTCTCTTTTAAGGCAGAAGCAGCAACTTCAGGCCAACCCAGCAAAGCAACACAGCAAAGGGGCAGTACTTCTCCTCCAGCTCTTCAGCACTTCTCCTTGCCAGAGGTTCCTCTTGATGCAGAAAGATTGTAAAAGCCCGGGGCTTTGGGTCCACTACTTATTCCCCTTTCTGCCTTTAATGTAAGCATACTTCAAAGGAAAGTCTCTGTTATTCACAGAATCCGTCATGCCCAGGCCTGGCCCCAGACACACTCCAGGGGGTTGGAGACTGCATTGTGGGAGGGCAGGCACAGCGCTTTCAGGTGCAAGTGGCCACTCCTCCCTCCATTGTTGCCCAAATGGCCCATCAGGATATGCAGGCTACAACCCAGCTCCCTTTTTGTCACTGTCCGTAGGGAATTCACATCAGCCCAACTATCAATCTGACCCAGAAGTGGAATATACAAGCAGGCAGAAGCACAGAATAGTTAAAGCAAGAAAATGCCCACTTTCTAAAAGTGTCATTTTCAAACTAACAATCTAAAAACCAACTTCACTAAAATATGTATTTTTAAATTGTGAGTTCAGAGACCCCATACTGTACTTTAAGGATATTTAAAGGCAGCCCCCATGTTAACCTATGAGAGATATAGGCCTTACAACAGTGAAAAACAAATTTGGCAGTATTTCACTGTTAGGACATGTAAAACACACCAGTACATGTCCTACCTTTAACATACACTTAGGGTGACCAGACGTCCCCGATTTCTCCGGACAGTCCAGTTCTTTAGAGGACTGTCCCGATGTCCAGACGCTTCTCTTAATTTTAAATAAATGTCCCGGTTTTTGGGACAAAGATCAGATCATGAAATAAATGTCCCGGTTTTTGGGACCAAGGTAAGATCATCTAGGGAAGCATAAGTTAAAAGTATGCTCTTCTTTAACAGAAGCCTACAAATGATGAAATAATTAAAGTAATTTATCTGTCACTGTCAGGCAACACAGTCCCCTGTCTGCTCCCAGCAGAGAGACAGAGTGGGGAGCAGAGAGACGTGGGTGAGGTGGGTTGGGAGTGCAGGGTGGGAGGTCAAGCCATAGCTAATTTTGTGTGTGTGTGTGTGGTACCACACATTCAAAAAACTGCAAAAAAGGGACAGGTCAGATATATATAAGTGAGAGTAAAGTCTTTAGTCCTTCTTTTATGTCTGACCTGTCCCGGTTTTTGCTCCTCAAAATCTGGTCACCCTACATACACTGCACCCTGCCTTTGGGGCTACCTATGGTCTAACACAGGGGGGCTTTACATGTAGTAAAAGGGAGGATTTGGGCCTGGCAAGTGGGTACACTTGCCAGGTTGAATTGGCAGTTTAAAACTGCGCACACACAGGCACTGCAGTGGCAGGTCCGAGACATGTTCACAGGGCTTCTCATGTGGGTGGCACAACCAGTGCTGCAGGCCCACTAGTAGCATTTGATGTACAGAACCTGGGTACCTCTAATGCACTTTACTAGGGACTTACTAGTAAATCAACTATGCCAATCATGGATAAACCAATCACCAATACAATTTACATAGGAAGCACTTGTACTTTAGCAGAGATCAGCAGTGGTAAAGTGTGCAGAGACAATATACCAGCAAAAACAGATCAGAAACAGGAGGAAGAAGGCAAAAAGTTTGGGGTAACCCTGCAAAAAGGGCCATTTCCAACATGCATTAAACTGTATGGGAGTAGGTCCTAGTAAAAGTAGTAGACTTCTCATAGCAGCCATATGTGCCACTAATGTAGCGGTTCCAAAAGACAGAGCTTCTCATCCTTGGCATTCTGTGTATGCAGGAATGCTTGCCACATGACAGTCATGAGCAGGAAGAACTAGGTGTGTGTCTTTAACAGTATCCCTGCCAAAATTGTATATTGGCTCCTCTAATATGGAACATGCTTATCTACAAATGACTGGGGACCCGATGTACCACAATCAGCTTTTGTGACTCATAAATTGTGATTTTCAGCGACACGCAATTTGCAAGTCGCAAAAGCTGATGTACAAGAGTGTCTCAGACAATGTTTGCAACTCCTAAATGGGTCGCAAGGGACTTTCTTCATTAATATTCATGAGGCATGTCGCAAATTGTGACCCATTGGGAATGGCTGGCATTCACAGGGGTGGTGACCTGCATGGGTCAGCAGACCACCATGTCGGTGACTGCTTTTTAAATAAAGCAGATTTTTTTAAAGGCAACCCGTTTTCTTAAAACAAAACGGGATGCATTCCAAAATAAAAAGGAAACGTTTCAGTTTCATTTTTTAGGAAGGGCAGTGGTCTTTGGGACCACTGCCAGCTCATACAAAATTATTTTGCTGCCAATCACAAAGGGGAAGGGGCCCCATGGGGACCCCTTCCTGTTTGCTACTGGCTTACCAAGTGCTTGAAGTAGGTGGTAAACTGAGATTGTTTTGTGACCACATTTCGGTCACAAAACAGGCGTCCATCCCCCTGCGACTCGCTATTAGGAAGGGATGTCTTTGGCATGCCCCTTCCTAATAGCGACTTGCAAACCCTATTTTGTAAGTCAGTAACATGTTACCGACTTGCAAAATAGGGTTGATACATGCAGCAACCCTTTATAGCTGTCACAAACAGCCCGATTCTCTATTTGCGACTGCTAAAAACTGTTGTACATCTCACCCTGGGTCTCATGACCTCAAAACTAAAATAAGTCTCCATAGGACTCCCACCATTCTTTATTAACATAGACTCTAGCAAGGGTGTGGAATTTCTATAACACAATGCCATATTGTTTGGGGTCAAGGATAAGAAGTTTTCAGGTTCATTTTGTCTTTGGGGCGAGTAGACTCAACCCACTGCAGCACAAACCCTTTGGCTGCCAATTTACAGTACCAAATTATGGAAAGGAAAGGGTATTGTCTGCAGTTGAGGTAATATTTGTGCCCATGTGTTTATGCTGTTCAAACTTGTTTTTATGGTTCATTAATACAAAGCCTTCATTACAAGGGTGAGTGCTTTAAATGTTGTAAGCTCGAACTGCACTACTGAAAGTGGTTCCATTAAAAAAATGTCTATGAACATTAGCAAAGTTTAACTATATGAAGCTAAGTATAATGCGCTCAGAATGCTGTCTTACTAGATTCAGATATTTGCAGAAGCTCAAAAGCAAGATTGATGATTCTTTGCTTTCAAACTAAAATGTTCACAAAAACATGCAATTAGGAAAAAAATTGTTTTGCTAAACTACTTTGAAAATGTGTTGATGTATGCTAGTATTTAAAAAAATATTCATAATGGAAACTCAGTGTAACCAGTTTGAACAAGATTAGAAGAAGCATGAAAAAAAAATTCTAAGAAACTTTGCTGGTGTGAAGATTCAGTTAATGCTACAGGAACAAATTCATTTGCGCTGCATAATCAATGCAGGAGCGACACAATTGACGATCCAATAATCATTTGGTCAACCTTTTTAGATACATTCACAACCAAGTTTCTTACTGCAAACCCTCAAAAGCCCAATCAGTGTTTTGTACTCGAAAAAGCAAAAAATACCGTATTTTCCGGCATATAAGATGACTTTTTAACCCCTGAAAATCTCCTCAAAAGTCGGGGGTTGTCTTATACCCCGGTATACGGCGTGCTGAAACTTCAGGGACAGGTGCCCTGTAGCAGAGCCACCGTACGCGGCATATGGAAACCAATTCCAAGCGTGCAATGGGTTCCGCGTCCCACAAGATTCAGTTACTTGTGGACACGGAGCTGATCGGTCTTACCGTATGCCGAAATTCTCGCTGGCAGTTGTCTGGGCAGCCAGGTGTTCCTGTGCGTGCCCCAGGCTATTCAAAGCGCGCGATTCCGGTACCATAGAAACAACATTTGTTTTCTGTTTTCTGTTTCTTTCTTCTCGCGCATGGCACATATTAGGAGATTAGCATATAGTAACGGCCATTTTGGATTGGGATATGACAATATTATAAATAAATATATATTTTGACCGCATTTAACTTTGGTTGTACTGCAGTTTCAACAATCTTAAATGTAATATTCATTCCCCGTGATTGGCTAGTTGTTGTATACTGGGATTGGTGATTCTGAGGGAAGGCAGTCTATCTGGTGAGCAGATACATGTGGTGGTGAATACAGCACAGCACCCGTACCAGTATCTGTACCAGTTCATACAGTACAGCACCAGTACATACAGTACAGTATACAAATGGCTAACAGACAAGACCCATCATGGCTCCACCAGCAAGAAGAAAGAAATATGAAGCCGGTTTCAAACGTAAAGTTGTAAACTTTGCCATGGAACATAATAACTGTGCTGCTGCAAGACAATATGGAGTAACAGAAAAGATGGTTCGGGACTGGAAAGCAAATGAAAAAGCATTAAGGAGTATGCCAAGGGGTAAGTGTGCATTAAGAAGAGGCACCCCACATTGGCCAGAACTCGAAAAACATGTAGCAGACATGGTGAATGAGCATCGCCAAAGCGGTTATATAGTGACACAAAATCAAATACGTTTGTTTGCCTTTCAGTGGACCAAATCTAACCCAGATCACAGCAACAGATTTAAGGCCACTGTATCCTGGTGTACTAGATTCTTCGAAAGGCATAATCTGGTACTGAGGCAAAAGATGAAAATTGCACAAAAATTACCTGCAGATCTTGATGCCAAAGTAAATAGTTTCCATTGTTATGTAATACAACAGCGCAATAAACATGGCTATGCGTTAAGTAGTATCGGAAATATGGATGAAACTCCAATGAATTTTGATATGGTTGGAAATAGAACTGTCCATCCAAAAGGTGAAAAAACAATTTTAATTAAAACAACAGGACATGAGAAGTCCAGTTTTACAGTGGTACTAGCATGCACAGCTGATGGTGCCAAACTGAGACCAATGATTATTTTTAAAAGAAAAACAATGCCGAAACTCAAGTTTCCTGTTGGTTGTTTTGTACATGTACATGAAAAAGGCTGGATGGATGAAGAAGGGGTAAAGCTATGGCTTGATAATGTATGGAGCAGGCGACCAGGTGGACTTATTCAAAAACGTAGTCTACTGGTGTGGGATATGTTCAGGGCTCATTTAACTCCCAGCACCAAGCAAAGGCTGGCAAGAATAAACACAGATGCAGCAGTTATTCCTGCAGGATTGACATCGTTGGTACAGCCACTGGATGTGTGCCTAAACAAGCCATTTAAAGATCGCATTCGAGAACAGTGGAATGAGTGGATGGTTAGCGGCGAAAAGTCATTCACAAAAGGAGAAAACATGCGTGCTCCACAGTTGGATGTTTTGTGCAAGTTTGTCATAAAAGCCTGGAATGATATCGATGCAGAAACAGTAATCAAGTCTTTCAAGAAGTTTGGCATATCAAATTCATTAGATGGTATGGAGGACGACTACTTGTGGCAAGATGAAGAGAAAGCCGAAGCTGAGACCACACCATCTGATACGGAATTAGATCCATACGATGACTGCCTTACAAATGTACCACAAGATGTAATTGATTTACTTATGATATCAGATGACGAACAGGAGGATTTTGAAGGCTTTTAAAGAGAAACTGTCAGGCCAGCAAATCCTGTAAAAATAGCATGGAGTTATGATGGGCGTTGCTGACTCGCCAGGGACTTGCGTGGCACTTGCTCTCTCTCTCTATTGTTTGTTATCTTCCTCCTATCATCATCAGTTCCAGTTTGGTTGACAGCTCAGAAAACAAACAGCATGGCAGTTCCCATGGGTTTATTGTCTTATCCTTCCTTTCAGCTTTAAAGTGAATTAGGAAAAGTTTAATCCACTTGCACTGTTTTATGTTTACATGTTTGATGACAAACAGCCTTATGTTTATAAGTGACAGTTTTCCTACTACCGGTACGTACCTGCATGTCATAAGCATTTGAATTAAAATTACCATATTAAAATCAAATCTGATGTTTTTTAATTTTTATTTGGTGTGCGTTGGAAGAGGGGTAGTCTTATACGGTGAGTATAGCCCAAACCCTATATTTTAACAGGAGAAGTAGGGGGTCGTCTTATACGCCCAGTCGTCTTATACGCCGGAAAATACGGTAAAAATAAAATTAAAATCTCACCTTCCATTGCTTTACTAAGAAGGAAGCGAAATAGACTTTTAAGGCTTGCCAAGAAGCACCCAGCTGATCGTAAAACTCAAAATGACCTAAAAAGTATGAATAACACCTATCGGAAGCAAATCTGGGAGCATAAGGCACTGATAAAGCATGACTTTTGGGTAAAGGCCTTATTCCTAAGTAAAAAAAAGAGGTTTTAGAAAATAGTAAATAATCTAGATGAAGCCCACTCGATTCTGACTAGCTCAGATATTTCAGAATCATCTTGGACTGACTTTTTAATTCAGCATTTTAACTGAATTAAAGAATCCAAAAAAGAGTTGTTTAATTCAAGGAAGCTCGAAGGGGGTTCTGTGCCCAGAAGTGGGTATCAATATGGCCTATTTAGGCCAAAAGCGAACCACAGAACTAACCTTCTCCGTGGCTCAGGTTACCAGAATAATTAATAAGAGCAGACAGGCAGGGGCTCCAGGCTCAACGTGATCCCAAATGCCTTATACAAAACATACCCGGGTTTCTGGGCAGAGAGGCTGGTTGCGGACTTTAATAGATCCTTCCAGTTTGAAACCATCCCAAGTTTTTGGAAGGGCGGAATTATTCACCCCATATTCAAAGGAGGAAACGGCTTCAGCTCAGAGAATGACCTTTTAATTACTCTGACAGACTCTGAAGCAAAATATTATGCGGGTTCACTTTTGGGGGACCTTCCGAGGTGGGCAACTGAAAATAATATTATCCCGGCAAGCCAGTCAGGTTTTATTAAAGGACCAGGAACTGCAGTAATTATTCTATCTCTTTCTATTATTATGGATTAAAGTAAGCAAAGGAATCAACCCCTGCATTTATGCTTTTTGGATTTTACATCTGCTTTTGACCTGGTACAGCACAGTCACTTATGGGCAAAGTTAGTCTCCTGTGGTATTTCCGCCCGGTTACTAAAAGCCATATATATATACCGATACATGGTACAGAGTGAAGGTAGGGGGAGGCACCTTTCTATCAAGAAAAATTGAGACAAAACAATGTCTCAAACGGCTGCGTGCTTGCACCATATCTTTTTAATCTTTTTTTTAATCAGATTTGACCATTAAACTAAACAAGGTAAATGTGCATCCTCTAAAGATTGGAGACTTACTCATCTCGAACTTGCTTTATGCAGATGACGCAATCCTTTTAAGCCAAACCAAAGTCGGATTACAGCGACTTATTGCTAAGCTAGGTGAATTTGCCGAAGCGAATGAAATGATAATAAATGAGAATAAAACTAAAATTATTGAAGTAAGCAAAAAAATTCATCAAACGTACAAGTGGCACCTTTAAGGGCAAGAATTAGAAAAAATAAAGTCATACAGAAGGTGAGTTTGCGGGCACTGGGATAGTGCAGCGAATTGAGGTCACTTTACAGGCATAAGTTTTCAATTTTCAGTCCATCCCAATTGTAATCAGGTCCTTGGTCTAATTTTCTTGTTATATTTCTTAATGACAGCAATAGTGTGTAGTTTCACACAATGAGCTTACCTTCGGTTGTGTTTTCTCAACCGTGGCCATTCTCGTCTTCAGTTGTTTATTTGGTTAACTGATGCAGTATTACTTGGCAGTGATTTGAGATGGGAAGGTGCTCATTAATGAAGCTTCCCGCATCTTTCGTTTTCTCTTTCTGCTACTTCATAATGATACACATACTTGGCCATTGGTTTTATATATAATTAACCGCTACGTATACGGCAGTTTATGCCCAATTCTCATACATATTTTTGGTAGCTTTACAATTTGATACATTTCATGATAAAATACAATCAACATGCTGGTAATAATAATTTTTATGACATTTGACACATCTTGCAAACATACTATACCAGAGTCTTTTTCCTTCTAATTTGTGCTACCCTAATCATTTACGGATAATATCTTATCACAGGCTTATCATGGCCATCTCTCTTCAAATGTCTTCAAACTTATCCAGTATGTCACAGTTAGTCTTTTATGGGTAAGGTTTCTTATTCATGCCATTATAAGTACATGGGGCAGCAATTTCTACTTGGTCTCGCCACCTATTTTCACTTCATAAAATTTCTCAGGTTAATTCCCTTCTTTTTTGAGAACGGCTTTAAACCACTATTTGCATGGATTACTCTAAGATTAGATCAGCACAACTACTTCACCCTAACACAGGTCTTTGAATTTCACTAATTTCATGACTTATTGTAGTGGTTTGCTGTTTTTTCGACGTGAGATACCATTTTATGATTAGACTAACATAAGTAATGTACTCTCTCACGGGTTAGGAATTTCACTGTTTTGTTTGAGCCATTGGAGTAGTTTGTTGTTTCATGACGTAAGACACCATTTTAAGTTAATGAATAACACTGAGAGTTCTTTGGCTTATTCTTCATTCATTTTTCAATTTTTATTGTGTTTATTTTAGTTCTATTTTTTATATTTATTTTATTTCTCACTTCCCTTCTTTTTCCAATAAAGAATATTTCTGACATGACGTATTCTCTACTATGTTTGAATTAATCCACAATAGTTTATGGTATGTCTCCTTCTCTACAATACTAACTGATCACCATTGGGATGTTTTTATTGTACCACTTTGACCTATGGTTGATGTTTAATAATAGCATCACCCCCTTGGACTGTCTTTTTGATGCATGGCAATCCTGGGCCTACTAAGATTTGGATGTTACACATGTGTTTTGCATACACACGGCATTACGATTTCTTCATAAATTT
The DNA here is from genome assembly GCF_031143425.1 of Pleurodeles waltl. Lineage (NCBI taxonomy): Eukaryota > Metazoa > Chordata > Amphibia > Caudata > Salamandridae > Pleurodeles > Pleurodeles waltl. Next base: position 1,339,851,979 of record NC_090440.1, on the reverse strand, counting down.
CCTACTCTGATTCCACCTTCCGATACTTACATTTACGCAACAGGTGTGTGATTCTTCTGTCTTGACACTGCCACTACACAGGTATTTACCTACCTGTCTTTTTGTGAGTATTCAACACAACTGTTTTTCCAACACATGGCATTGTGGTATCTTTCAGTAGTTATAAGTCCTGTTATTGTCATTACACCTAACTGTATTTTCTTCTTGCGGGCAGATCCCACTCATGGATGATAATAAACGAGTACAAAACCCTGAAATACCAGTTATATCTGGAGTCGGGCTGGTCAAAAAAAGATAAAGATTTATTTATCATATATTGATTTGGCCATCTTCCAGGCTGCATTAACACATTGCCTTGGGAACGCTCTGGTTTAAATTCCCCTTATACCCTGTGTGGTTGCGGGGTCGAGAACCTTATCCATCTGGTTTGTCTATGTAGGGGGGTTATCAATTAATGTAGAAGATTCCTGAAGGATGCTTTTAATCAAAGAGGCATAGGAACGTGTAGGCAAGCAGTGATTGCCAGTTTTAAATCATCCAATATTATTCTGAATTTGAGATTAACAACATTTCTACACCTTACATCAAAAAAATTGAATGCACAAAGCAAGTTGAATATAAATGAGGTAGTCTAATAAGTCTTTTTTAGTATGTTCATTGTATTTAAAAAATGTTTGAAACTATTACTTTTCATTGCCTTTCAAAACTTCTGAAATCAAAGAATATATGATTTATAGTCTAAGCACTGGCGCACTTTAAAATTACCAACTCAGTTGTTAAAGGCTATCTGGTTTTAGGAGAACGCATCCTGTTGCTATTTATCTTTTTTGTAGCTAGTCCTATAATGAATTTTTTAAGCAATTTTATAGGCTTACACTAAATGTGTATTTATGAGTATTACTTTTTACATGGATTGTGTAATGGTTTTGACTAACTATGCACTTTAATAAATACATTGAAATTATTGCATGAAAATAAACAAACATTGGGAAAGCAATAAGTCCACCATTGGTGGTCAGTATTTTGGTTTTGTCAATGTGTGGCTTGATTAGACAAAACTTTTGTAATACTTTACTATTGTGGGAGCTGCTGGGCCCTCTCTATTGTAACAAACAATGGCAAAAAACAAGAATAGTTTTAATCACATTGCCGTAGTAGTTACTTCCTGGCACTGAACAAAACTACTTTGTATGCCGATATGCTTCTTGTGGAAGAGCAGATTGTGATCATTGACAGTGAAGCAAGCTGATAGATGGATAGAGAGAGATAACATTTTAATAAAACCAAAAGGTGTTGGGTAACGCCAGACCCAATTAGGGGCCCAATTCTTGAAGAAAGTCATAAACTTCCACCTACGGTATTTGACTGCATTAGTGCAGATTTACTTATTTCACAAATTCACAGAAGTACACATGGAAATCACCCTCCCAGAAAATATTTGTGAACTGTATTTTAGCACGAGCAAATATGCATGTGTAGATTTGCTTATACGAAAATCTGTTGAGCGTTTACAGGTTCACTTTCCCTCCAACCACTTTTTTCCAAACCCTGGAAGTAGTTTTACTTCTGACCCTTGTCCGAAGTAAATTTCCAACCTTTCCCAGTATGGGAAAAGATTAGGGAAGAGCTGGTGACAGCCCTAATAACATGCAAGGGAGTAGGTTTGCACAGACTCAAAAGGGTATCCCAGTCCTGGTACTATTGTTTACCACTACCTCCAGCCACTGTACGTAGATCTGCAGAAGGGTGCCAAAATAAGGGAATTGCTAGCATTCAAACCCTACCATAGTAGTAGCCCTGGCATAATTATAGGCTATTATCAGTGCTCCTATATAATGAGATTGCTGCCATAATTTGTCACCACACTACATGGCACCAAAGTGACAAGTAGATTTATGAAGCAACCCGTCCCATTGACAAGTAGATATTTTAATAAATTCCACACCCCTGCTCTAGGCACATGATTAAAAACAATCATGCCATGCATAGATCATTATTTTAAGACAGACAAACATGTTTCAGTGCCTAGATTTGTCAGGGCACAAGGACCCACAATTCACCCATTGGTTTACTGCATGGCTGTGTTATATACAGAATATTTACCAAAAGTCCACCGGGTGAATGCTTACCAGTTGACAGTCAGTATGTTGAGGGTAGTTGAAATTCACCACCTATACAAGGAAGAATACATGGTTCATATGTTATGACGTAGGGGAACACGGAGAAGAAAAAGCCCATTGCATCCTACTATGATATTTATGCATGATTACTATCATTTAGTATTACTGTCCGTTTCTGAAAATGACGAAGAAAATAAAATACCAAGCCAAAGCTTTAGCGGGGGACTGCTGCAAATCGTCACATTACTGACCACATCCAGCCAAAGTACATTCCTCTAAAGCTTCTTTGCACACTATACATCTATAAGGTATGCCTGGGCCGCCACATATATATTAGTCAAGTAAAGTAAAAAAACTTGCAGCAATGACGTTATAAAACAATCTTCCACAGAGGCAGCTGCCACTTTGGTTTCCATACCTCACGTACAAAAAGAACAGATGATGATTGGAATGCTGAACAATGTCAAACATTCAGCCCATTCAGAGATCTGACCCTAAATCTATTGTTTTTTCACGCTAATGTGGCTGATGAGGGGTGATTCCCCAAAATCGATCCCAGGAGGCTTGTTTTCAGTCCAGGGAGGTCCTGGCCTGGCAGTTCAGGCTGAACTGTAACCATGGGGAGTATGGTCAAGACTGAAATGCATATGTCTGGGTCAAACTGGAATGGTGTGACAAGCAAAAAACAATTGATTTAGGCCCAGATCTGTGACTAGGGGTGAATGTTTGACATTGTTCAGCATTCGGTCTGCCATCTGTTCTTTTTGCCACTACCTTAAGTAGCCTGAACTATTTCAATGGAGGCAGCAACTTGTGGGAAAATTTAAACTGGAAACTACCTGTTGCAGTGCACCCTGCCGAGAAAGAGGTCTCAGAAGTCTCTTGTTCTTATGCATAAGTATTTTAGGAGGTTGCAATGGATTTTTTATTCTCCATGTCACGAGTACGGTAACAGATAAACCATGTATACTTTCCTTTATAGGTCTATGTTAATAAGAGATGGAGGTAGCCCTGTGGACATACTTTTTGTTTGGTGGTCATGAGGCCCAGTAATTTGAGAAAAGCATATACTCCATAGTAGACAACGCCATTTCTGGAAGGATAGAGTTAGAGACAGACACTGGGTTCTTCTTGCCGCATGGCTGTGTGACGTGGAAAGCATTACTGCATACAAACAGCTATTATTTTGGGGACGCAAAGCATGAGAAGCCCCGTCTTTTGGAACTGCCAACCAATTGGCACATATTGTTGCTTATCTGAGGTGTCTCCAGCCTTTTTGAACTAGTACCCACCGCTACACAGTTCAATGTAATACTGACACGCCCTGGAAACCTTGATTTTGACAGGTTTTTACCTCAATGATAATAGAGTCCACAAGGAAAATATATGATGAGCCAGCCTTAGCCTAAAGAGAATAGAGACAGGTATTTAAGGCTTTTCTGAAAGACAAGAGATGGTTGAAAAGGTGCAAATGTGCATGCTAGTAGTTCTGTAGTGTCACAATCCTGACAGAGAACACACAACTACCAATTCTAGAGCAACTTAATCATTGCACTGCCACGAAGCTGGCACAAGATGATCTAAGCCTACGTGTAAGAATTTATTTGGTGAATTTCTGATGCAAAAACAGAGAGCCATATTGGTGAAAGGCCCAAAACATGAATCAAAGTGATTTCAACTCAGTACACTTACATTCTGGTAGCCAATGCAGAGCATCTAGAGCTAATGTAGCTGAGGAGCTATGAGGCCTTTGAAAATCAAGTTTTGCCTCCTCGTTCTGAATATGCTGCATCCTGGACATCTGGCTGGTTTGTAAGCCGTAGAAAAGAGAGTTGCAACAGTCAAGGAGGTTTAGAATAAAAGCCTTGATAACCAAGGGATGAGTCTGGGCTGCCACAGCTGAAAGAAAGTTTCGCAGAACCCTCATCTCGCGAAAGAACACCACTAACAAAAGGTTGAATTGACATTGTAGGGAAATATCTGTAACCAGTCAAAACCCCAAATTATGAATCTTGGCCATAGCAGGAGGAAAAGGACAAAAATGCGTTTGCTAAAAGCTAGTGGCGAGATTATTTAAAACCGGTCGGTCTGGCACATAGAGCACCTCTGTCTTGCCCAAGTTAAATTTCAAGCTATTTAACACTAGGCAGGTGGCAACTGTTCTCATACTTTCATGGAATTTGGCTAATGATTGAGATGTATTATGATCAAATTATATTAACATTTTGTACATTATCTACATAGCTGTGAAAACTGAACCCAAACAAATGGATCACCAGAGCTGATGGATTAAACCACAGGTTAAAAAGTGTCTGTTCACAGGAGAATCTTGGGGGGCACACCAATGCATAGGTGTGAATTTGTAGCAGAAGGGGCCAAATATGCAGCTTCTGGCCGCTGTTGTGAATAAGATGTAACTGAGTCGTAAGGCAGGCCTCTAACAGCATCTCAGCCTGAGAATGAATTTATGATGTGAAACCATGTCAAATGCGGCTGACACATCTCGCAGAACTAGGGCAGATGACAAGCTCCGGTTGCTAGAACTCACAATTCATCAAAATTGGAAATCAATGCTGTTTTTCTACGAACAAATGGCCTGAAACCAGACTGAGCTATAAGCAGAATCTTGTGTTCCTCCAAATAAAACAATACCTGTTTGTTAGTAAACGTTTAAAGATTTGTTACTGAAAAGAGCCACAAGGAGATTGAGAAGTAATTAGACTGCTGAGGTCGGCTGTGAACTACTCAGGAGTGATGTCACCAGAATATTTTTCCAAAGCCAAAAGAAACTCTGCAGTCTATATGAATGTATTACAAATACGTAATAGCAGATAGGATATGGTACGAGCAGCTGACTTCCATATTCTTAGAAGGATAGGATGATGAGGTGAACCCGATTCGAAGGCAGTTAGCAGTTCACCCCTTCTTGATTAAAAAACAATGAAATAAAGTCGACCAGGCTCAGAACCCCTTCATATTTTCTGTCACACAACATCACAGTGAAAAGTATCCCTACCTCACCAGCTTTGTCATATTAGCTTTCTCAGAAAAGCTGTTAGTTAATTTTGAATACAGTTCTCACATTTCAAGGACAGTTGCTTAATCATCCTTGTTCTTCGGGTGTGGAGAATGAGAGATGTCTGATATCACAGACAGACGGGATTCACTCATTTTCCCCTCTATTATCTGGCTACGGTATTTTACATTTATTTCGAAGAAATTTCACTTTTCTCTTTGCATGGTTAACTCAATGTCACATATTCTTTGTAAAGCCTTCTGCAAAATGTTCACGTGTTCTGTAGTAGTGTTGTAAATCAAAACATCACCAAGGAAGGAATGGCCTCCTTACACATTGCCAAATAATTTGATCATGACTCCCGAAAACAGCTGACGCTGAGCTCACACTAAATTATCATTTGAAACTGACACTCCCCTCCAGACGTGATGAGCGCAGCATTCTGTCTTAAGTCCACGTGGAGATCTATCTCATGGTATGTAGCTAAAATCTAAATTCCTAAATATCTTTCACTATCTACTGGGAGCCGTTTCGTTGATTAGTAGTAATTGTTGGCAGTTACATTGTGACAATTCATTCTTTGCAAATTAGTGCATAGTCTTCATCTGTTCATTTTTGTTTTTGGTAATAACCATTGGTGTTCATCGTTGCAATGCATTTATATTTTCATTAACGCTTGTTGCACACCATTCAGCCAAAATGTCATTCTCCTCTCTTCGTGCAGATAGACGTATATTTCATACTCTTTTTCTGTTTGTGCTCCTTTTCGCAATATTTGGTGTTTCAGTCCTTTTAAACACCTATATTTTCTGTCAGCAAATACACCTTTGTACTCCTCCATTACCATAGTAAACCCATCTTGATCTTGCTGGATGCTTAATAAATATAGGCCCTCATTACAACATTGGCGGGCGACAGTTGAACCGCTGGGCGGCCGCCAATGGGGCCGCACTCCCGTGGGGTCTATTATGAGATCCCCGCTGGGCCGGCGGGGATCTAGCCCGCAACACGGGAGCCGGCTCCAAATGGAGCCAGTGGTGTTGCGGCTGTGCGACGGGTGCAGTTGCAGCCGTTGCGCTTTTTACTGTATGCTAGTGGCATGGGCAGTGCTGGGGCCCCCAGGGGCCCCACGACTCCCCTTTCCACCAGCCTTTTCATGGCAGTTCTTACCGCCATGAAAAGGCTGGCGGCAGGGGGACTCGTAATCCCCTGGGCAGTGCTGCAAGCAGCATTGCCCTGGGGGATTTAAACCGCCGGGACCAATGTGACGGTCCCGGCGGTGCGACCGTGGCACTTCCGCCACGGTCGTAATTCCCCTGGAGCTCCGACAGCCTGTTGGCAGTGCTTCCTCCAAAACAGCAGGGTTGTAATGACCCCCTTAGTGCCTTTCAATGATTTATTATCATGCATAGCTTAGACCATCCCAAAGTGTTCACAACACAGTCCACTGCATGGACTTTTGCATAGGCTTGTTGTAGGAAGTTGGCCTGGTGTGTGGTGGGTACCTAAGGTACTTGTATCTAATACCAGGTCCAGGTAGCCCCTATTAGTGAAGTGTAGGCAGTGCCTAGAAGCCTGGCTCTCTAGAGCTAGCTGTGGATGAGCAGCCAAGGCTTATCTAGGAGACATACAAAGCTCATGCAAAACCACCGTAGTCACACAACACTTACACACCTGTAAGAAAATACTCAGTTGTACAAAAATAAAGGTACATTAGTTTTGGTCACACAATACCACAAAAATACTAGAAGGGCAACCCTCCAATAGGAGGTAAGTAATACACTAATTATATACACTAGTAAACAGCAGTAGGCACAGAAAACGCTGGAAAACAGTGGAAATAGCAATAACCAATAGTGACCCTGGTGGGAGCCCAAAACATATACCAGAAAGATTGAATGCGAACACAGGACACCACCTACATAAGTGGAATGTGTAGAGGGGAGATGGGAGTATTAGAAAACCATAGAGGTACACCCCTGCGACCAGGAAAGCAGGAGTAAATTACAGAAATGTCCCCAAACCACCCAAAAGGAAGGAAAATAAGAAAAGAAGGCACCCAGACAAGACTGCAATAAATCAGCAGTGGTTTCCTGGAGAAGAAGACCTGTGGAGAGAGGACCAAGTCCAAAAGCATCAGTGGAGGCCAGGGGGAGTAGGAGCTTCTACCCACCCAGCTGTACTTGCAGGAGTTGGTTTATGGTGAGGAAGAACAGATCAGCACTGCAGCCCTGGAGCCGGAGAAGAGTTCCTGAAGGTTGCAGAAGATGTCCCTGGCTGGAGTGAAGACTGCAGATGGGTGTCGGTGCAGGAGTTCCACCAACAAGCCTTGGCAAAGGCAAATTTGCGGTCAGTGGCAAAGTGGTGTTGCCGGGGACCAGCAAAGCCCAAAAGGACTCAACGCAGGAGCGGGAGTCACAGGGGGCCCTCAGAGACACAGAGGTAGCACCCATAGGAGTCACAGAAGGAGCCCATGCAGCACTACAGAGAGGGGTCCCACGCCACAGGAGAACAACGCAGAGGACTGTGCATCACAGGAAGGAGTGCTGGGGGCTGGAGCTGCACGTAGCCTGAAGTTCCCTTGGAGGAGATGCAAGCAAGCCTTGGCAGCTGCAAAAGATGTGGCGCACGGGGTACTGTCCTGCGTGGGAAGGCAAGGACTTACCTGCATCAAAGTTGGACAGTTGGTAGAGAGGATGAAGAGGACTACTCCGAACCACTAACCGTGATGCAGGATCCACGCAGCTCAGGATGAGAGGAGATCCACACAGCCGGTCGTCGTTGCACTAGGTGCCTCCGGATGCAGGGGAGTGATTCCTTCCCTTCAGGGGAGATTTCTTCTTTCTTCTCGTGAAGACTGAAGACGTGACGGCCTCAGAGGATGCACAGCTGGGGAGATAATGCAGAAGCTGGAAGGAGCTATGGAAACAATGTTGCAAGAAGAGTCTCCTTCATGGATGCAGATTGACGGTTCCTGGAGCGTCCAGTTGTGGTTCCAGTGGCCAGAGGTCAAAGTGGAGATTGCAGAGGAGTCCTGCTGGAATCTTCCAAGCCGAATCTCAGGACCCACCCCAGAGAAAGACCCTAAATAGCCCTAAGAGTGGGTTTGGTTGTCTAGTCAGGTGACCACCTATCAGAAGGTGCCTCTGAAGTCACCTATTTGGCCTGACCACTCAGATGCTCCCAGAGTTCCCTGTCAACCTTGGTTTCAAGATGGCAGAACCCAGGGACCCTCTGGAGAAGCTCTGAGCACTCCCCTGGGGTGGTGATGGACAGGAGAGTGGCCACTCTCCTGTCCATTGTCCAGTTTCGTGCCAGAGCAGGTGGGGGTCCCTGAACTGCTGTGGACTAGTTTATGCAGGGAGGGCACCAAATGTGCCTTTCCAAGCATACCAGTGGCTTTAGGAGGCTATCCCTCCCAAGCCAGTCACACCTATTTCCTAAGGGAGAGGGTGTTACCTCCCTCTTCCATATGACATTCATTGTTCTGCTTCCTGAGCTTGATCAGATCAAGCAGCTGGAGGGCAGAAACCTGTCTGATGGGTGGCAGCAGCTTGGGCTGCCCGGAAAACCCTGCAAGACTGGTGGTAGCAATGCTGGGTGTCCTCTAAGGAGAACCCAGGGTGCATGGAATCATACTTCCAATACCTGCAACAGTATTAGGGTATGATTCCGACATGTTTGATACCAAACATGCCCAGGTTCAGAGTTACCATTATGTAGCTGGACATAGGTAGTGACCTATGTCCAGTACACTAGTAAAACGGTGTCACCACACTCGTGAAGTCCAGGAAAATGGAACTGGAGTTCCGGGGGGCACCTCTGCTAGTGCAGGGGTGCCCTCACACACAGGTACCTGGTCCTTGCCCTCTGGGCTGAGAGGGCCTACCATATGGGTGACTTACAGTGACCTGGTGCAGTGATCTGTAGTGAAAACTAGTGCACGCCCCTATTTCACGCAGACTGCAATGGCTGTCCTGCAGAACACTTTGCATGGGCTCCCTATGGGTGGCAGAATAACTGCTGCAGCCCATAGGGATCCCCTGGTACCCCAATGCCCTGGGCACCAGGGTACCATATACTAAGGACTTACAAGGGGGGACCAATATGCCAAATGTGGGAAGAAAAAGGTACAGTTACCGAAATTTACCGGAGAGAGAGCATAACCACTGGGGTCCTGGTTAGCAGGATCCCAGTGGAAACAGTCAAAAACACTGACAACGGGCAGAAAATGGGGGTACCCAAGCCAAGAAAGAGGGCACTTCCCTACACTTGTCTTCTTTCGAAACTGAGCTCTGTATTGAAGATGCCTTCTAGTTTTATTTTGTGTCGTCCATAAGCATCTCTTGCTATTGAACTGTTTTCTATCTGCTCTTTCAATCTGACGCTGTTATAGGTCACTTTGAGAGATTTTCGTTATTCTGTACCCTGGATTGACAACAACATCCACAAAGTATCATTCCTACTCGACAGCAAGCTCTCCATGAGACAACAGGTCAATTCTGTGATGTCTACCTTCTTCAGGACCCTCAGAATGCTCTGCAAAATCTTCAGTTGGATCCCAAAAGACACCAGAAGAACTGTCACACAAGACCTCGTCACCAGCCCTCTTGACTACAGGAACACCCCCTACGCCGGAACCACTACCCTCCTTCTCAACCGCCTCCAAACAATCCAGATCACTGCTGCAAGAATCATCCAGGATCTGCCAAGACGATCCCACCGCACCCTGCACTGGTCACCCACCAAGAAGAGATGCCACTTCAAACTGCTCATGCATACCTACAAAGTCCTCCACAACACAATACCTGAATATCTGAACAACCACATGACTTTTCACCACCCCACCAGACACCTGCACTTGGCCTCCCTGGCCCTTACTACTGTCCTCTGAATCCAGGGCACTCGAGCCGGAGGACATGCCTACTCCCACAGCTAAAGCCTGGAACAACCTCTTCATCCACCTCCGTACCTCCGCCTACCTTGCCGAATTCAGGAGGAGCCTCAAGACCTGGATGTTTGAGTAGTTTCCCCTCTCCATGCAGCGTCTGGATACCCCATGTGATGATTAGCACACTTTACAAATACTGATTGATTGATTTGTAATTTATTCAACAAATCAATTTCATTCCAAGATCTGCATCGGTAGGATGACACCTTCTCCTGCATGTTCTCTGGCCTCGCTCTTATTTCCTTCTTTGCTGTTTAGTATCAGATTAACTTCTGCCTGTGGCATATCTGGTTACTTCAAACCCCTTATGCTTTTTGCTGATCTTCAGTACTACTAAAGCTGGTGATCACCTTCTGTAGACTGGGTCTTTTGTAACACAGCAATGGCACATGTGGTGTATATGACCAGCTGGCCTCTTATCATTTTGCCAGCATTTGTGAACAAGCAGGTAGCCGCTAATATTCGCAGGTAGCTACATAGGCCTCAACTGATTCCCTTGGTGCCTTGTAATAGTGATAACAGTTATGTCTTTCCAGGATGATACATGATCTATCAAAATGTGACTCAATTCTTCTTTTCACTTCTATATTTTTACACCCTATTTATCATAGCCATCTTCCTTTTCAGTAGGTGCAATGTGGTTAGAAAGCCTCCATCCTTCTGCTCCAAAGCAACTGTATAGTTAAGCTTGATTCCTTGCAGCACTGGAAATAGCACCATTGATTTCCACTGAATGCTTCTCAAAACATCCTAACCACTGTGCCTAGCTCTCATTAGGACTGCCTGCTGTTTCATAGAAAGTATATGGCATTACCTTCATATTCATCATTTCAGCCATGTTGTGAATGTTGAACACAGTAGGGTCAAATGAACATAAAGAACCAGTGTGTGAAGAAGGATACCGTAAGGTTGTTCAGGAACTATGGGCAAGCACTTGATTATGAAGGTATTGAAACAGCAGGTGTTACCATAGATGTTTTGTACACAGAGAATTATTGGTTTCAGTTTATATACCTAATTATGTGTATGTACATATATATGGGGTTTCTACAACGTAAACCCAGCCAGAAGGAAGCTGAGCACTGTACAGGGCTAATGATTTAATGTTCTATCAAGAGGCGAGTCTTCAACTCTTCACTAAATTGGAACAATGTTGGGGCAGTCCGAATACATGGATATTGTTAGAGGTCCTGGGCGCATAGATGGAAAAGGTCTGCTGCCTTGTTTTTTTTCGTTTTACACGTCTTAGCAGTCTGATGGTGTTCTGGCTGCAGTTATGTCAAGAACCACCAGAGATGTCAAGCTTGTCTGCAGGATAAATAGGGGTCTGGTTGTGGTGGCTTGTAAATGATGTATCAGGGTTCGAAGACGTTGTGGGCCGGCAAGGGGAGCAGTGGAATTACATCAGATGGGGTTGATGTCATCATATATTTTCAGCCACTGAGTGAGACCTGTTGAGGCTTTAGGGATGCTCTTAAAGGGTGCCAATGTAGAGTCAGGGAAGCCATGTAGCGGGTGTTACCACCACCACCGATATGTACATTCCTTTCATTGACTGTAATGTTAGTAAAAGGTTTGGCACAGCCTTTTTGGGTGGATATGTGTCTCAATAGTGGTATTCACAGACGATTTGACACTTTGGCGGTGAAAACACCATAGAAGAGTAGAATTACATTAAGTGTTATCTTTCAGACAAGGAGAGATCTGCACTAATGGTTTCCTAAGGTGCCAGTTTTTATTTTTTAAAGAATTGTTTGGACGGCTCGCTGCATGACCATGGTAGCAAGGTCTTGGATGAGGAATGGTGCCGATATTGCCTTCCAGGTGAGCAGAAAATTCAACAATGCCTGATAGCTGCAAAGGCAGAGAGGACACACTCTGCAGACTTCCACACAGAGGGTACAGGAGCCAGCGGCCCTACAATGTACATCCAACAGAAGAAGAACAGCAGCACGCCACACATTGTCATATTTACATTTACCTAGCAGTTCAGGTCCAACTGGGGAGATGCTGTTAAAATCTTCACTTCTCTGAACTAACTGAAAACCATGCAAAGGATATTTAAGCTGGTCAGGAGTAAACAAAGGGATCTGAACACCTGCTCTGCATTTCAGCATTGAAAGTCCAAGTGAGTATTCCTAAAATGACATATGATATATCTTATGACAGTCTTTGTATGCAACCTCTATTATGGATGCTAGGAAATACCTCAACTGAAACACTTGCTTCTATTTTGAAAGCTATCATCTGTGATTTGTAAATTCAGTCATTTCCGAATCAATCTCCGTTTAACAAGTTAATCAGCTGTAAGTAACATAGTAAATACACATATTATATCGATTCCTGTGGCAACAAGCAGTCACTTCCCCACTACTGTATATATGTGAGGCAGTGGAAAATATAAACAAAATATAAACAATTCTGTACAGGTTGTTCCTGCCATAGAATAGTAGGTGCAGTTAAATTCCACAATCCTTGAAAGGATGTCTCCCATAGTGTATGATAATCAAATTCGAAAACCTTAATCTTTAGTACTAGTGCCCAGCAAGACTTTAAATATTCCCGGTGTTAAGCTGTGAATTCCCAGCAGTGGCAACAATGATTCAGCTGCAGCAGCTAAGTATCTTGATTGCCTAAGAAAGAATGCTTTAAAGCACGAGGAACTTATGAATCTAAGATTGCTCCCACTATTGTAAGTCTTCTGAAAGTCCCATGGCACCCTGGGACTTGTAGGTTGTCCTGACTCCAGCTGTGTGTTGCACATAATGCACCCTCGCAGACATGGTCTCCCACCAAGCGACACCCCAACTCTATGCTTGTCACTGGCCTCTTCTGAGCAAGACCTACACATCCAGGAAGTTCTGAGGAGCATGTCTTCTCATCTGTCCAGTATATACATGTGGGCACAGTTTTTGGATCATGACAGGCAAGGAAATCACACACCACATAGCAAGTAGTGGCTCAGTGTTGACCGCACAACAGGACCGCCTTGAGGGAAACAGGATAGCTGGCAATGACTGAGCTAGTGCACTTTACTCCACTCTAACGACCCCCTTAAATCCCATATTTGTCACATGAATGCTTGTGTGTGCGTCAGATGAGAGCAGAATTCATAGATTACACCCTTCCTCAACTTGGATCTGAATTTACACAAGCATAACACACAGCATTTATAAAGTTATAACCATCACCCAATCACTACACAGAGTACTTTATTTTCAAGAGGCAGTTGAGCATGGGGTCTGAGATACTTCTTGATCTTGGTGGGACATCTGTGTCCCCAGTTGTCAGCAGTCAATAGGCAGGTCACGAAAGATCAGTTTATTCCATGATGATGGATTGTGGAGGGTACTCCTGTCGCACAATCATTATTTTATTAGGGCATAATTAAAGTTGTTAATCTGATTCTGTGGTGTGGGGGAACAAGGACTTGCTGAGCTTGTTAAACAAGACATTTGCATGACATTCTGATGCCATTTTCTGGCAGTGACCATTGCTCTACAGTGACATCTGTGCTGTGACCACTCGAACGGATCTGGACCTTGCCACCAGGGTGGCAGACTAATTAATACTTGAGCACACACACTGAGGCATATCAGTGGTACTCTCTGGCTTACATTGTGATTGTTCTCTCACCTCATAGTTTCCTCGGGCAAAGGAGTGTGTCTCGCATTATTAATCCATAATCAGACATGCTCAACTCATTGCATAGCCATCACAAAGTACTCCCCATCTCAGATTCTATTTTTTTTCTTTGTTTTTTTTTATCACTTCTTGTTAGTAAACCAAAAGGGTACAAAATCATGACATCACATTACACTGCATTTCTCGCCATGTCACCCTCCAGTAACATTAAAAGAAGACTAATCATCTCTCCCAATAGGCCATGGTGGTGCTTGTATGGCCAAACATTGTTCCTGAAGCACCCCGTACCTCCCACCTTCACTCCCCCCGTCATCTTGCTCCCCTCCCTATGTGCCCATTGGGTCTGGACCTCAGTGTACCCTCCATGCCCCCCATACCTTGTCCCACTTTTGGGTGCATCCCTTACCGTTGTAAATCACTTTCTCTGCTTCTTGGCACCAATCTAGATCCCTTTCCCAGTCTGTCACTCAAGGTGCCTCAGCTGACCCCAAGTTTGGGCTATATTTTACTTTGCAATGCCAATGGCTGATTTCAACCAGAGTTACCCTATATTTTGTCCAAGGGGCCTCCCCCTGTATTTCCAAAAGTAACACCTTTGCCTCCATTGGGATCTCCATCTCCACCACCCGAGACATCACCCGGGTCAGCTGGGACCAATACTTCTGTACCCGGGGCATTCCCATAATATGTGGAAGAAATTACCCTCCCCTGCACATCCCCTTAGGTACAGTGGCGAGTCTGCTCTTCCAATTTTGTGCATAGAGAACACGTGAATAGTGCAAACTATGTAATATTCGTAGTTGCACCAATCTGAAGCGGGCCCTTATAGCAATCTCCCGGGGCTCCCTTAGTGCCTCCCCCCATTCCTCATCATCTAGGCCACCAAGGTCTACTGTCCACCTCTTTCTCAGACCCTTCAAGAGGTCCGGCGAGTTATTGACCAATTTCTCATAGATTACCGAAACCCCTTTTTTCAAGTATGTGCTCTGTTAACATCTGGTCTTCCAGCAGAGAAGGCTCAGGCAGGGCTTCTCCTTCTGTGATGTGTCTCCTAAGTGCATGACCCAGCTGGAGGTATCAAAATCTTTTAGACTCCCGCATATCAAAGTCCCTACGAGCTCTTCAAATCTAATGTATGCTTGCCCTCTCCATACATCCCCTACAGGTGCTCAATACCTATCAATTCTCACTTTTTGAATCCCTGTAAGGCTCTTACTTTCAACAACATATCACTATGCCAGAGCGGTATATGTTTAGTTCATTTCCCCCTCCATCCAAGAAACGCATTTGCCTCCTTCCATACCCTAATTACTGGCTGGGTGTGTTGTGGAAGTGCTCCCTCAGGATGTGCATTTCCCAATAGTGCCTCCGGGCCACCCCTACCCGTCATGTCCCTATCCAGCCTGTAAGCCGGGTCCTTTTGATCTGCATAAATCCATTCAGTTTTATCAGTAGGTGTGCTGTCCAGTAGTATTCTCTGACATCTGGAATCTCCAAACCCCCATGGTATACACTATTCTGTAGACTGGCGAAGGCAATCCTAGGTGTCCCCCCATTCCAGCGCAAGCCTCGAACCTCTATCTCAGTCCTCTGAAGGACCTCACGAGAGACCCTATATGGCATGTACTGCAGTATGTACAAACAACGGGGCAGGCTGATCATTTTATACAAGGCCGCCACCCTATTAAGGTCAAAGGGAGCCCCCATCAATGGGTAACATCTCCCCTGAATCTCTCCACCTGGGGATCTATGTTTCTATGCTGGTACTCACTAGAGTCACGTGTGATTTATCTGCACAATATTTAAAGCCCTCAATGGTAATCTGTGCTGCGCAGTCTCGTGGCAGCCTGGGCCTCTCTCCCGAAAGCAGATATACAACCGACTTGAACCAGTTAATGGTATATCCCGAGTGGTCTCCAAAAATACCCAAGATCTGCATTAGCCTGTTGATTATTGTGTAAGGGTGCGTCACATAGAGCAAAATGTCATCCGCATATAAGGATATCGCTCCTCCCATCCCCCCTTAGCCGGACTACCCCTCAGCAGTAGGTCACAGTGGATCCATGCTGCAGGCGGCACCAGTGGTAGGGAAAAAAGCATGGGAGACAAAGGGCAACCCTGTCTGGGCGCGTTGTACAGGAGCCTCACCCAGGTACAGAAACAGGGCCCAAAGCCCAATCTCTCCAGAGTGGCAAACAAATAATTCCACTCCAGGGAGGCCATAACTGTCTTAAAGGCCTCCCATATAATGCCGTGAGAGGGAACCGAGCCCCAGTTTTCATTAAAGTGGAGTTCCGCTCCATCGAACCTAGGCGGGAGTGTGAAGTCTCTGGGAGGGCCCCACAACCGAACCTCAACCAGGGAATGGTCTGAAATGCCTCTGGCATGGTGGACCGCTGGTCCAAACATCGAGGTCTGTGTGCACAGGGTGAATGTATAATCTATATGAGAGAAGCTCCCATTTGCCGCCGAGTAGTAAGTATGTTGGCGCTTTAAGGGATTACCCTCTCGCCACAGGTCCACAAGACCGAAAGCTCTTGTAAATTGAGGCAGCGGGCCCTTCCCCCTCCCCTTTCCGGTGCTCCCGCCCTGTACAATGTTGCATCCATATGTGAATTCATGTCTCCCCCCAATACCAGAGTGCCCAGGGGGAGACCCACCAGCCAACTCCCCACCTCAGTAAAAGTATCACCCTGGAGTCTAGGCGGTCTATACAGGGAGCAAAGATTCAGGTCCATGCTCTCCCAAGGGCCCAATAATGCCACGAAGTGCCCCGCCACATCCTGCCACACCTGATGTGAGGTGAAAGCCACAGTTTTTTTAATCAGAATTCCCACGCCCCTTGAATCTGGAGTATAACCTGCATGTGCCCTCAATACGTAGCCAAACCTATCCAGAGCCTTATAGTAGTTCCCTTTTAGATGCATTTCCTGCATGAGGATGATGTCCGGGGCATGTGTTTTCAAATACTGCAGGACTGGTGTATGCTTCACAGAACAGCCCAGTACGTTCACATTGCACGACCAGACCGTCAGGTGTTTATTCCCATTGTCCCTCATTAATACTTGCCTAAACTGAGAACTGGATATTTCCATCGCCTACTATTTTGCGACCCACCGCCGTTCAATTGTCTGAACAGTGCATCTGTACTCCATAAGTCCCTCCCCTGATTCAAACATGAACTAGCGTATAACGAAATATCAAAATACAAAACCCAAAAAGAATCCCTTCAAACTCCCCTCTCCCCGCTACCCTGCTATGTGAGTTTTGACCTACCCACCTCCCAAACTTGCAGAGCGCCTGTCGCCCAAACCAAACATTTTGCAATGAGGGAGAGCCTTTGCCTGTTAATATGGCCAGGATCTTGTTTCCTATAGTTGTCAATTCATCCCCGCTTCACAGCGAACCACCACGTCTACCTCTCCATTTCAAAGCTGTATGACTCTGGCATTACTACCCCTCTGTGTCCACCTCAGGAATCAGCTCCTCAGAGTGAGCAGTCCTTATGTTGTTTGCTGCTGGGTTCCACCACCCACAATGATCCGACTTATTGACTCAGCAGGATGTAGTTCATCTAGGGCCAGATGTAGCAAGCAGTTTTGCCCATTCTGTGTCTATGGGAAAATGTGTTCGTACATATGGCTCCTAGTGCTTTCCTTTTATAGTCTTAGGTCCCTTTTCGTCCCTGTCAGCCAGTTGGGCCATTGTCATCCTTCCAGGATGTTTCTTGCCTGCAACCTTCCATCCTTCAAGCCAGTCCCATGCCTCTTCCAGAGACACAAAGTACCACGATTTTCCATCCACTACCACGCGCAACTTAGCTGGAAATAGCATCATGTACTTCACCTCTTTAGCTCACAGTGCTATTTTAACATCATCTAAGCTCTTCCTTTGGCGATGCACCTAAAGGATGAAGTCAGGAAAGAGACGGATCACCACGTTGTTCACTAATAAGTCCCCATGGGATCTGGCTGCCTGTAGTATTGTGTCCCTATCTCTGTAATTCAGGATTTTGGCAATAATCGTGCAGGGCGCAGCCCCCAGTCGTGGAGGCCCACCTGGCATCCTGTGTGCAGCCTCAACTGTGAAGAAGTTTGACAGCCTCCTTGGTTTTTGTGTATTGAGGACCAAATCCTCAACAAAGAGTTCGACACTCTGTCCTTCCATGCCCTCCGACACCCTTACTATACTGATGTTGTTCCTGCTGGCCCTCCCTTCCTGGTCCTCCAGCCGAGCTGCCATTGCTGTACTTTGTTTGGTGAGAGACCAAACCTGTTCCTCCAGCCTCTTTGTGACCAACAATAGTCCCTCAATGTGAGTCTCCACCACCTTCACCTTCTCTGAGATTTTCCCAAAGTATGCCTGGAGCAAAATGACCTCTACAGTTACGGCATCCAGTTTTGGGTCAATTAGTGATATCGATCCCCGGAGGCCCCGAATGGCCACCATAATAGATCCCAGGGATCGTTCATCCTCTTGTGCCACCTCGTCTTCTGTGGCCTGCTGTCTCCCGGACGCGGTGATCCTCATCGTATATCTGTCCAAGCTGTTGACCTACGCCGGCTTTCGTGTTTTGTCCTCGCGTCTGCGCCTCGTCTACTGCACTCTGCAGGAACTAGGCCCCCAGAACCGGGATCCCCCGTCTCCTTTACCTCGGCGCCGGTCCTGGCACCTCAGTCCACAGCTTCCCCGTGAGACCGACCCCCATTCCTCACTGGATTCTGGTCAACTTGCCAACGGGGGGGAGCCTCTCCCCCCACCGCCGCTCTGCCAGGCCTCTGGATGCTGGCCACTGTCTCCCATTCCCGGTCACCTCCAGACACAAATCGGCCCCTGTCTATCCGCTGCTGGCGCCTGAGAGGAGCTCAAGTGGGGGGCCCAGGACAGATGTGCCCCTCCTCCGCAACCTTCTGCTTCAAAAAAGGGGTGAGCCCAGGCGCAGCAGCTCTCCTCATGCAGCCAGGGGTCCCACATGCCAGGCCGACACCAGCACATCCCGGACCCCACCAGGATGGGGGGGCAGAAGATGGGGGCGAGGACTGCACCCCCACTCACCCCAGGCCCTTTGCACGACTCCTGGACACCTCCCCCCTCACCTGGACCCCGACCCGTTTCACCTCCTCCACTGGGTCTTCACCGCTGTCACCAGCCCGGGTCTCGCTTTGCAACAGTCCAATATTCCAGGTTTTGTCTTGGGCACAGGCGAGCCTCGATCCTGCCACTACTTCTCCATGCATCAGCCGTCTTCCGCTGCTCTCTAGCCGTCTCACCACGCTCCGGCTGCCATTTTTGCTACGGCCCGCGAGAGGGCCGGCTTGCCTCTCTCCCGGATTGGCGTGCCCGCTATCTTCTCCACCAGTGCTTCCAGGGCCGTCCTGGCATGTCCATGGTTCCGCTGCGTGACATTTTGTCCCAGGATAATTGCAGAATCTAGGGGGATGACAGCAAGCTGTAATGGAGCTCTCTTAGCCTGCGGCAATCTTCGCAGGCGGCTGGCCACACCCTCCCCCCCATCTTAGGTTCTTGTATTGCAGCAGCTCAGTGATTATGGAAAAGGTAGTTCTTTATTGGCTCGACTCTTGTGATACAATTGCAGACAACAGACGGATATCCCGTCCACCGTATTGTGATTTCCATAGGCTATAATGGAATCATAATATTGCGTGTGGGATATCCGTCACGTTTGTGACAGAGTAACCCCATCCGCCAAACTCTAAATCAGGCCTAGAGTGATTTGAGGTTATGGGATTTATTGTGCTTTTATCCTTGCCTTGTAGAGGGGTTCAGAAAGCACTTATTTTTCTTGCTTTAGGTGAAATTCTTATACCTTCATAAGACTTTCCTGTCATAATCTTCACTGGTTGCTCTTCCTAACAGTTAGCAGTCTTTTAGATTACAATATTCACAAGTCCTTATTTTGTACCTCAGGAGTGTGGTTTCTATTTTCCTGGACTTTCTGCTGAGGTTTTATGTCCTCCTGTTTTTTCTCTCCAGGTTTTGGAGCAGTTCAAGCTAGTCCTTGAAGAAGAGAGAGTTTCACAAGGGTTCCTCCAAAGAATTTTTCAGTCATAGCGTTTTGAGAGGGAAGAAAAGAGGTGTCATCAGAAAAGTGTCCTGGTCCACTGCATCTCCCCTTAGCCTAAGACTATTCCTCCTTATAAACTAGAAAACGGAGCACTTACTCTTACTGATCACACCCGAACCTTGGCCTCATCCTCAACAGCAAGCTCACCATGAGAAGCCAGGTCAAGGCAGTTTCCTCCGCCTGCTTCCTCACTCTCCACATGGTCTGCAAGATCTCCAAATGGTTCCCCATCAACACCAGACGGAACATCACTCAAGCCCTAGTCATCAGCCGGTTGGACTACCGCAATGCACTCCAGGTAGGAATCACCTTGCACCTCCTGAAGAGACTGCAGACCATACAGAATTTTGCGTCCGGACTTATCCTCGACCTCCCAAAGAAGACCCACATCACCCCCTCCTCAAGAAGCTCCACTGGCTCCCTGTTCAGAAGAGATGTCAATTTAAGATGCTGATCCATACCTTTCAAGCTTTACACAACCAAGGACCAGCATATATCAACCACCACCTGAATTTCCACTAACCCTCCCGACACCTGCACTCCTCCATACACGTCCTTGCTCACTCCCCCTGCATCTCCTGAAGCAACAGTGGAGGACACTCCTTCTCCTACCTCGCAGCAAAGTCCTGGAACGACCTTTCCCTTCACTGCCGGACCTCATTTTTTTCTTCTGGAATTCAGAAAAGGACGCAAGACCTGGCTGTTCAACTGAACCTTCTGCCGTAGCAGGGTTCTCAATGCCTGGATACCCTTATGGGTGATTAGCTGAACTTTATAAGTCCAGATTGATTGATTTCCCCTCATATTATTGGTTTGGAGCTGTGGATAGGTGAAGGAAAACCTGGACTTCGGTTAAGGTTATGGTCTTTTGTCTTGGTAAGGGTGCTTCTCCAGTTGTTCCCCCATACATAGCAGGTTCTACGTGAGCAGTTACTGTACCTTTGTTGGAAGTCTTTGTGGAACTTTTGATTATTGGGTTTTAACATTGCTTCTCTCAGTCCCTGAGTTGCTGTCTGTGCCATGGTACCCTGCTTTGGTCTTTACCCGCATCCCTACTACCATCAGTCCACTGTTCTCATGACTGTGGGAGTCGAGTCGTTTTATTCCTAAAGTAAGTGATGTAAAGATGTCAAAGGGCTATTTTTGTTTAAAAAAACTGAAATGGAAAGAGTGATCCCATACCTTACCTATAAAGGCCACTGTTCCTGCCGTGGCAGTCTACTGCACAGGTGGCTTTGGCACAGGTGAATGCTGCAAGGTGGCTCGCTAACACCTTGACTGGAGTCCAATTCTCTCTGCAGTTCAGTTCCTCTGTATCTCTTTACACTTCTTCAAGCAACTTGAACTTGTTGTAGCTAGCATTTAAATATTTAAATACAGTTTTGAAAACCACATTGATCCATTTAGATCAGTCAACACATGGTCAGCAGTTGGACTCACATGGCTGTGAATCATCTGGTTTAGCAACCTTGTATCAGTATACATCCTTGTGATACAAGATTGTCTTGGTTTGGTTCTATTGACTGTTCGAGACACTTGTTCAGTGGGATCAGATACTTATGTCATGTCCCTGCAGCTTCCAGAGTTGTTCCTATGCTTTTGGCGACAACATATCCTGCAATGTTTAAATGCCACAGGCTTTTCTGACTTATGTGTAGCTTGATTTTTTTTTAGTTCAAAGGCAGCAGATCTCTATAAACACGTGTGCGTGTTCCTTGAGTATTTCTCCATGTCAGTGGTACTAACACTTCACACAAAGGAGATTAATCTCATATCTTCAGTAGCAGCACAGCTCAGGAGAGTGCCAGTTCGATTCTGTCCATAGCTCCCTCTCCCAAAGTGCGCACATCATTAAGAGACCACTTGCCAGCCGCATACATGAATTTAACTCAGGAGCGGTGTAGTGTTCCGTGACGGTCTAGTTGTTCCGCGACCGACCACGGAACACGGACCCAGAAGGGAAAGGACTTCCGGGGAAAAAGGGAATTTAAAATAAAGAGCGGAGCGCGGGAGTTTTGAGTTTTAGACCCACGGCTCTGATGTGAAAGCGATCAAGACTATTTGGTTATTTTTTCATTGCCGTGCGGAGCGTGCATAAATTACAGAACAGAACACTGGTGACGAGAGTGGTCTCTGGCACAACTGCCCACACGCGCTGGATGAGTGCTGAGGCATAGGGACTGAGAGAAGGCCAGACCACCCACAAGGACACCTGCTGCTGCTCGTTGGGCTACATGCAGTGAAACTGTGAGCCAGCTGCCCAGACAAGTATCCAGATAGGGTGCAGGACGCCCAGGTTAGAGATCATGTGCTGTGCATGAATGACTGCCATGGAGTGGCCAGAGGGTGTGTGAGGACCCACATCAGTGTGACAAACCGACACAAAATCCAGGAGGAGAAAGCAAACATCATACTCCAGCACACCATAAATTGACACTGCGCCAACGAGAACGTCCACAGCCCGTGACTGTCCACGACGTGAGCGCAGGAGGGGCGCACCACGACACAACAGACTGAGAGAGGTGAGCCCGAAACAACGAGCATGAATAGAGCACCCAGCATGGCCAATGAACCAGCGCCAGCCACCCATCCACTGCCACAAAACACAATGACAGGCGCACTACCGCCGTTCAGTGAACTTGCGGATCCCGCCACAGCAGCACCTAGATGGAAGGTGTGGGTTGGCCGCGTGGAGAACTACTTTGTGGCCACCCGTGAGAAGGATGGAGAAGTTAAGAGGTCACTGCTCCTACACTTTGTAGGGGACAAAATATACAAACTTTTCAGACACCTACCAAACACAGGTGCCAATGACGACTACCAGGCAGCAGTAAGGGCCTTGAATGCACACTTCGAACCACAGCTGAACCCAGATTTCGAAAGATTCAAACTACGACAAGCAAGACAGAGAGAAGGAGAGTCCATTGACCAGCTTAATGCTCGTCTCCGGGAACTAGCAAGTACATGCACCGACGATGATCAACAGAAAGAGGTACGGGCACAAATAATACAGGGATGCAGAAATAAGACATTAAGATGGCTAATACTGAGACAACCAAACATCACTCTGGAGGAGATATTAATCATGGCACGGTCCCACGATCTATCAGCAGCAAGAGCGGCTGAGATGGACATGGCAATATCACATACACCAGAGAGGACTCCGGTGGTCAAAACAGAACATGCAGATGTGGTCCAGTTGTCGCAGACGAGGAGGAAAACTAGGCCATACGCCCCCGCCAAGTCAGGAGGACGATGTGAGTACTGTGGGAGAGATGAACACAACCCAAGAGACTGTCCGGCGCAAGGGAGGACATGTTCCAACTGCGGAAAATTGAATCACTTCGCAGCTGTCTGCAAAGGAGGAGTGAGAGGAAGAGGATCAAGAGGGAGGCGCACTCCTACCAGAGAGGTCACACAACTATCACTAGATGACCAGATGACGCGAGGGGCAAATTACCTGTTGTCGCGTCATAAATTAGAGGACTCATCCCCAGGAGAAGACAAAGAGGAAGAAGTGTTTCTAATATTGTTTACAAATGAGTTAAAGAGGCTCCGGCAACCTCAGCCCACGTGTATGATTGAAGTGGCAGGGTCCCCTGTCAAAGCCCTCATAGACACAGGATCCTCAGTCAATGTGATGGGAGTGCAACAATATCGCCGACTCTAGCCCTGTCCACCATTGACCCCTTCAAGCACCAAGATATTCACCTACGGGAGTCGCACACCTTTACCGCTAAAGGGATGCATGGCGCTGACAGTGCAGGCGGAGGGAAGGACGATAGACACCAAGTTCCATGTGGTCGACAGAGAGGCGGACACTCTGCTTTGCAGCCAAGCGGCAGAGGAGCTGGGTCTGGTGATGTTCGCAAGAAGTATACGGTCGTGTCAAATTGATGACCTGCTAAAAGAATTCCCGGAACTGTTCACAGGTCTTGGCTGCCTCAAAGCTGCCCCGATCAAGCTACACATCGACAAGACTGTGAAGCCGGTCGCATTACGACACCGGCGAATACCGTTTCATTTAAGACCGCTAGTAGAACAAGAGCTGGCCAACCTTGAAGAAGGGGGAGTCATCGAAAAAGTATCCAGCCCCACTCCCTGGGTGTCACCCATGGTGATCACGGAGAAGCCGAAGCAACCGGGGAAAATTTGCCTCTGCATCGGCATGAGGTTGCCCAACCAAGCCATTAGCGAGAAAGGCACATTACACCAACTATAGACCGTATAATAACGGATTTATGCGGATCCAAGTGGTTTTCCAAATTAGACCTAAACGCCGGGTACCACCAACTCAGGCTGGCAGAAGAAAGCAGATACATCACCATGTTTTCGACACACCTAGGGCTGAGAAGATACAAGCTCCTGAGTTTCGGCTTGTCATCGGCGGCGGAAGTATTCCAGGATGCCATTCGACAAACCCTGTCAGGGTTACAAGGCGTGATGAACGTAAGTGACGATATACTGATATACTCCGCAACGGCCGAAGATCACCATCGGAAAGTGAGAGACACCCTCAAAAGATTGTCGGAACATGGTCTGACGCCCCACTGGGACAAGTGCGTTTTTTTTCAAACAGAAATCGAGTTCTTCAGATATGTTTTCAACCAGGAAGGCATCCACGTAGATCCCCGAAAATCCAGCACCATCAGAAAATCCCCTGCCCCTAAAACGGTGACTGAAGTGAGGAGTTTCCTGGGAATGGTAACATATTGTGGCAGATTTATCCCCCGACTTGCCACGCTGTCAGAGCCACTACGAGCCCCCACGAAAGCGGACGCACCGTAGGCCTGGGGGAGCCGAGAAGAGGAAGCGTTCCAAGAACTCAAGAAGGCTCTCCTGTGTGACACTACGATGGCATACTTCAACCCAGAAAGAAAGACCAAACTGACTGTTGATGCGAGTCCAGTAGGCCTCGGGGCAGTGCTGGCCCAAGAAAGCGAACCGAGCCGGTGGGCTCCCTTAGCATATGCCAGTAAAGCCTTGACGCCAACAGAGCAACGGTACTCCCAGACTGAGAGGGAGGCCGTGGCAATCAAGTGGGCGTGCGGGCATTCCCACCTATACCTTCAAGGGATACCCTTCCGGGTGGTCACAGACCATCAACCACTTGTCCCCCTGTTCAAGGGGAGTGCCCACATCCGCCTCCGCGGATCGAAAGATGGGCCATCCAGCTGCAACACTATGGCATGGAGGTGGGGTACCGACCAGGAGCCAAGAACCCCGCGGACTTCCTATCTCTAAACCCTCCAGGCCAGGCTCAGGTCCCCAATCAAGACGAGGCAGAAACAGAGGCGCATGTGCATGCGCTCGCCCAGAGGAGTTGTCCCAAAACTATGAACACGAAGGAGATCTCAGAAGCGATCCTTGAAGATGCAGTGCTGCTGCACGTGAAGCAGACACTGGAAGGCGGATCATGGCACCACTTCCTCCAGAATACGGACAATTGGACCACAGCTGAGCGGGAGCGTTTAACGAAACTATGGAGAGTCCGGAATGAGCTAAGCTCGACAGCAGATCGTCTCCTTCTTCTGGCTAGATTGCGTGACCCTGTTAGCCCATGCAGGGCATCAAGGAATGATGAAAAGGAAGGCACGGATGAGAGAAAAGGTGTGGTTCCCTGGACTCGAAGAGGGAGTGGACCAGTGTGTGTGACAATGCCCAGCATGTCAGTTAACCGCTAGCCCGGAGGCACCGGCCCCAATCCTGAAAGACGAAGCCTGCACAAAACCCTGGACCCAGGTCAGCCTAGACTTTGGAAGTTTTCCAGACGGCAGGACCACCCTGGCGCTCATAGATGGGTATTCTAAGTATCCAATCGTCGAGGTCATTGCATCCACTGCTTTTACACAGGTGGGTCCAGCTCTCTAAAGGATTTTTGGTGATTGGTTTATCCACGATTGGCATTTTTGATTTACTAGTATGTCCCTAGTAAAGTGCACTAGAGGTGCCCAGGGCCTGTAAAGCAAATACTACTAGTGGGCCTGCAGCACTGGTTGGGCCAGCCACATGAGTAGCCCTGTAAACACGGCACAGACCTGCCACTGTAGTGTCTGTGTGTGCCGTTTTAAACTGCCAATTCGACCAGGCAAGTGTACCCACTTGCCAGGCCCAAATCTTCCCTTTTTGTTCATGGAAGGCACCCCTAAGGTAGGTCCTAGGAAGCCCCAAGGGCAGGGCATGTAATGGTGTGTTTTACATGTCCTGACAGTGAAATACTGCCAAATTCGGATTTCACTGTTGCAAGGCCTATGTCTTTAATGGGTTAACAAGAGGACTGCCTTTTAGTATCTTTTAAGTGCAGTTTCCCATTGGTAGCAGATAGAGATCTGGAGTTCGGGGTCTCTGAACTCACAATTTAAAAATACATCTTTTGGTAAAGTTGGTTTTTAGATTTTGAGTTTGAAAATGCCACTTTTAGAAAGTGGGCATTTTCTTGCTTAACCATTCTGTGCCTCTGCCTGCCTGTGGAATCCATGTCTGGGTCAGACTGACAGTTGGGCTGTTTGTAAACTCCTTCTAGACAGTGACACAAAGGGAGGTGGTGGGTGAAGCCTGCATATCCTGATGAGTCTCCTGGACTAGAGTGGGGAGGGAGGAGCTGAGACTTACACCTGAAATGGCTGTGTCTGTCATCACACAATGCAGTCTCCAACCCCTGGGGGTGTGTCTGGGGCCATACCTGGGGAAGGCAGGATCTTGTCAACAACAGAGACTTCCCTTTGAAGTTTGCCTACTTCAAAGGCAGAACTGGGTATAAGTAGTGGACCCAAAACCCCAGATTTTTAGATTACTTCTGGATCAAGAAGAACCTCTACCAAGGAGAAGAGCTGAAGAGCTGGAGGAGGAGTACTGCCCCTTTGCCTGTGAGTATGCTTTGCTGGGTTGGCCTGCAGTTGCTGCTTCTGCCTTTGAGAGGACAAAGACTGGACTTTGCTGTGTTTTCCTGCTTGTGAAGTGCCTCCAAGGTCTTGGACTGAGCTTCCCCCTGTTCTGAAGTCTCAGGGCCATCAAAGACTTCCTCTGCCAGCATCTGGACTCTCTTGCTGAGACCCTTACCCTGCCAAGTGGTACCTACTCCAGTCCCAGGACCGCTGGTGGAACCAAGACTAAAATTCATGCACAGGAGCTGTGCAGGAGAAAAAATGACTAGCACCTGCTTTGCGGCTGGAAAATCGATGCACCACCTGCATTGCAGCTGGGAAATCGACGCAACACCTGTGTGTGGCTGCCAAAATGTACGCATCACCAACGCAGCGAGGTTCTTCACCACCTTGCCCCGGAATTTTGCACGCATCGTCACTGGTCATCAAAATCATCATGAACTGGTGCGGACCCGAGGTTGCCCGGCCAGAAATCGATGCATCGCTCTTCTGCAGGAGAGAAAAATGAAGCATTGCCTACCCGACCGCAGAAGAAACGACCCATGACCTCACTTGCCAGTAAGGAATCATCAACTCATCGCTGACTTTTCCGATGCACGCTTGGCGTGCAGCTTTATTTTTTACTCAACCAGGCATTTGGTATAAAAACAACACATCCATTGATTTCTATGGATTAAGACTCTTTTTACTTTAAAAATTAACAACTTTTCTTTTGTATGTTGGATTTTTGCCCTTTTGGTCTTGTTTGATTTAGATAAATATTGGTTATTTTTCTAAACTGCTGTTATGTCACTTTTGTGGTGTTTTCACTGTATTACTGTGTATGTTGGTACAAATACTTTACACATTGCGTCTGAGACAAGCCTGACTGCTTGTGCTAAGCTACCACAGCGGTGCGCAGGGGTTATCCTAGGTGTGGAGTGAGGGTCCCTGCTTGGACAGAGTGCCAACTGACTGCCAACCAGAGACCCCATTTCTAACAAAATGTTTGAGAAAAAGTTTGCCAAGCTGTGCATTTTTAACATCCTGTCACTCAGGGCAAATCACTTAAACTCTCAGTGCCTTTAAACAATGAATGTGCCTTTGTGTAATGTAATCAGTGCTCATTTAAAGCACTCTAATGTCATTAGGGGTACCTCACGCTATATAAAACTGAAAAAACGTGATTCAGTAGCAGCAGCAGCGCCATTTGGGGGCAGACACAATGCAGGAATGAATGTATTGTCCTTAGCATTTATTTATTGTGGTGGAAGTGTCCTGCATTTCATCCACAGTACAGATAGGTGGCGTGGTTATTTGATTTACTGTTTCTCAGATCATGTTTAAAACAGCCACTTTTAATAAATATTTATGTACTTAACGAAAATGCTTTCACATGTTATGTTCAAGAATTACACTTTCTTGAATTTGAAAGCAAGTTCATCATATTCTAGCATGATGTTTGTTGAATGGATTACATTCCAAATATGTTCAAAGCTTGTGCACAGTGGCAGCTCTTGGCTCAACTCTCTGTTACTTTCTTGGAACACCCACCTCTTTTCCCAGGTGCTCCTACTGCTTGATTGCTATATTCTGGGGCCAGGCAGCAGCACAAATCACAGAAGCTGCTGATGGGATAAAAATTTTTTTTAAACATGTATATAAAGTGAAAGGTGGTCAGAAACATAAATAAAGACACAATCTCATACTGTTTGTATATGGTGGAGTTAGGGCAATTAATGGCTCTGTTAGGCTGTTAGGATGTTAGGCCATTATGCACTTTTTTGTGAATTCACTATGAAACCGCTACAAAGACCTAACTGATGTGTGACATTCAGTGCTGGAAGAAGAAAAACATTATGCAGTGAATTCATAAATTGGTGGTTAAGGTATGTCAGCAGAAAGGGGGTGCAGTCAAAAGGAACAGAGTCATGAAAACCAGAGTCTTGCTGGCAACCTATACATTTTCTTTTTTTAAACCCTGCTGCAAAGAAATTTGCAACAAGGTTAAACATGACAGTAAATCTTTATAGCGTAATTCTTCACAAAGGATGCATTATAAAATATCTTCTGAGGTTGAGGCACTTCTGCAGATATATTTACATGTCCAGCAAATCTCAGGCATAATCATAATGGCAAGATAACTCTGGTGGTTAATGCAGTCGCTGAAGAGAGTTGAGTTTTGTCTGCTTACAGTTTTGACTCATAATGTTGCCTAGATAGTGAGCGGGTGTCCTGCTAAGCACATTGCGTAACATGCAGATCACAGATTTATTTTTATTTTATGTAGATAGCTAAGTAGGTTTTTGCTTTTGACACAGATCATTTTATTATTTGCAGTTCATAAATTGCAGACCTAATATAGCACAGTGAGCTATGAATCAACACCAACATGTTCCTTGCAAACTGCAAGTCGTGGATTTAGAACCTTAATTTTTTCTTTCTCAACTTTTCATATAACGCCACTAAAAAGGATTCCTTTTCGTAGTAATAAAGTTTTATAACTACAGACAACCCCAAGCACTGAGTTACATTTTAAGTCCTGACGTCTTGGTTCTCTCAACTGCTTTCTCAACATAAGTCTACTTTCTTACAGTACTTGCAATGTCTTCTTAACATACAATGTCAACCTTCTGTTGTACATGCATACAGCTTATATACAAGGAGTGAGCAAAGTAAAAAAACAGCCTCAAACCTGCCTTTTAAGTACAAGACTCATAAAGTGATAAGCGGTGTGCCTTTGTTTCCCCTCCATTGCATTGGCATCTAGGTATTAGGCTCCAGGTGGCTCTCAGCCAGGATTCTTCTTCAACAAATGGAGGGCAGGCGGACCTTTAAATTAGGCTTTTGTTTTTGGCCTCGCTGGAATTGTAAATGAGAAGGCCCTTTCACCGCCCGCAGATTCCTGCGCGGAAAGAAAAGCTGACAACCTGGGGGCGCTGCTCAATGTGTCACAGTGTTAAAAAGTTATATTAGGAAAGATTCCAGCACATTGCACTGAGTCCAGCCAAGATCCCAGTTCCGGCTTAATAATAGTTGTCTCATTTTTCTGAGCGCTTGGATCAGTCTCACTGGTCAATAAAATCTTATAATAAGTGAAAATTACTACACAGTGGTTGATGCTAACAATATCGCACATCTGAAACGAAGAGCAACAAAGTTTGTATAGAGAATGTAGAGTCCTGGGGAGGGTGCCAACCTGGTATAGATACCCAACCACCATGGGTATCAGATGCACAAAACACAGAAAGAATATGAAGAAGCCTCCTATGTCGTGTGCTGCATATACAAAGTGAAAACAAAACAAAACCAGGGCAATCCGAATAATAAGTCCACGATGCAAAAAAATTGCAGATTACTTTATTCCTTTGTGTTGAGAAAAATCAAATCAATGTTCAGAGATATTCACATCCTCATGTTTGGAAGAGTTCAGAAACAGCCAACACGTGTTTCGTCCACACGGACTTTTTCAAGGCAAGAGGATGGTTGAAGGCAACAGTGTCCAGAGATGTCACTTATTACATAGGGAGATGGCGGTCTTTGAAGATGTAAGGCCTGTATGGATTACGGCATCCGAAAATTTATGGGATGGCACGTTTAAGGGCCCTGATAAGCCCACACCTGACCTCTCGCCGGTCCTGGGAGGCAGGGAGCAATCAACAAAACGCGGCGTGCGCGTGGTAACGCTGCTGGATAACGAGGAACGCCCAGGTAGTCCTAGCATCTATAGCAGTGCGCATTGATTTGATTTTTCTCAACACAAAGGAATAAAGTAATCTGCATTTTTTTTGCATCGTGGACTTATTATTCGGAGTGCCCTGGTTTTGTTTTGTTTTTAAAATCTTATAATAGTACAACCTTCTGTGTGCTGTCCTTTTTTTAAAAACTTGGGATGT
The DNA here is from genome assembly GCF_031143425.1 of Pleurodeles waltl. Classification (NCBI taxonomy): domain Eukaryota; kingdom Metazoa; phylum Chordata; class Amphibia; order Caudata; family Salamandridae; genus Pleurodeles; species Pleurodeles waltl. The sequence goes on along the minus strand of NC_090440.1, from coordinate 1,339,821,403 downwards.
AGGTGCCAAGAGTAAACAATTCATGTCATGATGGTTTTAAGTACATTGCAAAAGTGTCTCAAGACCCTACCAGACAGAGGTATAAGTGTCAAATGCCCTGGTTTTTGCTCTAGTTATAAACAAGAGATTGGACTGGTAATTGCCACAGATTTACATTGCTGAACACAGCGCTCGCAAGAATATTCGGTGCACATAGCCTTAACCATGGCGCACAGAGCTCTTGCACTGCTGCACGCAGAGGAAAAAAATTTGAGGGAACCTTGATTCTGTCATCCATATTTTGGCACTGATGGTGGTTTCTCTGTGACTTAATGATGTTTGGAATGGTCTTGCCAGGGTATTCTTTCTGCTCCCCCATACACATATATCCTGGTGCTCGATTTTGTTAGTTTCGGATGTGGGTTTCATTGGCTGTACTTTACCCTGGCCATCACATTGACTGGGGCACCTGAGTCGATGAGGGAGACTTTGAAATTGAATACTGCAATTTGGCTGTAGTCATATTTTTATAGTGGCTCTGTCAATAAAAGGAATTGCAAGACCGTCTTTATTGACATCTTTGGGGTCTTCGCCCTTAGGCTTTTGTTCCCCTAGGTTGGACCTCTCAATTGACTCCTATGTAATGGCTCTTACTGGCCTCAGTGTAAAGCCATGCTTTGTTGGAAATCTCCACAAATACCACTTTGATACAATCTTTCAGAACTGTCTTTTACTTATTATGTTACATTATTAGGACCGGTACCTGCAGTGACATGCATGCGTGATAGTACAGGCAAATGGGATCATCTTGAAATGAGTGTTAAAACTCTTCTTTGAGCTGGCTGGCAGTACTGTAATACCAGCTCAGCATAACACACAGAGAAGGAGAACCAGAATGAGGGCGTCTCACAGATAATCAAGAAATCAAACTAGCAATCCTACAGAATTATAGGCCAAGAAAATGGCTCCCCTGCGATGTAAACAAATCAATTGTGAATAACATACTGCTAGATCTGAAGATCTAAGGAATTACTAAACTTACTTAATGTGGGGAATAAACAGTGTGCTACCAAGCATCAGATTTATTGATTATTAAGTTGACGTTTACTAAATCAAATAAACTAGAGAGAAGACTGGGCTTCAAGCAAAATTCAGAAATTAATATTAGATGAAGCTGGGTGGTCTGATTTCGTGACAGTGGGCAACGTAGCTCCTTATACAGAGCTGTGCACCATGTGTGCTCTGCAAAATTACTAGTATTAGGTGGGGTTTAGTTTAAGAGTGAGTGGGCGGATACCCACATTTACAGTATGCCTGTAGTTATTAACTCCTGATTTTGTTACGTGGGAGAGGGTATGTAGTTTCATTTTCAGCTGATAAAGTGAAGGCAAGGAAGCTAAGAAAAACAAATGACAGGATAGAAGAGTCCGAAGTGGCACGGAAAGATCCATGTTTGTATGCTGTACTCAGATCTCTGTGGGTTTCAGGGGGAAAAGAATAGGTAAAAGTAAAGTTCCATTGTTATTGAGGCTCTAAAAATTAGCATATTGAATATCAGAGACCTTAATGGCTATTCTAAAGAGGCATCTCTTATACTCCTGGAGAGAGAGAGGGTGTATTGTAATTGCTATACCGAAAGAAACAAATTTAACCCTGAAAGAAGTCAATAAAATCCATTAAAAACATTATGGGGGTCATTCTGACCCCGGCGGTCTCAGACCGCCGGGGCCAGGGTCGGCGGGAGCACCGCCGACAGACCGGCGGTGCCCCGCAGGGCATTCGGACCGCGGCGGTTCGGCCGCGGTCAGACTAGGAAAACCGGCGGTCTCCCGCCGGTTTTCCGCTGCCCTACAGAATCCTCCATGGCGGAGGAGCGCGCTCCGCCGCCATGGGGATTCTGACACCCCCTACCGCCATCCTGTTCCTGGCGGGTCTCCCGCCAGGAACAGGATGGCGGTAGGGGGTGCAGCGGGGCCCCCGTAAGAGGGCCCCAAAAAGAATTTCAGTGTCTGCCTAGCAGACACTGAAATTCGCGACGGGTGCTACTGCACCCGTTGCACTCCAGCAACTCCGCCGGCTCCATTCGGAGCCGGCTTCATCGTTGCTGGGTCTTTCCCGCTGTGCTGGCGGGCGGCCTTTTGGCGGTCGCCCGCCAGCACAGCGGGAAAGCCAGAATGGCCGCTGCGGTCTTATGACCGCGGTGCGGTCATTTGGCGGTACGCCCGCCGCGGTTAGAATCACCGCCTATGTGACTTGCTCAATGCAGCAGTTTACTCTAAATATGTACGAGTGGGTTCTGACCTGAATGAAGTCAGGATGAATCTATGGACAGATAGTGCACAGTAAGAAAGACGGAAAAGGCATGCATCTAGTTGACATATATGCACTTAATATTGACAACAAAATGTTTTTTGTGAATTGCTTGAGATTGCATTCCTGTATATAGATAGAGTCCAAGTAGTGGGTGTTTGAATTGTGTAATCAATGGTAGCAGTGGATCCTCAAAAAGGTCATATAAAGTAGGTAATATTGAAGCTATGGGAAGCTTGCTTTGAATTGGACTATGGAAAGTGTGTGCCCAGTAAAAGAGTTTACTACTAAACTATAACAATGTTAAGCCTATAAAGATGCAAAGTACATGACTAGATTCCTGTCCGACTACTTAGACCCTCATAATGAACACGGTGGGATTTTCCGCCGTATTCAGGCTGGTGGTCTAAACACAGACTGCGAGCCCGTTGAGGACCTCGCCAGCCCAATAAAAAACATTCCGCCAGGCCTGGAGATTGCCGACAGCTCCACATGGAGCCATCATCAATGTTGCAGTGCGGCGGGTGCAGCAGCACCTGATGCTCATATTGGGCAGTGACATGCACGACGGGGCTGTGCACAGGGTCCCCTGCACTGCCCATACCAAGTGCATGGGCAGTGCAAGGGCCCCCAGGGGGGCCCTGGGTCCCCATTCTGCCAGCCTTTCCCTGGTAGGGGACACCGCCAGGGAAAGGCTGGTGGACACAGGTTCTTTATCCGGCAGGCAGCGCTGCCCTGTTGGATAAGGAACTCCGCCATCGTCAGGCTGCCTGGCGGCAGTAGCCTGGCAGTGGCAGAGTTCCGCCTGTGGCGGTCACGCCATGAGCATAATATGGCGGTCCAGACCGCCATGCTGGTGGCGGTAATTTCCGCCGCCGGCATTGGCGGTCCGGACCACCTATGTTCATAAGGACCGCCTTAATATTGATGGTGGTTTACAAGAGTATTTGTATCAGAGTTAAAATTCCAACGTAGAGACTTTTGCTGACAGCACTTTCAAATCATGTTTTTCTGATGTGGCTCTGAGAAACTTAAGTTGATCATTTTTGGGTAGACCAACCAGTAGAGCTAATTAGTGGCAAACCCTTAAATTAGTTAACATGGGTGAATGTGTGGCCCAAGTGCATGCTAATAAACTACAACTTGAAAGAGACAAGACTTGGGGACCCTAAAGAATTGAATGAGGGACACTTGGTAGGCGATAGGTTTGTGTGTGTGTTTCACATAAGCTTTATTCGGCCAACAGACCATCAAAGCAATACAATACAATACAATATAAATATAATTAAACATCATGATATCATATCAAAATTAAAAGGAATAAGGTCCATGTTTGCCCGACTTAAAACAATTTCAATCATTGTAAATAAAAGATACGTATGCGCCATGCCGATACTAAAAACTTGCTTACTGCATAAATTGTCAAATTTGAATTATGGCTTTTTAAAATCCTCAAAGCTAAAACATATTTCCTTAAGTTCAGTTCCTGACAGATTTTGCGAATCCATTTAAACCTTGGGGTTGAGTAAGCGGGACAAAAAAACATGAAATGTTCTACTGTTTCGGAAGAAGTACCACATGCAGGACAAATATCAGAGCTTAACTTGGGTCCCCATCTACTCGTCAAGGCCTTCAAAGGTAATGTTCCGAATCGAAATCTGGCATACAAACTTTTACCTAGTAAATCAGGAATTATATCTAGGTATAGTTCGAATTCTGGGTACCATTTAAAATCAATAAACAAATTAGTTAGGTGACCATTCGATTTTTGGGAAATGTAATTATTACGTATGTGGGACCAGTAAACTCCTTTCAGTTCTTTTACATGGGACTTCACAAGTTGCTGAGGATTCTCCCAAAAGTTCCTCAATCCCAGCGTACAAAACCAACTGGATACGTGTTTAATCCATGGGATGGACATAGAGTTAGAGCTTTTTAACAATTCTAATAGAGAAGACTTATATATGGCCAGTTCGGGGACTATCCAAAGCCTCACCCAATATAATAGAGGCCGTAAGATAATTAGGTCAGCCATTCGTTTAAGCCCAAGGTCTAAGAATAGGGGGGTTAATGGGGTGCTAATAGGGCAAGCACATAAGGCCCGTGCAAAACTATTCTCAATTTTGGTTATCCTGCTGCTATCTGACATGCCCCAAATCTCTGCGCCGTAAACTGCAGCACCCTGTGCCTTAGCCACGTAAATCTTTACTGCTGGAGACACAACTTTAGCGATCGTATTCCTATAAAGGCGCAATATGGATGCTGCCCGATGTTGCAAAAGCCCAGCACTCTTGCCAACTTGTTCCTCCCAGAGGAGTGAATCTGTAAGTCTCACACCCAAGTAGTCAATGGAGCTAACCTGGTCCAAAATAGCTCCATCTAACCTAATAATACATTTCTTGCGAGTGCCAGAGCGAAGCACCATCAGTTTCGTTTTCTTCGAGTTCAGCTCTAGACCAAAATTCCAGCAGAATGAATTGAATCTATCCACAAGAATTTGCAAACCCATAGGGGTTTTTGAAATCAATAGAGAGTCATCCGCAAAAAGGAGAATAGGGATTTTCTGATTGACTAGGGTGGGAGCATCATTCTGGCATGTCATTAATTCTTGGACCACCTCGTTGATGAATAAGGAAAACAGAAGTGGTGCAAGCACACATCCCTGACGGACACCTCTTTTAATGGGGAATTTGTTTGTCAATTCACCTTGATTGCCCCATCTTACTTGCGCATATGTGCCTTCATGCATGCGTGTCAATAGATGGATAATATCGGGTGGGGCCCCTATTTTGTGTAACACTCCCCAAAGCTTATCTCTTGGGACCAAATCAAAAGCAGAACGCAGATCAACAAAAGCGACATATAAAGATTGCTTTGCCAAGACTACGCATTTCCAGTGTAGCACGGACAACCTAAAAGCCTGGTCAACCGTGCTAACTCTAGAGCGGAACCCTGCCTGAAGCGGTGAAAGGATCTGCTGCTCCGTCACCCAGCTCGATAGTCTGACTAGCAGCTGTTTGGCAAAGATTTTTTGTAAGTTGTCGATTAAACTGACCGGCCTGTAATTAATTGGGAGATTTACATTACCCTTTTTATAAATTGGGATAATTTCTGCACCCTTCCACGTCTCAGGGATCTGTCCTCCTTTTGTGATTTTATTTGACAGTAGGTTAATATACCAGGTCCATATAGATAACTGATTTGTAAAGGTCGCCTGGAATTTTATCAGGACCTGGTGCTTTACCTGACTTCAAAGAGTTGATAGCATCTCTAGTTTCTTCTAAAGAAAAACAAATGTAACTCTCAGAGTTATAAGAATTCCCATCAGGTGGAGAGGTGACAAGGTTAGCATTTAGTAAAATAAGGGGGCCTGATCCCACTTTATCACAATCAACAACCCCAGTGGAGATAGTTCCTTCATAAAGGAGAGAGAAATGCTCCACCCAGGTTCCGGGTTGGATATGGTTCCTTAGATTAGACCTGCCCCCTCTCTCGTGCTTAGTCAACAGTTCCCAGAAAAGCGTATTGTTGTTTGCTTTTGTAGCATCTAACAAATCCTGCCAAATAACATCTTCCCAAGTTTTCTTTGATTGTAAAATTGTCTTTTTATACATACATCTTGCTTGTTTAATCATCCCCTTTATGGCCTTTTTTAGCTCGGTCTTAGCCCTCATACATACATCATTAAACCATCTACTGTTAGACGAAACCCCACGTTGCCGGCTTACCATGGCTGCCTTTTTATAAACAACACTTTGGAATTTGACCATCATATCTTTGTGAATATCAAGAAATGGAATGGCTTCAGGCTCAAGGTCTTCGTAAGCTGACAACTTATCTAAAAACACTTGGGGCCATATTTATACTTTTTGACGCCAAACTGCGCTAACGCAGTTTTGCGCCAAAAAAATTTGCGCCGGCTAACGCCATTCTGAAGCACCATGCAGGCGGCGTATTTATTCAATAACGTTAGCCGGCGTTAGCCACCGGCGCTGTCTGGTGTGCGTTAAAAAAAAACGACGTACACCAGGCAGCGCCGGCGTAGGGGGAAAATGGCGTATGGGCGTCCACAAATGGTGCAAGTCAGGCTGAGGCAAAAAAAATCGCCACAACCCGATTTGCGCCATTTTTTTATGACGCCCATCCCCCATTGAAATGACTCCTGTCTTAGCAAAGACAGGAGTCATGCCCCCTTGCCCAATGGCCATGCCCAGGGGACTTCTGTCCTCTGGGCATGGTCATTGGGCATAGTGGCATGTATGGGGGCACAAATCAGGCCCCCCTATGCCACAAACATTTTTTTTTTTTTAAACTTACCTGGACTTACCTTAATGTCCCTTGGGTGGGTCCCTCCATCCTTGGGTGTCCTCCTGGGGTGGGCAAGGGTGGCAGGGGGTGTCCCTGGGGGCAGGGGAGGGCACCTCTGGGCTCATTCTGAGCCCACAGGTCCCTTAACGCCTGCCCTGACCCAGGCGCTAAAATCCGGCGCTAATGCGGGTTTTTTAGACCCGCCCACTCCCGGGCATCATTTTTGCCCGGGAGTATAAATATGACGCATATGCGTCGGAGTCATTTTTTAAGACGGGAACGCCTACCTTGCATATCATTAACGCAAGGAAGGTGTTCACGCAAAAAAATTACGCTAACTCCATGAACTTTGGCGCTAGACGCGTCTAACGCCAAAGTATAAATATGGAGTTCGTTTTGCGTCGAATTTGCGTCGAAAAAAACGACACAAATTCGGCGCAAACGGAGTATAAATACGCCCCTTGGTAAATCTCACGTAGCAAATAGGGGTTTGACATGACTTTGGGCCACCTCACCTTTGTATTAGCATTGTTTAAAATAGGGGGAGGGACCATTGATGGCTGCGTACTTGAGGTTCTACCAAAAATATTCCCAGAAAGGGTAAGCAGCAGTGGAAAGTGATCACTCTCGCACCTTGAATCTACCCTCATGTCTAGCAGCAACGGCCAAAGACGCACATCCACCAAAAAATAATCAATTACACTGGCCACAGAGCCTCGTAGGAATGTCGGTGCGAGGTTTAAATCAGAAGGGGTTCGACCATTGCAAGCCCTTAGGCCAAACTTTCAACATAATATAGCAAGCTGTGCTGCGACACGAGAACGTGGACGATGACTTTCACCATCCAATTGTGCAATCCCCCATAATTCGTCCTCTTCCACAGTTAAATCACTAAGAAATGCAGAGGGTTCGAAAGTGCAATTTACATCCCCGGCAATAATTAAGTAAGAATTAGTTTGTATGGTGTCTAAAAAGTCAGAAAGTAGAGTTAAAATATGTGATTCTGAACCACGTGCAACAGAACGGGCATAAACATTGATAAGAGTTATGTTAAAATTTTGTTGAAAAGAAATTTGTAAGCCCATCAAGTCGGGACAATCAAATTCTAAAACCTTATAGTCACATTGGAGCTTTAAATTTAAAAGGATTAAAAGTCCCCCTTTTGCACGACCGGTTGCTTTCTCTGATGGCTGTGCAGGGATATTAAAGGAGAGAAACCCATCCATACTGGATTGGCCCTCAACCCAGGTTTCTTGGAAAAGACACACATCTTGAGACTTTATGTAGGCAACCCAGTCCACATCATCCAGTTTCCTAGCAAGGCCAGCAAGATTCCAAGTCATAATGGATAACCCATTAGTTCCTGTTGCAGTCCCATTGTTTGAGGGTAGAGCATCCTTATAATTCAACTCATTGACTAAGGACTTATCTGATTTGGCTATTGTGGATGCCACTAAATTATCCTGATTGACGGCTTTCTGGGCTGAAGACAGTCATACAGGGCTAAGATGCAAAAATACGCCTTCCTCCCTAGAGCCTCTCTCATTAACATGGGCAATGGGACCAGACACAGGAACCTGTTTTGAGTCAGTTAGATTGGAAACTAGCATAATGCCTCCTCCTTTTAGCCCCTTATGCTGTCCCTTGCGTGCAACAGAGTCAATAAGTTGGTCTGCCAAGAATTTGTCCGAAAACACAATCGTGATTACATCAAGATTTGACCCAGAGGGGCTCCGTCTTTCAGGCGATAGGTTTACTAGCATCGTGGAGGGTGCAGTGCACTACTCCCCGCAATCAACAAAATCTTTGTCAATTTTGTCGTGGAATGCGGCAGGCCTTAGAAAAATGACTAGGTCCAGGGAAGCATGGGCTTACCTAAACTCAAATGACATTATCTGTATGCAGGAAGCCTGGGAACTTGCTCTTTCGCATCTATCAGGCTATTATGAGATCTTTTTGCCAGCAACTCGACCAAGTGTTTTCGGCTGTCCCACTGGTGTTTTATCCATTTTCATTCAGCATTAAGCCAGTTTGGTGGCCACTGAACTTCTAATAAACAGCAAAATGGCCCAAGTAGCCTCCATTAGTGGCCTGAACATTGACTGGGAAAAAGCAGACCTGATACTGATCAACTGCTATATAAACACTTCAAGAAAATGAAAGTCAGCAACAATTCGTGAACTCATTGACTACTTGGAATCATTCATCTTTAACCACCCTGGACACGAAATGGTCATGTTGGGAGACTTCAACGTGAGTGGGCTAGGTGATTCGCCAGAAGACACCCCCCCAAGACATAGGGAGACAATTAATAGATAGTTTCTTGAGATCCTTTAAACTAAAATCATCTCGCCATGAGTTCATGGAAAAACAGAAGGCTAGTTTTTTTCAAGGGAGGCTCAATTATTGACTATGTGTTCTTGTCAGAAAGGTTGATCTCGAGACTCACCCACTTTGAAGTACCCAAAAAGGGGGAGAGCGATCATAATCTGCTTAAATACATTATATAGCTTCAAGTTCACCCATCAGGAAAAATCACCGGGATAGGGGCATCAACAGGCATAGAGAAATTGAATCAAGTAAGAAGAATTAAATGGAGATCCGAATACTCTCTATTAGCATAAACCCCTGCCTAAAAGCCCAGCTCCTGGAACCTCACTCAGATTTGGCATGGTGAAAGAAGTCAGTGGCTGATCTCAAATCTTTGCTCCAAGGGAAACCACCCAGTGCTCACCCAACTCGACCCAACTTGTTGAGACGTGCAGCACCAAAACTAGACAAGGCAATCCTTAGGGCAAGATGGGCGCTCTGTAGAGTTCAGCGTGTGCACAAACAAAAGCCCACAAGTGACTCAGTGGCACAGACAGCAAGCAATAGAAGATACCTTAAGAAAAACTTTTTGGAGAGCAAGGTGGCAAAAGATTGAAAAGAATGGGAAGCCTTATTTCATCTGCTAAAGGACTTAAACCACGCCCGATTCTGGGAGCCCATAAACAAGTTAGAGAGCAGCAATGTTCCAAGGGAGAATAGTGTCTCAGAGGCTGCATGGGTCATTGACGTCACAAACCTGTACACAGCCATCCAGTCGGATTTTGGCATGACCGGCAACAGGTCTGAGACAACCCAGTAAACATTTCCCCCCCCACCATGAAGTACTCTCTTTGAAGGCAGAAGAAGGTCCAGGGAGGCCCCCAGGTCAGATCAGGCAGTTGCTTCTGATGAAGAAAAAAGGGCAAAATTAGATCACATCTCCACAGAGAATTAGAAAATGTACTAAAGAGTATAAAGAAGGATGGTGCACCAGGTCCCAAAGGTCTGCCAGCTTTTGTGTTCAAATGCTCCCCCAACGGACTGGGCAAAGGGGTTGTTCCTGCTCTTTCATATAGCTGATCAGTCGGCTGTAGTCCCAGTCTCCTGGATAGGGTCCATACACTGTCAAATTTACAAAAAGGGAGATCACACAGTTGCCTCCAATTATTGTTTAATAGTTTTCTGGATGTGGAGATGAAAATCTATGCCTGCATACTGCTGGACCACCTGGAGGCTTGGGCCCCGGAGGGTCAAATCCTGCCCTATTTTCAATCTGGCTTCAGACCCGGGGCCTCGACAGTGGTCCATGTCATGGCACTCTCATTTCTGCAGCAGCAAGAGGTTAAAAACAACCATCTTCCGTTATTCTGCTGCTTTATGGATTGAAGCGCGGCTTTCCTTAGGGTTGATCGTGACACACTATGGAGGAAGTTGATAGCAAGGGACATTCCCACACACCTCATAAGCACTATAATTTCACTGTACGCGCACACACACATGGGTTCGAGTAACAACTGGCACAATGACTTGGAAAATAGAAACAAATAGAGGCCTGAAGCAGGGCTGTGTCCTGGCCCCACTGCTGTTTAATTTGTATACAGCAGATCTAGGGAAACACTTAGAGGCCATCTGTTTTGTCCCACCGAAGATTGGCCCCGCAAAGCTTCAAATCATTCAATATGCCAATGACATTGTGATAATGGACTGTGCAAAAATCGTCTTACAGTGGGTGCCAAAGACCTTGAACACATTTAACATAGCCAATCAATTACAAGTAAATCAGGAAAAAACAATTGGCCTCATTTTCAGAAGGCATAAAAACAAAAAGATCATAAGCATGGCAAATTGGAAGTCAAACCATCAGCACAGCCAGGAAGTACAACTACCTTGGCGTGTGGTTTACCGAATATAACCTGGCAAGGAAATAGAAAAGTGCTATTAGAAACAAATCGGCTGCAATCACAAACGGGATAGCCCAACTGAATAACCAATTAAGAAGGGCTTCAGCTGCCCCAATATTGAGGTACATGAAGGTGCCTCTACTGCTGGCCCTGCAGTATGGCAATCTGCCATACCCTGGAACCCTAGAAGCTACTGTAGAACAAACACAGTGCAGAGCATACAAACAAATCCTACAGCACCCTAAATATGTTTGTCACTCTAGGCTAAGATTGGAACTGGGCCTCGTGTCACAGAAGGTAGACTGCCAAGCATCCATCTTGAAGTATTACATCATGCTCAGAAAGGCAAACCCGCAGTCTTTAAAAAGCTACCTGAGACTTATTTTTGAAACTCCTGGAACTCCCTGGTATTCGCATGCAAATGATGCACTTAGAACTTTCGAAATGGCGACACCATTCAGATGGCAGAAACTGTTTCCTTTACAATCTAGAAAACAACAATTAACAGATGATCAAGGGAAATCTCAAGGGAGCAAGACTTATTGCCCGCCCACTCCCCTTCAGGAGTGCCAGACCTAAATAATTCCTACTTGGTTGGGCCCCTCAGCGATATCTTTTAGAATCAGTAAACGCGGAAATCCGACAGCAGATACTTTACATAAGAACGTTAGCCTTATCAATCAAGGACTTTAACCCCTCTTGGCCTGCATATAAAGACAAAAAAGCCTGCAGACTTTGCTCCTATCAATATGAAAGTTGGTTACATCTTTTAAGCTGCTGCCCCTCTTTAGCCTCTCAGAGGAGACAGTTAATTAAACCAGTAGCTCTGGCCTTGGAGGCGCGCACTTATTTGGAGGCATTTAACATCTGCTTCTCTCACTCAGCGGACTGGGCCTTGGCCAGATGTGCAAAATACGTTACAGCATTAAGGCGGAAGTTCACTAAGTCAGTGGGGGTTGCTTGCATGGAGCATGGTGAGTTATGAGTAGGACAAGAACTCTCTGAGAATCCCGGGTCACAGATAGTCTTGTATCTGAATGTCTCTTGCATATGCACTCACGCCCCCTCTGCATACATTTTTTACGCTGCTGCCTCACTCTAACCTCCTAAAGGAGGCAGTTTATTAAACTACTAGCTTTGGCCTTGGGGGTGCACTTGTATTTCGCCATTTAGCATCTGACCCTCACACCCGGTTGTCTGGGCCTGGGCCAGATGTGAAAATAATGTCACAGCATTAAGGTGGCTGGCCTTCCAATCAGTGGGGTGGCTAGCATGGAGCATGGAGGCTTAAGAGAAGGACAAGAACTCTCTGAGAAACACAGGTCACAGACAGTCTCGTAGCCGTGAGGAAAACCAGAGTTTAGATTTAAATATTAATTCTGCTATTTTGGGTTTGGGACAAGCTAGAAAAGCGATTCAACCACAATTTTTATTGTTTATTAAAAATACAATCTAACGGCAAAGTTAGTTGTTTAATAAATATTTCAGAAAAGTACCTTGCAGAAAGTTATATTTTCCCTAACTGAATCTTTTGAAGGCTATTTTGCATTAGCCTGGCAGCAGCTGCTCTACCAGTTCTTGACTTTAATGATGTGTGAAAACTGCTCCCAGAGTAGAAACAATGACTTAGGCCTGGTGACAGGATGGGCTAGGGGTAGAGAGAGTAATACATATCAGCTCAGGAAAGACAACTGGGGAGGTGTTCTGCTTTCCTACATATCTCCTATCGGAGCTTACAGAACCTCTCTGGAATGCACTTCTGAGTTCAAAGAAGACCTTTATTGTTGTTAATTCTCCCCCACCCACAAGTTCCTGAGAGACGAAATTAGTAGATTTCAAGCACATGTTTAAAAGAGTAGTCGCAGCAATGAAAGCAAAATGTATCACAGTACTTCTCAGTTGCAATGTACACAGCAAATATAGGTAATTACATTTATATCATAGCTTCAAAGCAAAGCATAAAAGTCCAAATTCATCACCGTATGGGCAAGTAGGGCCTATATTCAGCTTCATCTTTCTGGGGTCTGCAAGTTGATGACTCCGGTCAACTGCGAGAAAGAGATTATCTACCCAAACGGGAGACTGGCAACTGACGTCTAGCTCCAGCCTGAAGTCAAGCAGATTCAAATCTAACTCACTGTAGCCCAGAGTCATCCTTAAAAGCAAACTCAGTGTGAGATCTGAACGACCTTGGAGAATGGCCAGTTCTCTTGAGCCATTCCGTTCTCAGACTGGATTGCGAGGTAAACACAAAATCTACGTGCTCTTATCAGCTAAGGTCTGGTGTGAAGAAAACAGCTTGGTCCATCTTGTGAAAAACACAGCTTGGAAAAAACACAGACATCTCTGCAATGTCTCAACTGCAATGTCTAACTCCACGTTAAAGCCAATAGGCAGCTAACCTAAATATCAAATGTAATGTCTAATTTCATGTCAAAGCCAATAGGCAGCTAAGCTGCTAATGTCATGTCAAAGCCAATAGGCAGCTAACCTAAATATCAAATGTAATGTCTAATGTCATGTCAAAGCCAATAGGCAGCTAAACTGAATACAGAATGTAATGGCTAATGCCATGTCAAAGCCAATAGGCGGCTAAGCTGAATACAGAAAGTAATGGCTAATGCCATGTCAAAGCCAATAGGCGGCTAAACTGAACAATACATCCAATGTGCTACTGGTGAACATTGAGCAACTACTATGCGCAGTGGTGAAACACAAAGTCATTGGTCAAACACAATTAATAGCATCACAGGAGGTTGCAGGAACTTCAATAACCTGAATGGGACAGGGAAGACGCCTTTCCATTTACAGTTTAGTGTAAGGGGAGCCCTATGGAGGAAGCAGCCTTTGTTCTTTAGGCCCAAGATAAGCAGCTAGGCACCAGTCCAGTTTGAGGGGGAACTGGCCCCAGATCCAGTTTGATGTAGCTTAGGAGGAGAGGACTGCTAATTTCTCTACATTTCCTCCTGAAAGCACACAAGCTCCCTCTATGGGAGGAAGGCCCATGTCATGTTGGATTACATTGAAGTAGTGCATTCTGGGATAGTTGCAGTAATACAAACAGGAAGTGTCGTAAAAGTGGGTAAGGTTGTCCTTGGGGCCTTTTTTTTACCATTGGTTAAGGTGTGTCCAGGTGTCACACACACCCACTGACTACTGGCCTGTACAACTATGGACCTCACCATCAGCTCCTGTGGGCATTTTCTGGAACTGTGGAAGAACAGAAGAAGAAATGCACTGGCTGTAGAGACCTGCAAGAAAATCTGAACCACTAGACCTGCTTCCACTTGTACCCGGGATAAAGAAGTAGATTGCAGGTGTCAGTTGGCTGACCTACCAGTTGGTTACAGGAACTAAACAAGCTGGGAGAGGCTTTTTTCAGAAAGTGCGTACTGTACCAGTTGCAACTGGGCCTGGACTGGAGCTGCTGGTGGCCTTTGCTGTAGTGAGTTTTGATGGCCCCTAAGTGCTGGCTGTAGCTGAGGCCCTGTGTCCCTTGGCTGTGTCTCACAGTAACAATTGTCTGGAAAAAAACCTGCTTGCCATATCTGACCTGCACTCTGTCGCTGTTGGCCTGATACTGCGCCCAGGCCTCAGCAATTACTGATTCATTTTACTTTTCTTGGCACCTATTCTCTTAAATTTTTTAACAATCATATCTCTGGCTCTCATTTTGGTGTCCTTTTGCTTATTACATTTTTCTGTTTTAGAAATTGGAGTGGGACGTTTATTGTGTTGTGTTTTTGTTTTTTTACTTTTTCCCTGTTTTGGTACTCCTAAACACTTAAGATACTTTCTTTGAGTTAAGACTGTTTTTGTGTGCCACAGCTATTAGGAGCTGAGCTCAGATTTACATTACTGGAACTTTTGTTTGAAAGGGTTAATGACTTGATTACTTTCTTACAATAAGGTAGTGTCAGCGTCTGCCAGTCTATGAACAATTTCTTGTTAGGCTAGATCTTTCATTTCACCTGCTATCTTACAATTTTGAAAATATCTCAGGATAAGGGAACAGCAATGTTACTGAATGTGTATAATTACCAAAGCGAGAATGTCCAATTTTATAAGTGCAACATGCCCAACTACCGATAACAGGAGCAAACTCCCACAGCCCACCAGGCTCAATTGGTTGGCCATGGTATTCCCATAGTTATCTCTAAGAATAACCGTTATGTCCCAGATGTCAGACAAATCTTGGGAAGGCTCTGTCAGTGACATGCTTCTTGATGCCGGACATGGTCGCCTGTGAGCCACAACATGCATGCACCTTTCCCTTTAATTATTGGATGGTCTCTGTAGCACAGAGCATACTCTAAGATTAGCCACTGGAATTTCTTTTTCATATTTAGAAGTCTAGACACCTTCACCAGCAATGTAATATCTGTGAATGTGGTTATGTGATAGGTCCCACTTCCCTATACCTAGGTGGATAACTATAATTCAATACGTATTGTTTAGAAGAGGGAACACAATGGGTTTGGGGTGTTAAGGGCCTTGGCCTCAGTACCTTGGAACCGTGGGCTTCCTCAACCACAAACACAGTAGAAATATGGTATTTTTCAAATTGGTTGTTTAAGCGTGACCTCCATGTTTGTTTCCATTTTGTTCATGCCAGTATTTGTCGATCCCAGTAATTCTGAGGTTTTTTGGGCAGGATCTAACTTAAAAGTCATTATTCTTTTCCTTTAGTGCCTCCAAAACATGTTCATTTAAAGATTTGTTTATATTACTAGTCCTAGCATAGTCATCTTTGTCTATTATATGGTGTTCAGCTGTATCATTGGTGGACACTTTGCTTATCCAACTGCTCCTTTATATTGCCCATGCCTGTCTACCTAAGCGATTTATAGTGGGCAGTCTTTTCTTCGAATGGAGCAAAGGGGACTATTAGCAAAGACAACTGATGGTTCAATTTACTTATATGGCGAGTCAGTTTGTGGGTCGGGATCCTTTTCAGAAGCATCTGTCACCTGCTTTGGGTCAAATGTTAACTTTGAATATTGCTGATATCACACATCCATGGTTACAGTAATATACAGGTCAGAAAAATACCCACCAATAACAGTTACCACCACCCAAATGCATTACCCTGACAGTACACATTTGGCAAGAGGAGTAGTATGTCCAAAACAGGTGCAGGTAGACCAACAGTTCAAAAGCAGAATAGGTATGTTTGTATATAATAAGGTGTTTGGGCAGTGGGTACATTTTTATACAGCCCAAAAGGCAAAGGGAATTAACACCAAGGGCATTATAATCATGAGATATGGGACCTAACATGCATGTCTTGGACATTTCACAAAAGCACCTGGCCAGGTAAGAAGGGTAACATTTCTGCAGCAATGTGTAGCTGAGAATGAGGTTTATCCCCCTTACTCCTGTAGCATTCACACTTTACTTTAATCAGTCAGCAATTATTGTTCTGACAGTGGCCCTTAGCAACAAAACATGACTGAAGGTAAAGCTTATGTGGGAGTGGTCTTCAGATATGAGCCTAACCATCTACTCCAGAACATCCTCAGAACCAGCCGCCAATCAGGGATGCCCCTCAGGTACCCAGCCTAGGTTGTGGCAGCAACATGAAGCCATGCAATGCTCATTGTGGAAAGTCCTTAGTTCTGATCACCATCCAGGCACCATGGCAACTCAACCTGCTGCCATGTTCCATACAACAGCCATCAGAACTCTACCTATCTTCAATGTCTGCTTTGTTCAGATCACTGTGAGTTGGTTTTGGCTTTCCCTGCACCCAGCTGACTCAACAGCAGACCATCTCACTGGCTGCCCTCTGCATCCTAGGCTGCTAGAGCAGGATGGCCTCACAATGGTCTTGGTAACCATCACTGAATGTCACTGAGAGTTTCACATGCATCTCAGCCCTTACTATGCCAAAATATACAACACCAGGTTTTGAGAAGGTTATATGTAGGAAGATTTAGTAGCTAAAAGAGCTTGACCAAAGGAAGCCCACAACAGTGCAACGATCTTAGGGCCTGATTTAGAACTCAGCGGACGGGTTACTCCATCACAACAGTGACAGATATCTCGCTGCTGAAATCTAAATTCCATAGGACATAATGGGATTTAGATTTCGGTGGATGGGATATCCATCACCATTGTGATGGAGTAATCTGTCCGCCGAATTTCGTTAGTCTCTGGCTCTCTGGTGTCCCTCAGTCACTGCATGATTTATGTGTCATAAAGAGTTTATAATCTATGCTGTGGTAACCCATTTTTCAGTGATGATTGCAAAACAAGTGTCTTTCTAGCCCCCTGAAACCCAACTACACTAGGTCAATGTGGCACAACAAGAGTTTAAGAAAACAGCCTGCATTTAAAACCAAAATGATCGATTTAGTTAAAAGCAGTCACAGACATAGTGGTTGGCTGACCCCAGCAGGTCACCATCCCTATAATAACAGTGAATCGTGGTGAGTCGCAATTTGCAACCTACCTCTTTAATATTCTTGAGGTATGTCGAATTGCAACCCACAATGATTCAGTATTTTGTTAAGTGACGTAATAGTACATAAGAAATACCAATGCATTTAGTAAAAGTTGGTGCCCATATTGCAAGCACTTTTACTGAATGCATTTGTTGTAGAGAAGGTGCAGGATTCCAAGAACTTCTGGGAATATGTCGGTGCACCCAAGGTACTAGAGGCAGAGGACCACGTCAACATTGCAGAGTGGATAACGTTATATTAAAAAGTTATATATGGATACTGAAATTAGGAGTCAGCACACAATATGTATACTATGAAATGCAAAACCAAGTGAATTAGAAGTAGCCCCAAACAGAATAAAATAATTCATTAAGGGAGCTTGTGCCTCCAGTGCCCCAAGCCCAAATAGGGCTCTGGCAAAGTGTTTTGAAAGAGGTTTCAGATTGTTGGGCTAATTGTCTCTGTTCACTGTTCAATCCAGTTGACTGCATTACTCAGCTTCCAGTAGTTGGAGGAGCCCTTTAATCTATAACAATCATTGGCAAAGCCAATAAGTTGTGCCTTTCAATGGCGTTACCTGGCCTTTTGGCTTTGCTAAAGCTTTGTGCCTATGCTGCTCAGCATAAAGAAAAAGAGAAAAATGCTTGTTTGTCTACGCAGAACATTATCAGGAAAAGAATGCTCACCACAGCGTGATGATGTATTCGCGTGCATGCATCACCACATATGCGTACGTATGCATCATAACACAGAAGACATTTGTTTTTAGCTTTTAATTTACGGGTCCCTGAAAGAGAATACCTATCTTTGAGTGGTAGCTTTAAAAATGTGTGTGAAAGCACATCAAAGAGAAAAGAGCAACCTTGTAGCGAATTACTGCTGCAGGGGCCTCCACAAAAGAAAAAGAGTAAACGTTTCTCTATATTAAAAGAAAAAAAAGTGATTGAGAGTGGCTAGGGAAGCAATAGACAAGGTAAACAGGAAGGAGCAAAACAGAGAGTACAGGGACATGAGGGGAAGAGAAAGAAACTTACACTTCCTAGGAATGCTCAAAGAAAAATAAATAAATAGTATAAGCAGTGGAAGGATCCAAGTTATCTGAGTAAAAGGATGCTAAAGAAGCTATGCTGAAGGGGACTGACAAACACAAGAATAGGAAAGAAAGCTGTTGAAATGGAAGCAAGAAAATGGACAAAACCAACCAATGGTAAGTAGCCCAGAAGATGGAAACCAGACCATTGCAGCCTCCCAAACGTTATGTGATGATCTTTCACTATTTTTTGGGAAATTGAGGAAAATATCTACGCCAGTTTTGCAAAGGTCAAGAGCGAGGTGTACTCAAGGTCAGTGCTTAATGATCAGACATAGAGTGATAGAATCAAGCTAGAAGCTTTCAAGAAGATCTCTCTAGCAGATTCAGAATCCTTCATTCGTGAGGCTAGGTAAAGATCCCCCCTTAGAGTTGACGCGTTTTCTCTTGGTATACCCACAAGGGTGGTTTCGTCTGTTAACGTTCAGATTAACAAACTATTTAATCTTGCTGGATCAAGGTGCTTCTCCCGCAACTTTGAAAAAGCTCTTCTGCTGCCACTATTTAAAAAATCTAACACCGGCCGACTTTGTCTAAGCCTCTGTGGACCTACCTTCCTGCTCCATGCAGCAGGGCGGACAAGTTGGGAAAAGCCGGTTAATATTCAGTTCGCCCAGTTTATTGACACCAAAAGAATTATACATCCTACTCAATCGGGCTTTTTCGTAGGCTTTAATACAGAATTAGCTCGTCTCAAGGTCATGGAATTTGTTTGATCTGACCTTGATCTCAGGAATTGAACAAAGGTCATCCTCTTAGATCTGTCAGTTGCCTTTTATACAGTGTCCCATTAGATCCTCTTTGAGAGGTTGGATATTGCTGGGATAGTGGGCAAAGCTTGGCTGTGGCTTAAATATATCTGCAAGGAAACATGCTGTCTATCTAGGACCCTATATCTCGAGTTTTAAGGAAATGAGATGTGGGGTACCTCAGGGACTTGCCCTTTGCCCTATGTAGTTTAATATCTATATGGTCCTTTTGGCTAAGAAAGTGGATCCATGGGCATTAACTGTTTGTTGTCAGCATGTGTCCTATGCTGATAACCAACAGTTAATGATAGCTTTTCAACAAGTTGATGGTATGGTTGTGAAAAGTTTCACGGTTGCCTCCTGGTGGTTACAAGCGTGATGCGTGGCAGCTATCTCAAACTGAACTTTGACAAGTCAGAGATCTTGGTTTTTGGAAATTGTTTTCCTCTGGATCGTATGAGACTCTGGCCCACTGACCTCGGTGAACCCCAAGTCCCACAACTGTTGACAAAAATCTAGGGTTAAAAATAGACCAGGACTTACATTTTAAACCAAAAGCGAATGCCACCACGGCCATTTTTTTCAGTACCTAAGTCAATAAAAGAACTCTCAAACTTCGTCACGTTCATATGCAGAAAGACATTGTACATGCCCTTATTACGTCCAGATTACATTGCGCTAAAGTTATTTATTTGGGGGCACGCGTTAGACTGCTAAATATACTCCAACTAGTGCAGAACACAGCTGCATGCCATATTTTATAAAAGGCAGCCTATTCGCTGGGGCCTTAAGAAATTGCATTGGCTGCCAATCAATCAGAGAGTCGTGCTCAAGGCTCTGGTGATTATATATTAAAAGCTATACAGAAGAGGACCATTATACCTTCAAAAAAGATTCCGAAAATATGGCCCAAGTAGGGTACTCCGCTCCTCTAATCGGGGTTGTCTTTGCATTCCTATGTTCTATAAAGCCAGATTAGGGGGAAGATCTTCCTCCTTCAAGCTGTGGAATTCAATTCCGAAAGAGTTACACAAGACAGCCTCTAAATCTGTTTTTAAAGTAGGCTTGAAGACCTTCCTGTTTAGAGAAATATAGTCAAGAGCCATTACAATTGTTAGCTTAGCGCCACTAGGCTTCCTCTGGAAGCAGCTGCTCGCACATTATAAATTGCTTTTCATTCATTCATTCAATTGGCAGAACCGAAGCCCTTTGTAAGATTTGGTATAGTACACGATAAGTCTTCAACAACAGACAGTTGAAAGCTGTCCGCATAGGAGTCTTCATAAAGGAGGTCCAACAGATCTGGCTAATTGCAGGTTAATAGCTGTGTTAGATGTAAAAATAAATGATATCATTATATATCATTAAACAAACCATAATCCAGAATTAAGGTGTGAAATGGTGCTGTTTGGGCTGGCAAAATACCCACCAATCAGAAACTCAAACAGCAGTGCATTAAGGCACCCACATTGTTTATGCAGTATACCAGTGAATTACAAAATATATTTTTATTGAAACGTTTGCAACAGTGCATACATTGAAATGGACAGTATACAGCATTTGTAATTTAGCAGCACAATTGCTACACCTCTTGGTGGGGTCACTCATCTTCAAAATTATAACTGATCTTAGTCCTCTGGTAATTTCTGCTGATCTCTTTATCTTCTCATACTATAATCTACATCGTGCAGTTTGTTTCCTGGAATGTATAGAAGTCGGGAACCTGTTATTCTATCTCTCGTATCCTTCTATAGGGGTATTAGGTAAACCATGTTTACACATCACAGCATATTACATTGCAACCAACGCTTAGCACTAATCTATCGTGAGAGTTACGAACGGATTTTGGGCCTATAGTGGCCTGGAATCGTCCCTTTCCTTCAACCTAATTAAATAAATATCCTGTTCATGGTATTTCTCCATTGTTCTATAGATACTAGGTAGTATAGCCAAGCTATAATTTCTGCCTGCGTCCATTTACATAATTCTTTATACCACTTTTCTATGGGTGCAGCGGCTAGAACACCACTATGTCCAGATCTGCAAACTTACATGCAGTTTTTGTGTCGCTTGGTTACCGACAAGAGATCCAACAAAGACACCTTGACACATTTTTCAAGCTCAGTAACCTTATGTATACAGGCAGATACTGACGACTAAAATAACGCGAAACCTGTAAAAAACCAAAACATGTGCACCAGATACTCTTTGGCAAACCTACATCTATTAGGGGATCCTGGAGATATTCTGTTTATTCTATTTGGCGTAAGGGGCAAGATACTGAATTGTAAAACCTTGAATCGAAAATCCGATTAATCCTCCCCAATATCTTCCTATCAGATGACTTTAAACATCGTCAAGGTCAACTTGGTCATAGGTACTGGTGTGCTATAGATGTAGGTCGCTGCTCTGCGGACGTGGCCTAGTGTTACCAGCGCTTCATATGCTCCATGCGCTCGTGTGGAGGCTCAGTTCTGGACCCCCAGACTGACTGGTTAAGATCGAGACCCACAGTAATTGACAAAAATCGTTTCATCTCCAACTCAGTGGTTTCTCTGAGAGTCTGAAAGTGAAATCTTCCACCTGTAATCATGTCTCCTAATCCTCGCACCCTGCCCCTTCCCATGCTTTAGAGTCTGGGAGCCACATGAACAAAGCCTTTTCCAGTAGCAGAAGACCCGATTCGCAGAATCTGCAACTGGAAAAATGCTTTTTGGGATATACAAAGCTCAAATTGTGATTTGGTAACTTTTTACCGAATAGCGATTTGCGTTTTTGGATTCAGGATTAGGGAGGGGCATGCTGAGGACGTCCCTTCCTAATACTGAATAGGAAGGGCAGTCGCAAATCATTTACAGTTTTACCACCAGTTTCAAATTGGTGATAACCCATTCGCCAATGGACAGGGGTTCCCAAGGGACCTGTTCCCCTTTGTGAGCAGTAGGGAAAATATTTTTAAGAGCAGGCAGTGGTTCCACGGACACTGCCTACTCTTAAAAAATAAAACTTCAACATTTCAATTTTTTCTTTTTAAATGCAGTCCATTTTCCTTTAAGGAAAACTGGCTGAATTAAAAAAAAACAATAGATTTCTCTTTTTAAAGCAATCACAGACATTGTGGTCTGCTGACCCCAGCAGGCCACCATCCCTACAACTCCCAGTGGGTCGTAACTGACTGAATAAAAAAAAAACAATAGATTGCTCTTTTTAAACCAATCACAGACATTGCAGTCTGCTGACCCCAGCAGGCCACCATCCCTACAACTCCCAATGGGTCGTAAAGCGAGACCTACCTCTCTAATATTCATGAAGTAGGTCTATTTACGACCCACTGGGAATTGCAAATGAAACTCAGAAGAGTTTCATACATTTCAAATTGTGATTTCCTAAATGCAATTCGCATGAAATCACAATTAGGGAATCACAATTTTAATTCTTAGTATATAGAGCCCTATTTTTCTAGCCCGTTTGTGAAAGTTCGGCAGTGACCACAGTGGTAGAACCTGGCAAACGGTGATGCCCTGGTCTTCGTTCATGGCATCATCCTAATGATACAGTATTGTGCCACTGCTATCAACGGTGTGTACCTTACATGTATTGCGCGTGTTCCAGCAGGCATCCAGTAGATCCCTCCCTTGAATGCTACACATACCGTGCCGTAGGTCATCAGACACTCCACCTGACAGTCAACTAGCCACACACTATTGCTGCACCTCTATATAATAAATAATGCCCCGTGTTCTCATTTTTTACCTATTTATACAGATAAATGCAGACAGAAAACCATTTATTTTCCTGTATGCTTTGGTTTCAAATGTAGATAAAAAATGGAAACTGGGTTGTTTTTTGACTGATTGTAAATGCTGTCCGTTATGACTGCCTGGCCAATGGCTGTGTGGACTGACAGGTAAGGGTGTTAAAAATAGAAAGGAATTTTAGTGAAGAGGATCAAACAACAGTAGATATGCACAAGATTGATACTAAAATGTGTGTGATTTCATATAAGTGCATTGATTTATCATCTGTGGGTGTACATATCGTTGAAACCTGTCAGGCGTTCAAGCACCAGCGCACATTTATTGGTTTAATACATATGGAAATATACTAATATTAGTGTCAGTTTACTCATGAAAGGCAAAATAAATGTAGATAAACACAGATAAAATTATTTAAAAAATGAAAAATAAAATCTGCAGTTTCACGTTTCGGATACAATAGTACATCATTTGCATATAAGGAAATCATATGTGTTTCCTGTCCTATTTTTATCCTACATCTCAAGGTGAACTATGTCCCATGTCTCATAAATTATTTTGCTCAATTTGACCCAAACAGTGGGCATACTGTACAACAGACAAACCTATCTCATTATTTCCATCCCAAATCTAATTTTTTCCAATACTTTAAATAAGTAATCTTGTCGCGTGGGCTCTCATTATCCTAAATGAGACTACTGGATTTCTAGGCAGCAGGATCGTTCACGGTGTGGGGGACTGAGTCGGACCCACTTGGAAGGACCTCTGTCACCCTAAGCCCGGTTTTGCTCCGGCTAACTAGCAGTGCCTCATTTCTCCAAAAGAGAAGAGATGATTGGGCAGCCGAGCGCATTACATCTTTGGAACTTCTCAGGGAAGTCGAGGTCACTCAGATCCAAACCAACTCTCTCATTTACAGTATGATCTCATATACAAATGACAAAGGCAGTGTAGGCTTTATATAATGTTTTAATAAAATTACTGCATTTTAGATAATAAGGCGTGAGCCGCAATAACCAGAACCATACAACACAGTAGGATTGAAATAGTCACGAGGAGAGTGAAACATAAGAACAACGCTATCATGGTGTTAAACAATTTCTACTCTCCCTCAGCTAGTTCTATTTCGAGCACAGCATGTTAAGCTTCTAACTTGCCTTTCTGAATCCCTTGGGAGACATCAGCCCTCATACCTGAGCAAAGGCCTGTGATCTGGTTCAGCATCTGCAACGAGGCAGTCAGCCTCTAGTTGTGGTTCCCTGGTCAGAATCTCCCTCTTGCGTGTATTGCGACAAGGAAGTGTTTTTATAACTAACATGTCAGCGTGATCACAAAATGTCCCTATGCAGGAATGCCAAAGACTAAACTCCTACCACGTCTATCGGCAATGTACCAGACTGTATCCTTGACTGAAGCACAGAGTGAACAGGAATGTGTTATGGAGAACTCCAGTGCTGAAGTAGGCTAAACAGTGTGATATGAAATATAAAACAAGACCGTAGAACTGGCTATTTGAAAAATAACAGTATGAAGCCAAATAAAAGCATTTAGAGCAAAGTGCACAGAGGCTCTAAGCTGCGAGCAAAGGAATAAAATACATCCAGGGCAAAATGCACAAAGGCCTAAAGCCTGAAGCTAATGCGCAATGGATACGTAAAACTGACCACACTACACCCTCCCCTTGTCGGTAGCAAGTGGT
The DNA here is from genome assembly GCF_031143425.1 of Pleurodeles waltl. Taxonomy (NCBI): domain Eukaryota; kingdom Metazoa; phylum Chordata; class Amphibia; order Caudata; family Salamandridae; genus Pleurodeles; species Pleurodeles waltl. Next base: position 1,339,796,856 of record NC_090440.1, on the reverse strand, counting down.
TCCAATAATATAAAAGTATGCCCCAGATATAAACAATACATAAAAATGTAAATTTCGACAAGGTCAGAGGACAACAAAGTCATAAATTTGGGAAGCATGTGACGATAAAGCCAAATTCAATATAATGTCAATTTTTGTTTTATTGAAAAAAATCCAATTGTCAGACAGAAGCAATAGAAAGCAGGATTTCCTCCACTTCGATATATGTCAATATCGGAAGATCCACGCCAAAAAGTACCATGGAGCAGGTGTGTTCCAAAGCCCCAAAACCATTCAGGGCGGCACCCCGTGCAGGGCCTATGAATGAGACAAGACCATCTTCCTCTAGGAAGGCAATCTCATAAACTGCCTCACGAAGCAAACGCAACCGTAGTGCACAAGTCTGGGAATAAGCCCTAATTGGGAACATCAACAGATCAGCATCGACCACTGGAGGGCGCTGCAGTGAGAGACAGTGCATGTTCAACGAGCACCAGAGGCACCGAAACACGGGTTGCACACACTCCAAAACCGGCCGGAATGTCAGAGACCAGTCACACTCCAATTGTACCAGGAGTGTCGCTCCAAAATGCTGCATCATGCGTTCACGACACAGCTGCGCTGACGGGAGCGCCAACATGGGATCTCATCGCAGCGGGACAGCCATTGCAGAGGAACAGCAGCAACAGCAAAACCACAGCCAATAAAGCCAAAGTAATCGGGAAACCCCCAAAAATGCTTCCGAAAATAGAGTGAATAGCCAAATGTATTAAACTGAATATAGAAGAGAAGGTGTGAGCAAAACCAACACCAACGGCTTTGAAAAAATGTGCAATTCCAGCAGTGCTGGACGCATTAAATATACGTCCCAGGAGTTCACCAAAGTGACTCGGAAAGTTAGTATTCAAAAGGGACTGTATTTCCGCCGATGACCTTGCCACCTGAAGTGCGTAGGTCGCTCTAGCAGATGTAAGGGCCACATGCTTTTGAAACAATAGAGCCTTTAGTCGACTCAACTTGTATAAATTTACCTTGGAAGTAGCAATATGAGGCCAGATGTCCGCTACCTCCCTAATTTGAGTGGGGGGAAACAACACATTCCCGCAGCACGTAACGGCCTTGGTGACAACGACTATGTAAACTATTCCGGCAAGCATGCCACAACAGGGTTCACTGTTAAGAAGGATGTAACTGCCGTTTGAAAGCACCTGGAAAGTGTTTTTAATTACTGGGACTGGAACTCCCTTCAGATAACAAGCTAAGTTAGCAATCGAGGCATTACATGCCCCGTGCAAGGACAGCTGTTTACAAACCATGGAATGGCTGACAGAAGTTTCGCATTCGCTACCGCTAAGAAAAACCTCCCCCAAACCATTAATACATCTGTATAGAAAGGGAAGCTCCCACACCTCGTGTATGTAACTGTCTCCCAACCGTTCATATCTACCCACCGGAATGTGCTTTAAACAAGAAGTAAATTGCAGAGTGGAGATAGGCAGATTAATAACCCCATGAATCAACCACTCAGTTGACGGAATCTCAGCAACCCTAAAAGGCAGTTTCTCCAATTTTTCAATATTTAACATAACATACGTCGCTTCCTTTTTAGCCATCAGCTGTTGTTGACGAGTCAAATTAAAGGAAATAAATATCTCCCTGGCACGAATGTGCTGCCACGGAACGCAACCTGCCTTCAAGGTCTGTAGAGTCCAACCCAGCTGCATGATGGACCGCGTCTGACTCTGCCCATGATATAAAGAAGACATATCCGATTCAATAATGTCTATAGCAGAGGAAACGATGTTGTCAATTGTGTAAACACGGTCTGATTGGGTATGCATCCCATTATCCACAACAGACAAAGCCTGTATCAGATTTTCCTGATCCATTTGTCTCAACCGGGCCGCTGCCTCTTGCTGTGAAAGCTTCCAAATCTCATTATATACTTCATAAAGAAAACGCTTCTTCCGTGGCATCCTTGGTCCTGACAAAAAATCTTGTAAGTCAGTATCATTAGACAGTAACGTGAGATGTGACTTAACTGCATCCAGCATGGATGACTTCAACCATTGCTGACAAAGATTTCCCACGCTGTATGTAGTTATGATATCAGCATGTTCTGGTGATATGTAGCGAGGGTCTGCCCTATTAGTCCTGAACCCCCCTGAAGAGGTGACAAAACGCTGATGACACCCATTAGTGTCTATGGGCCATAATAACCACCCGCCCGGATGTATCAATGAGGTGTTAAGCGTACCATTCTGGACCCAGTGTGTAAACTCATTAAACGTGGCATTAACATATCGCTGCCAATTGTTCAATTTGGAAGGGACAGGTATACCAGGCAAATTCAAATCTTCAATCGTTGCTAAGCCCAAACAGCTAGTCTGTTGCACAGTGTCATTGAGGAAAATCATTTGGACAGGAATAATACATGCCCTAAATAAAGTGCCCCTGCCTCGCATTTGCCAATTTTTAGTTCCCCAGACACATTTTAGGTCAACAGTCTTGAACCAATATTCATACCCCTCAACCGAAAGTTTAGATACAAACAAATTTGAATACAGTAATTTAGTATCGGTCAATAACATTTGCTTATTAGCATACGGAGTAACTTTAAAATAGTAAGACTTAGCATTCTGTTGATTATGCCCAGAAAAATATGCAAATTTATCATAATACGTTTTAGAACTCCCCTGTGGAGGAGTCGGGCAATGTTCCCATTGCACATAATCAAATATCGACTTAGGGCTACTCGCTTTATGAATAAAGTGGTGTCCATAATAATTGTAGCAAAACATGTCACCATGATTATCTCTAAATAGGTAAGCATCTTCATCGTCGTAGACAGTATAATATTGCAATTCTGTCAGCATAGAATCTACTGTCTTCACATCCCAATCATAAGAAACAATGCCTGGTATAACGATATCATTCATTGAGAACATACGGTATTTGAATCAATTCAGTGGGACCATATATATCAAACATCACTTTATCCCACACAATCCCATCCGGAATCGGTATTGCAGAAATGTTCACATTGGACAAGTCTCTTCGAACCATATGAGACGAAAGATGTGGTTTCAACACCGTCTCCACGTGCTCAATGTCCGATCGTTCAGGAAGAAAATGACCATGTATTACCAAAAAAAAAGTAACCACAACCACAAGAAAAGAGTCATTACAGTCATAAAAAGACACAAATAGTTCCAAGGAAAAACAAAATATGTGTGTTTAAGCCAACACAGCAGCTTACGTGGACCTCGGGCTGAAGATAGAGAGGACGAGGAGTCTGACACGGTATCATCAGTGTCGTTGAAGCAGCCAGAGGCAGTTCGTGCAAAAGGTGCAACCGTGAACAAAGAAGCAGATGGTGGCTCTCGCCTTGGCACGCTATAAACCACATGTTCAGAAATATCATTAGAACGTACAGCAACTTGATCAAAAGATTCCAAATTAATCGTCGTCTGTGGAAGAATCGCAAGATCGGCTTCCACCCTCCCCAAGCTCGGAGAGGAAACAGCATCAGTGCAAATCACCTGCAGCGGGACTTCTTCCCCAGTAGTGAGAGGGATTCCGGAACTACTGGGTGTCCCTCTTGGTCTGCTGTGCAGAATCGGCCACATGTTGTAACTTGACATTATCGATGGAAACAAAGCGATTTCCTTTGGCCCCCTGCAGCGGCGGTAAAATTACAGTTCTCGTGCCGCTAACCCCTAACACAGGGACTGGTGCTTGATAAGAAGGACCAAATTCTTTCTTGACTGCGACCTTTTCACGCACAAGATCCCCAATCCTGGGTATCCAACCAGTAGGCGTTACTGGCTCATCCTTAATTCCTGTGGAGGCAGCACTCGCAGAAGAGTTATCTTCACGGAATTGTTGTAAATCCTGCAAAACAGTGACACGATCATTTATGTCAAAGGGCGTATCTGCCGCCTCCACACCAGGACCATCTAGATCAGGAACATACATTTGTGTTCCAAACAGGCACTCATATGAAGTACGACCCCCCTGGGACCTTCTAGGCAAGTTATTAAGTGCTCTCTGTACTCCATACAGGTGGGCTAGCCAACTACGACCCGTACCTATAACTCTGGCCTTAAGGATTGCTTTAAATCACGATTTAAACGCTCCACGACAGAATTTCCCTCGGGATGAAATGGAGACAAGAACTGGAGTTGGACCCCCAACGAAGCCATGGTGTCCCTGAATGCCTTAGAGGCAAAAGCAGGGCCCTGGTCCGAATGAAAAGCCGCAACTGCAAATGTATCGACAAAGATGCGCAAATCTTTAATAACAGTCCGAGCGTCAGCCGAGCGCTGTGGCCAGACCCATACAAATCTGTGGCACGAATCTACAGCAACCAATATATATTTGTATGCACTATCTGGCGTCAGCAGACCACAATGATCCAAGTACACACACTGTAAAGGTTTATTTGAAATCAGAAGGGGCGTCTGCTGCGGGCGTCTAGCCGTTGAAGCTTTAATTTGTTGACAGACGTCACAACAAAGGACATACTGCTTTGCCTCTTTATAGAGACCAGGCCACCAGTAACAAGCCTGTAAAAGTGAAATCGTGGCAGCCACACCAGCATGTGAAGATGCCGCCCCCTCATGTGCTGCAGATATTAATCGAGGTCTCTCAACTTTATTGGGCATTTCACGTACACCAACGCCTGGAATTTTAACAACAGCATTTAGCATACTACCCAGGCAGTAACTATATTTAGAAGGGAATCCTTTAGGAAATGGTGTGCCATCAGCCGTAGATTTTATGGCAGCCGAAATCTCTGTGTCTGGTTTGGAACTCAAACGAGTCACTGTGGCTACAGTGGCAACCACCACTGCCGATTTTGCTGCTTCATCAGCCAAAGTATTTCCAGCAACATGTATTCCAATGCGCTGGTGTCCAAGTGTATGCACAACATGGACTTTAGGAAGCGTTTCTTTCAGATTCGCAACCTTCCCCCACAGCAATTTGTGTTTAATGGTGTTGCCTTTGGAATCTCTGTACCCATTCAACCTCCAGTAGTGCAAATATTCATTGAAAGACTGAACACAGTAGTAGGAGTCACAGACCAGCAAGGTAAGTATCGCCGGATCCGCGTGCTCCAAGGCTAACAATAGAGCCTTGAGCTCAGCCAACTGTGGCGTACAATCTCCCAAGGTCTGTGTATAAGTATGTCGGGGGCAGAACACTTTCCCCTCCATAGTGCCGCTCACCACCGCACATGCAGCAGAATACTGTTGTTTAGTCCCAACCGCTGGCTGCGCAGAGCCATCTGTATACATGACCACCTGATATTGGTCAATAGGTAACGTGCCAGCGGGAACTGGGTATTCCATTTCATATGAAAGAAATTCCTGAGTCTGCAGTTTAGGGTCAAATATGTAATCTACATCAGTGGCTGTCAAAGACGTAGCCCATTGTATCCATTGCGGGTGTAAAGCTTTCGAATTAGGAACACTCGCTTTAGTAACAGCCTCTAAGGCTGGAATCGGGGAAACGACAATGATGCGTTGGCCCTGGGCAAGAGGTCTTTCTTTAATCACAGCCATCTGAACAGCAGTGAGTATTTTCTCAATTTGTGCAAATCGTTGCTCTGCAGCAGAATACAAGTGTGACTTGTATGCTATCGGGACAGTCTCACCCTCATTAAAGGTGACATATGTAAACCCAACGGCACCAGGTATTACCCTGATTACCAGATGCGTTTTATTGTCCCGAGTGTGTAAATGTTTAACTGCTAAGAGATCAGTTTGTAGGTCTCGAAGAATATGTGTATGCTCAATCGTCCAAAATCTACTCGAAAAATTTGGGCGAATCAACTCGTATAAGGGTTTTATACGTGTAGCATAATCAGGAATGTAAGTTCTGCCAAAATTCAGAAACCCCAATAATGACTGGAGCTTCCGAACCGTATTAGGAGGCTGCAATTGAGCACATTTCTCCCAAAAATGTGGCGCTAAGCTCTTGCCCTCATTCGACAACTCATATCCCAAGAAAATGACGCTGAGGAAGGCAATCTTTGATTTATTAAAATTAAACTTATAGCCAATTCCAGCAAACCCCACAACAATGCGTGCTACACGTCTTAGATGCTGCAGTATCTCATTGTCCGTCAAATATATGTCATCAACATATGACAAAGCTTCAGGGTCCAACTCGTGCAGAATTTCAGTTACACGAGCCGAAAATAGTCCTGGGCTATTCTTATACCCCTGAGGCAAACGACAAAACTTTTTTTGAGAGCCAAACGCACTGAAACTGGTATAGTCCCGACTTTCGGGTGCTATATTTTGGCAGAAAAATCCATTCGAGATATCTAATGTTGTTTTGTATTTTTTACGCACAATATTATTCATAAGCGCTGCGCTGTGTGAATTCTGTATTGCATATGTGCGTGTATGTCCATTTAAGTGTCTGTAATCCACTACTATCCTATATGAATGGTCCGGTTTAGCAACTGGAAATAAGGGATTATTCATCGGCGAGATACAGGGTTAAATTACACCCTGGTACTCCAATTGTGTAAGAATTTTCCTAACCGATGCCCTTGCCTCAAATTTGATAGGATACTGCGGCTGCGGCTGAGGTTCGCCCTTTATTGGAATTACATGATAAGGTGATTGTTTATCCCACCCCACGTTATTTCTATATAGGGCGGGGGCCTGTGCCAGAGCCCATGCTTTACTATAGGACTCCGCTAGTTCTCTCGGAACAAGTGGTGAGAATGAAGGTGTAATAACCTCCTCCCCAACCGGACAGTCGCGAACAAAGTCAGGTGGCCAATCTTGTTCGGCCAGCAGAACGTCATATGATTTTACCACATAGTCCCAAAAGATGGCGTGTACAATGCGGTCAATGTCCCCTTCTAATTGCAAAGTTACTTTCTATACTCTATCAGGATCAGAGACATGCATATCTGCTGTTTCGACTTGTATGAAGTCATCAGTTGCTTTCACCTCCAGATGCTCTAGAAGACTCCGGCGAACTATTGTGACCTCTGCCGCGCTGTCTAACAGTGCCAACGCCCATGTCTTGTTCGTCAAGAGAACTCTCTTCTTGAGCGGCATGTCTAACTGAGACTGCTGCCACTTTCTTCTTTTTAAATTGTTGCTTTTGTTGGAGCGGTTTCTCTTCCTGTTTAACAGAAACCTCTGTTGAGCGTTGTGATTCCTGTCTCGGTTTCACGTACTCAGTTCTCCGCTCTGGCCGCCCACCTCTCTCACTTCTCTTGTCCGAGGAGTCCTGAAAGGAACGAGATTGGCGTGTATCAGTATATTGATATCTATCAGGCGTCTTCAAATTATCCCTATTCCTGAGTTTATACCTATTCTGCGGGGTCTCCGGTTGCGGAGACTGTCCCCCATCTTTCTTAGGTGTTTGCTGTTTCTTTTCCCAGCGCTTCTTAGTACCCTCAGGCTGCTGTTGTTTAGCATTATCTTTACTATTTTTACCCTGTAATTGGGGTTTTTGCGGTCTAGCCCCTAGGCTATTGCGACCAATACTGGAATATGTTTCTGCTATTATTCTCGGGAGTTCCCGCTCCTGATTAATCTGCGGAACGTCTCGAAGACGCATACGCACGGCTAGCGCCACTCCCTCTCCTTTGAGATTACTCAAAATAATAGAAGAAACTGCGGCAAAATTGCCCATCAGCTGCATGCCTAAATCTAAGACGGGGGCAGCCCCATATTCATCTTGAATTTGTTTAAGCACTTCCAGTAGAATAGCTAATGTTGGTGTACCGTGTGCTGTAGTGTAGAGCTCGGCAAACACCGTGCCCCAGGTATTACAATGGTCCACAGGAGGAACCATTCCATACGGCAAACACATCGTCAATATTCTATGTTTATCCTGAGGTCCCGTATGGGGAAATACTGCTTCCAGCGTATTAATTTTTTGCGCCAGCCAAAATGGAGTTTCCTCACATTTAGCCGGTACCTTACCCATAACTGAGTGTACAGTGGCCGGATTAATACCCGGATCCACTGCCTGTGGGTGAGCCGGAGCAGCACGCGCTGCATTAGTATTTAAAGCCTGCATCACAAACTGAACCAGTCTTCTGTATGTAGTTGCTAAGTCTATATATAAACGACGTACGTCAGCCACTGCCAAGTTAGCAACCGCAGGTTATGGTGTGTATGTAGCCAATAAAGGCCAGGTCGGACCATCATTACTCAATGGACCTAACCTAACTTGTGCTACTGTGTGTGGGAGGGCGCCATCAAGCCAATTATGGTGTTCTTGATAAGATAAAGGTATCTCTAAGTATGCATAAGCCCTGTACTGTCCAGGGACATTCGCAATAGTGTATTCGTGAAAAGTGTTTGTACCCCCATCAACTGCTGGAAATACGACCCAAGAATAAAAAAGTTCTGTTCTATAGGCTGCATGGGCGTCCACCACAAAAGTGACCGGACCCCCCTGGACCGTCAGTCCATGAGCTATCAGATGTCCCATGAGCGGTTGGCGCATATTAAGCACTACGTTCACTACTTGAGGATTCGCCATTATAAAAATAGCACTAGGGCAGAGAAAGCACACCAATGACGGGGTTTTCCTTTCAAAGTTCAAGCTTGAACAACCGACCACTAAGTAATAGGATGCTCCTATCCCGTGGCGGTGGAAATCCTCAGCCCCACGGACGTCTCCGCTTACAGAACCGAGGAGTCAATATATATATGAGACCGAGAGAGTCAGCCGGACCCAAAAATTAGAGCCAGACCAATCGTTGGCGGCGCCATGTCGCGTGGGCTCTCATTATCCTAAATGAGACTACTGGATTTCTAGGCAGCAGGATAGTTCACGGTGTGGGGGACTGAGTCGGACCCACTTGGAAGGACCTCTGCCACCCTAAACCCGGTTTTGCTCTGGCTAACTAGCAGTGCCTCATTTCTCCAAAAGGGAAGAGATGATTGGGCAGCCGAGCGCATGACATCTTTGGAACTTCTCAGGGAAGTCGTTGTCACTCAGATCCAAACCAACTCTCTCATTTACAGTATGATCCCATATACAAATGACAAAGGCAGTGTAAGTTTTATATAATGTTTTAATAAAACGACTGCATTTTAGATAATAAGGCGTGAGCCGCAATAACCAGAACCATAAAACACAGTAGGATTGAAATAGTCACGAGGAGAGTGAAACATAAGAACAACGCTATCATGGTGTTTAACAATTTCTACTCTCCATCAGCTAGTTCTATTTCGAGCACAGCATGTTAAGCTTCTAACTTGCCTTTCTGAATCCCTTGGGAGACATCAGCCCTCATACCTGAGCAAAGGCCTGTGATCTGGTTCAGCATCTGCAACGAGGCAGTCAGCGTCTAGTTGTGGTTCCCTGGTCGGAATCTCCCTCTTGCGTGTATTGGGACAAGGAAGTGTTTTTATAACTAACATGTCAGTGTGATCACAAAATGTCCCTACGCAGGAATGCCAAAGACTAAACTCCTACCACGTCTATCGGCAATGTACCAGACTGTATCCTTGACTGAAGCACAGAGTGAACAGGAATGTGTTATGGAGAACTCCAGTGCTGAAGTAGGCTAAACAGTGTGATATGAAATATAAAACAAGACCGTAGAACTGGCTATTTGAAAAATAACAGTACGAAGCCGAATAAAAGCATTTAGAGCAAAGTGCACAGAGGCTCTAAGCTGCGAGCAAAGGAATAAAATACATCCAGGGCAAAATGCACAAAGGCCTAAAGCCTGAAGCTAATGCGCAAAGGATACGTAAAACTGACCACACTACAATCTAATTTCAGAGAGTCAGACACTTTATTCATGTCTATCGACTTGACTGCGGAGTGTGTTTTATCTGATGGGCATTATTCCATTATGTGTACCAGGTTCCTGATGTTCATAGCCATACATATGCTGGGTATAAATCCAGACTGGTCATTATGAACAAGATTAAACATCATGGGTTCAGTCTATTGGCAATAACTTTAGAAGGATTTTATAGTCTAAATTAAGTATCAGAAGGGGGTGATAGGCCCTCCATTAAAGCAAGTCTTGGCTTGCCTTGGGGACTACTGTTGTGAGGCCTACCTGGGCCCACTTTAGTTCTCCATTTTTAGCTTTACATTTTACATGTGTTAGGCTGACATCATTTTAAGGAATATCATTTTACATGTTTGTGCTTGCATAATATTATTTTGAGAATACACTATGCATGCTGCTTGTTTTCAGTAAGCCTTTTTTTGCCCTGTAATCTCTACACTCTGTGCAAGGCTCGGAACAAAGAACAAGATATCCTGGTGCTTTCCTTGAACGTTTGGACTGAAATCTAGACATATCATCCCATCAGAGCTGCACCTCTAAGACAATGTGGGTTTTGATTATATAAACGGTACACTGTTCTATAGGGGTCAGAGATGCACTGTCCTGGAACAGATCCTGTGCTCGATATGCAGCCCTGCTGATGCAGACTTTTTATCTTGCAGAGAAGGATTGCTAACTTCACCCTAGATTGATCCCTGGCTCGGCTATCCAGGAATGGGGAGCTCAGGTTATCCTTCGAGAGCTGGCTGAGGGTATACTCACTATGCTCTCAGAGTGTAGGTAGTGATAGGTAGGAACATATGTAAACATAATCTTGTGAAGTTGCCATGGTTAGATTGTTTATTCCTTTCATTATGTTAGTACAGCTGGCTACACTGCTTTGTTTTATCTTCCTAATAATTGCAGCTCATTCTTTCTATGGAAGAATACAATTATTTCAATAAATGTTTGAAGACCTTTATTCGTTTCTCTATCTCATGTTACCCCGGGCATGCATGAATAAACAACGCAGGGGTTAGATCTGTTTTCACAACTTCCTTGGGGGTTGGAGTGGTCATGTTTGAGATTACTGAAATCATCTGTTAATCTGGGAAAGTTAGGGGATCAGATGAGGCACTGTGGGATAGCTAGGAATTGGGCTGACATTTCCAGATTGTGTAGATGGACTCCGTACCTACATCCTGAAGTTCTGTTGTCCAAATATGCAGTCCTGCCTTTTTAGTGGGAACCATATAACACGGCTACTACTATCGCCTCCCTTGTGTTGTGTGATTAGTTGCCTCTATCTGGGGCTGCCATGTACATCTGTTGTAATCTATGAGCCAATAGCCCAGAGTAAGAGCTATAAACTTCCACAGGAGCCCATGTTCTCTGGGTGTCTTTCTCACTGCTAACCCTTTATTGTTTTCATAATTTCCTCTATATTTAGGGGCAGGCCACTTTCCTCAATCTGAATGCCATTAAGGGTACTAACAGTAACCAACTAGATATGTTTCTTTGGATTAGTCTAACAAGTCTGCAACATTCCGTTACAAAGTAGAATATTTTGCCATAGCCCTGCTAATGAACTCCTACAGTGCCTCCACCATTCCCACTCCATCCTGTAATGCTGTAATTGGTTCCCTTTTGCCCTCATTGAATATTAATGACATAAACAGGTGCCTGGGATCTTCAGCTTCCAGCTGCTGCCTGGTGGTTATAATCCAGTTGACACAGGATGATTGATAGCACCCTACAGCAGGATTTCGCTTCCAGAAATCTCTTCACTATCATCCTCCCGTCTGTCACCCCTTGCTCCAGCTCAGTGATTTATTTTTCCAGTGCAGTGGCTTCAGTTTTTAAGGTTTTTTCTAACCCCATTTGTAGTTGTAATACAGGTTCTCCAAATATACAAAAAAGTCCCATCCTACACAGGGATATGCTGCCTTGTTAGCACTGACCAGTGTGGTGACTAACTGTCTTATGGAACACCCTGTCTCGCAGGCTTCAACGTTCAATCTCCAGGTGTGTATACATGGCCTATTATGACCCCACTGAAATTCTCCCAATACTGGTGCCTGAGCCGACATCACTCATGCCATATCTGCCACCTTCAATATGGATCCCACCACGTATTCGGACTGTAACAGCAGGTCCAGCCTAGGATAAAGGCCACGGACAGGCAAGTAATGCCTGTGCTCCCTGCTCTACAGGTGTGACATATGCCATGCATTATGTAATTGCCAGTTAGTTAACCATGTTGTCAGTGCCTCTGAAGCTTTCGCCAGACATGTCCCCGGTAAATGTGGGAACAATCTACCCACCAGCAGCGGCGGCCACTAGAGGGCGCCACCCACATCGATTTCCTTGTTATGTGGATGGTAATTGTCAATAATAATGACTATACACATAAGTAGTTTTATAATTTTTAAAAAAAACAGGGCTTTAATCCCATTACATGAGCTGCTCTCAACGTCTGGCCTCGGGTTCTTGAGAGAGTCAGGGAGCCAGGCATTGTGAGGGACACATGCTCAAGTGATCATGTGCACCACATGCTAAGGGCTGACCTATTGCTAGCCCTGGCTTGCAATTTTCGGGGTCTAAAGAGACCTCCCATTCATGACGCCATCAGTGTCGTATTTGCAAGCACTCCTGGGCGTCAAGGACACAAGCCCTGCATTCCCGGGACTGCCTGTCAATCATTTCACAGGCCGCAGGCAGCACCCTTCCAAAACTCGTCATCCATGACGTGTTGGGAAAGGGTGTTCTTTGCAGTCTGTGAAGGACTGAGGGCATGTGACTCGAGGTCATACTGCCATGAGACTGAGACCTCGAGCCACATGTATGCTGTAAACAAATGGACTGTGCATGCTTTAGTACACCTATCAGGCACACTGTTAAAATCTCCACCGCAGATCAACAGCACATGCTTTCACTCTATTAGTTGGGCATGAAGAGAGCTCTAAATTCCCCCCTTGATCCATGTTAGGTGCATAGATACAGACCAATGTGAGTGTCTTTCCATCCAAAGTTTTATCTAAGAACACATACCTCTCATTACAATTCACCTCTACCGTTTGTGGGGCATATGGCACTCCATGCATTAGTCAGACCTAGTGTAAGACAAATTCGTTTTTTTTTTTGTTGATAAAGAGCTTTTATTGATTTTGAAAGAAAAGAACATGTGAAAGAAAGAAACAAACAACATGATACTACAGTGGCGGCTTGACATTTTTGCTCGGACGCAGCCATGACCCTGGTGGGGTCCATAAAATATAAATACATGGTTTCAATAACTCATAGCTTGATAAACTTAACAATCCATTGAGTAGGGCAGAGTGAACTATGAAGTGAGCAGCATGGACATCAATCAATTTTGGGTTTCTCACGTGGAAGGGGAAAGGGAGGGGGTAAACAGAACCTCATCCCCACGGATATTTGTACCTGCCGGGGACACCCCACAAACAGCCAGGGTGGCCCGGAGATACTAGTTGGCCAATACAGACATCCATTTCCCCCATACTTTATTGTGTTTGTTCGGGCACCCCCTTGCTTTATACACAGATTTTTCGCACTGTGCGCACCAGTCCACTCCTCGTCTCCACCTGGCGAGCGTCGGTGCCGCTCCCACCTTCCAATTCACATTGATATCCTTTTTGGCCACCAGGCAAACCACCCCCAGGAATGTGCGGTCCATCCTCTACTCGTAAGACAAATTCTTAGTGCAAAACAGTTGACACTTATATTGCTCACGCAGCATAGCCCAAATCTATCTTTGCTAGGTGTGTTTCTTGTAGACATGCTATGTCAACAGCATATCTGTTGAGCAAAACATATATTTCATGTCTTTAAATAATCTTGCCCATGCCACAAATATTCCATGTCACCAGTCTATACCCAGCAGCTGCTGTTTAATACTTGAGTCATTCAAATCTAGGCATAATAATCCAAACAAGATGGATGCAGAAGCTCTCACACCATTTTATATCACACATGCCACTGTTGTTTAAACTTTTAAAGATTCTCTTTCTGCTGTGCAAAGTTCCTCTATCAATTCCAATAACCTGTCCCATTAGAGGCACAGCCGCTCATCTATTTCTTTCCCCCTCGTACTCCTCATTCCACTACACTTAAATATTCAAGATCAGTTCATCAACCGTGCCTGTTGTCACAGTCGGGCTAGAGTCAGAGTCTCCAATTCCTGTCTGCGCGCCACCTTTCAAACTTTCTGGCTCTGTTTGGTGGTCAGGCACATCTGAGTGCAATTTCCTCTAAATGGATAATGTGTATAGTATTTTTTTGTTGCTAAGTTTTGGCCTGACTAGGTGTGGGCCTTCCTTCTGAATATTTGACAGCCTGGCATGTCTCCAAGCGCTTGTGGGTCAAATGCAACCTTGTGCTCTGCAGCTGTATTCTCCACCCAGTCCACAGTCTCTTAAGGGATTGGATCAAGAAAAAGTATAGTGTGACTGTCCTTCATCTATGACCATGAGTTTGGCCTGAAACATCAATATAAATTGAATGCCCAGGGTGTGCACGTTTTGTTTTACTTTGGAAAAGGAATTTCTCTGTTTCTGTACTCTGGCTGTATAGTAAAGATGCAGGTAGACCTTGTCACCTTCCACCTCTATTGGGCCATTTCTTTGCATTCTCTGTAGAATATTGTCTCAACCCCTGTAGTATAAAAGGCTTGCCACCACATGCCTCCGAGGGACGTCTGGCTTTCCAGGGAATGCTAGCACTCTCTGCACTCCTCTGACGGAATCGCAAGAGACCCCCCTCCACCGGGGGCCACCTCGTCTTCCAGCAGTTTTTCAGATACAGCTTCATGCTGGCCCCTCTATTTTCTCTAGCAGACCTACAATTTAAACATTTTCCCTTCTGGAGTGGTTGTCAGTGTCTTCAACTTTCATCTTAAAAGTTAACATTTGTTTCCTGAATTTGTGGAAATGCTACTGCAGGTCAAAACCTGTTGGTCTTGTGTTGCCATTGCTTACTCTTACTCCATCCCCGTAACTCTATCAGCAAGTTTGCTCTGATCATCCTTCAAAAGATTGAAATCTTTACCTCTTGGTCAGTTTTAGCCTGAATTTTTTCGCACAACACAGGTGTGGACTCAAATATTACATCAAATGTGTTCTTGTTTTTCACAGGCTTTTCCTGCCTGGACATTGCTTCTTCCACTGTGTGGTGAGCCCCACTGTTCTCCTCACCTGGTAACCTCATCTGTGTCTGCAGGGCCTGGTGACTCCCATGCAGTTACATCCTCATAGCAAGCCTGGTCAGGTGCTTCACAAATACAGCTTTCCGGCCATGTCAGTCTCAGTCTCTTCAACAGCTCAGGAATTCTCAGGGACAAGCCATGTGTCCAGTTGGTTCAGCAAGCGTTTATCCACAGCGCACACAGAAGCCAGCCACAGCCATTACATACCCCATCATCGTCCATGATGAGGGGGTGAGATAGGCAATCTTCATAATAGAGCACCAGTCCTCACTGTGCCACCTCCACACATTCTCCAAATGCACAGCAGAACTCCAACCAAAACTCAGAGTCGGCATAAGGCACACACAATTTACCCTTGTTTCCTTGGTAGTGCACCACACACAATTCCCTTGCACTACCCTACAATTGATTTGCAGCTCTTGTTTCAACAGTGCTCCACTCATGCCACCCCAGGCATCACAACAGTTCATGCATTGAGTTGCTCCAGTATCAGCAAGACATTTTCACCCAGTTTCCTCATCTTTTTGATTGCCCCAAATAGCATTCAAAAGATAATCCACAACGATACTCCAGTACCCATGACTCGGTGCCAGTGTACTCTGTGGAGGCTGGGTGATGCCCGGAGACCCAATCCAAGCCATATCCCTTCTGAGATAAATCACAGAGACCGCTCTCGTCAAGGGCCCCAGAGCGCACTTTTTCTCCTTTCCTGCTCGCTGCCTCAGCACCCACTTTATCCAACCCAGAAAAGTGAGTTAAGTTTTGCTACACTGTGCCTTTTACTGCGCAACCACTACTCCACATGCATTTGCAGGACCTGCAAACCATGGCTAATGCAGACCTGCCAAATCAAATGTTGGCCCAGTCTGACACACAATATCTGCTCCCATCACACGGTCACCCAGTGAGGAGCGATTATTACATGTAGACAGTGGTTACAGCTCGTTTTTGAAGGCTTTCAACTGCCGACATCTATTAGTGGTTATGAAACATCATAGGACATCGGCAAAAGTCACAGCAGCCTTTTATTTTTAAGAGGAAGGGGCTAGGTTGAGGGCAAAAGTGCCTCTTAGATAATTCTGGGCACGAGGCCCCGTCCCCTCCAAGGCCCCGCCCCCTCCTCACATGGTGTGATTTTTGTTGATGTTGGTAGGTTTGCTAACACGTAGTTTCACGTTCACCTGCAGGTCCGCAGCACATTCGTGTTCTTTGTCCCCGGGACCACTCCCCTCTTTTCAGTGGTTTTGGGGAGTGCACCTCCAATCCCTCCTTCCTCTCAGGGTCCGGTATCAGCAAGCTACAGCACTATTGAAGCAAACAGTGTTGGGATTCATGTTTCAGAATGGGAACCCTGTCCTCGCCTGTCTGCATTGCCATCTTGCACAGGCCACCACTTCTGAACTAGTGATATGACGAAAACATAAGACAGCATGTTTCACCATTGATTCAATGATACCTGGTGGGCTTTCTACCCCCTCCTTCCAACGGGAATGATTGGGAGTAAATCCTTCCAAATACGTCCCCTGGTGTCTGAAAGACTACTGGGCCTGTCCTGGGATGCATATCTAGCCCAATGTCTGGCTAGGCCACTGCCACACCTTCTATCTGGTGTCTAGTGGGCTTTCTTGCTCAGGGGTAGTTGGTTAGGGGTAAACACTCCCTATCCACCCCCTGGGGCGTGGGGAGCAGAAAAACTGTTGTGCTGGGGCACTGGCCAATGCCCACAAGGTGCTTCCCCCCAAAATAGATATCTATTGTGGTCTATTGGGGTGGAACCCTCCTCGGGGATCACCCTCCGAGGGCGGTCCTCAAGCAGGGTTCCACTAGGAAAAGGCAGAGCTGGAAGGGACACATTGTGCCCTTTCAACTGCTGTCTCTTTCGCAGTGATCAGTGCTCAGGGGGCAGAATTGTGCCTCATCTCTAGGGAAAAGTGAAAGCTGACTGTGTCATTAGCATGGTCTGCTTTCACTTTGTTTTGCTGTGACATCAGAGCACACAGTGCGCTGCGCGTCACAGCAAAACAAAATTAATCAAACTTAGAACACGACAGAACCTCTTCTCTTATGTCCTAACTCTGACTTTGGAAAAGAAAATGTTTTTGGTGATTTCACCTGAAACATTGTCTTTCCCATAAAGGTGAAAGACCCATTGACGTCAGTGCGATGATCATCAGTGGGCAGTCCATCGCATAGAAGTGGTTAAGGCTGATTTATAGTCCATGCATATTTTCAGCCTAGGTGAAAGAGGCCCAGCGAGTGTACGATTTACCTATGTTTAAACAGGTTGGTATTAGCCCAAGCCAAGTAGTTTGGTAAAGTAAGAAAGCCAAGACTGCAGCACAGTACTACTTGCACTAAAGTGTATAACTTTACCACCATATTATGTTTTGATAAATAGGAATGAGACTGTAGATTGTTTCAACCTCACTGCCCCCTCCCAAGGTTCTACCCGAATTCCAGTCTAGTTTTTTATTAATCACACACTTACTACCTGCTCATGGGTTGATTCTAATATTGACAATAAATGGGTGTAGGAGAGTAAACTCAAAATGTGATTGCCCCAGACCGCAGAATTTGTCCAAATTGGCACCTGGATTAAAAATTAAAACACTTGCATCAGTAGTTTCAACTTCTTCAGTAGACCTCAATAAGAAGGGAACAGAGCGAGCATAACATTTGTGGCCATTTTTATTTAACGTAACAACATCACAATATTCATAATAAACACACTAATAAACTAAAATATGTGCATAAAATCTTTACTGTCCAATTCAAGCATTACATTTTTTTAGACTCATGATTGCCCCTCAAGTGGTCTTCCCTGACCACATGCTCAAGTAGCATGGCCAAACCAAGGGCCCATCCAAAATTATACAAAATCCAGCTCCCCTACAGAGAAGAATGGACAGCTCTGAAACAGACTTGAAAACCGTGTCAGAGGTGCCCTTGCTCTGGCACATTCCCATCTACCCCCTCCATGTGGGCCATAATAAGTGGTGTCCAGCAACAAGCTAGAAACAGCAGGATAACTGTCACCCCTACCTCCCCCATGGCCGTGACACCCAAGCATTCTCCGAATTCTACACAGATTTGATGTAGGATGCATGAGGGTGTCTGCTAGTATCCATGCCGATCATGATCTTACCCTGGGACAGGCTGACCACGGTTCACCTAACATTCATCCTCCTTTTGCCAGAGTCTAGCCTTTGTGATTAAAAAGTGATTAAATAATCTACAAACTACTCATTGCTCTGCTGGGACAGACACTAGTGAAACACTGTTCTCCTCTCAAGCAACCAAGGGGAGTGGACTTCAGCTACTTTGTATTAAGAAGCTTTGAAATAGAAACTTTTTGCCTTTTTGCAGATATATTCAGGCCTGTCACAGAAGACCCATGCCTTCAGACACTCCAGTGGATAACATATGACCAAGCAATAACAGCTCCAGGAACCCTCTGGGCCAACAGTGCACCATCTGCAAACAAGTGTTCAATAAGCTTCCTTCTGCCACACTGAACAAGGCCATTCATATCAATGTGTAAGATTATTAGTGCAAGCTGCCCAAGCCCTCTGCAAAGGGACCTCTCCACAACATGCCTCACCTGACACGCTCGCATTCCACCAACACCCAACTAATGCATTCTGAGGCCAGCTACCAGACCTTGCTGTCAAACATCACCAGCACAGAAAGTAGTACTGCCCACCATACAAAAGAGTGACCAAAAACCTAGGTTCTACTATGGCCATTGAACCCAAAGCAAAGAATAATAGAAAGAAAGAAGATGATCCTTACAGGATCTAGCAGTAGAACTCGGAATGCCTGTAAATCAATCCACAAGTCTAAATGAAAGGTGGGCACACATAGTTCTTGTAATGCTAGGGACTCCATCTTCTGATCATCTACACCTGGTCCCATTTCCATCCCCACCCATTGTAAGAATTGGCAGCACCTCTTCTAAATGAATGTGAGCTGAAGTTAGATTATTGACCTAGCTGCCCAAGGGCCTTTGATAATACTTTGCTGCCCTGAAACACTTAAAAAGGACAGGAATGACTTGCTGCCTTGTCAAGTACTACATGTTCTCTCTTCCCCAGTTGATCAGTCATTACATTTTGACATGCTGCAACCCCTCACCCAAGTCTGATTTTGAACTACGATCAAACATAACGGTTCCATAAAAGGGAATAGAGCAGACTCATTTGGATTGCTGGGAGCAGTCTACAATCTTGATTAATTTGTCGACGTCCTTGGGTCTCCTAGAATTCTGCCTTCCACCCTCAAGCCTCTCCTAACTCTTTAGATCCCTTTGGATGTGAAAGACAAACGTCTGCAAATTTATTAATTGCACCAGGCACAAGTTTACTCATGAATAAATGTTTTTTCTCCAGACACATAAGCACATCATTTAGCGGCCTTACGATCCCTTTACACTTAGCATACTGCAAGTCAGTTGACTTGACAACAGACATACTACCAGACCAAAACACCACAAACTGGACACAGAAGTGATCAGTTCAGATCTGGAGAGCCATCTGGATGGGCAACAGCATACATACCAATAGAGCCAATTCAGGCGGGAGACTCCCAATGTTTAAAGCCAAAAACTGTTGGCATGTATGCAACACTTCCAGAAATGTAACACTAACTCCGACCAGAATCATACTATTTAGAGGACCATGCTTGGTCACACCAGTCTGCTCTGAAAATGGCACCAAAGCCTACCTACCCTTCCTGCTGCATTGGTGAATGGGCTATTTCTAATTAGATATATTCAGCGCAGGGGCATAGCTTGGTCTGTAAGATTGGGGGTGTGAGCTTCACATTTCTCACCAATCACGCTGGCACATAATATTGCATTATATGACAAGCTGGCGCACAAGAGGGGCTAAAGGGCAGCAGAAAGGGAGAGGAATGCAGATTGGTAGGGGCACTAAGTGAGAGAAGGCACATTATTTTGGGAAATAACCAACATTTTTTTAAGTATTCCCAAACAGATTGAGGAAGAGAGTGTGTGTTTTTTTTTGTGTGTGTAAAAGTCCTGGTGAAATCCGACATGACACCTCACCATTCCCCATTAAAAGCCACCGTACCCAACTATTTATCACACAATACATTTGTTAGGGGGTGTAACACACCCAACCCCTGCGATGCTACAGTCCTGTTCAGCGCAGACCACATAACGCTGCTGTATAAGCTATCCAAAAAAGAAGACCAAATATTAGATATTGCCTTACCTTAGCGCAGAGGTCTTCAACTGTCGGGCACGCTGCCCTGGGGTTCTGTGGTTTACTCTGAGAGAGTGCGCAATAGAGTCTGCAATTATATGTTAAGGAAGATAGCCTGGAAACATGAAAAGTTAAAGTCCACTAAAGATGTGTGAGGACGGTATTACTGAGTGGCATGGGGCAGGGGCAGTGAACGTGGAGACGGGGTCAAATAAATGGCTAAAAATTTTTTAAAAATCAGCATTTTTTTTTCACCTTTAGGTAACTGCATATAGAAACACACACACACACCTCAAAATAAAAATAAATGCAAGTTAAGCTAATCATGGGAAATTTACTGTTTTACCTTATGAATCATCTGTTAGCTATCTTGATCACTGTAAATTTCTTTGAGTATGATCAGAGAGGCCCAGAATTAAATCCTCAAAGGTGCAGTGAGGAATAGTGACTTGTGTTTGTTTATAGTGGTATGAGGTCCCAGTCTATGACGGAAAGCATTGTGAATGTAATTATTTTACAACTGAATTACATAGTATAAAACAGGCTGGTGCAAAATAGTGTTTAAGATAAAACAAGTGTCTTCAAAATATTCATGTTAGTGATAAGCATTCGGACTATGGGCCTGATTTATATCTTGACGGAATTGCCTCTGTCCCACCGCAGCGGCAATCCCATGTACTCCGTCAAGCCGACGGAGTTCCAACTGGCGTATTTAGATGTATTGAGGATGAGCCGCAGATCGCCTCAACAGAGTGCTCCTCCTAGCCATAAGGCTGGCGGGCTCCGCTGGGTACCTGGGTAACCAGGGTAGATAATCGTAAATTGGTGGCTCCCCTTGGCTCGGTCTTACTAGTTATCTTAGTGGGAGAATTTTTGTTAGCCTTCATAGGCACAGGAGGGAAAGCATTAAGCGGCCCTTCAGTATTTCTTTCTTCGGGGGTGAGATCAAGATTGAGGCACCAATAGAAATAGCCCACTGAGAGGGATACAGTGAAGACAGTAACTTGATGGAGTCTAACCTACACAGCACCTTGGCAATATCAGTGCCCGTGACTCTCTGGCCTAGCTTTCTCTTAACCTGTTTTGGTTTCATGTCCCTACCCAACTACAGTAGCTAAATTCACTTTCTTGGGAGCACAGGGAGGGATGTCCAAGGAACACGGCTACCATGTTGTTGATACAAGCACCAAACCACAGGAAGTAAAGAGAGGGAAACCTCTGACTGCACTGTTAAACTTCACAATGGCAAGCACTCAGCAGTAAGACGCTAAAAACCGCAAATGCATTCGAACTTACACAGCCACACGATGACAATAAGACCCAGCGCACAGTGAGGAACTCGGAAATGAGCCATTCGAAAGTCACTAAGCCCTAAAACACAGCGAATGCATTTATAAACGGTAAGTCTGTATGCAGCTGAAGTTCTACAGCAAACAATTTAACAATAAATTTCGATGCAAATTGATCCCAAAATCAAAAAATATACGCTTTAATGAACAGAGTTGCCTCAGCCTCCTACTCCATAAGCACACCTTTGTGGAATTGAAAAATATTCTGCTCCTTATATGTCCCCCAACCTCTCATCAGGCCTCTGACACAATTGCAATAAAACACACACAAGCTCAACAACATATGCAAAATAAATTATAACAATACAGGTAGAAAAAAAGAAAATGTACTACCATCTACCAATCACAACAAGCATGTGCTTGGAATAACAGAACTGAACATAGCAGTGGGTGTAGATCTTTCAGAGGTATTAAAAATAGTCTGTTGTTGTTTTAATGTTCTGGCATGGCTACTAAATTTAGAACCAATGTGATGGCCATCTTGGAATGGTAAAAAAATGATACACTATGGCAACAGCATCCCACAACAGTCACCTGGTTTAGAGGAAGTGGCCTCTCTCTTTGGATGCTGCACACTGTAGATGAAATGAGTGGAGAGCAAGAAGCTCATTAGCACTACCTGAAGGGCTGTAGTATCCTCTTAAGAAATGTTAAGATAAACAAAGAAGCAAAGAAATGGAAGAAGAACTATGAAAGGAGAAAAAGGAAAAATAAAGGTCTGGCCAACCAGCCGTGACACTGAACTACGCTCATTTTCAGGTAGATGTACACATGATCAGAAAATGCTGTCATTCATAGAGCAAAAGAGCCAATGACTGATGTAAATTGAACTGTTACCCATGCGTGTTGCTGTCATGGATTATTATGGAGTGTAAATGACAGTCAGACAGACCAATATCGAACTGAGCTGACCCAAAGGCCCTCTATGTATCTATTTAGATATATATTTATGTATATGGGAGCATGTATTATATTATTATTTTTTATTAAAAAGTCATGGCAGACAGCTAGGAAGAGATTCTTGCAAGAATTATTACAGTGCAACTCTTCCTACCCTGGGGTTTGTCAGTGGTGGTAACCAACACCAACATCCTTCCCTACACACCTAATCTGTGACATTTCATGTAGCAAACTGCATAGTTGTGTGCTTCAATACAGAGAAATAACAATACATCCTTAAATGCCTAGTGACTTCAAACACATAAGTCAGGCCTACGGCATTTATCATAACTTTTTGTAATAAATCGATCAGACCTATGTCATTGGAAATATGTTTCCTAGTGAACCAATCAGACCTCTAGTTGTTATCATTGACCTGTCACCATAACCTATTGAGGCCTCCTGTACCGAGCTTAGGCTTTCCCACAGTGCAACAACATATGATACAGTCAAAAAATTAAATAGTATACAAAATTACAGTTGGCAAAGCAAAATACTATCTCTTCTAAGAGGGCCTGATTCTATACCCACAATTGTAAGCGGGTGTAGCCAGCACCAAAACCCTTGCCTACTATGATAATCAGTGAGATTCTGTGTAACAAAATACCTATCTGCAGAGTAATAACAATCTAACCTTAAATTCCTACTGACTTTAACATATCTGTTTTACAGTCAATATGTCAGGCCTACTACCTTTTTCGTAACTTTTCATTATAAAAAATGGAGCCTGTAACCATTATCATTGGCTTGTCACCATAACCAACTCAAACCTACTTTACTGATCATAAGCCATCCCACAGGCAGCCATCATGTATACCTTAATAAAACTACAAATATGTACAAAATTCATTTATCAAGACAATATAAAAACCCTACTGATAAAGGTAATAAGGTTTACCATAATGCAAATCATCTATTCCCATGGTTTGTATGAGTGGGTCACCATTTAAAAAACCCTCACCCACTACCGTAATCTGTAAGATTCCAAGTAACAAAATACCTGCCTACAGGCTTTAGCACAGAATAAAAATAATCCACTTATAAAAGCCTAATGCCTTTAATACATGTTTTTCAGAATAAGTAAGTAAGGCCTACTTACTTTGTCGTAACATTTCACTATAGACAGATCACACCTAAGGAATCTGACATAACATTTCCCATTGAACTGATAAGGCCTCTAACCTTCACCAATGTTTTCACACTACATACAAAAGAGGCATACTTAAGTGCACACAAGCTGGCAGACATCAGTCATACATTTACACAATTTCAAATATTTACAAAATTACAGTTGGCAAAACAATAAACAACTCCACTAAATAGGACCTAACAACAATCATCACAGTGAAAGTCTACTCTTGTTATAATGGGTGACTAACACCAAAACCCTTGCCTACTGTGGTAATCTGTGAGATTCCATATAATCAAATGCCTTCCTACGGCCTGTAACATACTATAATAACAATTCACTGTCAGAGGCTTCACCAAATACTTTTCATAATGAATAAGCCAGACCTATTGCCTTGCTTTAACTGGTCATACTGGTACTTCATAACAGTCAGGTCAGACCTATTGCATGTGGCGTAATATTTCACTGTGTACCAGTCAAGCCTATAACTTGTATCATTGGTTTGCCAACATAACCAATTCAAGCCTACTACATTGAATGAGAGCTTTCCCACAATACACTCTCCCACAAATGCAAATGTATACAAAATTATAGTTTCACAGCAAAATGCTATTTCTCCTAATAGGGCTTAACAAGGATTCTTCTATATTAATAGTTTGTCAGAGTGGGTAACCAACATCAAAACCTATGCCTACTAAGGTAATGTGTGAGATTTCATGTAACCATGTAACAAAAAACGATCTATTGGCTTTATTTCTGAGTAATACAATTCCATCCTTGAATGCCTATTGACTTTAATATGTTTTTTACAACCAATTTGCCAGGCCTACTGTCTTTATCATAACTTTTCATAATAAAGAGTCAGGGATATAGCTTTTACGATTGGCTTGTCACCATGGCAACTCAAGCCTACTGTACCAAGTGCATGATTTACACATGGCAACTATCCAGCTGCAACAATAACCCATCCTTGAAAGCCTATTGTCTTTAATACATGCTTTTTGCAATACATACGTCAGGCCCACGGAGTTTGTTATAACATTTCATAATAAACAGATTTATCCTATGAAATTGGTATGACTTTTCCCAATGAATGATGAGGCCTTTACCCTTTACCATTGGTTGTACACCTTACCCAACACAGGCCGTTTTAAGTGCACACAAATTGGCAACCATTGTGCCTAGTTAGAAAATTACAAATATGTAGAAAAATACAGCTTGCAAACCAATATACAACTCCCTCACTAGGTCCTAACAAGAATGATCGCAGTGAAAACCACCAGGCTTTGTCAGGGTAGATGGTCAACACTAAAACTAATGCCTATTACAGTAATCTGTGAGATGACATGCAACAAAATACCTGTATTATAGCCTTGGTACAATGGAATAACAACCAACTGTTAAAGGCGTACTGGCATTAACAAATGTTTTTCACAATTAATAGCTAGACCAACTAGACCTAGACCTTTGTCATAATGTTTCATACTAAACAGACAGATATATGGCATTGAGCATAACGTTTCAAAGTGCACCAATCAATTCTATAGCTTGTTACCATAAGCAACTCAGGCCTACAATGTTTAGCCTAAGCTTTTCCACATGGCAACCATCAGGCACACAGTCATAAATTTTGAAAGGTGTACAAAAAATACAGTTGACTAGGCAAACTAATATGTCTCCTAAGACGGTCTAAAAAGGATTATCAGAATAAACCTTCTATATCCAGAGTTTGTCACAAGGAAAACCAAAACCAAAATCATTACTTACTAGGCTTTAGTATAGGCCTAACACTCCACACTTACATGCATATTGACTTTACTGCTTATGACAATGACAATAAATATGTCACTCTAGTGCCTTTATCAGAACTTTTCATAATAAACAGACCAAGCCTACAGCCATAATCATAGGTTTGCCACCTTAACCAACTCAGTCCTGCTCTATCAAGTATGAGCTTTCAGGCAAAATAGAAAGTAACTCCACAGACTAATGGGAAAAATGTTATATGAACTAGATATTTAAAAGACTGCCCTTGGTAAAACCAAAAATACTATACAATCTACACAGTCCTAACTCAATCTAAAACACTTCCACACATAATCATATATATGACATAACCAAATACACATATGTTTATATGTAAAAAAACAAGGACATTCCAACGACAACAGAGTTTGTCTTTCAGAATATGCACCTCTACATCTTATGTTACTCTGTGTCCATGAGATTTATAAATAATATGTAAGAACAAATGGTGCGTCATAGACCATACCTCTCAAATCTGTTTGACAGTGTTTATTAACTGTTTGCACCAAAAAGCATCAATGGATTTGAAAGGCACAATTGTCAGTTCACCAGTGATATGAAGTACAAATGGTATTGTATTTTTGGTTTTAATAAGGGTAGTGTTTTAGATTTCAAGTATGAGCTTTGCTACAAATAAAAAAACAATACAAGCAATCTGTTCAGTATACACACAAGGCCCAACTGGGCCCTGAACTCATTGGAACCGACATATTGGTGGATCCTAAGCCACTATCTCAGTAGTTCTCTAAAAGCTCTTTTTTGCTGGTCACATAAGATGATGCAACAGTTGCACTGTCTATCCGGACCCAAAAATCTATGTAGATTAATGTAGTCCTGGGCATCCCATACTGCTCCCAAACACAACGCTACTCTTGAAGTCTTCATTATCTGAAGGAAGGAGAGGGTGCTGGGATGGTAATATATTCATAATAAATGTCCTTTTACCATCTGTGCTGCTAGAAAAAAAACATTGTAAATTATCTAGTGATCTAAGACACTTTAACAGCATTATAATGTCATGTGTATGCACCTAAAAGTTCAAGATCAGGCAGCCATACTACTGGTGGCTCAGGCAGCTGCACAAATAAACAACATAATCACAGCTGTGTGAATGGAAATTCTTTATTTCTGTGGAAGCCCACAACTTCTGTCTGATCTAAAGATGTACTCCTGACTACCCACATGTGTGAGGAACCAAAACCCTACTGTAGTACTCCAGTACTCATGAAAGCTCTTTTTCTGTTGATCACATTATGTCTGGTGACAGCAGCACTGTCAAGCCAAACCTTAAAATGGCATCCCCAATGCTGTCAATAGTCAATCTTCCTAAGGCCCATGGCCTCAAGCAAGCTGCTAAACTAAGAGCTGTGCCACTGAGAAAGAAGTAGTAATCTGTCATGGGTCATTCTAGTACATACAGCAGATAGGTGCTAAGGGAGTAAAGAGATGGACTTACAGTTGTCCCCCAATTATGAAGGTGACATTGCAGACCCCCCCACAGCTGCTTCTTACACTCAACAGTCAACACCCTCAAGCCTCTGGTAGAAGCCCCCTTCCTGCACCCAGTACCCTCCCAGAGGTGTCCCCAATGGCCTTTGCTGATATGCCATCCGTGCCAACCTATTTATCTTTTCTTGGATTCAAAACCACTATTTCAAATATCCAGTTTCTGTAGAAATCTACAACCACACGTGTTCATATATTTTTTTTTTTTTACTAAATCCATAGTATTGGCAGAGTGCTTTTTTGTCATACTAGGTTTGAACAGCTAACATGTGTTTCACCCTTTACAGCTGGGGCTTTCTCAAGGCTTTGGTACACAACTGCAAATTATATGGTGAAAAACAAGAACCCTCACTCCATTGGATTACAAAGACCAATACCTACGCCTGCCTGAAAACACCGAATAAGTTTACTTAGGCCCGTATTTATACTTTTTTTAGCGCCGCATTTGCGCCGCTTTTTGACGCTAAACGGCGCAAACCTACAAAATACAATGGCATTTTGCAAGTTTGCGCCGTTTTTGCGTCAAAAAACGACGCAAATGCGGCGCAAAAAAAGTATAAATACGGGCCTTAATGTCTTGGATTTAACCAGGAGACCAATACCACTTATAAACTAGTAACACTTCAGGACGGTATAACTTTCTGTTTTGTACCAAAGCTTTGAGAAAGCCCCAGCAGTACAGGCACTGTAATGGGTGAAATGTGTTGGCTGTTCAAACCTAGTATGACAAAAATGCAGACCACTCTGCCAATACTATGGACTTAATAAAATAAATGCTAAAATACAAACGCCTTTGTGGATGTCTTCAAAAACTAGATATTTGAAACAGTGGTTTTGAAACCAAAAAAAGATAAATAGGAAAACCTAACACTAAGCACTTTGGCAGTCATTACAACATTGGCGGTAAAAGGCGCTTACCGCCGTGCAGAAGACCGCCAACACACCGCCGCGGAATTCGGCCACAGCTATTATGACCCACATCTCGGAATCCGCCAAAAGTCAGACACCCACACAAGTCCGCCACACCAAAGGTCAGTGATAAACTGGCGAAAACAAAACCAACACCGTCACGCCAACAGAAATATGCCCACACTATCACGACACACAAATCCACGCATCGGTCTTTCAACCGCGGTATTCCATTGGTGGTACACACTGCCGCGCTCAAAACCACACACTCATACAAAACACAGCCACATTGGACAATTCAAAATACACACACCTGAGACACATACACACACCACTCCCACACACCCATTACAATATAAAACACACACCCACATCACCCACAAACACCCATGACAAAAAATCCGAAAGAAGGCCAGAGAGAGACACCACCAGCAAGAACAACAGCATCCACAGGCACACAACACCATCACCCACACAACTTCCACGCACCTCACACAACACACCACTACATATCACCACACTTATCACCACACACTCCACCCCACACATCACCTACACCACCCCATGGCATGGCAAAGACAGCCCAGGTTCTCGGAGGAGGAGCTCAGGGTCATGGTGGAGGAAATCGTCCGGGTAGAGCCACAGCTATTCGGATCACAGGTGCAGCACACCTCCATAGCTAGGAAGATGGAGCTATGGCGAAGAATAGTGGACAGGGTCAACGCAGTGGGACAACACCCAAGAAATCGAGAGGACATCAGGAAGAGGTTGAACGACCTACGGGAGAAGGTGCGTTCCGTTTTCTCAAGACCCACCTGGCGGTTCAGCGGACTGGCGGCAGACCCCCACCTCCTCCCCCACAACTAAAAACATGTGAGGAGCAGGTCTTGGCGATTCTGCATCCTGAGGGCCTCGCAGGAGTAGGTGGAGGAATGGACTCTGGTAAGACAAAGCTTTACTATTACATCCCCCACCCTACCTGCATGCCATCACATACCCCCACCCTCACCCTCACCCCCAGCACCCCAACTCCTCACATATGTCCCAACATCACAAACCACACATCCCAACACCAAGCCCTGTATGCAACAACAAAGCATGGACACCCATCACCAAAGCATGGCCACTGCACATACCAATACACCCCCCAAACCATCATCACACAAGCTCCCACACAGGAATGCTAGCACTGGGGTACACGGTCATCCACCCATTGCACACCATGGCACACACAGATGTAATAAACATCCTTTTATACCCCTGCAGGACCCCTACCCAACGTCACCAGACAGGAGGGTCCACACATGTCCACACCACCAACAGAAGAGGTCCACAGTGATGACAGCACTTCTGTCCAACTGGATCTAGATGACCAGCCCGGACCATCGGGGACCTCTGTACAGTCGGTTCCCCTCACACAGGCACAGGACACCACAGACCTTCCCCCCTCTGGAAACACTAGCAAAGCACCCACCCAGCGGGCCCATACCTCCGTCTCCAGGACACGTCAATCAGCTGTGTGTCCAACACTACAGGGAACCCAGGCTAACCCACCAGCCCAACAACAACAGGGACTTGGGGGCAGTGGTAGTGGGCACACGGTCCAGGGGACGGAGGCACTGGAACACAGGGGAACTTGGAGGGCTGCCGTGCGACAGGGGGCGGACAGGCCAAGGGAACCCACTCTCCACGTCCACGAGGCCCTCTCCTCCATCATCGGAGCCTACCACCACTCCCAGGAGACAATGGGAACGGTACTGGCCAAGTTTCAGGAGACCTAGCGCATGCAGGAGGAACAGTATATGGGCTTCAGGGAGGAACTCAGAACCATCAGCTCCACCCTGGGCACCATCGTAGGGGTGCTAAAGGAACTACTCAACACCAGGAGGGACACTGTGGCACTACAAGGGGCCCCTGAAACTAGCGTGGACGATGAACTGCCCACCACCTCCGCCGGCGCTAGTGGACAGGACGTCCCGCCACAGGACCACCACACCAGCACCCCACCCCCTGCAGAGGGAGAACCACCCCGCAAACGGTCCCTGAGATCCAGGAACAAGACAGAGAACGATGCCAAGACCCCCGCCAAGAAATGAGAACACCCTGATTGTCATCCTACTCTCCCACTTTGTCACCCTGTCCATAATTAAACTGCCCCAGCTCCACTTCCTATGCCCATATGGGCAATGCACCTGTGAGACTAATAGACTGGACTCTGCCTTGGACACTCCTCCGCCATCACCCCTCACCATTTCACTACCCCCTCCAATTTTGAGCATTTAAATAAACACACCTAAAGCACAAAATGATCTGGAGTCTGTCTGTGATTTCGAAATAGTGTATTAGCAATTACAGTGACAAAATGTTTTTTAAATAGTAATTTCAACATACCTATGTCACACAGCTCTAGTCCATGAGGAATCTAAGCAGATGTCACACAGTGGGACCCACATCTGTGAAACCGTAAGGAAAAGTGACAACTCAGTGACCATACACTGGGTGAAAACGACAGACAGGAGAGAGGTAGTAGTGTTAAAGTACATGTAGTAGGCAGGATTGTATTCTTACCTGTGTCTCACTGGAAATATTGCTGGATCACTGAGTCCCTGTTCTGCATGTCCTCTTCCTCTGCTTCCTCCTCATCACTGTCCACAGGCTCCACAGCTGCAACAGCACCGCCATCTGGACCATCCTCCTGCAGAAAAGGCACCTGGCGTCGCAAAGCCAAGTAGTGAAGCATACAGCAGGCCACGATGATCTGGCACACCTTCTTTGGTGAGTAGAATAGGGATCCACCTGTCATATGGAGGCTCCTGAACCTGGCCTTCAGGAGGCCAAAGGTCCGCTCGATCACCCTCCTAGTTCGCCCATGGGCCTCATTGCAGCGTTCCTCTGCCCTGGTCCTGGGATTCATCACTGGGGTCAGTAGCCATGACAGGTTGGGGTAACCAGAGTCACCTGCAAATGGTGAGGGGCAACTGTTAGACACACTAACCTGGGGGGATAACCCCAGACCCAGACAACCATTCCCACTGACTTGCTTCCAGGTGCTCACCTAATAGCCGCACACGGTGCCTCTGGAGTTGACCCATCACATAAGGGATGCTTCTATTCCGCAGGATGTAGGCGTCATGTACTGAACAATGGGAACATGGCATTCACATGGGAGATGTACTGGTCTGCCAAACATACCATCTGTACATTCATAGAATGATAACTCTTCCGGTTTCTGTAAACCTGTTCACTCCTGTGGGGGGGGACCAAAGCCACATGGGTACCATCAATGGCATCTATGAAGTTGGGGATATGTCCCTGGGCATAGAAATCACCTTTCACTGTAGGCAAATCCTCCACCTGAGGGAAAACGATGTAGCTCCGCATGTGTTTCAGAAGGGCAGACAACACTCTGGACAATACATTGGAAAACATAGGATGGGACATCCCTGATGCCATGGCCACAGTTGTTTGAAAAGAGCCACTTGCAAGGAAATGGAGCACTTACAGCACCTGCACTTGAGGGGGATTCCTGTGGGATGGCGGATTGCTGACATCAGGTCTGGCTCCAACTGGGTACACAGTTCCTGGATTGTGGCACGGTCAAGCCTGTAGGTGATTATCAAATGTCGCTCCTCCATTGTCGACAAGTCCACCAACGGTCGGTACACCGGAGGATGCCGCCATCTCCTCACATGTCCTAGCGGACGGTGCCTATGAAGGACAACAGCAAGCACAGAATCAAACAACTCAGAGGTACGTACCCACAGTTTACTCAGAACACCAATCATACACAAAAGGTGGCCTGTATGTGTGTTGAGAATAGGCCTAGGTA
The DNA here is from genome assembly GCF_031143425.1 of Pleurodeles waltl. Classification (NCBI taxonomy): domain Eukaryota; kingdom Metazoa; phylum Chordata; class Amphibia; order Caudata; family Salamandridae; genus Pleurodeles; species Pleurodeles waltl. The sequence continues at coordinate 1,339,765,183 of NC_090440.1, read as the reverse complement.
TGTGTGACGCAGTTTAAAATGAAGCCATGTGGGCCCCTGAAATGGCGGCTGCCTGACCTGTAAAGTGGGACAATGGGATGTGAGGTAACTGCGCTGGCGTTGTACACCGTCGCGGTCGAAGACCGTGGCACAATGGTGCATTGGTTAACATTGGACCCTATGGGTCCCAGGAGCCAATGACGATGTACGCCGGTGGTGACGGTACGCACCGCCGCGGAAGTGACCGCCATTTTCTATCTGTTCAATCACTCAATACCTGATCTTCGACAGGAGAGGACCTACACTGCAAGTGCTGCTGTGACCTCGGTCTGGAAGAGACAATGGCTCGTGCGTCTGGGGAAAGGTCCCCTGCCTTCAGCATGGAGGAGTTGGAGAAACTCGTGGATGGGGTCCTCCCCAGTACACGCTACTCTACGGTCCTCCAAACAAACAGGTAAGTACACAGGGAGCATGTTGTATGGGCTATGCCTGTGTGGAGAGGGCTGGATGTAAGAAGGAAGGGGCAGAGTGCTGCGTGCATGAAAGACGGTGAATGCATGTGCCACATGGCAAGGGTAGGGATGGGGGCCAATCACTTTGACGGTGCAGTTGGTAATGACTTCTCTTCTTCCCCTGTACATTTCATGTAGGTCAGCACCCACCAGAAGAAAGATATTTGGCGTGCCATTGCCAAGGACGTCCTGACCCTGGGGGTCTACCACAGACGGAGCACCCACTGCCGTAAAAGGTGGGAGGACATTCGCCACTGGAACAAGAAGACGGTGGAGGCTCAGCTGGGGATGGCCTCCGAACGTGGGAGGGGTGCCCTTCGCACCATGACCCCCCTGATGTTCAGGATCCTTGCGGTTGCCTACCCGTAGTGGGATGGGCACTTGAGGGCATCACAGCAGACACAAGGGGGTGAGTACACTCTCATTCTGCTGACTTTGCGCGCAGTGGAGTTGTCTGGGTGGGGGAGGAGGGCTGTGGATTTCCCTAGGCCAGGGCGAGTTCCGTAGGCAAGGCCCCTCCGTAAGGCAGGCCATGTGGCACCCCAGCCCACCTCTGTAGAGTGCCAAGTACAGCTATTCATGCCCCTGAGTCATCTATGTGTGCAGATGTCGTCCATAGCCTTGTAGGCCATTTCCGATGAATTGAACGGTGGAGCCCAAGAGCGCGGCATAGTGCAGGGGGCTTCTGTGTCTGTCTTGTCCGCCAACGGTAGTGGTAATCCATGCACTCAACATGTCTTTCTTCTGTCGTTCCCCCCCCCTTTTTGTGGTCTCCCTGTTCTTGTGTGCATTAGCATCATCAGGCGGAGGAGCAGTGGCACCGGAGCACGAGGGAGCTGCATCCCACATGGCCCTGGAGGGCGAGACTAGGGACTCGGAATTCACCAGTGGGACGGAGGGTGAGGGGAGCTTCACGGCAGGGACAGGAGCAGACACCAGCGACACGGACTCGTCCTCTGATGGGAGCTCCCTTGTGGTGGCGGCAACATCTGTGCCCCCCGCATCTACAGGTACAGCTGCCACCCCCCCTACCAGCACCGCCCTCCCAGCAGCCCCTCAGCTTTCACCCCGTGCCCGCTCACCCAGGAGGGTGGGCATCACCTTCACCCCAGGCACCTCAGGCCCTGCCCCAGTCACCCCTGCTGCCCTCAGTGAGGAGGCCATTGACCTCCTCCGGTCCCTCACTGTTGGGCATTCTACCATTTTGAATGCCATCCAGGGTGTAGAAAGGCAGTTGCAACAAACTAATGCATTACTGGAGGGCATTCATTCTGGTCAGGCGGCCCTTCACCGAGCTTTTCAAACTCTGGCCTCAGCACTGATGGCAGCCATTGTCCCCAACTCTAGCCTCCCCCCTCCAACTTCCTCCACCCAGACCCAATCCCCTGTACCTCAGCCTATCCCAAGGGAAGCTCAGGCAAACATAAGCACCACACATCCCACAGGCACTCACGCAAGCAACACACACATGCAGACACACCAACACCCACTGCCTTCACTGTGTCCCCCTCCTCGTCATCTCCCTCCTCCCTCCCAGTCTCTTCTACACTCACTCCTGCATGCACTACCTCTACAGCCACTACGTCCCTCACCAGCACACCCACCAGCACACCCCGCTCACGTGCAGTCACCACCCCCACTACTATTCACACGTCCCCTGTGTCCTCTCCCAGTGTGTCTGTGACGCCCCCTCCAAAGATACACAAACGCAGGCACACATCCACCCAACAGCCATCCACCTCACGACAGCCTCCAGCGCATGCACCTGCACCCAAAGTCACCAAACGTACACCTCCGACTACCACCACCTCTTCCTCCACTCCCATACCCCCTCCAGCTACCCGTCCCAGTGTGTTCAAAAGAATTTACCTGTCCAGCCTTGACCTTTTTCCCACACCTCCCCCACCCCGTCCATCTCAGAGGTCCCGAAGTAGCACCTCAGGCACAACATCTCCGGGACCAGTGGTGCCTTTAGTCACTGGTATGTGGAGTGCACCGGCCACCAGGACAGCCAGTGTGGCACGGAGCCACAGCACAGACAGTCCCCTACCTGTGAAGCATCAGAAGTTGGCCAGTGCCCGGCGGGAGAGGGGGAAGACTCCAGCCACGCAAGCCGCTCCCAGGGGTCCCGTTGGGAGTGTGGAGTCAGCTGTGACACCGTCCAAGGTGGGGAAGGGCCACAAGAAACCCGGCAAGTCTGGGAAGAGCTGCACCGGCGGAGAAGACCGCCATCATCTCCGCTGCCCAGGAGGCCACCGCCAGCCCCAGCCCAGCTGCCCAGGAGGCCACCGCCAGCCCCAGTCCAGCTGCCCAGGAGGCCACCGCCAGCCCTAGCCCAACTGCCCAGGAGGCCACCGCCAGCCCCAGCCCAGCTGCCAAGGAGGCCACTGCCAGCCCCAGCCCAGCTGCCCAGGAGGCCACCGCCAGCCCCAGCCCAGCTGCCCAAGACGCCACCGCCAGCACCGGCCCCGCTGGGCCATGAAGGACCGCCAGCACCAGCCCCGCTGGGCCATGAAGGACCGCCAGCACAAGCCCCACTGGGCCATGAAGGACCGCCAACTCAAGCACCGCTGAACAGGGCACCGCCAATTCAAGCACCGCTGAACAGGGCACTGCCAACTCAAGCACTGCTGAACAGGGCACCGCCAACTCAAGCACCGCTGAACAGGGCACCGCCAACTCAAGCACCGCTGAACAGGGCACCGCCAACTCAAGCACCGCTAGCCCATGAGCGGCAGGGGCACTGACGCAACTGGGTCCGTCACGGGGTGAGTGATACACTCTGGGCACCAGTCCCCCTCCAGAACCAGTGGAGAGATCCATCCACTACCTCTGTCCTTCAAAGGATGCAGCACTCTGGGCACCAGTCCCCCTCCAGAACCAGTGGAGACATCCATCCACTACCTCTGTCCTACACAGGATGAAGCACTCTGGGCACCAGTCCCCCTCCAGAACCAGTGGAGACATCCATCCGCTACCTCTGTCCTACACAGGATGAAGCACTCTGGGCACCAGTCCCCCTCCAGAACCAGTGGAGAGATCCATCCACTACCTCTGTCCTACACAGGATGAAGCACTCTGGGCACCATGCCCCCTCCAGAACCAGTGGAGACATCCATCCACTACCTCTGTCCTACACAGGATGAAGCACTCTGGGCACCAGTCCCCCTCCAGAACCAGTGGAGACTGTTATCCACTTGAGAGACTGTGGCTTTGCACTCCCCAGGATATGGCAGTGGGCAACCCACCCACTGTAGAGACTTGAGAGACTGTGGCTTTGCACTCCCCAGGATTGAACAGTGGGCAAACCACCCACTGTATAGACTTGAGAGACTGTGGCTTTGCACTCCCCAGGATTGAACAGTGGGCAACCCACCCACTGGAGAGACTTGAGAGACTGTGGCTTTGCACTCCCCAGGACTGGACAGTGGGCATGTGGCCCCCTCGTGGATTTGGTGTTGTTCCCTCAAGCGGCTGAGGTGCCCCCCCTTACCCTCCCCCTGAGGTGCCTGTTTAGTTGCTGTCTGATGCCTCTGCAGTGTTCTCTCCGTCATGGTCGGGGATCTTGTGTGGGCCTCGCCCATACCGTGTGGTCCACGTGTTCTTCAGACATTCTTTGTGCAGTACCTGGACTACTATGCCTGGTATATATTTTGTACATTGTGTATATATATATATTTCTGCCTACTTGTTTGTAATATATTCCGATGGCTACACTCATTTTCTTTGGTCTTTGCATTCTTCCGGGGGGGTTTGGGGGTGTAACTGTGATGTATTGATATGTATTAGTGTGTGTTGTAGTGGGTGAGGGTGGGGGTGGGGGGTGTTGCGTGTGTGTGTCCCTGTTTTTTGCCTCCCCCCTCCCCTGTGTCGTAGGTGCAGTACTCACCGTGGTCTTCGCTGCCGGCGTTCGTGCTCCTGGTAGAGGAGCAGGAAGACTATCGCAGGTAGGATTTGGAGCTCCAGTTCCATGGTGTCCTCGTTCCTCGTGGAGTGTGTAGAGGTGAGCGTTTTCCCTTCGAAATTCCTGTTTCCGCCATGTTTTTATCCGCGGTGTATCCGCCCCGGAAAAGGTGGCGGATTTGCCTGTCATAATAGTGTGGGCGGTACATTGTCTCCCGCCTGTCTGTTGGCGGTGACCGCCGCGCTGTTTGTTTGTACCGCCGTGGCGGTCAGAGTGTTAAAGTGGCTGTCTTTGTTGGCGGTTTCCGCCACGGTCGTAATTGCTATTTTTTTACCGCCGGCCTGTTGGCGGTCTTACCGCCGCTTTAACACCGTCCGCCAGGGTTGTAATGACCACCTTTATCTGTTAACAATGTATCAGCTTAACTGTACAGTTGAGTCTGTGAGAATGGGCGAATCTCAATGTACCACAATGTTGAGAGAACCTTTGAATGTATTCTGTAGTAAAATGTTTCTTCTAGAATTATTTCTAATGGTCCAATACCCTGAGAAACATGTATTCCTGCAGAATGTATGAACTTCTTAGTCTAAAGCCCTGTATAAGAAAGTGGAGCTTGTTAGCAAGAGAGACCCCTATTCCCCATCTTAGAAGGCGAGTCTACGCCAGATTTTATTTAGAACAGTACTGAGATCTTTGTAGTTATTTTCAAAAATGTTTTTTTATTGTATTTTCATAACCTGTACAAACATCAACAACAAACAGCATGAGGCGCAGTACATAGGCCCTCATTCTGACCTTGGCGGGCGGCGGAGGCCGCCCGCCAAAGTCCCGCCGTCAGGTTACCGTTCCGCGGTCGAAAGACCGCGGCGGTAATTCTGACTTTCCCGCTGGGCTGGCGGGCGGTCTCGTTCAGACCGCCAGCCAGCCCAGCGGGAAAGAAGCTTCCACGATGAAGCCGGCTCGGAATCGAGCCGGCGGAGTGGAAGCTGTGCGACGTGTGCAGTTGCACCCGTCGCGTATTTCACTGTCTGCGCAGCAGACAGTGAAATACATGTAGGGGCCCTCTTACGGGGGCCCCTGCAATGCCCATGCCAGTGGCATGGGCACTGCAGGGGCCCCCAGGGGCCCCGCGACCCCCCCTACCGCCATCCGGATCTCGGCGGTCCGACCGCCGGGATCTGGATGGCGGTAGGGGGGGTCAGAATCCCCGCGGCGGTGCAGCAAGCTGCGCCGCCGCGGAGGATTCAATGGGGCCGCGGTACACTGGCGGGACCCCGCCAGTGGTGCCGGTCCGACCGCGGCTTTACCGCCGCGGTCGGAATCCCCAATGAAGCACCGCCGGCTTGTCGGCGGTGCTCCCGCGGTCCTCCGCCCTGGCGGTCAAAGACCGCCAGGGTCAGAATGAGGGCCATAATGTCAAACAATTAGTAATCATTTATGCACTTATCATATACATGACATACAATGCTATTACGATCCCGTTAGGGACCTCCCTTGTATCAGCAATGGGAGTCAATTTCGCATATGCAGGGTATGAGAAGAGTTCGTCCCACTTCTTAAAGTTTGACCTGTTGGTTTGGGGATTGGCGTTGCAATTGCAGATTGAAGGGTGGGGTTAAGGCAGGGAATCATGTGTAGCGATTGCCACAATGTCTGCAACTGACCGTTGCATCGAGGTAGTAGGCACTCTGATCATGTGGGATGTGTGTGTGCTTACAGTAGATAGATAGGATCGGAAAGGACCCCATAAATCCTTGGGGCGTGAGTTGAGTGTTAGCAGTTCCCTATATTCCCCTAATTATTCTTGGCAGTATGTGACGTCCTGGACCCAGGCTGCCATAGTGGGGGACATGCACCTGCCACAGTGTATGGCCACTCTCCTTTTAGCCAGTAGAAGCAACATAGCTGTAAGGCGCCTGTATTCGACCGGTATTGGCGCTACATAACCCAACAATGCTGTTAGCGGCGATCTCAGTGGGGTGTGGCCAGTTATTAAATGGATAATGTCATAGAACGCTTCCCAAAATGCCAGTATCCGTGGGAATGACCACGCCAGGTGCAGAAAGGATGCCCTGACATCCCCACATCTAATGCATGTTACCTCTTCAAACACTCCCATCCTAAATAGCTGCAAGGGGCACCGGTATAGACGGTGCAGATACTTAAAATGAATAAGGCGTAGTCTGTGGTTAGGCGAGAGGTGGGTGAGTTGGCGTCAGCAGTAGTTCCATTGTTCGTCTGTTAGTGTCAAGGAGAGGTCTGCGTCGTATCTGGCGCGCGCTCCAGTTGTCAAATGCGGGGCCGTAGCCTGGGTGGAAGTGTACAAGCGAGTGATCAGCCGTTTAGAAGATGTGACCGTGAGGACAAACTCCAACGGTGACAGTGTGGGTGGTGCTGTGGGGAAGGTGAAATGGAAGCCACGGCATGGGCATGTCGCTCGAAGCTGGTAGTATAATAGAACATCTAGTGCCGTGTGTTGTTTCCCCTCTACCAGGGGCAGTTGTGGTAGAAATTGACCCTCAGAGTATACATTGGCAATGTTGGATATTTTGAGCTTGAGAGCACGTTCTCTCACCCCACGTTCTTGCAGGGGCAGAAGCAATGGGTTCCCTAGTATAGATATGGATGGTGCGTACAATAGTGGCATGCCAGCTTTCTTCAGTATGCAGGCAACCGTATCTATTTCAGCCCTGGGTCTCTTGGAAGGAATAAACAAAGCAGCTGTGAGGGGGAATGGTGTAGCCCTGTCCGCCTCTACCGCTGTGTGCGGCTGATAGGGAGTCGGGTGCACCCAAAAGTGAAGAAATTGTGCAAGTGCGCAATAGGCGTAAAGGGTCATGTCTGGTGCTCCCAGTCCGCCTTTCGTTGGCGGCAAGGTGAATAGCTTCCAGGACGCCCTGGGCAGCTTGCCGGCACAAACCAGAGAGCACAGATTAGATTGTAAGCGCTTGAGGAAGCAAACGGTCAAAGGGAGGGGTATATTGAGAAACAGGTATAGAACTTAGGGAGGACCACCATCTTCGCCAAAGAAATGCTGCCCGTAAGATATAATGGGAGGCAAGACCAAATTGGATTCCTGTCCTCTAGCCAGACCATGGCTCCACCATAATTTGCCTGCCACAGAGCTCTGACCTTGCGACTGAGCCAGATGCCCGGGTAGCAAACCGGTTCCGTCACCTATTGGAGTGGAAACTCAAGGCGGAAGGGCAGAGTTTCATCCGTGAGAGGGAAAAGCGTAGATTTCCCCCAGTTTATTTGCACCCTCTGAGTGCCCTCCGAAGTGGATCACCTCCTGTAACATGGGGGACAGGTTAGTACAAGTATCATGGGTGTAGAGCACTTTATTGTCAGCATACAGGGAGATAACTAGGGCTCTGGTAAAGCCAATACCCTTGTTCGCATGGTGCTGTCGGAGGTGCGCCACCAGAGGCTCCATCGCAACCGCAAACAGCAGAAGCGACAGCAGGCAGCCCTGTCGAGTTTCCCGGGTGATCCGGAAGGGCTCCGAGATAGTGCTGTTTATGCACACTCTAGCCATAGGGAGGGCATAAAGAAGGCGAATATGTTTTATAAAGGAAGGACTCAACCCGATTCTCGCCAGAAGGGGGAATAGGTACCCCATTTTAATGTATGAAACGCCTTAGTGGCATCCAATAGGGCCGCCGTTGCCTAGACATGTGGGGCCAAGTGATGCATGATGGCGGAGATAGTGCAGAGGTTGTGGGATGTTGATCTGCCCGGAATAAAACCAGCCTGATCTGGGCGGATAATCGTGGGCAAAAGCGGCAATAGACGATTGGCCAAGATTTGAGCAAAAATGTTATTGTCAACCTTAATTAGGGAGAGGGGCCTGTAAGAGTCACATCGAGTCGCCGGCTTGTCCGGTTGGAAAAGTGTGATTATCATAGCTTCTCTGAGGGTGTCCGAGAGGTGTCCCTGAGTTAATGGGTCTTGGTACATGGCCAGTAGGTGTGGGGTGAGCAGTTGGGCATATTCTTTATAGAATAGGGCGGTGAGTCCTTCTCCGCCAGGGGCTTTACCACCCGGGAGTCCCTCAATCACCATTACTATTTCCTCTGTTGTGATGGGGGACTCTAAGTATGCGCGTTGAGCCTGACTCAGCCACACCAGTTGTATTGAATCGAAGAAGGTGAGGAGGTCTGGTTCCTCCGTCACCGATGTAGCTTGATATAGTTCCTCATAGAATGTAGAGAATACCTGCGCTATCTCTGGTGTAGTGATGACCAGATCACCTGTGGCATCCATGATCCCAGATATATAGGAGGAATGGGAACTAGGCTTTATCAGTCTCGCCAGGGTCCTGCCCGGCCTATTGCCCTCGCCATATCTCCGTGCCAGAGCCTCTTTTGTATAGATACAGAGTTTCACGGATGGACTCCTCTCTGAATTCCGGTAATTTAGAGTTAATGACCGCTAACAAGCCAGTGTCCCTGGAGTGGAAAAAGCGAGTCTCAAGGTCATGGAGCTCCCTCTCCAGCCCAGTCAATGTAGAGCGGATAGATTTTAAAACCCCTGTTTGCTTGGCTATCCAGGCCCCTCTTTTCACCATTTTGAACGCCTCCCATAATGTTGAGGGTGATTTAACTGAGTTAATATTCTGGGCAAAGAATTCGACAATATCCTTGCGGATCTTGCTACGGAACACAGCATCGCATAGAACCCTGGGCGGGAGGCACCACGTGAAAGGCTGTGGTGTAGTGTGGGGAATCTGAAGTTCCGGTAGGACTGGAGCGTGGTCAGAGAGAGTGTGGGGAAGATGTTTGACCTCTGACAGCCAGGTCTGCACTTTGGACGAAACCACGCAGATGTCTATGCGGGACCACGACCCATGGTGGGCCGATATGCAGGTACCCTCAAGATCACGTGGATGGGAGAGACTCCAGACATCTAGCAGTGAGTTGTCAGTCATGATGGTGCGCAGCGCTTTGGAAGCATGTGGGTGTGGTTCCCTCTGTCCCCCCGATCTGTCCATGTTATCATCGAGTAGGACATTAAAGTTGCCTCCCCAGATAATGATCTGCGGACCTAGGCTTTGCATTCTAGACCACAGTGAGGAGATTAACTGTGGGTCATCAGTGTTGGGGACGTATACGGCAGCCAATAAAACAGATTGTACATATCTACCTTCAGGGTCGGATGTTATTTGCGATGTGTGCCAGGCAAGACCTCTACGTAATAATATTGTGACCCTTCTGGCGTAAGTGGAGTAAACAGATGAGTAGGCAGTGTTACAGCCTCTGGCGTGGAGGTGAGGGGAGTTTGGATCAGCTAGATGCATTTCCTGCAGAAAACATATGTCCACCCTATGTCTGGCCAGATATGAATGCGCCAGTCGGGCTTTTCTGGCGTCATTGAGGCCCCTGAAATTCCAGGTTAGGCACTTTAGGGTAGTCATGACGTTATGGCTTTACAGAATTTGTCGTCTATTGAATCTAGGGTCATGTATGTAGATTATATGGTGTGGTGTCATGTGTCATGCGTGAATTTACTGTCGTGGCCCGCTCTACATCTGTATGAACTTAAACAAACTGTTATACATAGTAACTAAACAGTAATCTCCCCATCCCTCCCCCCCACTCCAACCCCCGAACTTGGTTGAGAAAGGATCCCATTTTCCCACCCGACCTATCCAACTTATACTAGAAAGACCAATTTTGGGAAGCCTCCCTTGGGGCGAGGTGACTCCGGGTCTATACCAGCCAGGCGGCTGGGTAGCCGGCTATTAGGTGCAGGAGTCCCAGCCGGAGTGGCACAATAGTTCCATAGCTGAAGCACTGCCGGATTTACTTAGTCATTGTCACTTAAGACAACATTCCCTGCAGCCCCAGTCGAATCGCCCAGTGGACTGCATTTTTTGTTGATGCTTTTGGCTAACTTCAAAGCTAGTTTGGCGTCTGTGAAGACGTGCGCCTTCCCGTCTTGACATGATTTGGAGCTTGGCAGGATACAGCATTGCATATGGAGTTTCCGATTTCTGCAGGAGCTTCTTTGAGGGTGTAAATTCACGTCAAGCTGCCTGCACAGCTATCGAGGATAGGTGCTCCCCGAAAAGGCCACGCAGCAAGTCCTTGACATAGTCTTCCATTTTAGTTATAGCAGTGGATTCCAGTATACCCGTAATGCGAAGATTGCTGCGGTGGGATCTCGCTTCCAAGTCTTCATTTTTTGGCTTTTATGATGTCTAGGATTCTGTCTATTCTATAGGAGCTGTTCCTTAGAGTCTATTTGCTGGTCATCTATATCGTAGACCCGAGTTTCAAGGTTGTCGAGTCTACTCTCATGTGAGTCCACACGTTGTTTAACCCCTTCGCTGCCAGGCCTTTTCCCCCTCCTGTGCCGAGCCTTTTTTTGGCTATTTGGGGCAGTTTGCGCTTAGGCCCTCATAACTTTTTGTCCACATACGCTAACCAAGCCAAATTTGCGTCCTTTTTTTCCAACATCCCAGGGATTCTAGAGGTACCCAGACTTTGTGAGTTCCCCAGAAGGAGGCCAAGAAATTAGCAAAAATACAGTGAAAATTTCGTTTTTTTTTAAAAAAAATGGGAAAAAGGGTCTGCAGAAGAAGGCTTGTGTTTTTTCCCTGAAAAGGGCATCAACAAAGGGCTTGCGGTGCTAAAATCACCAGCTTCCCAGCTTTCAGGAACAGGCAGACTTGAATCAGAAAACCCAATTTTGCAACACAATTTTGGCATTTTACTGGAACATACCCCATTTTTACGATTTTTGGTGCTTTCAGCCTCCTTCCAGTCAGTGACAGAAATGGGCATGAAACCAACACTGGATCCCAGAAACCGCAACATTTCTGAAAAGTAGACAAAATTCTGAATTCAGCAAGGGGTAATTTGTGTAGATCCTACAAGAGTTTCCTACAGAAAATAACAACTGAAAAAGAAAAATATTGAAATTGAGGTGAAAAAAACATCAATTTTTCTCTACGTTTTACTCTGTAACTTTTTCCTGCAATGTCAGATTTTTGAACGCAATATACTGTTACCTCTGCTGGACTAGAAGAGGTTGCGGGGATATATAGGGCTTGTAGGATCATCAATAACTCTAGGTACCCAGAGCCAATAAATGACCTGCACCCTGCAGTGTGTTTTCATTCTATACCGGGTATACAGCAATTCATTTGCTGAAATATAAAGAGTAAAAAATAGCTATCAAGAAAACCTTTGTATTTCCAAAATGGGCACAAGATAAGGTGTTGAGAAGCAGTGGTTATTTGCACATCTCTGAATTCCGGGGTGCCCATACTAGCATGTGAATTACAGGGCATTTCTCAAATAGACGTCTTTTTTACACACTGTCTTACATTTGGAAGGGAAAAATGTAGAGAAAGACAATGGGCAATAACACTTGTTTTGCTATTCTATGTTTCCCCAAGTCTCCCGATAAAAATGATACCTCACTTGTGTGGGTAGACCTAGCGCCCGCGACAGGATATGCCCCAAAACACAACGTGGACACATCACAGAAAACAGAGTTGTTTTTTGCAAAGTGCCTACCTGTAGATTTTGGCCTCTAGCTCAGCCGGCACCTAGGGAAACCTACCAAACCTGTGCATTTTTGAAAACTAGAGACCTAGGGGAATTCAAGATGGGGTGACTTGTGGGGCTCTGACCAGGTTCTGTTACCCAGAATCCTTTGCCATATCTCACAATTTGGCTAAAAAAACACATTTTCCTCACATTCCGGTGACAGAAAGTTCTGAAATCTGAGAGGAGCCACAAATATCCTTCCACCCAGCGTTCCCCCAAGTCTCCCGATAAAAATGATACCTCACTTGTGTGGGTAGTCCTAGTGCCCGCAACAGTAAATGTCCCAAAACACAAAGTGGGCACATCCCATTTTTTGACAGAAAACAGAGCTGTTGTTTGCAAAGTGCCTACCTGTAGATTTTGGCCTCTAGCTCAGCCGGCACCTAGGGAAACCTACCAAACCTGTGCATTTTTGAAAACTAGAGACCTAGGGGAATCCAAGATGGGGTGACTTGTGGGGCTTTGACCAGGTTCTGTTACCCAGAATCCTTTGCAAACCACAAAATTTGGCTAAAAAACACATTTTCCTCACATTTCGGTGACAGAAAGTTCTGGAATCTGAGAGGAGCCACAAATTTCCTTCCACCCCGCGTTCCCCCAAGTCTCCCGATAAAAATTATACATCACTTGTGTGGGTAGTCCTAGCGCCCGCGACAGGAAATGTCCCAAAACACAAAGTGGGCACATCCCATTTTTTGACAGAAAACAGAGCTGTTTTTTGCAAAGTGCCTACCTGTAGATTTTGGCCTCTAGCTCAGCCGGCACCTAGGGAAACCTACCAAACCTGTGCATTTTTGAAAACTAGAGACCTAGGGGAATCGAAGATGGGGTGACATGTGGGGCTCTGACCAGGTTCTGTTACCCAGCATCCTTTGCAAACCTCAAAATTTGGCTAAAAAACACATTTTCCTCACATTTGGGTGACAGAAAGTTCTGGAATCTGAGAGGAGCCACAAATTTCCTTCCACCGAACGTTCCCCCAAGTTTCCCGATAAAAATGATACATCACTTGTGTGGGTAGTCCTAGCGCCCGCGACAGGAAATGTCCCAAAACACAACGTGGACACATCCCATTTTTTGAAAGAAAACAGAGCTGTTTTTTGCAAAGTGCCTACCTGTAGATTTTGGCCTCTACCTCAGCCGGCACCTAGGGAAACCTACCAAACCTGTGCATTTTTGAAAACTAAAGACCTAGGGGAATCCAAGATGGGATGACTTGTGGGGCTTTGACCAGGTTCTGTTACCCAGAATCCTTTGCAAACCTCAAATTTTGGCTAAAAAAACACATTTTCCTCACATTTGGGTGACAGAAAGTTCTGGAATCTGAGAGGAGCCACAAATTTCCTTCCACCCCGCGTTCCCCCAAGTCTCCCGATAAAAATTATACATCACTTGTGTGGGTAGTCCTAGCGCCCGCGACAGGAAATGTCCCAAAACACAAAGTGGGCACATCCCATTTTTTGACAGAAAACAGAGCTGTTTTTTGCAAAGTGCCTACCTGTAGATTTTGGCCTCTAGCTCAGCCGGCACCTAGGGAAACCTACCAAACCTGTGCATTTTTGAAAACTAGAGACCTAGGGGAATCGAAGATGGGGTGACATGTGGGGCTCTGACCAGGTTCTGTTACCCAGCATCCTTTGCAAACCTCAAAATTTGGCTAAAAAACACATTTTCCTCACATTTGGGTGACAGAAAGTTCTGGAATCTGAGAGGAGCCACAAATTTCCTTCCACCGAACGTTCCCCCAAGTTTCCCGATAAAAATGATACATCACTTGTGTGGGTAGTCCTAGCGCCCGCGACAGGAAATGTCCCAAAACACAACGTGGACACATCCCATTTTTTGAAAGAAAACAGAGCTGTTTTTTGCAAAGTGCCTACCTGTAGATTTTGGCCTCTACCTCAGCCGGCACCTAGGGAAACCTACCAAACCTGTGCATTTTTGAAAACTAGAGACCTAGGGGAATCCAAGATGGGATGACTTGTGGGGCTTTGACCAGGTTCTGTTACCCAGAATCCTTTGCAAACCTCAAATTTTGGCTAAAAAAACACATTTTCCTCACATTTGGGTGACAGAAAGTTCTGGAATCTGAGAGGAGCCACAAATTTCCTTCCACCCCGCGTTCCCCCAAGTCTCCCGATAAAAATGATACATCACTTGTGTGGGTAGTCCTAGCGCCCGCAACAGGAAATGTCCCAAAACACAAAGTGGGCACATCCCATTTTTGACAGAAAACAGAGCTGTTTTTTGCAAAGTGCCTACCTGTAGATTTTGGCCTCTAGCTCAGCCGGCACCTAGGGAAACCTACCAAACCTGTGCATTTTTGAAAACTAGAGACCTAGGGGAATCGAAGATGGGGTGACATGTGGGGCTCTGACCAGGTTCTGTTACCCAGCATCCTTTGCAAACCTCAAAATTTGGCTAAAAAACACATTTTCCTCACATTTCGGTGACAGAAAGTTCTGGAATCTGAGAGGAGCCACAAATTTCCTTCCACCCCGTGTTCCCCCAAGTCTCCCGATAAAAATGATACATCACTTGTGTGGGTAGTCCTAGCGACAGGAAATGTCCCAAAACACAAAGTGGGCACATCCCATTTTTTGACAGAAAACAGAGCTGTTTTTTGCAAAGTGCCTACCTGTAGATTTTGGCCTCTAGCTCAGCCGGCACCTAGTGAAACCTACCGAACCTGTGCATTTTTGAAAAATAGAGACCTAGGGGAATCGAAGATGGGGTGACATGTGGGGCTCTGACCAGGTTCTGTTCCCCAGAATCCTTTGCAAACCTCAAAATTTGGCTAAAAAAACACATTTTTCTCACATTTCGGTGACAGAAAGTTCTGGAATCTGAGAAGAGCCACAAATTTCCTTCAACCCAGCGTTCCCCCAAGTCTACCGATAAAAATGATACCTCACTTGTGTGGGTAGGCCTAGTGGCCGCGACAGGAGACGCCCCAAAACACAACGTGGACACATCCCATTTTTTGAAAGAAAACAGAGCTGTTTTTTGCAAAGTGCCTACCTGTAGATTTTGGACTCTAGCTCAGCCGACACCTAGGGAAACCTACCAAACATGTGCATTTTTGAAAACTAGAGACCCTAGGGGAATCCAAGATGGGGTGACTTGTGGGGCTTTGACCAGGTTCTGTTACCCAGAATCCTTTGCAAACCTCAAATTTTGGCTAAAAAAACACACTTTCCTCACATTTCGGTGACAGAAAGTTCTGGAATCTGAGAGGAGCCACAAATTTCCTTCCACCTAGCGTTCCCCCAAGTCTCCCGTCTTGTGTGGGTAGGTCTAGCGCCCGCGACAGGAAATGGCCCAAAACACAGCGTGGACACATCACATTTTTTCATGGAAAACAGTGCCTACCTGTGGATTTCGGCTTCTAGCTCAGCCGGCCCCAGGTGGGGCAGAAATGGCCTAAAATAAATTTTTCCCCCCACCCCCCCCAACTCCCCAAGCCCCCCGTCCCCCCCGGGAGCGACCCTTGCCTACAAGGTCGCTCCCCTTGCGTGACGGCGCAAAAAAAAAAAGATCCCTGGTGCCTAGTGGTTTTTGCCCCCCTTGGGGGCAGATTGACCTACAATCGGCCAATCTGCCCCCAAGGGAGTCAGAAATGGTCTAAATACAATTTGCCCCCCAGGGGAGCAACCCTTGCTTATTGGGTCGCTCCCCATCTCTAAAAAAAAAAATCAAAAACACCAAAACCTATTTGCCCTGGTGCCTAGAGGTTTCTGCCCCTCCTGGGGGCAGATCGGCCTAATACCAATAGGCCGATCTTTTGCCCCCCCACACCCCCGGGCAGCAACCCTTGCCTACAAGGTCGCTCCCCTTGCATGACGGCGCAAAAAAAAGATCCCTGGTGCCTAGTGGTTTCTGCCCCCCTTGGGGGCAGATTGACCTACAATCGGCCAATCTGCCCCCAAGGGGGGCAGAAATGGTCTAAATACAATTTGCCCCCCAGGGGAGCGACCCTTGCCTAATGGGTCGCTCCCCATCTCTAAAAAAACAAACAAACAAAAAAAAAACACAAAAAACTATTTGCCCTGGCGCCTAGAGGTTTCTGCCCCCCCGGGGGCAGATCGACCTAATACCAATAGGCCGGTCTGCCCCCAGGGGGGGCAGAAATGGCCTAAAATAAATTTGCCCCCCCACCCCCCCGGGGAGCGACCCTTGCCTACAAGGTCGCTCCCCTTGCGTGACGGAGCAAAAAAAAGATCCCTGGTGCCTAGTGGTTTCTGCCCCCCTTGGGGGCAGATTGACCTACAATCGTCCGATCTGCCCCCAAAGCGGGCAGAAATGGCCTAAATACAATTTGCCCCTCCAGGGGAGCGACCCTTGTCCAAGGGGTCGCTCCCCATCTGTAAAACAAAAAAAAAACAAAAAATCCCGGGTGCCTAGTGGTTTCTGTCCAGCTTGGGGGCAGATCAGCCTAAACAAAATAGGCTGATATACTCCCCAGGGGGGCAGAAATGGCCTAAAATAATCCCCCCCCCCCCGGGAGCGACCCTTGCCTAAGGGGTCGCTCCCCTTGCGTGAAATTCACAAAAAAAAAAAAAAAACTCCCTGATGTCTAATGGTTTCTGCCCCTCTTGGGGGCAGATTGGCCTCATCAAAATAGGCCATTCTGCCCCCAAGGGGGCAGAAATGGCCTAAATATAATTTGCCCCTTAGGGGAGCGACCCTTGCTAAGGGGTCGCTCCCCACCTAAAAAAAAAAGAAAACGTAACAAAAAGAAAAAAAAAAAAAAAGATCCCTGGTGCCTAGAGGTTTCTGCCCCCCGGGGGCAGAAAAGGCCTTCCCAAAAAAATGACCCCACTGGGAGCGACCCTTGCCCAAGGGGTCGCTCCCCTTGCGTGAAATTCACGCAAAAAAAAAAACTCCCTGGTGTCTAATGGTTTCTGCCCCCCTTGGGAGCAGATTGGCCTCATCAAAATAGGCCAATCTGCCCCCAAGGGGGGCACAAATGGCCTAAATATAATTTGCCCCCTAGGGGAGCGACCCTTGCCTAAGGGGTCGCTCCCCACCTAAAAAAAAGAAAACATAACAAAAAGAAAAAAAAATGATCTCTGGTGCCTAGAGGTTTCTGATCGGCCTAATAATAGACATGACATTCCACACATTCCAAAAAAAGACACGACATTCCACACATTCCAGGAAAAGACATGACATTCCACACATTCCAAGAAAAGACATGACATTCCAAGAAAAGACATGACATTCCACACATTCCAAGATAAGACATGACATTCCAAGAAAAGACATGACATTCCACACATTCCAAGAAAAGACACGACATTCCACACATTCCAAGAAAAGACATGACATTCCACACATTCCAAGAAAAGACGCGACATTCCACACATTCCAAGAAAAGACATGACATTCCAGGAAAAGACATGACATTCCACACATTCCAAGAAAAGACACGACATTGCACACATTCCAAAAAAAGACATGACATTCCAAAAAAAGACACGACATTCCACACATTCCAAGAAAAGACATGACATTCCACACATTCCAAAAAAAGACATGACATTCCAAGAAAAGACACGACATTCCACACATTCCAAGAAAAGACATGACATTCCAAAAAAAGACACGACATTCCACACATTCCAAGAAAAGACATGACATTCCACACATTCCAAGAAAAGACACAACTTTCCACACATTCCAAGAAAAGACGCGACATTCCACACATTTGAAGAAAAGACATGACATTCCAAGAAAAGACACGACATTCCATACATTCAAAGAAAAGACATGACATTCCACACATTCCAAGAAAAGACACGACTTTCCACACATTCCAAGAAAAGGCATGACATTCCACACATTCCAAAAAAAGACATGACATTCCAAAAAAAGACACGACATTCCACACTTTCCAAGAAAAGACGCGACATTCCACACATTCCAAGAAAAGACATGACATTCCAGGAAAAGACATGACATTCCACACATTCCAAGAAAAGACATGACATTCCACACATTCCAAAAAAAGACATGACATTCCACACATTCCAAGAAAAGACATGACATTCCACACATTCCAAAAAAAGACATGACATTCCAAGAAAAGACATGACATTCCAGGAAAAGACATGACATTCCACACATTCCAAATAAAGACACGACATTCCACACATTCCAAGAAAAGACATGACATTCCACACATTCCAAGAAAAGACACGACATTCCACACATTCCAAGAAAAGACATGACATTCCACACATTCCAAAAAAAGACATGACATTCCAAGAAAAGACATGACATTCCAGGAAAAGACATGACATTCCACACATTCCAAGAAAAGACACGACATTCCACACATTCCAAGAAAAGACATGACATTCCACACATTCCAAAAAAAGACACAACATTCCACACATTCGAAGAAAAGACGCGACATTCCACACATTCTAAGAAAAGACATGACAGTCCAGGAAAAGACATGACATTCCACACATTCCAAGAAAAGACATGACATTCCAAGAAAAGACATGACATTCCACACATTCCAAGAAAAGACGCGACATTCCACACATTCCAGGAAATGACATGACATTCCAAGAAAAGACACGACATTCCACACATTCCAAGAAAAGACATGACATTAAAAAAAAAAGATACGACATTTACACATTCGAAGAAAAGACATGACATTCCAAGAAAAGACATGACATTCTAGGAAAAGACATGACATTCCACACATTCCAAGAAAAGACACGACATTCCACACATTCCAAGAAAAGACGCAACATCTTCTATGACATCATTGACAATATTATTGTAACATGTGCTGTAAAATTTTTGATGAGGAAACTGTGCATGGTGAGGGAGTGAGTTATAGTTACCTTAGGGCACAAGTTATAGTTACTTGAGCTAACCATAACTATAACTTCTGAATTTCTATAGTTCTGCATGTGTAGCACGTGAACCTAACTATAACGCTATATATACACATTGTGCAGCTGTCCGGTGGCTTTCCATTCCCTTTTCACTGGATTTGAACTATATATATATATATATATATATATATATATATATATATATATATATATAACGTCTCTCTCTCTCTCTCTATATATATATATATATATATATATATATATATATATATATATATAATATATACACACACACACCCACACATATATACATATACATAAATTCACTGAACAACCAAAGCTTACAGGTACTTTATAGTTAGGAAATGGATTTAAAAAAGCCTTAGAAATTCACTTAAGAAAACCAAAGCTTGCTGGGGAATTTTAGTTATATTCTGAATTTACTTGCACAAAATCAGAGAAATTCAGCAGTTAGGGTTATTTCAAGTAACTATAACTTGTGCCTTAAGGTAACTATACCTCAGGCCCCCGCCATGCACAGTTATCAATTTTACTGCAGATGTTTCAGTGAGATTATCAATGATGTTATCAAAGATATCATGGGTGCTGCAATTTGTAGGGTAATTAGTACTGAATGGTGAGGGCACAAGTCATAGTTATCTTAGGGCGCAAGTATAGTTACTTGAAATAACTCTGAATTACTCTGGTTTTGTTCAGAACATAACTATAACGTCTCATTAAGCTTTGGTTTTTTAAATGATTTTTTAAGGTTTGCGACCTAAAACACAGCAGGAGCCGGCCCTGCCAGCAGAAGCTGCAAAACTTTAAAAATGAAATGATAATAAAGGATGTATATTATCATTTTATTTTTAAAGGGGTGTGGCCATGGGGGGATGAAGGCCACTCCCCTCCGTGCACACGTATGTTTGGCCAGCTGTCTCGGGCCGGCCAAACACACATGAACACGGGGTTTCTCTCCAACCTGGCACTTGGTTGCCTGATTGGGGAGAGCAGGCCCAGGCTCCCACTCTGCCTTGAAGCACCCAGCCAGGGCGCTCCAGCCAATCATAATACTGCTCTGAGCAGCATCATGATTGGCCACAGGGCAGGCTGGGAACCTGTACCTGCAGTGCGGCGGAGAGCAGTGGTGGGGCGGTGCGCTTAAGGTAAGTTTTGTTTTGTATACATTTTTGATTTTTGTTTTGTTCCCTTGCCCCTGCCACTTTGCACAGTCACCAGCATGGCCCCCCCTTTTTCTTGGCCCAAGCTTGATGGATCACCCCAAATCTTTCCTTTTTCAACAAGAATTACCGGCACAATTTTTGGGGGGAAATTTTGTAAAGATTCATCAAATGGTGCCAAAGATATAGGCAACTCAAAAATGCTTTTTCTATAGAAACGTGGTTCTAACTATAACTTCTGTGAACAAGACTACGGCTGAAACGCGTTGGGAGGAAGACTTTGTGTGACAGTAAAACTTTTATACAATGGACTGGAAGTGTCCCGACCTTTCTTGTGGTTACAAGAAATTGTTTGAATTATTTAATGGAAATTCCCGAATCCATGGTCGGACCGCCACAATCTTGAGCCTCAGTATTTCGGGACTTTTGGGCTATATATATATATATATATATATATATATATATATATATATATATATATATATATATATTTATATTTATCATACAATAGAAACGAGTCCCGGAGCGTGTGTGCTCCAACACAGCGCCTGGATGGGCTCCGAGACGCCCAAAATATCCTTCACCACTCCGTTCAAATATCAGGAGAACCAGGACACCTCCGACGTGCAAAAAAACAGTTTATTTCAGCAAAACATCCGACGCGTTTCGGCAACAGCTTTTATCACGGATAGATTGATGCTATAGTGATGCAAATAAATAACCCAAATCCATTATAAACATAAAAACCGGACAAAACCACAGCTCACACACCATTAAGATTTCAAAACGGCGGCCATTTTAAGATGTTCAATTTTAACATAAATAAATAATAATTTATACAATATTCTACTGCCAATGAGTTAAAGTCAAATTCATCTCTGATATTAATCATAATGCTTGTAAAACATCAGATGTAAAAGCTTATACAGTGTAAAATACAAGAATACTCATCACATAATTGAATTATATATGTGTATATCAGATAGATCTGACCTATTTACATATGACTTGATAACGCCCAAGTGGGCATGTGTATTCAAAAAAGCTCCTATGAATCAAAAATAATTTTTACTTTTTTCAAACGTTTTTTTCAAATTTACAATGTAAACAGCCCAAATGCTCATCATATAATTATATCTTATCTGTCTACCATAGTTGCATATAAGATTGATAATGCCCAAGTGGGCAGATACAAAGAAGCTCCTATACTGTTCAAAGACTGACTATAAAAAGACCCACATTGTAAAATTGACTACCACCATTAGCATATACAAAACCAAATACATAGCCCTATTTTAAATACAGTAATGTCCTCATTAATCTAAAATTTACAATTTACTACTACCCTAAAAAATCACCATACGTCACCCAACATACTACAAGTGAATATCAATCATCCCAAATGGATACTCAGCTCTACACTGGAGTTCAACCCAACAAGTTCTAATGTCTCAAAATCTATTATATATTTCAACTCCAAAAATCACAATAATCACTCTTTATTACCACCCCTTTTACTGCTCTTAGCCTGGTCAATGACTACAAACTTCAACAGGTTCTCATTGCCAAAATGTTGATTGAAGAAGTGTCTAGCTACCGGATAGTTTTTGTCATAGTTCTTGATAGCTCTTCTATGTTCAAGAACTCTCTTCTTTGTACTGTGTATCGTGCTTCCCACGTACAGCTTATCACATGGACATATCAAGCAATAAACCCAATATGTTGTATTGCAGTCAAAACTTTCTCTAATCACAAAGCCTTCTTTTCTCCCTGGAATTTTCAGTTTCTTGCAGCTATTGCTGGTTTTGCAAGCTCTACATTTCATACAACAGGAAAAACCTCCTTCTGTATTGTTTTTAATATTACCTTTCAATGTTATGTCATTACTACACAAATCATCCTTCAAAGATCTGCTTCTCCTAAAAGTTATTTGAGGACTATGATTGATCCAATTACTCAGAACTGGATCAGTCTGCAAGATGTGCCAGCTCTTATTCAAAATAGAAAAGAACAAAGGACCAGGGCACTCGAAATCTGTATAGTAAAAATGCAGTCCAAGATGAGTAGAGTTGCAAAAGATATTTTAATCCATGATATTGCAAAAGAAGACACGGTATTCCAATGGTGAACGTGTCTTTACGTGAAATAAAGCAAGTGAGAGATCAGAAAACAGCCAACACGTGTTTCGTCCTCATGGACTTTTTCAAGGCTGAAACATAAACAAATGGCAGTTCTTATACATAGGGTTACTGATGTATAGGTAAAAAAGGTGGTAAGTGATACAACGTGTGAAGAACAATCATAGGGAAGCAGATTTTAGCACCAGGGACAAAACCCTTCATCATGCGTGGACAGTTTGACAAGAGCGATACCCCATTGTTAGACCAATACAGAGATTGAACATGCTCTTTTGTAGAAGGTACTGTGCACGTGAGAAAAAAAGGGGGGGGGGAAGGTCCACTATGTAGTCCTTAGAGTGTAGGTGTGAAAAGATACCATTAAAGAAACGAGAAGCATGCAAAATAAACCTTCTTCTACTACCTGATGGCTAGGCCAAAATAAATACATGCATGGTATCCGACGAGTGGGACAAACAGTGTTCGTGAGACAAAAAAATGGAGAATGGTAGCAGTCATAGAGATAGTCATTACCTCATAGATTCAAGTATGTGAGAAGATAAATTCCAATTAGGCTTGTGTCGCCCCTTTAGGTGATACTTTATATCTAAGGGAGAAACCCAAGAAGACGTATATGTAATGTTGAAATGTAAAAATTGAAGTGAAACGAAAGCAGATGATGAGAGTAAAAGGAAGGTAGGAAGGAAAAGAATCATAATCCACCTACCCAATGGTTATGATTAGTCTTGGCAAAAATTTAAGGCTGGCACTTCTGTCGTTATAATATGAGGCTTGCCGTATTCATGGGAATGGGTCCTATGGTGTATCCGTAGTACCCGATAATGCTAACAAGGGGTCCAAGAGGCCCCAGTCTGTAAGGAATAAAACATATGTACGAACAAATGAAGGAAAAATAGCAGAGAAAAAATAAGGACAACAAATAAGTGCGCTGCAGCAAAGGCTAATGCGATCATTGGAAGAACCAAATGGTTAAAAGCCTGAGTAACAGAAGGTGTGTCTCAAAAGAACACTAAGTAATAGGGCATTGTCTTTATATACCTTTAGTTGACAACCGAAATATGTATAGAGGAAACTGTAACATAAAAAAGCCCTGACATGGAGGCTCACACACCGAGGCAATGCCTGTGTATGGTGTGAAAGCTAGTCTAATTAAGGTATAAGCATGGGGCCAGGTGGGCGTTACGACAGACCAAAAAGCCGAGTGTCTGCATCTCTAATCCTTGCTAATCGGGCCGATAAAGTAAAGCACCCGAGTATGTTTCAAATGATGGACATAACGAGTCAAACTAAACCTAAATCAACGACTTGGTAGAATGCAGAGAAAGAGAGCGTGACAAGAGTCTGCCCCCATATGGGTTGCTGTTCGTGCACCTCGAAGATAGAAAGGTGCAAGTACAGTCGGGCGATTCCTGAGTTTATATTAGCATACCTGAAGCCTTGCAGTTACCGCGAGTTTAGTGCGATGGAGACGGTGCCAGTAGTCCGGAGGAGCGCGTGATAACGCTGCCGTGAGGTTTTTTCAACTCACCGTGTTGCAGAGTGTCGGCGTCTATATGCGCGCACTCTGAGCATAGAAAGAGGACTGTAGCCAACCGAGGATGGAACAGCATGGTGCCCTAGTGGAAACGGGCGTTGGCGGGCGCCATGTTTGTAGTATTCTAGTCCGTTTAGAAACTGTCCGTGGAGAGTAAGAAGAGCCCTTCTACACATGTCAATAGAAGAAATACCAAAAGTATTTGACTGAAGTAAAAACTCTAAAGAATTTTGATAGATATAAAGGAGAAGGGAGAAATTAAGTGGCTCATGGGTGTAGGGAAATGTGAGCAAAGGTAGAGAAGGAGAAGACACTCCTAGAGACAAACATGCTCTTATGGTGCTACCATTGTCCTATTGGTGTTGTTACGTTGAACCCCACAGGAGTTGGTGGTGAGCCTGGTAGTAAAAGTAAAACATAGAGAGAGAGGTGACATGTTTGACAAATGAGGATAAGTAGGAGACCTCGAACATAAACTTGATTCTCATAGCAGTTATAGTGAATACAATAGACCATAGAAACAAAATTCTCCTTTGAGATACAAGCATGATCATATGCACGAGGTAATAAACGTGGGCATGTTGACAATAATCATATATAGACAAGTACAGAAAAAACAAAAGATGTCAACGAGTTATTACAAAAAGAAAAGTTATGATTCTTGTTGCGTTATGTAATGGCCAAAGCTAATACAAGCAATATGTGCAAATGTAGACTGTTTCGCATTAAATAAGGTGAGTCACAGAGAGCATCATTGGTACAAGAGAGCATGCAGATCGATCCTATATGGAGAGACAACTGACGGAAGTATAGCAAAGAAAGTCGAATTCAGGACATAAAACGTTTTACCAGCGGTTGCTTATAAAAATACATGAAGGTCCTTGTGTATGTTGAGGCCCTGTTCCACCGCCCGTAATTTTATAATCCATCTGCTCTCTAAGCATCTCAAAGCCAGGGTGCGGTTAGCTCCGCGAGGCATCTTGCTTAGGGAATCTATCCCATGTATGGTGATTTCCAAGATTTCTCTTTGACCATGTTGTTCATTATAATGAGATGCAAATGGGTAGTTGGTATTCCAAGTTCTAATGGCTCTCAAATGTTCTTGGATTCTCTCCTTTAGAGGGCGGATTGTACTGCCCACATAAATGAGACCACATGTGCACACAATGCAGTACACAACGTAGCTCGTGTTACAGTTAATAAAGTGTCTGATTTTGTGTTCCACCTGGGTGTTGTACTGAAATCTCAGTGTCTTATCTTTAATGTAGCCACAGATGTTACAATGGCCACATTTATAGGAGCCTGGTGGCGGTTTAGGTAGCCAAGTATCCTTGCTGACTGGGGGCATGAAGCTGTGACATAGCTGCTCCCATAGAGTGGTGCCCCTCTTGTAGATTATGCTAGGTTTCACAGTGAGGCCTTTTTTAAGAATGTCATCCGTTAAGAGCAAAGACCAGTGTTTTCGTACAGTTTTGAAAATTTGGGAGCTTATTGCACTGTGTCTAATGACAAGAGAGATGCGTTCATGTGGATTGTCCCTTTTCGAGTTGGTAAGTAGGTCGGGACGCTTGATTTTTGAGATCTTGTTGCAAGCCTTTTTAATGATCTGTGGGTGGTAGCCTCTATGTTTAAAACGTAGTTCCATGTTGTGTAATTCTTCTTTAAACACTTGGTCCTCACTGCAATTACGACGTATTGTAGTACTTTCTCCATATGGAATGGCATTGATCTGTGGTTTGGGGTGAGAGCTAGTGGCATGAGGAACTGCATTACAAGCTGTCGGTTTTCTTAAAAGTTTGGTACATATTTTGCCCTGCTTGATATAGATGGTGAGATCAAGGAAGTTAATGGAAGAAAGACTGACTTCGTGAGTAAATTTGAAGTTATAGCTGTTGTTGTTTAAATGTTCTGTGAACTGTGTAAAAGCGGCTGCATCACCTGACCAAAAGACTAAAATATCGTCGATGTATCTGCCCCAATACAGGATGTGTTGCGTCAAATAGGGAGGACAGGCACGCCATACATGTGTTTTTTCTAGATATCCCATATAGAGATTTGCGTATGATGGAGAAAACTTAGCACCCATCGCCACTCCTTGTATCTGGCGATACCAAAAACCATTGTGCATAAAAATTTTATTGTCAAGGACCAGTTGGATCAGGTCCATCAGCATATTAGAGTGGTCTAGTAGGGAGGCATCCCTAGTGTCTAAATAGTGTTGTATGGCGGTGAGACCCTCTAATCTTGGGATGCTCGTGTACAAAGAGGTAACATCCAGTGTGGCTAGATAATGGCCTTCCGTCCAATCATAATCTGCAACTTTGCAGTGTAAATCTTTGGTGTCCCTGATGTAGGAGGGTAAGTTTTGGACAAACGGCTGTAGAAAAATGTCAATGTACTCTGACAGCTTCTCCGTAGGGGAGCCGATGCCAGAGATGATGGGTCTGCCAGGGGGAAAGAGGCCCTTTTTGTGTATCTTGGGTAAAATATACATACAGGGTACGGTGGGTGTGTGGTTATAGAGATATTTAAACTCCATATCCGAGATCAGGTCAAGGTTCAGGAATGTTTGGAGTTTCTGTAGGATGCATCTATTCACATCTGACATAGGATTCGAGGTGAGTTTATGGTATGCAGTACAGTCCGATAATTGACGGTCCAATTCGGATATGTAGTCTTTCCTGTCCATAATGACGATGTTCCCACCCTTATCAGCTTCTTTAATGACTATGTCATCCCAACTAGAGAGGGAATATATGGCTCGTTTTTCAGCTAAAGTGATGTTATGTGAGGGGATGGATTTGTGTCCCAAAATATATTGTTCCTCCATGTGGTAGAGATCACTAGTGACCTTCCTACAAAAAGAGTCAATTGCATAATCCCTGGGAATCACAGGTGTAAATTTGGAAGTGGTCCTTAGACCACTGAAAGTCCTGGTGTTGGAGTCTATGTTAAGATCAGTAAGGATCTCAGCAAGTGATGGTAGAGAGCCCTCTGTGTGTTCTATTGATAACAGGGTTTGGATATCTTTGACATCTTTAATAGTCATAGTACTAGGGGTGTTGTAACCCATGATGAGTGGACGGACAGGGGTATTGGAGTCATAGAAAAATTTGTATAAATTGCATTTGCGAATGAAATTAAAAAGGCTAATGTGGAGTTGGGTGAAGTCTGGAAGGGTGGTGGGTACAAACCCCAGCCCTTTTTTGAGAATGTTGGTTTGGTCTTGGTTCAGAGTTTTTGAAGACAGGTTGACAAGACAGATAGAGTCGGGAGTATCAACACCCAGTATACCCTCATCCATTAATGTTGGGCATTGCGGGTGCTCGAGCATGTGGCCACCCCCTCTGTTCGATTGTTTGTGTTTGTGTTTCCCTCGTCTGGTGGCCTTACGGTACATGTGTCTCTCTTTTGAAGTTGTTTTTGGCCCCTCCGAAATCTCTCCAATTCCAATAAAAAGGTGACCTATGTGTGGAGGGAGGTGGTGGTGTTCGGTCCCTCGAATCCTCACTCATCCCACTGGATATACTAGATGCATCTGTGTCGCTAGTCGCAAGGTTGGACAGAGGAAGGTTTTTCTTAATGCCAGAGGATTCCCTATGCACGTCAGGTCTTGTGTTGTCATACTTATGTGCAAATGTAAATACCCTTCCATTCTTATAATCACTGTCGTCTCTCCTAAGTTTACGTAGTTTCTTGTCCTTAATATATAGCTGGTGTTTTTGTAAGACATCTTTAAGGATGTTAAAGTTTTTATTTTTGGTGTCAGGTGAATCTATGTCATCAATCTCTTTTTCTAACAGTGCAATGTCCTGTAGGAGTTTGTCCCTTTTAGCTTTGGCATCGCGAATAAGTATGTCCATCTTTTTTACCTATACATCAGTAACCCTATGTATAAGAACTGTCATTTGTTTATGTTTCAGCCTTGAAAAAGTCCATGAGGACGAAACACGTGTTGGCTGTTTTCTGATCTCTCACTTGCTTTATTTCACGTAAAGACACGTTCACCATTGGAATACCGTGTCTTCTTTTGCAATATCATGGATTAAAATATCTTTTGCAACTCTACTCATCTTGGACTGCATTTTTACTATACAGATTTCGAGTGCCCTGGTCCTTTGTTCTTTTCCAATTTGTATCTCACAGCACGAGACATAGGTGGTCCCTATGCGGGCTCCACTTGTGTATTTTGTGTACTTTTGTAACCCTTGGTGGTTGGGTTTCCTCGACCAGGTTCGCACCGTGCCCGAATATACGCTAAGTGACTTTGAACTAGATTAGGTTTCAGATGTGCTACAATAGCATTAACCACTTCTCTTTCTGAAAACATTTACTAATTTCTTATTCAAAATAGACCGTACTCTATAAGATTGATTACTGAAAGTTGTGATTAATCTAATATAATCATGGTCCTTCTTCTGAATTTTGTTCACACGCTTGACAAAAATCTACTGTCTCACTACAGTTTCTCCGAGCTCTCAATAGCTCACCAAAGGGGATACTATGTATCAGAGTCATTGGATGTGCACTGTGAGCATATAACATACTATTCCCAGCTGTTTCCTTCCTGTACAATTTAGAAACTACTCTTTTATTCATTACAGAGATTTCTACATCTAGGAACTCAATGCGACTTAGGTCCAGATGTTCAGTGAATCTCAAGTTATATTCATTGTCATTCAAATCCCGCACAAATTGCACAGCTGATCTCTCATCTCCCCTCCAAATTACTAAGATAGCATCAATAAAGCAACACCATAAGACCACATTGGTATCAAACTGAGTGATCCTCTCTGACACTTGTTCCTCCCACCAGCCCATGAACAGATTTGCATAGCTGGGGGCGAAGCAAGTGCACACTGGACTCGGCTTAGCTCATCTGCTCCAAACCGTCAGTGGTCTCTTACATCAAATAGAAGGGAGTCTCTAGAGCATAATTTCATTTTATTTTTTGTCGCATCTATTGTTGAATCAGAATAGCCTCTCAATTTTAGGGGCATATTTATACTCTGTTTTGGCTGAATGTGCGTCAAACATTTTGACGCACAATCGGCACAAACCGTGCACCATATTTAAACTTTGACGGCCGAGCCCGCGAATGCCAAAATTCCGCTGTGTGCATCATTTTCTGGATGCGGGAAACCGCCTTGTGTTAATGACATGCAATGTAGGGGTTCCCGTCCAAAAAATGACTTAAACTCCTGTGCGCCTTATTTATGCTACTGCGCAAAAATGATGCACGGCCCGGAGGCGGAGGCGGAAAATGACACACAGCCCGATTTGCGTAAAAAAATAACGCCTGGGTCAGGGCAGGCGTTAAAATGGGGCAAACACACCTGTACTTAATGAAAACACACAGAAGCAACAGCAGAGCTCCAAAAGGAAGACATGGAGGTGCTTTTCATCCAGCATGCACGCAGACGCAGAGCACAGGAACAACAACAGCAGCTTCCACAACACCAGCAGGGATCCCAAAGGCAACGCAGAAGGCAGGAGAGGATATTCCGCACCAGGACAACCGTTCTGGGACTCCGCCAACAAGACATCATTCAGAGGTGCATGCTCAACTGCCAAGCCATTCAGCAGCTGCTGCGCAACATTGAACAACAGTTGGCACCCAGCTTGCAGACACCCCGCACCATTCCACCAGAAGCCAAGCTGCTAGCTGTACTCCACATGTTGGCAAGTGGCTCCTTTCAAACCACTGGTGCCCTGGTTGCCGGGATCTCACAGCCATCATTCTCCGCCTTCCTACCCAGGGTACTGGATGCTATCATCACCCTCACACCCCACCACATCAGCTTCCCCAACACACAGCAGAAGCAGCAGGAGACAAAACAGGGGTTTTACCAAATTAACGGCTTTCCACACGTCCTTGGTGCCATTGACTGCACACATGTACGCATTGTGCCACCTGCTGCAACTGAACATCTATACTGCAACAGGAAGCACACACACTCCATCAATGTGCAGGCCATTGTCGACCATCCGGGTTTGATCACTAACATCGTGGCAAAGTATCCTGGGAGTGTAGATGATTCATTCATCTTCCGTCACTGCACCATCAATCAACACTTCCAGGATGGACAATATGGAAATGGACTACTTGTTGGTAAGTACAGAAACCCAGTTATATACACACTGCACCTCAACCCTCTAGGACACACAACACATACACCACAACATCGACACGTGGACAGGAAGAAAATGAGGTAGGGACACCGCTAGGCACTTTTGATATCCTCACCCAATGGGATACACACCTAGGGACAAATGACAGTTCTAAATAACAACAGATGCCACTCCAGAGCCAAA
Source organism: Pleurodeles waltl (assembly GCF_031143425.1). Classification (NCBI taxonomy): domain Eukaryota; kingdom Metazoa; phylum Chordata; class Amphibia; order Caudata; family Salamandridae; genus Pleurodeles; species Pleurodeles waltl. Next base: position 1,339,735,201 of record NC_090440.1, on the reverse strand, counting down.
AGGGGACAAAACAACACAATGACAAAGACATGGCCCCAACTGGCAGTACAATTTGGAAGAATAATCTTTCAATATCACATCAATAACACTCAATCAAACACCCTTCCAAACAATACGTACTGTGTAAGGGGTGTGTAATATTTGTTGCTGCAGGTCAAACACCATGCCACACATAGCATGATGATGACTACAATAAAGGTCACATGCAATCATTGAGGATGTACCAATATCTCACATCACTCCTGCTCTCACATTGCCCACAACCAATAAGCAAGTGGACTGTGTGAAGAACACATCTTCATGGGACAATATTGAAAGTACACATTCCTACACATACGCATTGCGACAAATTAGCACACACACAACAGATGTACAGGCATACGGACCTTCTGAAACTCAAAGTGACAATCTCACAACCAAGTTTGCCATCTGAACTAGAACATGTTCAGTAGTATAGGTACACGTTACAACCTGAGTCGACTTGCCAAGGGCAGAGAAATAGGTCTGCAGTGAACTTGTCACACATGTGAAATTAGTGCATAGTCAATTGTTAGCACGTCAGTGCTGACAATGTACGGAGATGTGTTGCACATTGTCACCTTGCCAAATCAAAGGGTCTCACTGATGGTTAAATAATTCTATTGCATATGTGAAATTGGATGGGATGTCCAGGGTATATAGATGCAACCGTGTTACCACCACTGTGGAATTGATTCTGTGTATGGAAGTATCATGTCACCCCCAGTTAAGACACAGGGACACCTATTTCACATGACACAATGCAAGGGAGTACACACTGTATTGCAACTCTGCTGCTGACATCCGTCAACAGCCAAACACCTGTTCGGATAAGGAAACAACCCAGTGCTGATGGTACATCCTAGAAGCCTAGGATTCCACACAATAACACAAACACAGATGAGTCACAGACAACACAAGAGAACAGCTGCCATGCAAAGTGATAATCATGTTGCAAGGTACATCAACATGTTCTCACTCATTTTCTCTTTCAGCTGATCAGGGGTATGAGATCCAGTTATGGATCATGACCCCATTTGCAAACCCAAGCACTGCAGCAGAGCATGCCTATAATGAGGCACAAAGGGGGACACGCACCATAGTCGAGAAGAACTTTGGCATCTTGAAATCAAGATTCACGTGCCTCAACATCACCAGAGGCAGCCTCCTATACTCACCAGAAATGGTGTGCAAAATAATTTTGACCTGTGCCATCCTGTACAACATATGTGTAAGAAGGAACTGAAGGTATGAACCCGACCCACAAATGCCTGAAGAGGAGGCAGAGGAGGATGCTGTCCATCAACATGAGGGGGAACATCCAAACACAGCTGCAGGATTGCGTCGGAGACAACATATTGTCCAAAATTTCTTTTAACTCTACTCATCCATCACCATTGTCTGACCATGTGTCAATAAACACCTATACTATTCACTATGTCTTGGTCTGGATAATCATTTTTGCATAACATTATCTCTAACTATCAGAATCAGAGTGTAGCCTCATGGAGCATTGCAGAAATACATAATAGGATACTGAAAAATACATATCACATTTGATGGGTATGAATGTACAGCCAACTTCACACACACTGTAAATGACATATATCCTGTCCATTTAACATTTGAAGGGCAATAGCAGAGGGCCACAGCTATTTCACACATACATGTTGGCAACATGGTTCATTGCAGCATATGGCACACAACGAAGACACCATCATTCAATAAGGAAATAAAATGCCTCATACATGAGGCAGTGGATGTGCTATTGCATTGGTAACAGGAATGTGTGACCAGACCCTTAAAAGCAGTAAGTGTGACATCAGCCATCTTTGCAAGGAGTACGGGTGACAAGAAATCCGTGTAAGCAGCAAATGGATAGCACGAGTGCCCCAGGTATGACTAGCATTGCTCACAAGACATCCCCTGCACATGCCATCCTAGGTCATAAGTCCTGCCACTGCCATGTTTTCTGTCTCTCCCCACCCTTCCAAAGGGGGCCCTGGAAATGGACTATTTGTACCCAGATAATCCCTCATCTACACACACCCAGACTCACATTCTGACTCCAGTGTGCTTCCCTCTTTAGTATAATATGCCATAGTCATTGTTCATCTGTCTGCATGGACTTCTGGTCGGATAATGCACTGCCTTGTAGTCTGTAGGACCTGTAATCACCAGTCCATTGCTTTCCATGTGAAAGGTACTGTTGGCCGTTTGAAGTTGATTCTCACCTACAGGACTTCAGAGAGTGAAGCTGCACACACCTGTGAGCACCTCCATGCAGACCAGCCATTTGAACATGCACTGCCCTTGCTGCTGCCTGGAACGGCACAGAAACTGCCATTATATGTAAATCACTGTTATGCATTGCCGTATAAATCACTTGTGTAACACAGGCCTTGGGTTATTGTGTAACATTGCAGCACACAGGACAAAAACAGTTTACATTTTCCGCAGTGTTGTTCCAGCTTTGACCAGTCTCAGTCTGCTCACTGTGTATTTGCCTTGTTCATTTCTGTTCCTGATTGACCCTGCCTCCTGTTAGCCTGACTGGTTCCTGTCTTTGCGTTACCATAAAGGTTCCCTGTGGCTACATTTGTCTCATAGTTGCTTTTCATGCCCTCACTTTCCTCCTGGGGTATTGTGTCAGGTAGGTCTACAATGAATACTCAAATACATTGTATAGCGTAATCCGTTTACTTATCGTATCATGGGGTGGAACTTGTCTTCAAATAGCCTAATCACGGCGCATCCCTTGCCTGGGTTTCATGTATGCATGAGTGACAAATAGTGACAGTGTACCATGGCTGTATGCATGGATTGGGTATGGTGCCTCCAGCACAACAAACAACGTCAGATAATGTGCATGAAATGTCAACACATGTTTGTACCCTGATGGTCCACACACTGATTCACATCGGCCCCAAAATATTGATGGGGCTTGCGTGGTGAATAGCTGTGAGATTAATCAGCACAGAGGCACCGATATTCCCGGCTGTAGTGGGAATTTTAGAGGCCACCTTGTGTACAAATGTTAGGAAAAATTTCTGATCCATTAACTTTGTCAGCACACCAAGGTTGCCCTGTTGTCAGTCTCATAACAATTCTGCAGTGCCACTCCTGGACTATCCCCATGTGTGTTCTCAATTCCTCTTTGGCTTTCGTTCAATTCAACTGTGAAGGATGCTTTGTTAATACAGGGAATGGCTCCACAGACTCATGACTAGACCTGCACGTAACTGTGACAACATGGACCCCAAATATGACGCAGGCTACACATGGGCCCACACACTTGAACTGGACACCTTTGTGCAATTAACCACTGGAAATATGTGAACACGTGCTGCTTGGTCTGCTGGTCCTCCACTTCCACAGGAGAAACATAGGTCATTTATACGACTCAAACTGTGGCGTGACATTACATTTGTGGATTGGTTTTGGGACTCGGTGTCACAAACACTGTACCCACATAGCATTTTCAAATGCCTGACTCATGGGTAGTATACAAACAAGTGCCCAGGAAGTGGTATCCAACATTCCAGGACATGTGATGGCTTAGTCTTGGAACATTGCCATGATCAACCTCTTCTATCTATCCTGTGCATGGTTTGTCAGGTAGAGATGCTTATGTCCCACAAATCTGGGAAATTCACACAGCATTTGTTGCTACGTGTACGACAAACATTTCTTTACTCATTTCCACACTGAATAGCATCTGATGGTTGTCCACATTGACAACACATGCATACAAGCACATTTATGAAAACACGTCTTGTGATGTTCACACAGTGAGACAACTAAAATTGTAAGAGCCAATTCACACACATTGACACACAGGCAATGAGTTACTGTATTGAGTTGCATAGCCTTGCTATCCTCTATTGACGCACAACCTGCTCAAACTGGGTAATGCCAATTTGTATTTCAAAAGTTTGGGGATCTATTGCATCATTGAAGAGTGCAAATCCTGTACAGCAACTAGAGGATCATGGTCCGCAGTAGTGTGATCTGCCACATGTGCCCATACACCAGAATGCACAATGTAGGTGCTAACAGCCTATCTCTGTATAGTTACAGCTGTCATGTACTATAAAATTTGAGAAATGACCCAAACCCAGTAAAAGACAAATTTTGATGCATACGCGTAAAAAAGGATGCACATGCGTCAAAAAACATGCATATGCGTAGAAAAATGACGCTCACTGCCATGATACATCCATTGGCCCTGAGCGGTAATTCCCACACTGTACCCCATGAAATTGGTTAACTATGAAAAATATTTGAAAATATGGATGCAGGGTAATTTCTAATCATGTGCGCCAAAAAAAATGATGCACAGACTGTAAGCGTTATAATATTTGACGCATCATAATAAAAACGCACCACATTTGAGGCAGGAAGTGATGTAATAGGATATCCTGTTTACAGAATTGGTACAGTGGGTGTACTTTCACTTTCACTTTGCAGTCTCTGATTTTTCTTGACTGTGTGGCTGTGTTTGGACTTGTCTCTCTGTGAATATTGTGAATTTGTCTCCTGTGTGCTCTTTATATTGTCTTTTGGTGTTTTCTAAGTGTCTGTTGTATCCGGTGTAAGTGTATTTTTGTCATTTCTGGTGTCTAATTTTGTCTTTGTACTGTTGGGAGTCTGTTGTGGGTGGTGTTAGTTTGGGGATAGTTGGGCTGTTGTAGCGTTATTTACTTTTCATTTCCCTCTCCTCCTTTCCCTCCATTATCCTCTTTACCCCTTAATTCCTTCATTTTTTTTAAGCATGTTGAGTAGGCCACGTCTCGGTAGAATGGGAGAGGAGGAGCTGGGGGGATTCATTTGGCTGGTGTGCCACTTCCTCCCATTGATGATAGAAACAGGTGGCTGGGTGAGACAGGGGTATCGCACAGAGGCAAGGAAGCGCCGGTGGGCAAAGGTCCTGTACCATCTGCAAGGCATATACAACACACCGCGCAACGACCACCAGCTAAAGCACCGTTGGGCTGACCTTGTTGCCAGGGAGCAAGACCTGCTGGACCACCTGGGGATTGTGATTGGTGGCCCTGTTGGTGAGTACAATTCAGAGTAATGTGCACATTTAAATGCTCTGTAGTGACAGTAGCAGATTTGTTCACATGCTACAGGCAAAGTTTTTAGACATGTGGAATGCAAGTTAAACATACAGTGGCCGTGAGTTACACAATAATTGCTACACATTACCGTCATTTGTTGACGCAACAGCTGCACTGAGTTACAAAACACAACTGGAGCCTGTAAATTAGTGCTGCCTTCACATCAATAGATGATGTGGCTCTAACATATGTTTTAGGCATAGTCTGTGGGTGTACCAGGAAAGACATGTTTTTAATCCAGATATTTTCAAGAATTTATTTGTCCCCCAATTATTTCTGATACATGTCTGAACTGGATTCTGACACATACGTATCAAGTTATTTCTAACCTCAGGTAAGATCGTAGGCTGATAGTTTGACTTGGTTGTGCCACAATTAAATTAGGGATGGATGCCAAAAGTAATGCACACAGGTTCATATCTGAATGTTTGGTGCTACTTTCCATAGCTGTGGCACATAAAATGAAGCAACTGATACAAATTGAGGGGTAAAAGCTATCCATGGCCCTCTGTACATTGTACCTGTGTGTTTTACATTGGTCTTGGGCACAATAGCTTGAACAGAGCTAATGCATTTGCCATCTGTGTTACTCTATAGCCATGAACTTCTCATAAGTTATGGAATCATCATGGGTTAATTGACGTTGGGGAATGCATGATCACAATGTATTACGTGCATGATGTCGTGCAAGGGACCCCTGACCAATTACATCATACATATAAAGTTACCTAATACTTTGCTAGTTTAGTTTGGCACACCCATGCTGATCTAGTGCAGCATATGTTTAATAACTAACTTCCCAGTATGGAGGCTATCACAGACATGGGTGTATGCTAAGATCAGAAGACCAGCATTCCTGTGACTGCTGCTATTCCGAAGGTACATACAAATTGAAACCTACATCATCATGATTGACACAGTGGTACATTTGCTAAACCATGTGTTAATATGACAGTGTCAGTTTGCTGTATATCCGCTGATCAACCAACTTGGCAAATGTAAGATGATGAATGTGGCTCACTGTGATTTCCAAAACCCATAATGGGTACACAGGGCAATGAGTGACATTTCAGGTGTAATTACTACAACTGTGCCCATGCAGTCTGTCATGGATGACTACAATATACACTGTCAACATATATCTCCTTGTCGTATCCAAATATTAAAGCTGGTCAATCCATGGCTAGCCTCAAACTGTCACCAATTAATGCACAGGATCCCTGCCATTATGGTGTCATAGGAGGCATATGTGGCTCAGGGTACACTGTTAATGTAGCATTTGTAACCTAGACACAACACAGGCCCTACATGTAAGGGACCATAGAAAGCATGATAAATCATGACCTTAAATCAACCCACAGGTGCGTCACACAGTAAATGATTGTCCCTTGATGCACAAGCCACAATACCTGAGTGACTGGTATAGCAGTGCTCCAGGAAAGTGGCTTTGCATGTCTCTCATTACTACAAATGAGGAGTACACTCCATAAATGAGTCTGCAAACAATTGAGGGAGCATGTTTGTCAACACATGATAGTTAGGGCCACTGCATGTGTACAGATATGTGTGTATCACTCACTGGAGTGACCGGGTCTGTACATGTTTGCAGTGGTATGTCTGTTGCACTATCATCATGCCTGAGAGGCTGGAGTTTCAGATTTAATGTTACACACAGTCATTTTATTTGGAAGTGTTGTACAATGCACATACATTGAGCACTTTTCTCCCTTCCATGCTTTACAGGTGGACCTGCCCCCTACACAATCGGAGAGGTGGCTCGATTTGCGGACCCAGACATATCCAGTAAGTGTTGATATTTCAGTTCTGTGTTTTGTTTGCAGCTGTTATGTGATTGACTCCTGTGTGCTGGACACATTGCAAGGTATGATGTGCTGGTAAATGATCTGATATGTTACTTGAGTGGAGTATCACTTTTTTTTCCATCTTTGAGTTGGACAATCATTAGCGTATAGTCATATTTTGGGATTGTAGTGCAGCCCTGTAGGCATGGCCATGTGAATAGGGTGACATTTGTTGTTAAATATTTTATAACGAAAATTTTGCAGAGGGCCACATTTATGATTTAGTCAGCAAGTCAGACCCTGAAACTCACAGAATAGGGATGCCAAAGTCTTACCCACAGAACTGAGCCTCCCTGTTCACTAATGAACATGTTCAACTGTATGTTTGACTTCCTAGCAGTGTGTAGCTCCACATGTTGTGCTACGTGTATGTGGCACTTGAGTACAATGTCATAGGTGTGCATGCAGCTCATGGCCAGATGTGTGCTTGCATCTATCTACTTGTTGTAAGACAGGTATTAGTGGTATTAAATGATGTTGACAATTGTCAGTATTTACAAACATAAATGTGGATGGGATTGGCCAAGGTTTGGGTGTATTCTAGTTGGACATCCTCCTTACCAGTGGTGGACTGTCCAAAGCTTCCTGGGTGTCCTAGATGTTTGAAAGTATTTGTTGCTTCTCCATCCCCCCCGAGTCACAGGCTTAGAGTTATAAAATGTGTACCTAGGTGTGATAATCCAAGTTTAGTACACAGACATGTAAATCTGTAAATCACTTGTCCGAAACTAGGATACCCACTCATGATTAGCAACTGCATTCTATCCTGGCAATTCCATTTACAAATCACAGATCTTGTGGCCCTTGATTGTCATCCAGAAGATAGACATTAGTTGGCCTGTCACATGTGGAGGACTTGCAGCATTTCTTACGTGACTACTGGCTGAACAATGATGCATATGTCATTTAAGTTGTTACACATCTTTTAGAGCATTGCTATGGTGTTAGATAGGACATGTGTAGGGTGCGTTGGCATGTACTTCTTCAGGGACAATCTGTGATCTGTATGGTGATATGGCCTGTTTCAGCTACATTAGATGTATTGTCTGATTTTCTTCAGTAGCTATATCACACAATGAAGTACCTAATGTTTGGCTTTATCTTTTTTAACAGCAGCCAATATGAATGCCATCCAGATTCAGGAGTTTTAGTGCCGGGCGATGCGTTACCGCCACATTCTGGATGTGGAGTCTGGGTTCCGCCACATGGCATGCCGTTATCGCCATGAAAGAGCCTCATGAGTGTGGAGGGCATTTGCCCAAGGGGGCCCTTCGGTGTCCACAGCAGCCGCCACCACCAGCACCACCACCACCACCAGCCAGATGGCACCAAGCATATCAGGCACCACTGCAGGACCATCGACCTCCACTGTTCCCGGACCTATTACAGCACCACCTGCACCTCCCCCTACAAGCATGGCACCGACAACCGGACAAACATCTACAGCTGGCACCAGACCACCCCTGCTGCAGTCATTGATCCTGCAGATTTCCAAAGGATGCAACGTGACATGCAACGTATGTTGAGGAGAATGAACAGGCTGCAGCAGGAGGTGTCACAAATTAATAAGAGGGTGCGTGCCTTCAAGAAGACCCTGCGGAGGGCGAACTTGTGAAAATTATACCCTCTGCCTTGAATCCCTCCCCTCCCTCCTCTTTCCTGGTTCTTTTAATTAGTGGGTTTGGGGAGCTTAGTGTTAGGTTAGAATAGGCTGTTAGTTTAGTTAGTAGTAGTGGGTTGGGGTATGATAATTTTAAATGTTTTTTTATTATGTGTGTGGGTGGGTGGGGGATGATGTTGGGGTTTTGGTGTTGAAAAAAAAAATACAAAAATATATATATTTGTTTAGTATAAGATAGTAAGTGTTTAGGTTAGTATATGTTGTCCTCCATTTGTCCCGTCTTATAAGAGGGGTGGGGGGGTTGATGTTTAGAGTGTTTAGTTAAATGTGATGAGTAAGTTTAGCTTAGGTTAGTTAGGGCCTGTTGTGGGTAATGTGTAGTTAGGATAGGTTAGGTTAGTTGTGGTGTTTCCCCAGGTTTTATCTTCCAATTTTACTGTTAAATAAATATTTATGGTACTCCTTTACAGTATGTGTCAAATGCTTGGGGATCAGGGCCTTGCCATGGCTGAACAGTGTCCCTTTAGTATTTGCATTTGTATCCCATCCTGCAACCAATTCCCAATTGAGCTGTTACATTGGCAGCTACACCAGAGCTACTTTGCTAAGATTCTGCCATCCATTGCACCCACAACTTAAGGTTACTATGGATCCCAATGTGTTGTTAATTTTTGATGTATGTTTTCAATCTCACATACTTTGGGACCAAATTTGGTATTGAGGACACTGTGTTATGTCTGCCTGCAGCTTGATGTTCAAGTGAAGCCTTATAAGGTGAGTGGTGGTATGATCTCATGTAGTATGGTATACATAACTCACACCTATCATTTGTTACATTGTTCAGCCAGGTTACTTATTTGTATGTACACTCATACACCTCCATTCCTGCTGTATGTTGTGTGTGAGAAACTTTTTGGGTCAAATGTCATATACGTAAAGATTATATTGAAGAAGAATTTGAAGACAATTTTTGGCTTAGACATCCCTTGAGGAAGACTTATTATGTCCAACAGATCATTATACTGTATAGTTTCTGTTTACCTCAGAATTAACCCTCAAGAAGGGCAGATGATGGTACAATCCAGACCCCAGTGCATAGTTATCAGCCCACATTCTTTCAGGGAAGTTGTATTGACATTCTATAATCATTGACATGAGGCAAACATCACTGATCTCCCTCATGGTTGATGTGTCACATTACACAGAGACAAAGTGGTTGTGTAAGTGCTATTTATTATAAAGTGCTGGAGTGCTTTATTTACATTGTCCATGATTGTGAGTCCATTAGTGTGACACCTTCCATTGTGATCCTACACAAGTGCAAAAGGACATGTCATTGGACATGCTGGGGTGAAGTGTCAGACAGTGCAGAGGGACAGGATTTGCCAATGAGTTAGAGAGAGACAATCACAGGGCAGGGTGACAAGATAAACAGTGGGCTGAAGAACAGTGCTTGAGTGCAGTTGTTTCAAGACTGGCATGTTACAAAGCACAAGACCTTGGTAATAGGGGGCCATGTGGCAGGGACTAGTGCTACCGGGTACTCTTACGGGTGAAGGTGATATGTTCCACGTCTTCATCTTCTGATGTGTGTGTTGTCTCCTCTGCCCTTGGTGGTGGTGGTTGTGAAGGGGCACCACACACCTCAGTGTTTGAAGATGTGGAGTCAGACATCCAGGTAGCGGCCAACTGTGGGGCTATTAAGGGCAGTACTGTAGCAAGGAGGAGCTGCTGGTTCTTAAGAATAGCAGCCACATCACTGTGGTAGACAGCCTGGTCGGCCCTGAGGGGGTCAATATTGCATTCGTGCATGTGTTGACATGATTGTTGTTGGAGGTGTTGTGTCAACTCTTACAGCTGTGCTGATTTCCTTCACACTTTTTTTCAAGTTCTTGCAGGATAGATGTTCGCCCTTGCATGGCTGCTGCCTGTTCTGCAGTTGACATCATGCACGAACGCACCCCCTCTAGGCTGGCTGCCATATTTTGCATCCCCACCCGCACCTCCTTGGCCAGCTCCCGCTGTACTTCAACTACAGTTCTCTCAAAGCTGGTGCCAGTGTCGTCAGAGTCCTCAGCTGGGTTGGAGATGGCAGGTCGTACAATTGGGGGGGTGGGTGGGTCCTCTGTGATGGCTGCTGTATCTGCGCTCCTTCTTGCGACTGAAGGTGGGGTCTGGAGGGTTCCAAGGACATCTTGGAAGATCTGCTGGCTGATGTTTGTCAGCTCGTCATCCATGTCATCAGGGAAGTCCAGGACAGGCATGTTCCCAGGAGAGCCTTCGTCCTCTGCAATGAGATATTGTACAATTAGTGTGTCTGTCTTGTTGGATTTGTAATGTGACGTGCCTGCCTTCTTATTTGTTGCACATTGTGATCTTGGTTCCTGTTCATTGTTCCTGTCTATAATATTAGCATTCTCCCAGGCCTATGCCCCACCTGCATGTGACATGTAGTGTGGTCAGTTTGGGGACTTGGCAGCATCACATCCTCCAGGTGTTGGTTCTGGCCTATTTGTGAAGTGCCACCTTCTTGTCCTATTCAACCCTCCGCCCACTTCCATTCTCATGGTGAGGCCTTGCTCTGGCTGCGGTTGTTCTGATGGCACTTGAACCACACTTCACAATCTGGAACTGAGCCAGTCTCAGATATTTCACATCCAGCTATATGTTGCTAAGACCTAGCATATACTATGTATAGCATTGGCATGGCACACTACAGATGTCAGCATTGGTAGTGTGTAATGTTGATGTTGGGGAATGTGTGCTACATTGGATTGCACTGATGGTCCTAGCAGTGTTCCATTTCCTCTTTTGACTGTGAGGGTGAATTTCACTAGCCAGTGACATATGTCCTCCCCCTCAATGCTGTTGTCTGAGCAGTATGACATTTGGGATGTTGCATGGTGTCATTGGAGCTATTGTGACCCAAGCACAGGGTGGACCCTGACATATGCAGCATGGGTATGACATTAGTGCTGTGTACCTCATAATGTTTATGACAATGGCTGATGTTTATAGCAACTATGGACCTTAACATTTGACAGGATTAGAACATTTATATTGATTACAGGGGATTGATAATGTTGTCATCCTGAACCCTCTAATTTGGGTGTGTTTGATCCATGGGAATGTTACTGCCATTAGCTACTTGACCTGCACAGACAGCAGATCTGGTAGTGACAACTGTTGGCAATGTTAAATTCCACTTGCAGATATGGCCTGAGACTGTTAATTGAGCCATTGTTCATGTAGAGAGAATACCAGCTGTCGTGTGACAGCAGGCCAGTTTTACGTTGTACCCTACCCTCCTGGACTGGCTTTACCTTTCCAACATCCTTGGCATGGCAGCACACCCCCATGCAAAGGTTGTTGGTGTAGTGTAGTACTGTGCCCCAGGTTTTCTCTGAACAACCCATGCCCCCGCGCCGTGCCCCTTTACCCATGCCACTCCCTGAATATCATGACTTACATGCATTGTGTAGTAGGTATGTCCCCTCTGCTTGCAGTTAACATTTGTGCATTTTAATTCCCCTTGCGACTTACCCTGCATCTGTGTTGTCTCCTGGTAGTCTGCGCTGTCCTGTCCTTGAATCCCTGTGACGATCTCCTCAGGGAAGACGGCTGCCACCATCTCCTCCATGTAGTCCAGGGGCTCCTGCGGTGCTGGACTCCCACCTCCAGTCTGCAGTGCTGCCTTCCTGTTCCCTGCCATCTTTTCCTTGGTCCTGCGCTTGCAGTCATGCCAGCGTTTCTTGCACTCGATGACTGTTCTCCGTACTTCTGCCACACTGTTTATCTTGTCAACAATTTGCCATAGTGCCTCTCTCCTACTGATTGGCAACTTTGAGGTGACAAAAAGTTGGTTCTGGTGTTCCGTCACCTCTTTCACCAGAATTTCCTGCTCCTCTGCACTGAAGCAACACTTTCTTTTCTTCTTCCCCCTCTCCTGGGTCTTATGTGGGTCCTCCTGGCTGGTTCCTGGTCTATTGTCATCTTCCTGGGGTCTTTCCAAGCATCTGGGATCCATTTTGGCTCTCCTTAGCACATTTTGCTGTGTTTGCGCCGCTTTTTTACCCTATTGCGTAAAAAAAGGCACGTATATGGTTTGCGACGTCGTAAACCGGCTCACAGTCATTTTCGCTGCGTTAACGTTGTTTTTCTTTACGACGTGACGCATTGGTTTGAGTAAAAAAAAAAGACTCACACTTGTGGTTTGTGCCTCTGTGCGTCAAAGTATAAAATTGATGCCCGAGTGGCGCAAATAAATGGCGTTAACCGGTGGTAAAAATGTTTACGCAAAACTGTGTCAGTGCAGTTTTGCCTCAAAAAGTATAAATATGTCCCTTTGTCACTATCCAGCTCGGCATAGATAGCATTATGCTGATCCTATACTTAAAAACATTGCTAGATAAACAGACATTTGAGATGTGCAAATCTAGAGTGTTGCAGGGTGCTCCTTACTGGAGCTGCACTCCACCTAGACTCGGGAACTATCCAGAGTTCTCTCTTCCTTTTTGCATAATTTATGCGTCACTCTAACCCTGAAAGGGATTTGTTTTGACTTATACTGGGTGCTCCCTTGTGTCTGGACAAACCTAAAGCTCTCTGATGAGCTCTAATGAGAGCGAAACACGTGTCAGGGGTTGCTTTTATTCATTCCAGGTTGGCTTGGATGGTATTTTACCAGTCCAAAGCTGTAATGCTGTGCCTGGAGTGGTCAATGGCTTTTGTCATTTTATAGCTCGGCAAGGTTGACATTGTGTCAAACCTATGCTTAAAGACTTTCCTGTACAAATGGCAAAACTCTTGGATACTATCTAGCTCGGCATGAATAGCACTGTGCTGATACTATGCTTAAAAACTTTGGTAGATAAACAGACATTTGATTTGAGCAAATCTAGAGTATCACTGGTGTTGCAGGGTGCTCCTTACTGGAGCTGCTCTCCACCTAAACTTGGCAACTACCCAGAGTTCTCTCTTCCTTTTTGCATAATTTATGTGTCACTCTAACCCTGAAAGGGATTTGTTTTGACTTATACTGGGTGCTCCCTTGTGTCTGGACAAAGCTAAATCTCTCTGATGAGCTCTAATGAGAGCAAAACATGTGTCAGAGGTTGCTTTTATTCATTCCAGGTTGGCTTGGATGGTATTTTACCAGTCCGAAGCTGTAATACTGTGCTTGGAATGGCAAACAGCTTTTGTCGTTTTACAGCTCGGCAAGGTTGACATTGTGTCAAACCTATGGTTAAAGACTTTGTTGTACAAATGGCAAAAGACTGTCACTATTTAGCTTGGTGTGGATAGCACTATGCTGATCCTATGCTTAAAAAGTTTGCTGGATAAACAGACATTTGAGATGAGCAAATTTAGAGTGTCGCTGGTGTTGCAGGATGTGCCTTACTGGAGCTGCTCTCCACCTAAACTTGGGAACTACCCATAATTTATGCGCCACTCTAAACCTGAAAGGGATTTGTTCTGATATATCTATATATAGATATATATAAATAAGCATAAACAATAAAGGGAATGTGGGTGAAGCACTCGGGAGCTCCGCACGGTAAGACTGAAGCTCAGTAAGTTCCTCACCCACAATTGCTGTTACAGGTTCTGACTGCTAATACCTATATATTGGATATGTATGCATGGCAGGGTCTGTGGATCTGATCCCTATGCTGATGTTAAAAAGTAACTGAAAGACAATACTCACAGTAAACAAGAAAGACCATCTAGGTTGTCAGCTGAGCCCCCGGATCC